>NC_067398.1:398314718-398955343 GCF_016432865.1 Antechinus flavipes
TAACTAAAATGGATGAATATTTACAAAAATATAAATTGCCCAGGTTAACAGAAGAGGAAATAAATTATTTATATAGTCACATTTTTGAAAAAAGAAATTGAACAAATCATTAATGAACACTCTAAGAATAAATCTCCTAGGCCAGATGGATTCACGAGTGTATTCTACCAAACATTTAAAGAACAATTAATTCCAAAATTATATAAAATATTTGGAAAAAATAGGTAAAGAAGGAGTACAGATAAATTCCCTCTATTACACAAATATACATACTCTTGCTGTGTATAATGATCTGTTTCTTTTCATTTCACTTAGCATCAGTTCATGTAGATCTCTCCAAGCTTCTCTGAAATCATTTTGTTGGTTGTTTCTTATAGAACAATAGTATTCCATAGCATTCCTATACTATAATTTATTAAGCCATTCTCCAATTGATAGGCATCCATTCAGTTTCCAGTTTCTTGCCACTACCAAAAGGGCTGCTACAAACATTTTTGCACTGCCCTTTGATCCAGCAATGTTTCTACCGGACTTATATCCCCAAAAGATCTTAAAGGACAGCAAGGAACCCATATGTGCAAAAATGTTTGTGGCAGCCCTTTTTGTAGTAGCAAAGAATTGGAAAATGGGCATCTACTCATTGGGCAGTAGATGCCCATCAAATGGTTAATGACTGAATAAGTTGTGGTACATGAAGACCATGGAATATTATTGTATCAGAATGATAAATAAGCTTATTTTAGAAAGGTCTGGGAAGATTTACATGAACTGATACTGAGTGTAACATGCAGAATGAGGAATACATTGTGCATAATAACAGCAGGAATATGTGATGATCAAGTGTGAAATAATTGGTTCTTTTCAGTGGTCCAGGGATTCAAAGCAATCCCAATAGACTTTGGACAGAAAATGTCATCTGCATCCAGAAAAAGAACCAATGAGACTGAATGTAAATAAACATATGCTATGTTCACTTCTTTTTTTGTGTTTTTTATTTCTCCCATGGTTTCCCTGTCTTGCTCTGATTTTCCTCTCCCAACACGATTCATAAAGCAATGTATGTTAACAAACAAAAATAAAACATTTGTTTTTAAAACTTTGAATTTCAGATTCTCTATCTTTGATTCTCCCAGCCGCCCCCCCATTGATAATACAATCAATTTGATATGTTATAAATGTGTTGTTATATAAAAATTCCCATAGTAGTCATGCAACTTATTACTTGCTATATTTTTATGTCAGCATACTTTTGCTAAAAGATCTAGTTGCCACTGGTGAATGAATGTCCTTGCTAACACCTAAATTTATGCTTCTTGCCATATTTCTTATACACCTGTTTTTAACCATGAACATTGTATTTAGACATCTTCCTGATGCCTTTTTATGGACTTTGCTGTCCAAAATGGTACAAGTGTTTAAGTACTATTTGAACTCTTCTTACTGCTAGCATTAGGGACTTTCACTAATCACTTTCCCTGATGAGTCTTTTTAATCTCTCTGATCATCAGTCTTGTCCATCTGTTCCTAATGAAGCCTGCTACTATCGATTTTATTTTTTAACTCAGTATAAGTGATGAGCATTATGCCATCCTACTTGACTTAAATAGCAACTCTGAAAACAAACAATTAACAATAATTAGTCAATATTTTAAATCTAGATAAGATTAGAAGGCTTTCATTATAAAGATCATTATATTGTTTGAAATCCATGATGAGAAATATGATGGTTCTCTTTTTCAACTAAAAATAGTATCTTAGCAGTAATTGGGGTTAATTTTAGGACAAGTTACTCATGATATTTATAATGAGAAATAGGATTAGAATAAAGGAATCCAATACAAACATCTACAGTATGTCAGAATGAGAGAAATAAGATTAACAAGAGGGTGTTAATGTAGGTTGCGTCTCAGTTTCTAATGGTCCTAGCTTTATTACTCTAAAAAGTAAAATAAACTTTTTATTTTCAAACTTTTTGGTTTCTTCTAGAAAGGGCTCCATATATCTCTTTGATCTCACTGCTTAATCTCCATTCAGAGTAATCTATGATCATTTGCTTTATTTATTTTCTACCCACTAACATTTGGATTCCTTGCTGAGGAAAACTCATCTAAAAAACTTTCATCTAAAAGGGCTCTCTCCAAGGTTCTGAACAGCTTATGAATTGCTGCATTCTTTGAGCAACACAACATTCTCAACACTTCCTTTATTCTTTTGGCAGTTTTTGATATTTTTAAAAACACCTTCTATCATGGGATATTCTCTTTTCTCTTTGCCTTAAGCATTGCTACCCCTAGTACTTCTGCATATACTTTATTTAATAGATCCCTGCCCAACTTCTCACTGCCTATGTATATCTTTTCAAGTTCTTTCCTGAGCCCCCCCCCTTTTTTAAAATCTCTTTACACTCTCTTCCTGGATTATCTTGTTTACTCCCACATATTAAATTATTAGTTAGGCAGAGGACTCCCCAACCTTTACAATTCCCCCCTAATTTTCAGTCCTGCATGACCACCTGTTGACCTATAGGGTATACAATCCTATCTGAATGTCTCACTGTCATAAGTCACTATTTAAAAAAATAAATTTATAATACACGCTTTGTAAGTCTTCCTTTTTCCAAAAGCTTCATTCCTTTAGCTATCTTTTTTCTCTTCAAGTCAGCCTCCAAAGAAGTACCAAAATAAAAATTTGAAGACATAGTTTTGACCATGTCACTCCCCTCTTCCTTAGAGTCCTCTAGTGGCTTTTTTTTTTTGTCTTCAGAAAATTATACAATGCCATTAGCTTGAAATTTAAAGTCACCCACAGTCTGGTTTTTATCTATCTTTAAGCCATGTTTCAAAACAATCCCCAACCAGCACTTCAACTTGCAGTTAAATGTAGTTTTTAGCTATTCCTTAAACTCTGTATAGTGGAGAATAAAGTATCTGTAAGCCTGAAATGCACTTTCTCATCTGTGGATTTCAAAATGTTTTTCTTCTTTCAAGGTTCAGATCAGGTACAATCTCTAATTTGAGTTCTCAAGTTCCCTTAGGTGAAAATGTTTTGTTCTTCCTCAAATACTCTTAATTCATATTATATCAATCATAAGTATAAATCCTACTTCCTTCTCTCCAAATATCTGTTTGCATATAGAGACTTATTTTAAAAAATCATACACTTAATACATAGTACCTTGCATATAAAAGAATGTAAAGAATATTTTAGATAAAAGAACAAGGAATTAGGTGACTCACTCCTTTGATGCAAGGTGTCCCAAAGTAGGAAGAAGGAAATACTACTCTGAATATCTTCCACAAACAATTCAGATTTCAGTAATTTCATCAATCTTTTTAAACCTCCTTTCGAGGTTTCTTCTTCTCTGGCTACAACTTGGTAATTTCTCTGAGGGCACTGAAGTAAGGAGATATGATAATTTAGGTGCCAGAAAATTCTTACTCTATTTCAAGCTCAATCTGTATGTGATATAGGAATATCCAGTTGACTATCCCTTTGATTACAATAATAATCAAAACAAACAACAATAACAAAAACTATCCCAAAGGAAGTATGTATGAAGAATGAATCTTAAAATCAAGAAGAGCAGGGTTCCAGATCTGATTTTAATTCATAAAGACTGTATGACTCAGTCAAGTCACTTAATCTCTCAGTTTCTAAGATTATAAATAATGGAAATGCTTCCAACCTATGTTAGGAGGAGTTTCCTCTTTCATATTAATGAATGCATTGGTCCATTGTATATCCCTATACAATATTCCCTAGATATACAGTAGCTTAGAATAGTGTGGTCCTCGAATAGGATCACTATTTTCAGTTCCAGCATATCCAGAGGGCTGCTGTTGTTATTGTTCATGACAAAAGGACATTACAAAGTTACAAAAGTCAAAGCCAAGTTTTCTCTCTCACAGTCTGAACTGTCATACTTATTATTTTCAATGAAGAAAAAGGGATTTCCTCAAATCTCAATATTTCTTGATGATCAGTTTCTCTTGATTATTGTGAAGATTTTCATTTTCAATGAACTAAGGAAAGATATTTTCCTTTGTCCATAATTTTAGATATATTTTCTTAAACAAATTACCTCAAACTGATAGGAACAAGCAAATCTTTAGTCTATATGTCATCCTTTCGAAAAATAAAGTTTTCTTCTTTGAAAAATTTCTCAAACTTAGAATTTTATCTTTAAAAGAAAGCTACATAAACATCAAATACCAATCAGACGTACCATTATTATCACAAGGAAATAATAAAGATAACCCAGTTTGTCATTTATCAAATATTCTATGAGAAGAACAAATGCCATGTTTCTCATTAGGAGGAAATGAGGGAGCATTAAAACTGCACTCAAATATTATTAAGTAATGTTATTTTAAAGAGGGATCCAATATTTTCTCTTTAGTTCCAGATTAAAAAAAGAGGAATGAATGGAATATAAAAATTGCAAATTTTGACCATTGATATAAGTAAAAATAAGCTAGACCAAAGAAGAATGAACTCTATTGGTTTTGGTGGCTTCCCTTTCAACTAAAGTCTTCAAAAAAAAGATAAGGTGGCATGAGTGTACTGAGATTGAAGAGAGTAATACTCAAGTTCAAATATGGCCGCAGAAACTTATGAGCTGTGTGACTCTGGGCAAGTCATCTTACCCTGTTTCTCTTATGTGTAAAGAAAGCTGCATACGTTTCTTTTCCAAGATAACCCCAAATAAGGTCAGGAAGAGTGGGACATGACTGAAATGACTGAACAAGAACAGCAATGATAGTCCCTGTTTAGATCTATGATAGACAGGATCCATGTTTTTTTTTTTTTTTTTCCTCCAGATCAAAATTAGATTAGATGGTTTCAGAAACTTCTAACCTAAAATCATATGATTGAATAACTTTGTTGATATATGATGACATATTTGTTTTTGAGTCATTTCAGTCATGGCCAATGTTAAAGAATTCATCCAAAGTTTAAGTAACTTGACTAAGATTTTAAAACTAGTTTTGGCAGAGCTGAGACTTTCCAATCTTGACTTCCATTTTATCCCTTTAAACCATCCCTCTATTAATTATTATCTATAAGTTAGTTTTGATATGTATTTTGTGAAGTTATAGAAATTTGGCCTTCCACTGGTATTTTTCTTAAAATTTGATTTGAAGCAATATTTAAATTGGGCATCTAGGTGGCACAGTGAATAAATAATCTTTTATATTTATAAATTCTATGCTTTTATCATTATGACCTCTTAGCAGGTAATCAAAGGATAAGATGATAAATGATCATAACTGTATTTAGAAAACTAATTTTTCCTTACCAGCTCCACTTTAACTTTATCTTGGAAATTGTAAGATTTCCTCCACAATGCCTGGAGCCCTGTTCAGTACAATGCTGGATAAGCACTTCTACAATGATAAGGCAGAAATACTCAAAATAATCCATTTTGGTAATTCTTCTAATAGCAAAATTCTGAATATTTCTACTCAACTTACACTATGATTATATTTAAATGAATATAGCTGTCAAAAATTGGTGATCTCAGCAATACTAAGTTGGAAAACCCATCCTTATTAACATAAAACTGATTTAGTCATGGAAATAATGAGCCAATAAGTTGCTTCCAGAGCTAACCACAGACCTTGAGGCAGCTGAATGATTGGGGTCTTTAAGCTAAAAGCTAAAAGGGCTTTTACTCTGACACCAGAGAGGTCAATAAAAGGATTCTTGAAATCAGCACTCTCATAGTTTTCTATGCAAATGGAAAGAAAATATGGGTTGGCTGTGTAATTTAAATTTGAGCTCTGGCTGAGCCTAAGAAATGCTTCCAAATTTCAACTTGCTAAAGTCATCTATATCTATCTACAGATGGATAGATAGAGAGATAGAATATCTATCTCGCTATCTCTCTATCTATCCATCTATAGATAGATATAGATATATCTATATATATATGCAGAACATTATTATTGAATATCACAACACTGAATGGAATTAACACTCAGAATGGTTTGTTGTTTTAGATTCTAAACTTGATGAAGACAGGGACTGTATCTTGTAAACCTTCTTCAGTGGAGTCACTTTCAACATAACACTTAATAATTTTATTAAGATGGAAAAATACATATATTATTTATGTTATATGTAATATATATGTCATATATGGTATTTATGTTGAATGTTCATATCTCTATATTTATATCTATAGACCTTATTCTTTAAAGGTTTTAACTCTATTTTCCAGATCATTACAAAGAAGTTTCTCAGGCATAATGTTTCAGCATCCAAATTTATTTATATATGAAATAAGGGGGTCCATATTGATGACCTCTAGTATTCCTTCCATTACAAGTCAAGGATCCTTTCAACCTATAATCACCAAATCTAGTTGTGATGAATAGCAACATAATTTAGTCAATGCATAAAAATCTATGTTTTTGACTTTATCCCACCCCAAATTAGTTATTTCCAAAAAATACAAATTTTCCATCTTTTCTACTTAATCACTGCCTCATCTGAGGCAGCTGTTGAAAAAGAATAATAATCATGAACTAAAGGTAGTTGATGACAATTTAACTGCTGTGAATTATTTACTCTGGCTGTCATAATATATAAAACAGCAAGTTCAAAACAGACAGCTACACACTGGCCTGCAACATGTTCACAGTATTTTAAAATGTCCACTCAAATTATGAGAATTTACTCTTCACAGGGACTCCTAATATGTAATGACTGACACTTCCTTCAGGCCCTAGACTATATCAACATATTTTCTACACATGGTTCCAAAGGAAAAGTCAGAAGGAAAAATACAAAACCCAAATAAAAATCTGAATATGTTTTTCTTAACTCATCCCAGTATGGAGATTTTATAATAGTGATTTTCAGATCTGTTAATAAAACACAATTTTTAAAAATAAGGTGTTTTCATTTGCTTTGGAATTATCTAAACAAAATCTTGCCTGATTTTAAGAGGTTTTCCAAGGGACAATAGCAAGAGAAGTGGAATTGTTATTAATAAGGAAACAATGTATTTAAAATTTGATTTTTATCACTATTGCCAAGGAATGTTTAATGTTTTCTGCTACATAGTCAGATTTTTCAAGTTCTAAATTATCTACTTAACAGTTAATTTACATGCAGTTACTCATACTTCAAAGAAGAAGAAAAAAAAATAATGTTATTTGAGCATTCGAAAATGAAATTTTCTATTTATTTCAATTTCCTCATTAAGGTTAAAGGGTAATTAACATATAATTCTTGGCTCATTAGTTTATGGAATCAATCACTTTTACATATTTTATTAAGGTAATATTTCAAAACCTGACTTTGCTTTATTGGGATTGGTGCTTGTTCTTCCTGCTGTTGCTTCTAATACTACCACTACCACTACCTGCTGTTGTACTAATACTACCACTACCACCACCAGTACCACTATCATTACTATCAGTACCACCACTACCACTATCATTACCACCACCACTACTACTACACCCACTCTTATTCCTACTCCTATTTTATTATTATAGCTAGCATTTATATAATGCCTCAAATTTTACATATTTCATTTTAATCTCACAATAATCCTGTGAAATACATGTTATTAGTATGCTCATTTTACAGATAAGGAGAAAGGCAGATTCAGGAGTATAATGAAATTTAATTCCTCTCCCCTTTCCCCAGCAGAATGTTGTTATAACACCTAACATTTGGACTAGTGAATAGAGAACTTGACTTGAATTCAAGAACAGCTAAATTTAACTCCTGTCTTGGCCACTTAATAGCTATGAGATATTGGGCAACCAATTTAATCTCTCTAAGCCTCAGTTCCCTAATCTGTAAAAAGGAGACAGTAATAACACCTGCTTTTCAGGATTGTTGTAAAGATCAAAATAAATGAGATTATATATGTATAGGATTCTGCAAACTTTATGAATCTATTTACAAGTTAACTATTGTCTAAGTATGAATTATTTATATGTAAATAAATATTATTTGCTTTTGATGAATAACTCAGTGACCAGGGTGGTTATGTATATTATTGTCAGTGATGTTTTATCATGGATTTGCATTTTTAAAATAGTTAATAAGGCAGTTCTATCAATCAGCTCTAGTGACCGGAATACTTGAAGTTCCCAAACATAATAAGAGAAATCGATCTCATCCATACCTGTCTCCTTGGGGAAAACAAAATAAAATAATCAAATAACAGCAACAACAACAACAAGACCTGCGTGCTTTTTTCATTTGGATTTATGGTATATAGTTCATGTCAGGGCATTGGTGAAGCTCCATCATTGTCATTTGTTTAACCTTTCAAAAACCCATGGTTATCTAACTATGATTGCTGCCAACTTTCTGTTGCAAGCATTAGTCATTTCCTGACAGTATCATTGCAAGAGTTTCTTGGCAGGCCTTCCCATTCATTTATTATGTGCTTACTCTCAATTCACAATTCTCTAGCCAAATCTCTTCATTTCTGGATATTCCCGTGCACTTGCAAGTATGGTCTGAACCAACTTCAAAAATCTGACATTAATACAAGGCATGAAGATGAATTGATTCAATTTCTTTCCTCATGACACCAATAAACTCAATTTTTTCAGTATTTAGTATATATTAAATATTATTTTAAAGAGAGTATTTAGCAATGGAAAGAAGACTAAATAGAAGTTTATAGTCCCTATTCTAAACCTAATAGCTATATGCTTTGATATAAGATGGACTAAGGCTTCACATTTGTAGATAATTTTTCCACTTATGAAAATCAAAAACATTTAATCTCTTCCAATCCTAAGCATATTTTTTACTTTTGTCATTTCACAAATCAACCCCCAAGGATCAAACTAACATACTAGAGGTCTCCCTCTTGCTTTTTTTGTATGTTACTGTGTAATGTTCCATTCACAAAGTCCATCGATTATCTTTCATTGTTGTTACATGATTATCTCTTTTCTCTATAGCAAAAAAAAAATAGTCAATAACATGTTAAGCACTTCTTGCAAGTTATCACTGAAAGCAATGTACATCCTGCCTATACTCAATGAGTATGTATGTGTTATCAATTTGGCTTCTGGTTTACTCATAACTTTTATTTCTTTGATATTATCATGTTTGATGATTTGTACTTTAAAAACAACCACACCATTTCACATACATTGTTTCATTTGACTCCAACATTCAAGTGAGAAGAGTTAGATCCCATTTTGCAGATAAGGAAAATGAGGTTAATAGGTCAAATAACTTGTTCAAGGCCACATAACTAGTATGTGTGTAATGCAGAATTTAAACTAATCTCTTCCTGGTTCCATTTCCAGCTATCTATCCATTAAGGTACATAATTTCTCCTACACCATGAGTGTAACAGTGTTATTAAAACAATGGGCTTTTATATCAATGGATAATTTAAAACCACTGAAATCATTGAACAATTTACACACAAAATCTGGTCCTATATTCTCCTACTCAATTCTAGGTTGAACCTATTATCTATTTAAAATAGTAGTCCAATATACACATATTGATCAGATAATTTGACGGAGCAGTCCTCCATGGGTGTATATCATAACATACTTAGAGTTTTCCTTTTTGTTTTTCTAGCATTAATGTTTAGACAAACCACTCTCACATTAAGTGGAAATCACTGGATCCTATTTATAATGTTCTAGGGCCTGATGCCATTTGTACATTGTCATGTAGGAATAAGATCATCTGGAAAACCTGGTTCATCATTAGGAAATCCTTGAGGGATTTTCCTTTCTTAGAGTATTTTTTTCCTGAAAATGGCAAACCACTTTTGCAAATATATACCATTTATTACTTCATTTGATCTCAATCCTCAGGAAATTATCAGTTTATCTCTGAAGGAATTTCTGTTGCAGAAAAACTCTTGTATAAGGGACAATTGGTATGAATAATGTTTTTAACATTGTACAGCATTCCAAAGAGTCAAACGTTTGCAAGAAAACAATAAACACAAAAGAACTTTATATTTGCTATAGGGCATTTGTGTGAATGTGAAGATGTAGAATGATGAACAAAATTACCCTCCAAAATGTTTCCCTTCCCATATTATTTTTTGCAAGGATATCTTTTACGTGAACAAAGACAATTTCCAATAATGAAAAGTTTGTGTAATATATATATATATATATATATATATATAATTTCCCAATGTTCTTTTCTGTCTCTATCTACCTCTTTAGATAATAGCTACCTATAGTGTTTTCCATCCTTTTGGAAACCTTCCTTCTTCAAGATATCTAAAATCCAAACTGTTTTTTTTCTGAAGTTGTGATGCTTCTAGAATACATTTCTTCTGTTTTTATTTGGTTAGGTTTAAACTGTTCTTTCCATTATCATCTTAACTTTAATTACAACTTGTTGAAATAGTACACATGATATTGAGTTATTGAATCCAAAGGTGGTAACTATATTATTATTACTGATGAAAATAGATCCTATTCAGGGCAATGAGTGCTGGATTTGGAACCAGATATTGAAATCCCAGCTATTTATTTCATTCATTGCTATAATCAAGATTTTCTATTTTGTGATCAATAATGATCTCAAGTTCTTCTTTTGTCATAAATTCCTTCCTCTTTCACAGATCTGAGAGGTAAACTATCCTATGTTCCTATAATTTATTTACAATCTCATTCTTTATGCCTAGGTCATAAACACATTTTGACCTCATCTTGGTGTACGGTGTAAAGTGTGGGTCAATGCCTAGTTTCTGCCATACTAATTTCCAATTTTCCCAGCAATTTTTGTCAACCAGTGAGTTCTTATTTCAAAAGCTGGGGTCTTTGGTTTTGTCAAACACTAGGTTATTAAAGTTATTGACTGTTTTGTCCTTTGAACCTAACCTTTTCCACTGATCAACTAGTCTATTTCTTAGCCAATACAAAATGGTTTTGGTAACTGCTGCTTTATAATATAATTTTAGATCTGGTACAGCTAAGCCATCTTCATTTGATTTTTTTTTCATTAATTCCCTTGAGATTCTTGACCTTTTGTTTTTCTATATGAACTTTGTTGTTATTTTTTCTAGGTCATTAAAATAGTTTTTTGGGAGTATGATTGGTATAGCACTAAATAAATAGATTAGTTTAGGTAGTATTGCCATCTTTATTATATTTGCTTGCCCAATCCAAGAGCATTTAATATTTTTCCAATTGGTTAGATCTGATTTAATTTGTGGGGAAAGTGTTTTGTAGTTTTGCTCATATAGTTTCTGATTTTCCCTTGGCAGATAGATTCCTAAATATTTTATACTATCCACTATACTGTGGAATTTCTCTTTGTAACTCTAACTGTTGGATTTTGTTAATGATATATAAGAATGCTGATGACTTATGTGGGTTTATTTGGTATCCTGAGATGACACCATTCTGATGACAGAAAGTAAAGAATTAAGAAGCCTCTTGATAAGAGTGAAAGAAGAGAGTATATAAGCAAGCTTGAAGTTTTACACACACATACATACATACAGACAGACACACACACACACACACACACACACACACACACCCCTAAGATCTTGCCAATAGTTCCCATAGGAAGAGAAATGAAAGCAGTGTCAGATTTTATATTCTTAGCCTCAAAGATTACTGCAGATAGTGACTGCATCCATGAAATTAAAAGATGCTTGTTCTTTGGAAGGAAAGCTATGGCAAATCTGAATGGAATACTAAAAAGCAGAGACATGACCTCTGTGACAAAGGTCCATATTGTCAAAGCTATGGCTTTTCCAGTAGCAATGTATGGCTACAAGGAAAAATGAGAACCACTGAATTGACGCTTTTGAATTTTGCTATTGGAGAAGACTTTGAAAGTCTCTAGGGACTTCAGTGCATCAAATCAATGCATATTTAAAGAAATTAATTCAGGTTACTCATTGGAAAGTTAAACACTGAAGGTGAAGCTTAAATACTTTGGAGACATAATGAGAAGGTGGTTCTCACTGGAAAAGACCCAGACATTGGGAATATATGAAAGCAAAAGGAAAAGGGGACACCTCACAGGATGAGATGGATGAATAGTATCATGAATATGAGACAGTGAAGAATAGAAGGGCCTGGTGTACTATTGTCCACAGAGTCACAAAAGACACAATTGAATGGCTGAACAACAATAAAATGATAATTTAAAATGAAAGCTCCAGTAACTTTTTTCAAGGGAGAAGAAACTAATAATTTATTACAAAATAAAATTTTATAGAGGAGATTAAAAAAAGAACATATCAGAGAAAGAGCCTAATATCTGAGTGACTAATGAAGAAGGATTTTGACCAGGAATTTCTTAAGAGTTTTAATATATAATACATGTCAATTATTATTAATAGTTTAAATAACATTTATAATTCAATCTATCCATTCAATGGTTTTAGATATTATATACAGTGCTATTTTAGCCCTATTTTAGTATGAATAATCCATGTGCATATGTGTGTATTGTAGTTCTTAATTTTAAAAAGAGTCAAAATTTATATAGCACTCTATGTTTTGCTAAGTTTTTTGAAAGCTGTATCTTATTTTAATCTCATGACATCCCTGGAAGTTAGATGTTATTATTATCCACATTTTTACAATGAGGAAATTAAAGAAGAAAAGGGGTAATTGGCTTGCCTAAATCACACAGATAATGACAGGCTCAGTTTGAATTCAGGTCTTTCTGACTCTAGCTCCAGTTTTCTATTCACTGTGCCATATAGCTACCTTGGAAGTATTCATTTATATTATTAACAGAAAAAAATGGTAATGGACACCTGTGGATAGAGTTAATTGGTCCAAACAGGCATAGTTGTTAGAAGTACTGTGGCTATTTAAAGGGCACTACTTCTGTCCCCTTATATATTTATGTGTGAATCCACTGTATCTACATGATGCAATGCAACCTGTCTGACAAAACACCTACATAAAACAGTAATTACACTGAGAATCCCACTGAATTTAAATTGTAGAAGTAAATGAATTATAAACCACAGCAACACATTTACCCATCATCTTATTGAAAAGATCATTATCTAATTTCTATGTTCTGAGTACATAATTTTTACAAGTGAGAAAAATGCCTCTTAATTAACTTATGAGTTTCAAATGTAAAACACATAAAAAATTGGGCATTTATTTTCATTTGCTTTATTGGTACACTCCAAAATTCACTAAAGAAAATATACCAGAATAATAGAACATTATGAGATGATGAAGAAAGTGATTTCAAAATTATATTTAAAATTACACATAAGTGGATTAGTGAGACTAAGACCCAATTATTATTTAACTATGCTTATGCTGAAAGTTAGTAAACAAATTTATTTTTTTAAGGAATATTAGAATGAGACCCTAATTTACCAACAGTATCACTTATAATTTAGGGGCAGCTAGATGGAACAATGGATAGAACACAGGATCTAGAGTCAGGATGACCTGAGTTCAAATTTGGCCTTAGACATTTACTATCTATGTTATCCTGGGCAAATAATTTAACTGTTTGCCTCAGTTTCTCCATCTATAAAATGATCTGGAGACAGAAATAGCAAACCACTCCAGTATCTTGGCCAAGCAAATGGGGTCACAGAGAGTTGGATACTACTCAAAACAATTAAACAGCAACATTAATATTACCTGACATTACACTATTATTAATACTTCAGAAGACCTAATGTTTCTCAGATCATAGCTTTGTTGTGGCCAAGAAAAACAAACAAACAAATGCCTACTTGGTTGCTAGCATTCTGGTCCTGAGCTTCTCTATACTTAGATAAACCTTAGATTACATATTGTTACTAAATCTGAAACTGAAACTTTTGGGTGATATATATATATATATATATATATATATATATATATATATATATATATATATAAAACAACTATATATAAATCATACTACCTTCTATCATATATACATATATTTATAAGTTTGGATTTAACTAACAATTTTGGAATCCAGGTCATGCTTCATATCTTAAATATACTTTCAAAAATATATTCAGCTGGTCAGGTGTCAGGAGTTGTAAAGAAACTCCATGGATGCAAATCTCCAGAGGTATATGAAGGAAGGAACAAGGCATGGCTGAAAAGGAGTTAATTTAGCTCACCATTCATAAAAAGTTAGTGCCAAAATTAGTTGTTTCTAACTACTAAAACAATATGATCACAATCAAGAGCCTCTACATTTTAAAATACTGAGTAATATCCAGGGGACTTATCTCAGTTTTTAACTCTGTATATAAATCTAAGTAGGGTGGCAGTACCAGTGTTAATGAAATCATTAGTTTGTAGAAGTATGAAACTATGAACTTAGAAATTGCCATTATTGTTTTGCACCTTGATGGAGAAACACTAATATAAAATTAATAACAAATACAATATTTTTCTGCATTATGAATTCTTTTGGTAGCTAAAGGGTAATTGTGGATCTGCTTAACATAAATAGGGCACTTCATATATATTTCCTAAGGTATATTAATTTGTAAATAAAAAGTTCAGTGACATATGGTTGTCACAAAGTAAATTTACAATTCTGAATATTAATTGTGTCAATTAATTAACCTAATAGGCAGAACTCTTATGGGCCAGAACTCTGAAACAAGGATTTTTACAAGGTGTTAAGTCAGTGGAACTGATTTAATAGTTCTCTAGTTCAATGCATGTACTTAATACTTAATGTAGTTCCACAAGATTCACACCTGTGATAATGGAGTACATAACAGACAGCAAAGGCTGAGATAGATTCATTTCATCTTCCATGTTTGTGGTGGCTGAAGGCTGAAGCACAAACTTTGGACTTAGAGAGATTCATTCACTTCATCTTACACTGCCTTGGTGGTAGGCTCTTGTCCTTCACTTCTCCACTGAAACCAAGACTCTGGAAGGCCTTCAGAAAACTAGCCAAGCCCCACTGAAGGAGATAGGACTTTGAAGGAGACAATGAAGAATTTAGACTTTCACACTTGGCTGCACTCCTGTGGTGATTACTCTGAATTGAAAGGAAGGCTGTTCCCAGAGACCCCCAAAAATACTACAAGAGAACATTATATTTTGGTGCCCAATGTGGGGCTTGAACCTACAACCCTGAGATTAAGAGTCTCATGCTCTACTGACTGAGACAATTTAGCACAGATTAATTATCCCATAGCAGCATATGAGGAAATTGCTGCTACTGTTACAAATGCTTGGGTCTCCCTCTCAGGAAAAGATCAAGGAGAAGGCCTCACAAAAATAGAGCAAGGTTCCAATGAACCTTTTGCTGATTCTGTGGGATGCTTGCAGACAGCTGTCACAAGAACTATTGGAAAAAATGCAGCTACATGAATTATGATAAGACAACTGGGTAAGGAAAATGCTAATGAGGTTTACAGAAGAATTATATGGGGACTACATGAAGATGTTCCTTTAGAGGAAATTATAAAACTCTGTGCCACAGTGGGTACAAATACTTATTATACCCAGACTATGATGAACATGGAAGACAAGGTCCCTCTTGGCAAGAGATTTCTAGAGAGACTCGTTGATGCTTTCAATGCGGAAAAATTGGGCATTTGGAAGCCCAATGTAGGTATAGTGATAGAGTGAGAGGACAGGGTGAGAGAACCTGTGTCCAAAATGCAACCGAGGTTTCCAGTGGGCCTCAGAATGTAGATTGACCCAGGGAAATGAGAGGCAGGGCCCAGCTCCAAGATCTCAAACAAAAAACAGGTGGGGCATGATGGCAATTGAGTTTACACCCAGAGAGTCTTTAGAAGTTCAGGACTCTGATGTGCTCAATCTGCAAAAAAGCAATCTGATGGCAGAAAGGGATTACATGATCAATCAGCAGAAAAGCAATCAGATAGCAGAAAGAGATTACAATTGGGGAGAATACAGGCTTTTTTAACCCAACAGAAGGGCAGTGTCCAGTGTAAGCAGCTCCAACGTAATTGCCAAAGGATGAGGAGAGATTTAGAAAGTGGCAAATAGAAGGGACCAGATAGGTTAACTGCTTGGGAGAAAGGGTTTGCTTGTATTTCTACAGATGGAGGAGGAAAAAGATGGGTGCCAGTGAGCAACGGGAGAGAGATAGAAAAAGAGAGAAATCTTGAAACAAACAAGAAGACATCTGACACTGAAAGAGTATGGCTGATAATGAGACTGTTACAGAATTTAAAAATCTGCAGGAATCATTGGATTCTCTGAGATATGATAAGATTGATGCAGAACTTCAAAACCCACAGGGAATCATTGGATTCCCTAAGATAAAAACTTGTTGATAAGACTGTTACAGAACTTTAAAACTTGCAAGAATCATTGGATTCCCTACACACATGAAGGAATAGACAATAGATTCCTTTTGGACTATTTCTAGGACTTATAGACATGTATAATTCCTCATGTTGATTCATGTTATTTGTTACATCACTACTAGCCTGTGTTAATGTAATTTATGTAATTATGTGTAACACCTCCCATATTGATGGATTTATGTATACTTATTTCAAATGAGACCCTTCAGAAATCCAACAAACAAACTAAATGGGATAAATTTAACTTAATAGTAATTTATACTAAAAACAACTAGGTGCTTTATTTTTACTGAAATCTTTAATTTAGCAAAATATCAACCATGCAATGTGGTTCCAAAAACCTGTAACATAATCTTTTGATTAATAGTGTCTCTTGGGATGGAAAATGCCATTGACGTCCAGAAAGAGAATTATGGAGGCTGAATGCATATCAAAGCATACTACCTCCAGCCTTTGGTTGTTGTTCTGAATTTTCTTTCACAACATGACAGATATAAAAATGTGTCTAAAATGATTGTACGTGTATAATCTATATCAGATTGCTTGCTGTCTTAGGTAAGGGAGGAATGCAGAAAAAAATTGAAACTGAAAATCTTACAAAAATGAATGTTAAAATTGGAAAAATACAGTACTATTGAGAAAAAAAATAGAGGCTCTTCCCAAAGAGATTAATAGTGTCTACACTGAGGGATGTGATAGTTCCTCTGTACCCTGTGGCAGCTAGGTCATATATGCAGCATGGAATTTAGTTCAGACTACCCACTTCCCTTCCTTTCTTCCTTCATTCCTTCGTTCCTTCCTTTGTTTAATAATGTTAAAGATTTTCACTGATAGTTTTAACCAAGAGCAATTTTTCTCACATTCATTTACAAAGTAATCGGAGTCCATTAAGATGAGTCTGCTAATCTATTCTCGTTAAAGAGGAGAGAATATAAATAATATGTGAGCAGACTATTGTGTATACTCTTCCCAAGTATGTTTATCAGTGAGCAAGTTCCTTTTTGCAGATGGGTGAAATGAGGCATAAAGACATTAAGCTATATTCCCAAGGTCACATAGCAAGTTATTAGGAAAAGTGAGAATAAAAGCTGTTCAAGTTTCAAGACATGTGCTATAGCTGCTAGAGCATGCATCCAATCTCACACTCCTCAATGCTGAGCCAGAATGATAAATCTTGAACTGGACAAACAAAACAATTTGTCTATAAATTTTGCCTATGGGATGTAGAATTCCTTATCTACAAAATTCAAAGGATAATAATTGTAGTGCCTATCTCACAGGGCTAGTTTGAAGCACAAATGACATAACACATGAAAAGTGCTTTATAAATCTGAAAATACAGTATAAATATCAGTTATGATTATACATGGAAAAATAATAAAAGAAAGAGAAGAAATAAGCATATTTTTGTGACAAATTTCAAGTGAGAAGTTACCATATTATATCCTTAAGAGTTTCCCTATATTTGTGGGATATATTTTTTTTGGTAGGGTACTCGCAACCCTTTGATAAATCATTCTTTATTTAAAAAACTATTTGATGTTTTTCTTATTTCTTTTGACTTTTTATCCCATTCATTTCCAAAAATATTTCTTTTAAATCTCCTATCCTAAGCAGCTCAGTAAAACTGACAAAATGTGTCTATTGTGCCAGACATTGTATGAAAATTGCACATCTATAGCTCTCCTCCCTGTCAAGTATTTAACAAAAAAGAGGAAAATGTATCATTCTCAATTCTTCTCTAGTACAAAGAATGACCATTATCATAATAAAGTTTAGTGTGATTTTTCTTCGATCTGTAGAGCTTGCAAAAAAGTTTGGCAGCTTAGAAATTACAAGAGACCCAACTACCTACCAGAAGCATATGAATGTTCCACTCGGAACAAAATATCTAATTAAAATGTCTGCTCTGTAGATGCTGTAAAATAAAAATCAACATCATTTGCCTTTTGACTTCAGCCAAGGCAGTGACTTTTGAGTTTTTGGAGGAGGGAATTGCTTATAGGGAGTAGATTAACCAGCATTCCCCAAATTCCTGTCTGCCTTTGACCCTGAAATGGAAAGAAGTTAACGGAAATATAGAGGAGAAAAAAGAAGACTCCAGGAAGAAGCACCAAAACATTTCTCTCTGCTCAGATTATCTTCCATATACTTTGTTTATAAATATACTTTCATGTAACAGAATGCAAGCCTTGCATTAGCAAGATCTTTTTTTTTTTTTTTGGTAGTTACCCAACTTACCTAAGGACAGTATCTTGCAAGTTGAAAATATTTAATAAATGAAATATTAATTAAAATCAATTGGAATGAATTGAAGGTGATAGACTTTGCTTCTCTTACCTATTTGGTAATTCAGCTTACCAGAATCTATCAGAGAAGGAAGCTAAAAAGTTTGTATACTCTCACTATATTATTAAGCATTGTATTTGAACAAATCTAGCTATTTATCCTCACCCATATTATAATACATACCATCATCATTTATTTTACCAATAGAATCACTAATGAAGTTAAATTTTATACTTTCTAATAAATTGGAAGTTATATTAGAAAACAATGTTTCAACAATTCAAGCTTTCCTGATTATTACCTTGACTCTAAACAGAACTTTTCATCTGGAATTAGGGAGATATGAATTCACATTAAGTCTCAGATATTTTTCTAACCATGTGACCTTAGGCAAGTCACTTAACTTCCACTTGCCCTTATTACATCAACTGTAGCTACACAGTAACTATATTCAGAGCTAGAGATATGTGTACATATACATAAATACATATGTTAAATTATAATTATATATTTACATGTGTGATTATATATCTCCTCCTAGTATCTCTGCTAAGTTTTTGTTTTTCAGTCATTTCTGTAGTGTCTGGCACTGTTCAACATGTTTTCTTGGTTATTGATTTGCCATTTCTGTCTCCATTTTATAAATGAACAAACTAAGGCAAAAACAGAGTTAAGTTACTTGTCCAGGGTCACACAGATAGTAAGTGTTTGAAGCCAGATTTGAAGTTGGGAAGATGAGACTTCTTGACTCTAGGCCCAGTATTCTATATACTGTGTCACATAGCATCCCCTCTCTGCCCTTGTCTCTCTCAGGCTCACATAACTAACTGTCTATTTTATACTTCACAGTGAATATTCCACAAGCATTTCAAACTCAAGAGATCCAAATTCATTAATTTATTCTGCAAACCCAGTACTTCCCAAAATCACAATTTTTGTCAATGGTACATGTCACAGTTTTGAAGTAATCTTTTATTCCTCACAGTTCTTTATTTATATATCATCCCCATGGTCACTCAATATGTCTTATTTCCATCTATCTTCCACATCTAGATGTGGTTCCTAGAACATTTAGATTCTTATAACTTGTTATGTATATAATTTCAATAGCTTCCTAATAGATACTTCTATCTCTAGCCTCTTTCTTCCTTAATCTAACCTCTATACCAGAAGTGTCAAAATGAGCTTCATAAAGCCCACAATACTATAATCATGGCCTGAATCAGATTAAAATGCAATTAACAAATATTTAATAAAACAAATAAAAATTACAACAAAAATAGATAACATATGTATGTATACATATGTAGATATAGATACAGTTTATGGTTCTTTTGAATTTGATATTACTGTACCAGTTTTCAAAGTGATTTTCCTTAAGCATAGGTTTGATCATACCATTCCCTTAGATCATGGAGCTTCCATAACTTCCTATTACATGTAGTGTCAAACAGAAACTCTTCTGTTTGGCATTTAAAATCCTTCAAAACACCATTTCAATCTATATTTCTGGCCTTATTATATAGTAAGTACTTGGTTCTACATACTGTTAAATCTATTCAAATGGACTTCAATTTTTTTTTCTTTTCATTATATGACATGCTCCTATATTGATTCTTTTTTATCTCCAAAGTGAATTTTCCAAAGTTAATATAGTCAAGAGATAATGCTGAATTTGGAAATAATTATTCATATAGAAGATTTTCAAATTAGGGGCAGAAATGAGCCCAATTTGCAGAATATTTCACACATTGTACTCTGAGGATATTACATTCTTATAACTAATTTTCTTCTGTTAACATTTCATAAATCCTGTGTGTCAATACCAAAGGCAAGGACTCTCTTTCCATCCATTCTGCATCCTCTCATTTTCTTGAGATAACATAATTATAAGAGCATTTTATTTTTTAAAAACAACCCATTCATAAAATGTAATGTTACATATTTTTAAAAAGAAAAAAAGGAGAAACATGTATAACCAACCAATATACTAAAAACATATGAAAATATGTACCTATATATAACTCATCTATGTTAGATCTAAATGAGCTGATACAAAATAAAGCAGTCAAGAAAACAATATATACCCTGATTATAACAATATAAATAGGAAACCCCCCACAAATTCTCCAAAAATAAATGTCACAAAATTATAAAGAATAAACATGACTCAAAAGAAGAGATAAGAGGAGATATGCTCCTGAACATATTTACACACTACACACACACACACACACACACACACACACACAGACACAGACACTATCCCTTTGCAAAGGTAGGAATGTATACAGTAGACCACCAAATCCCTGTAGATTATAATTATTTTATATTCAGTATTTCACTTTATAAAATATCTCTTTATCCATGGGATCATTTATCAAGGGACCTCTCTCCCTTCCATTATTGAAATCCTGGAGTCAGGGAGTAATAAATTAAAATCTGGCCTCAGACAATTTCTAGCTGTGTGACTATAGGTCAGTCATTTCATCTCCTAATACCTTAGTTTTTTCATCTCTAAAAAATGAAAAAAAATGAGAAAATAAAAAAGAAGAAAATGAAAAAAAGTGAATATAGCATGTATTGATTTACATTCTGTTGTTATATTTCTCTCTCTGGATGTGGATGGCACTTTCCATCCAAAGTTTATTGGGATTGCTTTGGATCAGTAAACCACTAAGAAGAATCAAGTCTGTCATAGTTGATTATTGTTGCACATTCCTGCTATTACTGTGTATAATGTATTCCTGGTTCTGCTTGTTACTCTCAGCATCAGTTCATGTGAATCCTTCCAGATCTTTCTAAAATCAGCATGTTTATCATTTTTATAGAACAATAATATTGTATTACTTTCATTTGCCATAACTCATTCACCCATTCCTCAATGGCACCTACTCATTTTCCAATTCTTTGCTACCACAAAAAGAGCTGCTACAGACAGACATTTTTGCATATCTGACCTTTTTTGTTCTTTTTGGATTTCCTTGGAATATAGACCTACTAGTGACACTGCTGGATCAAAGTCCACTATCCCTTTTTTTTGTCCTTCTTTACCTAAGTACTTTTCAAAATATCTCTGAATGTGTTCAATTTTTCTGTTGTTTTTGATGTTGTGGTTATTCATCTTTCTTGTATTTTTATTGTTTGGAGCATTTGAAAGACAAATAATTTGTTCATGTCTAGTTTTCATTCAAGGAATCCTTTAAATAGCTATTTTTATTGGATGAATAAATCTTTTTTTTTTTCTCTACATTAACTGTTAGGCTCAAGTTTGTAAAGTTTGTGATCTGGTATTACATCCTGAGTTTCTTTCTTCAGAATAAGATTACATTCTTTTTATGGTTTCTAGTGAATACAGAATTGTCTTGCACCCCTCAATTTTCCTTTTCTTGATATTTATAATTATTTCCTCTGGTTATTTGCAGTTTTTTTTTTGTCACGGAAAGTGTTAAATTCAACTACTAAGCATCTGGAAATTTAGAGCATAAATTCATTTTACTTTTTTAAAATAGAGTTTATCTATAGATTCTTTTGGTTGGCACATTTTTCCTCCATATTCAGAAATGCTGGTTTGTTTTACTTGTATTAGTTTTTGCTTTATGATGTTCATTCTGTTGTAGTACTAGTATCATCTGTAGCACCAGGTCTATATAAATCCAGATGCACCAGTGCCCCAAGTGCCTAGGAAGATTGGATATGTATTCACAGTAACTATAAACTGGAGTGGTATGAAAGAATTTATTTTCTAAGAATATTTGCTCTAAAAATGAACTTGCACAACCAGCATAGTGAAATCAATGTTTATTTTTATGGACACTAATTTCTTTATTCTCTAACTTAAACTATATATGAATTTCTCTTATAAAACAATTGGAAACAGTATTAAATCTGATGTTCTGTTCTGGTGATGTGGGATTTAATAATGTATTCTCCACATTTACCCTGCAAAAGTTTACCCAACACCAGGTCATAATAAATAGACTAGAATAAATTAGATTCATTACTAAAAGGAAAGCAACATTTATAAGCAATAAAACATTTTTACTATTATGTATATAAAACTCAAGCACTCAAATGAATTTGCCTTAGCATAGTCTATTTTTATAATACAGATAATATAACCAGTGATTATCTATGAACATTGGTTTTCACAGCAGGTAAGAAGTTTAAGGATATAAAAATAGCTAGAAGAATATGATGAAGATTACATTCTCTTATCACAATTATATTTTAATAAAATATATTATTCGCCTCATCAAATATATAGGAACTGTGCCCAATGTGTATGTGAGGCTATAAAAGTTACACTGGCATCAGAACATAGGCTCATTTTATTTAAGGAGTCAGGAAGACTCATTTTCCAAAGTTTAGATTTGATCTCTGACACTAACTAGAAGTGTGGCAAGTCACTGAGCCTTGTTTAACTCAGTTTCCTCTTTTAAAAAATGACCCGAATCATTCTAGCATATTTGCCAAGAAAACCCAAAGTGAGGTCAAGAAGAGTTGGACATGACTAAACATGTCTAAACAACCATAACAGAAAAAACCACATGAAGTTCCTACTTAATAGTACAAAGCTGTTGCATGAGTCCTAGATTCAAAATTAGAGGAACTGAGTTCAAGTCTTGCCTCTGGTATTTTCTTCCTGAGTAAATTCTGACAAGACAGTTATTCCTTCTTAGCTTCAGTTCTTTGATCATTAAAATGAGGTATTTGCTATCTACAGGTCTATAGTTTAGGTTAAAATATGAGAAAAATCTAAGATGAAATTTAAGAGAAATTTGAAATTTCATATGAGTTCAAAAATAACCTCACAAATTCAAAATGGACATAGAAATCCATAGAAGCTTTATCTACTGTGGTGGCTGATAGGAATCAACAGTGTGATATTGTAATTTTAAAAAATCTAATGCAACCTTAGACTATACTAGAAGAATCTTGGTATTCAGAAGGAAAACTTAATTAATCTTTCTATATGTTGCTCTGTTGTTATACATTGTCAATGTTGTGTTTCATTCAGTGTGACAAGCTTTAGAAAAGACATTGATAAATAAACACATACACATGTGTTCCTAAAATCTTTGTGCAAATTTAAGATGTTAAGCTATAGTTTTTTAAATTCATCCAAAAATTGGACAATAGTTATATGTAAATAAATTTAAAGGAGGTAAGGAGATGTTTCATATTGGTTAAGGAGTTAGCTTTATATTCAGGAAGGCTTAGGTTCAAATACCATCTTTGAAATATATTGATTGTGTGACCCTAGAAAACTAAGTCAACCTCATACTGTTCCAGGAAACTCTAAGGCTATAAATTCCAGAACAGCTGTTAATCTTCATTTTGTTAAAAAAATTTCTTCACAAGAAGTTTCTAGCATTGAAGAAATCATAAACCTGAGAATAAATAAATCAATGAATAAATACAAAAGAAATATGTATAGAATCATTTGGAATCATGCTTACATTTGTATTTAACTTATAAATGTTTAGTAATACAGAAAATATTATTAAGAAATGGTTTAGGTAGGTACTACGATTATCATTCCTATTTTATAGTTGAGAAGACTGAGGCACAAGAGGCAAAGTGATTTGCTTATGTGACACAGCTACTAAGTGTCTGAGACTGGATCTAAATTCTCATCTTCCTAACTCCAGGCTCAGCCTCCATCTATTCTGCTACTAGTTACCATCAACATCATTTTAATTTTTATTTAAATGCATTATTAAAAATGATTTTTAGAAGCATTTTGATTCTGTATTGCTTCTTAGGTCAGTGCATAGGATTAAAAAGTAAGTAACAAATCCTTCTTCTTGTGTATTTATAAAAGATCATGACTGATAATTAGAAGCACTGGAACTAACCTACAAAAGAGAAATATAAAAAGATTGTAAGAAAAGACTATAATGATCATGTAGTCTAGAACTTTCAATTCACATGTAGTATAAGGAAATCCAGATCCAAGATATTTAGGTCATTTGCTCAAGATTTTACAACTATCAAGTGACAGAATCATGACTGGAACCCTGGATCCTTTAATATCAGATTACTTTCAATGAAGTAAAACCTTATAGATCCTATTCACTTGTTTACTAAAAATATAATATCCTGATCCTACTCTACATGATATATGCAGCCCAAGTATTTTTTGATTGGTACATAGAAATTGGTACATAGAAAACTCCTGGGACACCATGGGAATTATGGTTTAATTTGTTAGATATTGTGCAAAAGGAAAAAAAAAAAGGTTTGCCCATAAACGCCTACAACAACAAAAAATCCTCAGTTAAATTGGCAGGCCCCGGAAACTTGATAGAAATCATCTACTTTTTCTCCCTCACATACATTACATTTTAACTGTTTTGAAATAATTTTAGTTGAAATAATGTTTTTATATAATAGGCATGTTACATAAAATTTATGATAATATGAAATTCAATTACTTAAAATTAAATGCAATTAAACAAAGATTTACTGAACACCTAATATGTGCTTAGATGATTAGGAATAAAAAAAATCACTACTATGTTTGGGAAAGCTTAAATTCAACTGGAAAATAATATGTTAGCAATTAACAAAATATATTAATAAATGCCTTTTAAAAATGATTCCTACAAAGGAATATCTAAGCCTTGATCAATGTTAATGAGATTTGTTATAATATGAATCCATGTTGCATCTCATTAAAAAATTGACAAATTAATGTAGGAAGAATGTTAAGAGTAAAAAGAGTTGAGATCTTTATATAAGTGGCAGATTCTGAAATCTCTTGGGATCAGAAGAGTTGCTGAGGCAATTGGGATTAAGTGACTTGCCCAGGGTCACACAGCAAAAGATAATTTATGAGACCTGAGTTCTTAATAGTTACATGACCACAAATACAGTTAATAGTGGTAAAAAGAGGCTAGTAATAAACTAGTCACCAGTTTTGGTTATATAAAAAGGGTATTGTAAATGTTAAGGTGCCTACTGAATGACATCTGGCAGTATTAATGTGGGAATCAATAAATCGGAATTCAATACACAGTTTTCAAGTGTAAAATCCTGTATTTTGGAAAATGGAATATTTGTATATATACTTCCCTCCCTAAGCCTAAGCATCATTGAGGGGAGCAGCTTCTATGAAGAAGAGACTCTCCATCTTCACCACTACTACTACCAACCAATGACCAAGTGCCATTTAAAATTAGAAAAATGCAGGAATCCTGGGAATAATAGTATTTCTCTAGATCACTAATTTTCATTCCAGCATTGTACCATCACTACCACCACCTCTACCATCATCTAGATAATCAATCTCTAGAAAAGGGACCAATCATCTACACCAAATATCAGTAAAATGTCAGTTACAACTGGATAATCAGCCTAGATAATTCATCAAAGCAAATGATTCGTGGGGGAAAATAGTAATATCAGATTAACTTCCTTTTCTTCTTTTGACTAGATTAATAGAATGGGAAATGAAGAGAATACTGAAGAAAAAATTACCTAAATTAAAGCAATACATATGACAAATTCTTTCATGCTATATTCTATTGCATAAAATCAAGTGATATGCTTTAGACAATAGTAGAGCTAAATTGAGAAAGGACAATGACCAGATCCCGAAATGTAGTCTGTGTGTACATGTGTGAGTATATGTGAGTGTGTATGTGTGTGAGTGTGTGTGTATGTGTGCATATTATTTCCCAAATTTGATTGTGCTTAGCACATTACTTGGCACATAGTGTACTTAATAAATATTGATTTATTGATAGTTTCAGGAATATATTTAGACTTGAAATAAGGATAAGCTTCTTAACAATGAATCAGCCAAATGTAAAAAAAGGATGTCCATATTAAATGCCTTCAAGAAATAATTAGATGATCAGTGATCAGATGAGTAGGACAAGGGATTCTTATATAAGTGTAAATTGGATTATTTGATCAGTGAGGTACATTCCACATTTGGGATTTGGCAATTCTGTGATATCAAAGAAATATTATACATATATAAGAGAAGGAGTTTTAGAGGCCATCTGGCCCAAATACTATCTAGTCCAGGGGACTGATTAACTGAAATGAGCTTCAGGTGACTTTCTTAAGTATCTAAGCTAAGATTTGAAACCAGGTATAACTAGTTCCAAGTTCAGTCCCCCATTCATTATGCCCCTCCTCCCTTCCTTAATATCTTAACCCCTATGAAAACATGTATAGGAAATAGTAAATCTTCAAAGTTCATTATATCTTTTTCTATAACACTCTCTATATCATTTCCAATCTAATTTAATTAACTGAGAATTATAGAGAACATATTGCCCCCTTGTGATTACTGATTCAGAACAAAGTTCTTGCTTAAAGAATCTTTGAAAGAAGTCATTTCCCACATACACATTAAAATAATAGAAGATAACATTATACATGAAAATAATGCAATAGATTAGTTCAATGATCTTCTGACTATGAACATCAAGTGAAGGATAAACAACACAGACAGTATGACAAAGGTTTTCACATTTTTTATGATGAATGTTCTGTATGAAAGCAAAATAAAAGTGATTTTCTGCTTGCTTTTTTATTATGTGGATGAGCTTTTAAAAACTATATTTATCCACATTACTTTGCACACCAGAACCCTGAAGAGACACCTCAGTGAGATCTATGGACTCTCAAAAGATCAACCAAGCAATTCAAACAAGACACAAATCGGGAAAAAAACACTATATAGATTGGCCTATATTTCAAAAAGATCAAAGAAAGGAGAAAAGTACCTAAGTATACAATAATATTTATGGCAGCTCTTTCTAGGGTGTTCAAGTACTGGGAAATCAGAGCTTTTCCATCTATTGGGGAATGAAGAAAGTATAGCACATTAAAGTAACTGAATAGTATTGTCCTATGAAAATTGAAATAAACATATTCAGGGAAATATCAGGAGATTGTCATGAACTGATATAGGTAAGAGAACAAAAGGGATGAAATAACTCATATCATCAACATTATAAAAATGAACAATTCTGAAAGACTAAAGTGCTCTCTGTTTACCATAATAACCAAAACAAGATTCCTAATTAGGCCTCTTGATATGGACACAGTGGGACTAAATATGCAAAATGAAAATTATGTTTTTGGACACATCCACTGTGGAATTTTTAAAGCAATTATGAATATTTGTTGCAAGTTTTCTACTTTTTAAATTTTTCTTTAGATTTGGCAGGTGTGGAAGGGAAAATGCTTGTAAATTGAAGAAATAAAGTAGATATATAAAATATAATACTAATATTGTGACATATAGTTGCACAGGTAGTAAACTGAATTTATTCATCAGCATATAAACAATTAGATATTGCTGAAGAAAAAGATTAGGCTAGATTAGATTATTAAACTTCTTATACCCCAAGCACTATGCTGAGTTTGGGAATTTAAACATAAGCAAAAAGAAACATAATCTCTGACAGTCTATCCCAGAACTGAATAGGATAAGGAGATCAAATAGGATTGTATTTGATCAACTCCAAAAAACTTCAATGATTATGTTTAAAGTTTCTTCCTTCAGTAAACATGAATCCCTTTTTACCACCAATACTTTCAATATTATATGACTTTAATTCATGGAAAACCATGAGTTCAGAATTTGTTTTATTTTGATTTATATATATCGCCAGTGGAAGGATACTTGTTGGACTACATAGGCTTCAGTATATTATAGTTCCAATTATGACATGCCTACAAGTTGTATGACATCATTAAGGTTATGAATATAGCTAGAAAAGAAGGAGCGCTGATCAGATGGAAAGAATGTGGACTAAAAGTGGAAAATCCATGGAGTTCATTGACATCTATAGGTTGTTTTGGTTTGTTTATAGGGAAAATGCCTCTACAAGGTTGTGTAATTCTCTTGGATGGGTTTATACAAAGAAAAAAAATGTGAGAATCTCACAGGATGACAAGCTATGGTTGGGTGACAATCCATAATCTGTGGAAGGAGTGCCCCATTATTAGAATCATATATCCATTAAAGCAATAAATTAAGCAGTTCTAAATTTTTAGCCATCAGTTGCCATCTATTAACTGCACTAATCTACACATTTAATAACAAGTCAGCATTGAAAGAAAATCATCCTGGAGAACTTATTAAAATCTGTTTGAAGTAAACCAATAAATCATTGGACTGAGTACAACTTGAAAAGGTCTTCATTTATTGTTTTCAACAATTTGTTATGCTGGGAGTGGGGTGGGGTGAGCATCACTGGAAGAGTTAACAGGAAGGAACAGGGATTCTTTTTAAAAGCCATTTCAGAGCTGAGTTTTGAATACCATGGAGAGGGCAAAAAGTGATGTGGGCTAAGAATGACATAATCAGAACTATATATGTGTTAGAGTATAGAAGGGGGAGAGAAGTAAAAGAAACATAAGAGGGCAGATCAAGGAAGAAGGGCAACAATAAAAATTAAAAAATTGAATTAAAATAGGAAAAAAAGTTCTGTATGTCATCCATGTTACTGAGAGAATCAGAGATGCAGCATTGTATAAGAGTGTTAGTTAGGAGAGAGACATAGGTTAGAGTTTTACCTCTGGTATTGTCCAGTTGTGTAAAAATTGGACAAAGTAAATGTCTGCTTACCTAAGCTGAGCTTTGATTTCTTTTTTTCCTCCTCACAGAACTGGGACTGATTAACACTTATACCCTCAGGCAAAAGCTGTGAGCCAAAACACACCCAGCACTCTTGTCTCTTTAAAAGTTGAAAAGATTCAGCCTAGTGAAACCTAGGACCCACCCACCATCTCAACTTTTTCGGGGTCCAAACCTCAATGTTCCACTCTGCTGCTAACAGCTGTTGGTTTCCCTTTAACTCTAACCTGAGACACTGAGCTCTTTTCTTCTCAGAGCAACTTCTGCCTCCTGTAAAAACATTTGGAGCGGAAGCGCCGTTTAATACAAATCTCTCCCAGACTTAGGCCCGAAGGTGCCCTGGAAACTGTCCGAGGAGACCCCAGTCTCTGTCCTGAGTTCGAGCAGGAGGAACAAAGGAGAAACTGCGTCACACCACAGGAGCTGAATTGGCCCCCAGTCCTACTCTCCGGTAGGGAATTGGGGTCTGGCCCTGTTTCCCTTTTTATCCCAGGACAGTCCCAACACCTCAGGGGCCGGTAAGCTGGGTCGGCAGTGCTGAGATACTTTGCATTCCCTCTGACCCCTTCCACCCCTCCCCCATAAGAGTGGGGAAAGTGGGGGGAAGGCTTAGGATCTTTGCTTATTGAGGAACCAACTTTTTAAAGAAAGGCAGCACAGTTAAAAGATTTCTAAGAGCTTAAATTGCATTCTTATCTTGGATATATAGTCCTCCATTTTCTCCTGACTTCTTAGTCTACACCCTGAACCAACACCAGGAGAAATTAGCTTTCCTGGAAATTAAGAGTGAAAGGGCTAAATTCCAGGCTACTTAACTACTATAGACAAATAATCTTTTGCTTCCAGCATTTTCTCCTACTTCTCCTTGTTAGATGGGCCATCAGCATTTTACAGGCAGCCCACAGAAGGGACCTGATGCATCTCCTGCTGTCTCCATCTCCACCATGGATGACACCCCGGTTTTAACCTGCTCCGAGATCTGGGCTTCAACCTTTGGACTCTCAACCGCCCTTCAGCCTGGAGAACATGGGACAACTGACTGGGAATGACTGACCGGGACACACACCCCTTAGATGCACTGCTGTCATCCCCAAACCCCACACCTCATGCCTCACCTCCTGGCATGAACCCCCAAATCTCTACGACCCTTGCCAGCTCGAAGCAGTTAAGAGGAGATCGGCGCCCCTTTTCCCACATGCCTTTGGAGGTGACTGCTTGAGGGGAGGATGAAGAGGGGACCCCTGAACTTGGAAAATCCTGGAAGGAGAAAATCTTCAATTCTGTCTCAATACGAGACTTTGCCCTATTTCTTTTTCCTTAAATGAATTTAAGTTCCAACTGCTTGAGGGGGGAATGATGCGGGAAAGCTTGCTCTCTAGATTCCCACCCTCTCCTAGTTAATAATGTAAATTGCTCTTTAACTCGCACATCCTGGTCCTTTTGAATTCCAATAGAAGATCTGACCTGTTCCAGCCCCACCCGGATATGAGCCAACTTTGGGGCTACACCCGAAAGCCCCTCGAGCTAAGTCTCCTATTATAAAAAGGCCACGCTGGGAACCCCTCTTTGCAGAGATTCCAAACATGGCTACCATGTGAGGACCCTCTGTCCACTGGACCCTCTGTCCAGTGCCCTCCTTATCTCTACCTTCGCCTATACTTTACCTTTGCTTATCTAATAATAAACCTCTTTTATCAATCTAAAAAAAAAAAAAATATGGAATGTAACAAAATTTTTCATTTTATAAAATTTAGAGTTAACATTATTTTAATAATGAAATTCAATGTCCATTTATAAATTATAGATAAATAAAATTAATGAATTTTATATATAAACAATATTATCTGTTTATTTATTTATATAAATAATATATATTTATTATATACCCTAATCTACCTTTCTTAGAAGCAAATGGCCTTATATATACCAAAGTGAATAAAATAAAATAATAAATTATGAAGAATATATTTTAAATTAATTGCTAAGCTATTTTAACATAGTAAAATTAAACTAACTCACCTCAGTAAAATTTTGTGAGGATTTTACTCTTGTGTTCTTTGTTCTTTCTATTGGAGAAAATTTTGATCCAAAATCCAACTAAAAAGAATACTCAACTGAAGTTTTAAAATTTTGAACTTTCATCAAGAGCTAAAAACCACAAAAATTTCAATTCATTACAAAAAACTTTTAAGCATCTGCTATGTGAAATGTACTATATAGAGAGAATATGTTAGACATGGTGCCTGATACAAAGGATCACATACTCAATCACAGATTTAAGATTTAAAAACTACACACAAAACTGTAATGAAATATAAATCCAAAAGGATCACACACAAAGAAGTAAGAGATATTACAGAAGAAAGAAATAATATTTCTGGGCTTGGATTGGAGGTCTTGGAACTATAGCTTGAAATGTGGAGTATTTTGACAGGAAGAGGGGGAAGAAACACATAGATCTATGGAGGCATGTTTTGTATTTGGAGATTGTCAAATAAGCCAGTTTTAGTGGTTACATAATACATATAAAGGAATATTAGTAGATTAGATTAGAAAGTAAGAATTAAGCCAGATTATGGAGGTTTTGAATGTCATGATAAGAAGACTGAACTTCATTCTATATGCACTGCAATGTATGGCAATTAGATTATATTAGCAAGTAAGAATTAAACCAGATTATGGAGGTTTTGAATGTCATGATAAGAAGATTGAATTGCATTCTATATACACTGCAATGTATGGCAATAACTTTCAACAAATGTTAATTAACCACTCAATATATACAATAATAAAATTCAATGACAAAAAGAAAATAAATTTTGCCTCTCAAGGAATTTCCATCCTTTGTGGAGAGAGGGAAAATAACATATAAACACAGAATAATGTAAATTCAGAAGAGAAAATCATTAAAATTAGGAGATCAGGAAGACTTTTATTTAGGACATGACATATAAGATGCAAAGATTCAAGAAGTGGAGGTAAAGAGTTAGATGAGAACATGGGGAACAACTGGTGAAAACTCTTCAAAGTGGAAGGTGCCATGTTGAGTTCAGGGAATCGAATTAAGAAAATTGGCCTGTAATTTAGGGTGCAGTAATTTGAAAGGAGGTGGAGAGAGACAGTAAACATTTATTAAAACCTAAAATTAATAAGTGGCATACAGCACAATCTTTAAAACCTGTCTTTTGGGAAGAATATTTTGGTAACTCTGCAAGAGAATGGGTTAAAGAAAGAAGTGATATGAAGTAGGAAAATAAGAGATGATAAGGGCTTGGATTAGTGTGGCAGTGAGGTGAGCCAAGAATGGGGGCCAGATTGAACAGATTAGAGAGGTAGTTTTGGTAGAAGTGATAAATGTTTAAGTGCTCTCAGGGGACACTCCCTCCCTATTCCATTCTCTTTAGTTTTCTCCCCAATCCCTAAATATTCTTGCTTCTCATCTCCACTTCCAGCTTTTTCAAACTTCTTTCAAAAAATTAATTCACATAGCACCTTCTTAACCAAGTCCTAGATTTTTAATGATGCTATTTGTTCCTTTCCTTTGAAATTTCCTTCCATCTCTTTTGTATGTAACTTGTGTATACATTAGGGTTTCTTATAATTTCCTATTAAAATATGAATTCCTTGAGGGCAGAGACTATTTTTGCTCTCCTAGTGTTTACCACTATGTCTAGCACATGGTAAATGGTTAATTGGCACTAGAAGAACCAATTGATAAAATATTTAAAAATCATTTTATTCTAACTTCTTCCATTTGTGTAAATGCACTTTAAATATGAATGATTTTGAGCAAATATTGTAATTTTTTGTTTGAAATACTATCTCTATTTTCTATGTTTTATGGATTTAAAAAATTCCCTCTGTCAACTGATAAAGCTTGATCTTTCAAAAGATTCTTAAATTTTGGTTCTGATAGAAGGATCTGTTGTAACGTTCCTTTTAAATAACAACCACATTAAATACATTTGGAATATTATTCATGGTTCAGAACTTGGCTTACACTGAGCTTTTCAATAACACATTTATTGCCCAAGCAGCAGCAAAACCTTGTATTACAATTTATGCTCATAGGCATGAAATGCTAAGTGCTCCCAGTTAGCCTATTCCTGGGCTCGATTATGATATTTTTAAGGTTGAAAAACTTGCACATATCAACAGCACAAGATAATCTAAATGTAATTATCAGACAAGTAACTATTGCCATGAGTATATTACATTATTATTTAAGCTAAAGTTTGACCCCATTTTTTCATTCTTTGTTCTGGTAATTCTTTTGAATAAGGAATTTCCTAATATAATGTTTCTTACTGAGTACTTGATTCATCTATGAAAAGAAGGCTTCTGATCATTCAAGAACAACACTCTAATCTTTCCCTTGACATGGGGTATTTTGATTATTTATCCTATTTTCTGGATTCCTATTATTACTCTTTCTACTTATGTTGCAATGGTAGCTGGCACTTGGAATTAAAGTCTGAAAAGTTTCTTTCCAACCAATTTTTAAACTTATATCAACCCTGTGAGAAAGGCTCTAGAGACAATTTTCTTCTATGTATTATTCTTAGATACGAATAGGAAGTTTTCTAATGAATAAATAAAAATTAACAGTTATAGGGAAATGCTCTAACTCATTACTGATTAAAGAAATGCAAATTAAAACAATCTTCAGCTATCATTTTATACCTGTCAGGGTATATTTAAGTGATTGAAGGGAAACAGCAAATGTTGGAGGGGATGTGAAAAATTTGGGATACTAATAATATCTTGAGTTGTCTAAAAGGTTCTGAGCCCCAGTGAGAAATGGGTTACTTATATCTATGATCAGAAGAACATCAGTATACTGACTAAGAAAGAGAGAGTAGTTTTCTCAGAAGTATGGGAAAAGGCTTTTCTGAGGATGGGTGACATATCAGGAAAAATTAGCTGCTAGTTGAATTGAAGTATGTTCATTTTGTAGCTTCTTGCTGAAAACCCTTCCTTTAGTAATCTATAACAAGAATATAAACCTATAAATTATTAAGAGTTGGTTGTAATTAGGAGTTCATTTAGGAATGAAATGAAATTATAGCAAGAATATAGGAAAACTTTTTTTATTTTTGATATGATAATGCAATATGTAAAAGCTATTGCCCATTATTTTCAAAATGACTTCCCACACAGTATAAAATAGAAAAAATTGAATTGTGCCCATGGGAATAATTTCCCTAGAATACAGTAAAGACTTATGTAGAGGAGGTGAATATATCACTGTGATAATCAATGAACATAATAAAGGATAATATTTTATTGAAAAACATATGATTAAAGAAATGGAAAATATTATTCAAAACAAAGTTGAATCTTACTACCATAATCAATATTTTGAATATATTATTTGTGGATAATATAGAAATGACAAAAATGAAAATCACACCTGAATTTATTGAAATGCCATTGATGTTAACTATAAGAATGGTAAATACTACCAAGCCAACCAGCAGTCCTTGGGAAACTCCACTGGAGATCTTTTGACCAGAAAGCTCCTATCACTGGCAGAATTGGCCTCATCATCTGACGGTAAAGCCACTGCTCCTCTTACTCTACCATGAGAGTTAGCAATTTTTGATTGTCAGATTTGAAATATTCCAACCCAAATATAAGTACACAGTTTTTAAGCAATATGTAATAATCAATTGTTCATGATTTGATTTCATTTCAAGTAATTATTATTTGAATAATAATTATTACTTTAACAACAACCTATGTACATGATAATGAAGCAGGTATTAGAAATATAAAAGTTAAAAGTGAATACAAGTCCTACAAGGTGAATAGTACAATATTGGAAATATATAAAAAGCCTAATAAGGCGGTAGAAAATCATCATCTTTGTGCAAGTCATTTCCAAATAAATATATCTAACTCTAATTTTCCTTGTGCTTTCATGATACCCATCTTGAATTCAATCTATGAAAAGTTAAACTCTCCATCTTCCTTCTAGATTAGCCCTCTAGATCTCCTTATTTAAGAGCAGGATTCTCAACTTCCAGTCACTCCCATTAACCCTGTAGTCATTCTTAACTCTTCACTTTCATTTAACATTTAGATGAAAGAATTTGCTAAGTCTTCTATATTTTAACTCTGTCATATCTGAAAGAATATGGAAAAATGCATTGTTAAGCATTTACTGTGTGCCAGGTACTGTGTTAGGTACTAGACTTACAAAGCCAATGTTGAAAGTAGGCCAGCTAAATATAGTGGGTTAAGTTAGCTTACACTGAATATAGGGATAGGGAATATACAGAAGTTTTGACCCAAGATGATAATATTTTTGACTATAGTGACATGAGATGGGCCATGAACCATGATATAGAGGGAGTATCTGTCCTAAATGCTTTCCATATACTCTGCAAGCATTTTTTCCCTCTAAGTATTTAGTTCCAAATTCTCTTCTGCTTTATTGTGTAATTTTTAAGATCTGATTTTGTATGTACTTTGAGGATACCTGCTTTCTCTATTGTTAATACAGTATCTGGCACGGGAGCTGAATAAATGCTTATGGAGAGTGCAATCTTTTTGATGGCAGGTACAACTTTTTAAAATTCCTTTATATCTCAAGTCTTAGCATAGTTCCTAGAACATTCTAGCTATCTAATAAGTGCTTGTTGATTAATTGACTATGACTGATGCAGTCAGGGATTCACTGACATGTAGCTCCTGAAAGGACTTGACAAGTTCTCATAGTAGAGATGCTACTCCTCCCTGAATGTCTCATACACATCAATAGATATCAAACTAAAGTTGAAAAATGAAATTTTCACATTAACATGAAGGTACAAGTACATGTTATGGTGCTTGTCTTTTCACAAATACTTTTTTTTTTGTACAAAAAAACAAAAATAAGACAAGTTTGTTGCCTACCAAATTTTCACAGCTGTCCATTAGTAGGAGTTGGTTAAGTCATTAGCCCGTGTTCAACAGAAGATACTTAATCTTCAATTATGTTTTCTTTTTTTTCCCTGTAGTTCCTAGGGACAATTTCATTTGTAGTGAATATATCTCTGGTCCAAAGCATATATTCTGACCACACTCTGCTTATATATGATGTTTTATTTGCATATTTCAAATATTCATTACTTTTTAGATTTTATATGAAATGTTTTAAAATAAAACACATCATATTTTACCAATGCCATATTATTATTATTTTGCCATAAGATTTTATTACAACGTATCTTATGCTACTAGTGAATTTATGGTATTAATTTCCAAGAAGACATGCAACAATTTCTTCTGAAGACAAATCTAATCAGAAGGCACAGATACAACTTTGCAGAGATTCTATTCGCTTCAGAAGAGGAATATATTTTTTAAATGCCTTTTTTAATAAATGAAATATTTCCATTTTTTCTTATTATCCTAGTACAATAAGGTTAACTGACATAGTAAAAAATTAAACCCCAAATTTCAAATAATTAGATGTTTAGGAAATTTAACATAATCTCTTAACATAGAAAATGTTTAATTCCCAATTAAAAGTATAAAATGTATTGTGTTGAGCTTGGGCTCAAAATGTCTATACATTTAAGCCCTCATCATCCATTTTAACTTCAGTATTGTAAGTACTTTAACAACACTCATTTTCTATTCATTGCTAGACAAATTATTTACAAAATCCCTCATATATGGGAAGAAGTATTTTGGATAAATGGCAGTAGAAAAAAGCAATGAACATTATTCTTAACAACACTACCATATAGGTATTGCTTAACAATGAATTCTGAATACCAGCAATCAACACATTTTATAAGTAAATGAGTTACTAAATGTCATTCCAAAATTTATACATGTTTACTTACAGGCCCATAAGTATGAGAATTGAGATGATCAGCACCATTTACGAATAAGAAAACAGGCCTTGGCAGTTTATTTCATTTCCCTAAAACCACTTCTTTAGTAGGAATCAAATCCGGAAATAATAATAATATTGATCACCATAATACTATGGGTCATCATCATAAAAATGCTGATAACAATAGCATTTATAGAGCACTTTAAGGTTTACAAAATGCTTTATATATTAGCTCATTTTTTCTTTAGAATAAAATAAAGTTTTATTTTATCCCCATTTTACAGGGGAGGAAATTCAGACTGAGAAATGTTAAATTAAATGTCTAGAGAGATTCAAGATCAGACCTTATCAAAAGGTCAGCAGAGAACAGAATGTATCAGATAAAGAGAATGTATCCATATATCTGATGTATCTATATACCCTATCCATTGTAGAATAGAAGAGAATATATTTTAGATAGAATAGACAAATACTTCCACAAGATCTTGTCTGACTTCAAATGCAGTCACCTTCCAAAAACCACCACCACAACCCCTATCACAATCACACAAATTGTCACTCTCCTAATAATGCATTACCTTATTTGAATATTTTTGTCTCTGATTTCATTAATAAAGGATCATCCCTGAGGTAATGGATGTCATGGATAAAATATGAAGTCAAAGACAGAAAGGTTTTGATTCTGAAAGACTTTAATTCAAGTTCTACCTGAAGTAAGCCCATACTTAGTGGGTTACCCTGGGCAAGTCATTTAATATTTCAGTACTCCTAAGCAAGTCTATTAAGTTTTTAAATTTTAAATTTCTTTAAGAAAATAAACCATAGTAAAGTTCCCAATCTGAATTGTTAGAGGGAATTAATTTGCATCATTTGAGAGTTTCCTATGTCAATTAAATAAAACATTTAATTCCTATCCTTGGGTTATGTAAAATTTGGAGTCACTTTCTAGAATTTTATCTGTATTTCATCAGATATTCATGAGATAGTAAAATAATTCAAAAGACATGATTTGTGTTTGACCTTTGCCATTTATTATCAAAGTGACCTTGGACAAGATTCAACCTGTCTGTAGCACAGTTTCTCCCACCATAAAATAGGAGTTTTATGGTTGTTCACCCAATATGTGAGACATTGTTGCTTGTTTGATTGGAGATAATATTTAGTGAAATAAGACTAAACTTCAAGATCTTACAATAGATGTCCAATCCCATTCCCTGTTCTTATACATTACTGGTACCATCAACTTTACTATAAGTAACTTGTGCACATGAAGCATGTTACACTAATTTCCTCATCCTTTCATAATATATTCTACCCAGGAAATTATATAAGAGAACTGACTCTAGAGTCAGACTTGGGTAAACCCTGTCATTGGTACTAAGTACTTGTGTTTGGGCAATGCAGATCACTGATCCCAGTTTTTTATCTATAAAATTGAAGAGTGTGAGACAATGATATAATTGTCAAACCAAGTATATTACTGTGAATATTTAGTAACACTGTATATGATCAATATCCTAATAGCAAAAGATTATAACAAGGCTATTTCAATAGGTCCAGTTTTATTTATTTATTCTTATAATGCTTCTAGACATAGGAACAATAAAAAGTGCTCAGAGTATGTGAAGCACAGGAGTGATAAGAAATGGATAAGCTTAGTTAGAGAAACCTATTTCATTCAGCCATGCATGAGGTTGCATTAAGAAACCTGGAGGCAGATGTTAAAGTATATTTCTATTCTCTTGGGCCAATCTTCTCACTAAATAGACTGTGAATATCATCGAAAGTCCTTGACAGAGTCATCTTATGAAATGATCTTTCCCTCTTAAGTTCTGAAAAAGCTGTTTGTTTATACTCTTTTATGCACAGATTATATCCCATTTAGTATTAGTAAATGGTGGGAGGAGATTTGGTATGTGTGCATATTGTTTTTCTATTAAACTTTAAGCTTCATTAAACTGGGGACCTATGTCTTACTTGCCTTTGTTTCCACTCCCAGTGCCTATTGTGGTGCTTTGTAAAAATATCTGATTAGCTTAATACGATTTGTTGTATTGAATAAAGTCATAAAACATAAATGTAACTATAAGTTAGTAAGAAAAAATTCCCCAAAGATCTGCTCTAACTTTTACATGAAAATGAGAACAATCAAAATCTACTTCTAAGAAGCCACTTTGGAATGATGTTCATTTATTTTTTTAAAAAATGATTTAACTGCTTAAACCAAAGCATTTCAGGAATGCCTCACACTATTATCAGAGCAATTTTAAAAGCAGTAAAAGAAACTCTGATTTTTTTTAAAATCATTTTTTGGTTTTAACTTTAAAGAAAAAGCCAGTTACTTGACTTTTCTAGGCCTTTCTTTCTTTACTTTAAAAATGATCACATTGCTCTAAATTCTATCTGAACTTCCTTCCAAATTGTGTAAAAGTATGATTTTGTGAGAATGAGCTCCAATGAAGTTTTAATAATAGGAACATCATTTGCATTTGACCATAAATGGATAAATATAATTTATTTTAAATTCTAGCCACAGAGAACAAGATGTTAATTGAGTCAGTTATTTCTTATAATTTTTTGCAATAATAAGTGAAAGATAAATAAAAAATGCAATTGAAAGCCACAAGTTCAAAATCTACTTACCAAAAACTAAAGGGTCTAAGTATCACACTACGTAAGAATAAGTCAAACAAACTTATAATGTTTAACAATGAGAAAAAAACACACAACAAACATAGGGAGATATAATCATTATCTTCAACTATATAAAGGCCTAATAAGTAGAATAGAAGATAATAATCAAGAATTTCTATGATGTCAGCCTAGACTTCTGAATTCCATAATTAACTTGTAGATTATGCGATTAAAAATATGGAGGACAAAATCTTTTCTCCCTAACTCTCATAAACCTTCAAAACTCCTAAAATAAGAAATATATGTTAAGTAATTATATCTGACTACACAGAACAAAGCTTCAAGAATGATAAAAAGCAGAACATGGTGAATTAATAATTCAGAAGAGTAATCTATAATGTATTCACTCAACATCCCACCTCCACAAGTTCCCCATATTTCTACAGTGTTTTACAACCTGAAATAAAGTTCATGCACTAAGATTCACTCAGTAATTTCCTTATTATTCTTTCCATCTCTGTCTATACATCCTGTTCCTATGTTTCTGCCATCATTTTCTGAAAAGTTTAACCTCTACCTAAATGTTTGAAGAGAAGGGGAGATACAGGAAAGCAGAAATATGTTTTATCTAAGGTCACAACATGTTACAACAGGCATTGAGCCTGAGAAATAAAGAGCAGAAGGTTATGGGGCAATGTCTCAGAACTTCTGTGAGGTTAAACTAGGTCTAATGGAAATGGAGCTGGTATTCAACTGGAGCTAGTTCTGTCCCTCAGAAGTCACTTCAGAGAAAGACTAAGATAACTTTCTTACTGACAACATGGGCATCATTTCTTCACTGATTATTTTCCAGAGTTTTGAGGACAAAGTATTCAAAGTACATTGTAACTTATTGAATTGCTGTATAAATGTCAACTATATTTTTATTGTTATTTCAAGAAGACAAAACTGGTAGAAGGTATAGTGAAGCAATTTTTAATATAAGAACTCTAATAACTGGAGCCATCCACCCAAGGTGTTCATTACTTAATTTTATTGTTTTTTTTTTTTTTTAGTCAGTTTTATGCCATCATTTCTTAGCCTCCAAAACTCAAAGTCTCAAAAACTCCTAGCAGCTTTCTTAACAAGTTCTCAAGCTTCATCATACTAAAGCTTGCCCTCATTATTCCTTTAATGAAGCAGCAATCTAATTATATTATATGCACTTGGTCAACATCAGATTTACATAGCTAGTGAGATAAGATTGGTAAAGGTAAAATCATATTGCATTCACTATTATTAACTGGGGTATGACAACTAATAACCACCGGAATCATGAGAACTTCATTTTAAATTCTTCAGATCAAATGCAATTTACTCATCCCAAGTCACAGACTATAATTCAAAATCTGGGAAAGAAACCAGAATTTCTGACTATCAATGTTCTGTTCTTTCATTTACATACTGGCATCCCAAAGTTTTCATTCTCTGACAACTGATTTTAATTAGAGTCCTTCTGCCAAACTGAACACTCAAGTGACTTAAATTATAAAAAAGTTTCTGCCTTTATTGGAATTCTCCTGTAGTATGAATTGAATTTTAGATAATTTTCCTTCTTAGTGGCATATATGAAGAAATTCATATTCATATATACACATATTGCTTGATATAGGAGTTTGGCTCTTAAAAGTATTTGAAGATCTTAGGACGTTTCTTCTTAAACAACCCAACAAATATAAGTTGAGGGAGTAAATAAGTAACCTATTACCATAGGATACGCTACTGTTGAGATGGAAAAAATCCGGAACCATATATTGTCTCTATCTTTTTGTGCAAGCATGAGAGCTTTTAGACACCAAAATGTGATTACAGCAGGGGTCTAATAGGAAGCATATCAGGGCCAATGAATTGAGTGTTCAAGATATTATTCATGCTTGACATGGTTTTTTATTAAATTTTCAATTCTTGTCTCTTAGAATTTTGCCTATTCTTCCTTTTAATTATTGAAATCCATGGTTACTGCCACCAATAAAACAGCAATTTCCTCATAAAAGAAAAATACGATAGTATAATACAATGCTTCTATTCTGCACCAGTTTTCTCATTCCCAAAGAAAACCTTCGTTGCCAGGTCACATCCTAGGACAGCAAAATCCTGCCAAATAGGTTTAAAAAGGATAATCTGCCTAGGGACAAATAGTCACAAATAAACATATCTCATCTATTCTAAGGAGGCAAAATGTGTAGACCTTTTTGAAGACTTCAACATTGTCCATTAAAATGATATAAATCGAAGCTATTTATTAGCTGGATCTTGCACATTGTAGACTTTTGAAAAATTACTTCTATTTACCAAGAAACAAAGAGTGCTATTTCAATATGCTTTTAAAGAAAATTCATTTACAGGACCACGTGGTCACACCTGTAGTCACTGTTATTGAAGAGCCTGAGGCTGAGGATATAACATCACTTGACTTTAGGAGTTCTGAATGATAGTAACATTAAATCAAATAAACCCAGAACTGATATGGTGAACCCTTGGGAATAGGAGAAAAGCAGGTTGTGTAAGAAGGGACAAACCAGGTCAAATAAGACAAATAGATAAGGATAAATTCTCTGGAAAGATAAGTATTGGAATTCCAGCTGGGGATGAAAATCCAGATTCAGGGGAAAAATAATGTTTAAATATAAGTAATACAAAAGGCAAATTTCTAGATAACTGGTTTTAACATTCTATGTACAAACATACATTTATACAAAAGTGTTTTGTATAAAATTTATCAATGCCTTTAAATCAATTAAAATAAAAACTGGGAATAAAAAGAGATCAATTTATTTATAAAATATATCAATCACAAAGGAAATCTAGAGTATTTTAAATATCTATATATTTTCTATAAAGCAACAGGAAACACAAACTTTCAAAAATTCAATATATGTTTGTGCACAAGCTATTAGAAATCTTGTCATGCCATCCACCTAAAACATACATACACACATATACATATATATTCACAAAATTTCCATTGATTTTACTGCTCACTTGTCATTATAAAGTACTCATGAGCAAAATACTTGAAAAAAAATTAAAGATGGATAAACTCATTTGGATGTGTATACATATGTTGCTATATTTTATAAAATGAAAAAGAAATATAATTTTCCAAGTTGCCCATACATGTTTTCACATCAAGTACTGATTCAGCACTCCTTAATGTAAGCATTTTTATTTACTATCTGGCTTCCCAGTATAATTTCTCCTTTGATAAACAATCACACACACACACACACACACACACACACACACACACACACACACACACACTTATTTTTTTGCCACTAGTTGTACTATTAAATAAAGTATAGCTTAAAGCTGTACTGTGTAGGGTAAAAACAGGTGGGGGAAGTGTTAGATTTGGAATCAGATACCTTGACTTTGAATCCCATCTGTTACAATCTGTATGAACATGAGCTATTAACCTGTTTCTTTTGTGTCAGTTTCTTCATGAAAATATCAGGGTTCAGAACATATGATGTATAAAGTTTTCTATCAATTTCAAATCTATGATTCTTTGATTTTATAAATCACTGATATAGTGGGCATTCAGTAAAAATCAGATTCTACATATGAAAAATTTCTAGCTGTACTTTAAACCTTTAATTTTGTTGAGCCCTAGTCAACTATCACTATGTATTAAATTACAGTGGGGTAAATTGTGATGTGCTTCAGGGAAAAGAGTTCCCAGATTGATCAAATTGCATATTCTTGAAATAGTTGAAATAGTAGAAAGTGATTCTCTTGATCATTCAAATGCTATGTGTCCACAACCTAGAAAACAGAAAAATCATAATACATGGCCTCCACCTTCATTGAACTTATAATTTCTTTTTCTTAAGAAGGGGCGGAAAGCATGTCTTTATTTTTTATTTACCTAACCTTGACAAAAAGAGTTGAATGAAATGTTGAGAAGTTTTTTTCAAAGCAGAATTATAGCAGGAATATGAATTTATTGAAGACTAAAAATTCCTTTCATTTCCTCAATTTTGTTGCTTAGCAAATTCTTTGATACTTGTTCTCAGCAGTGTGTTTAGCAGAAAGTAGATATCTGTGATAATAAGGGCCAGGCATTTTATCTGTGACTTTAAGTCTTTTCAGAAATATACACAAAAATATGGTTCAAGAGTGATTCATTTTCCTTTTCGCTCAAGGCTATGAGATTATTCTCATATTCCCTGTATTTTGAGGTCCAGTTACCATTGAACTGGTATCATTTTTAAAGCAGAATTTTCACAGTAAAAATGAAGATGATTTATTTCATCATTCTAATTAACTCTAGGTTAAAGTTATTTCTTATTTAGCACCTATTGCAACACTTATAATATTACTCAGAATCTACATGTATCATCAAATAAGTATAGTTACTACATTTAATATGGAATAACTGGTTCTGTCAAAGATTTTCCTCAGATTCAAAGTTCTAAGAAATAATGCTTCCTCTGATAGATGCTTTATGGTGCTTGCTTTTCTAGCTTTATTCACATCATGATGTCTATACTCTGGCTATTATACATAATTCTTTCTCTTGCTCAAAGCCTCCTAGACCAGGCCTCCTTAACACTTCAAGACCAACTCCATACCATATTACCATATCTCCCTGTATATTCACTGTAACCCTTCTCCCTTCCAATTCCTCTATACATTTCCTTCCCTTTCTAAAAAAATAGCTTCCTCAGGGCAAGAATTGTCTTCTTTGCTCATTTCTGCATCTTCAGTCTGTAACACAGTGTTTGGTAAAAAAAAATGTATTAAAAACACCTTTTCTACCTAAAATTACCTTGAATGAATTTAAATAAATATTTTCATATTTAATCACTATATATATGAAAACTTTATTAAAACACAACATAGAGAAATAATAAATAATTATAAATTTCTAAAACTAATTTTACAGTTGTCAGAAACTCATTAAAATAATAGTAATTTTTAATTAAAATTTATTTCACTGGTTTCAGTTATTTTCTTTTAATTTAAATGTACAGATCTACTCTATTATCTAATTATATAAAATTTAAGTATTTCAGATTATAATTTGTTATAAACTAAGAATATAATTACATAAATTGAATTTATGCTCAATATTCAACTCAATATTTAAAGAATATAACATTTCTTAACATGTATGACTCCCTTTGAAAAGTAATACATTTGTGAATATAAACTTTTTTATATTATCTTTATAAGGGAATTTTATTCAATACTTGGGAAATGACTTACATATACCATAATGTATATGGTTTAAGTGGGACCTATTTCAACATCTCTTGTTACAGTAAACTCAAAATATCAATTTACCTCTTTGAAGAATTCTGAGTACTATTGTCATCAACTGGGAATTTTGGTCCTACATGTTAAAAGCATTCTTGTCAATGTGATAGCTAATGACACTTTTTTTGGGGGGGGGGGGGAGTAGAAAATGATATATCATATTGTCCCTTGTGTGTACTAAAACAAAAGGCTAATCCATATCTGCTTTCATTATCAATGAAGTTCACAGTACATCTTAGTCAGAATTCTACTATCTGGATGGGATAATCAGGAGAAAACAATTTATCTGAATAAAAAATGAATTAAAGAAAAAATACCTATACACGTATATTCCTTACAATTATATTAATAAAAGTAGTAGGAAAATTTTAATCTACAAAGAAAATAAAAGAAGTTATCATAAAACATATACTTGTTAAAGTATTTTAAAATCAATTCATGAACTTTGAGGAATAGGTTTCGATGTGTCTATCCTTTATTTTAATATTTTTCCTTGAGACTTATAAGTTATCAAATAAATATTAAAAAAACAACAACTGGTTTTCAGTAATTGATCAGGTTATCATTATTTTTATATTTAATACTTTTTATTTTCAAAATATATGCATGGATAATTTTTAACATTTACTCTTGCAAAACCTCATGTTCCAAAATTTTTTTTACCACCTCCTCCCCTAGAAAGCAAGTAATCCAATATATTTAAATGTACAATTCTTCTATACATATTTCTACAATTATCATGCTGCACAAGAAAAATCAGTTCAAAAAGGAAAAAATGAGAAAGAAAACAAAATGCAAGCAAACAAGAGTGAAAATAGTATGTTGTGATCCACACTTACTTCTCACAATCCTCCCTCTGGGTGCAAATGGCTCTCTTCATCACAAGACCATTGGAACTGGGTCTCATCTCATTGTTGAAGAGAGCCATGTCCATCAGAATTGAATTGATCAGTTTTTAAAAGGAATAGTATTCCAAATCAACTAACATGAATAGGTAGTATATATTAAAGAACCTATTAGCTATATTTATCATATAAATCAATTCAGTAAAATATATTCAGATTTACCTGAAATAAACCAGGATATCACTATTAAGTACATTAAAGAAAATTTCACCTGATAATGGACAGTTATTTATAAAAGATTCTATCAAAAATCACATAATACATATATGTGTGTATGTGTGTATCTATATATACATATGTAATTTTATGCATATATAGTTGTTTGTAGATACATATATACAGAAAGACAGAAAGAGAGAAAGAGAGAGAGAGATTACATTTTCTTAGCATATGTATTCCTAAAAACCTGGATGCAAATTCCATTTGAAAAACAGGTCTAATAATAAGCATATGACCTCAAGGAAACTGCAATGCCAAAAAAATTATTCTTTTATCATTCTTTTATATAATTATATAATAAATTAATCTATAATGGGGGAGGGGGAAATTGACAAGGGGAGCCCTGAAACTCTATCTCATTCTCTCTTAGACTTTGGGGGGGAAGCTTGAGAAACTCCCTCAGAAAAGCTCTTCCCTGAGAGACCGGTCTCAGGGATTCAAGATAAAATGGTTTCATTATGTTATCTGGGTGGGGCTAGTTGAGTCCAGAACCACTCTTATTTAGCCCCAGCTGGAACTCAATCTGCTCCCAGCCCCCACCAAGAGCTACCCATATAATAAGCTTCCTTCAGCTCAATTCCTTGCAGAGGACTACAAAGCAAGAACTAAAAGACATTCTCTTTTCAGCGTTATTTCCTCTTTATTTCTCTCACCTTTCCCTAACAGGACGCTATTTACCTCTCTGTCGGTATTTCTTTGCTAGATCTTTATTTCTCAGTGGGGACCTCGCCAATTAGAAAGTCAGCCTGCAAAAGCTGACTTCTCAGTTATAATAATAATAAACTTCTTTTGCCAGTTTAACTTTTAGGGTTCATAAATTCTTTTAAGAATGACCTGTGCCGACCACAACGGGGTTCCCACAACTCCCTGCCCTGCGCTAAACCTCATCAAAATGAATATAGCTCAAAAGAGTATTTTATAAAGCCACATACTTTAGGAAAAATTTGCAACCATATATTTAAGAAATAAGTGTAATGATTTTCTAATACCACATTTAAAAATTTTTTTGCAAGTATGACTTTGTGTTTTAAATACATGCTGTGCAATGCTAGAAATTAAGTGTAGTAATAAAGGAATATCAATACTTTCCACTAGAAGAGTATCATAGATCATAGAAGAGATCATGCTCTCTCTGCCAAAAGGATATTCAGGAAAATGTTGTACTTGTTTTTTTAGCTTACTAGTTTCCTCCTCATCCCGGTAAATAGTGTACTGAGTTTAATAATTCCATACCATGAAATTTCCATTGTATTTATTTATTTTTAAAATTTTTATTTTATTTAATAATAACTTTATATTAACAGAATCCATGCCAGGGTAATTTTAATTTCCATTGTATTTAAAGGAAGGTGTTGCTTTCTTAAGGAAATTCATCTTTCTTCAGCTGCTCTATGCTTGTTTGTATATGTTTGTACTTCTGCCTGAATAGTCTTCAGATGCAAAAGTAAAGTATTTTTTAAAAGAATAGAAAGAGCTGATATTGTGACTCATGCAATAATCCCTGCTCCTAAGGAGGACAAGGATAGTGGAGGTAGTGTAGGATTAAAGTTGATCAATTTCTATACCAAATTTGACCCAGATATGATGCAGTCTGGTAAGAAAAGAGCCACTTAGTTACTAAGGGAGGGTTTAACTGGAAAAATAGTTTAAAAAACTATTAGTTATGGCTTCTATTCTAATCAATAATGAGAATTAGCTATGAGTGACCACTGAATTTCTAATCTGGAAAAGATAGGGTGACCTCATATCAAAATAAGGATGATGATAATGAAGTGTGCCAAAGTGGATAAAGAGACTGGTTTCAGAGTCATGGAGACATGATTTCAAGAGTTTTTTTTCTTTCTGATAGATGCTGACTTTAGATCTTTTGGAAATTCGTTTAAATGATCAGTGTTTCAAGCAGCTTCCTAAAACTGGAGAATACCAAGCAGCTGAAAAACTCTTTTCTTAGAGGAAGTTTTCATTGGGAGCTCCTATATCAATAAAATTACAGGGTTGGTCAGAAATAAGGAAGAAGTAAGAAATATGGAGTTTAATAGAATCTTAATAGTGACAGAAGTGACAATGTCTATTACTGAGCCAGTGGTATAGTGAAGAGGACAAATACAAGTAAATAAAATCTGATAAACAATTTGTTCAAAAGAAATGAAGCAACAAGAAGAGAACAGGTGTGAAGAGGTGTGTGTTTGTGTGTGTGTGTGTGTGTGTGTGTGTGTGTGTGTATGTGTGTGTGTAGGGCTGTTAGTAGGAATATGCTGGTTGAAAATCAAACTGAATTGGAGCAAGTAGCACCAGGTAATCAAAGAAATTATGGTGAAATCTTAGGAAAAAAACAGGAAAATTTGTTATTCAAAAGAACTTATTTAGGAGCTCCCTTCCCCTCCAACTTTTATCTATCATCTATTCAATTAAATATATCCATTTGCTGTTAATATTGTTTAAATCATTTATTCATGCAAACAAAAATAAGTTACTGAATAAAAAGTTAGGAATTATGTAACTCAAAATGAGCTAACAGTTATGAACAGGTGTTTTTAAGGCCACATTGAAGACAACTGAAAGATTAACAAGAAAACTGATGAATGGAGTGATATTAATGAACAATAAGAGAAGGCAAAAATCCTGTTATTTTATTTCTGTCTTCTTTAGATGAGGAGAAAAATAGAAATTTGGATATCCAAATCATAGAATAAAAATAGTAGTTTTAATGAATTCAGATTACTGGGCCCAGATGTATTATATACCAAGACACTAGAAACCCTTGGAGACATGATTAGTTTTCTGATATTCGTGGGCTTTGAAAAATCACAAAGAATAGGAATGACACCAGAGGAATAGGAAAAAAAAGGCGAAAGTTGTCTCAAATTTCACAATGAATAAGTAAGTTGATTTTTCTAGCCAATGAGCTGATGAGCTGCTAATAATTCCTTATAAAATTCTAAAGCACATTACAGAGGCAATGATATGAAAGCATCATAAAATCATAAATATATAATCAGAATGTCTCTTAGAGATCATCTACTAAAATCTCTTCATTTCACAGATGAAGAAACTGAGGCCTAAACAAATTTAATAGATTACTCAAAGTTCTATAAGTAATAAGGACAGAGCCAGAATTAAAATTTAGTTTCCTTGACTTAAAATTTAAGTTGTGTCCTAGTTAGTACTCTTCCATTGCAAAAGGAAATCAAGAAACTGAGAGCCAACAGGGGTTCTTTAAAAGCGAGTAACACCTGGCTTAATTTTTACTTCTTTAACAGAACTGTCATGGTATTACCAAAGATAACACCTATTTGGATTTGACAAAACCATATGACAAAATCTCTTCAGTGTATTTTGGGACAAAATAATTATTTATGGATATTCCACAGTATGTTTAAATGGTTTCAGAACTCATTGAATGACCCGTGTACTGAAACTCCAAATGCATCTTGTGGAAACCATGTAGTGGAGCTTAAGAAAATACCTCTTGTTTTTGTTGTTCATCCCCCCCCCCCTTTTTTTTTTTAAAGAAGAAGATGACTAAAGGTATCACAGGGTGGTGTCTTGACTTGCATGTGAATTGTATTTAAGTAGCTGGAATCACACAATATCTTCAGTTTCACTTTGTGTGAAAAAACATTGAAGTTCAATGGCAAGGTAAAAGTGAAGGCAGCTGATGATGACTCAGGATTTGACCGATGACTTTGGCATCTCTGATCTCTGACCAAACTCAAAGAGCATCACAGAACCTTCTTCTGTCACCTTCATGACCATAGGAACAAATTTTTCTCATCTGCCTATTCCTCCAAAGGAAGTCTTCACTTGCTTGAGGTAGATATTTCCCAAATCCACTGATGGGTTTAAAATTTGTCAGTTACCTTCAAATATCTATGTAAATTATAGGCACATACATGTATGCTCCTATGCTTATATACATGTGAGTGTACATCTATATACAGATATATAAAAAATATACATACATAAACATTGAATATGATACAATAATTATCAAAATAAATTCTAACAGCTACACAAATGAAACTGTGCCAAATCAGGATAAATCAAGGATTAATACAACATCTTAATGAAGTAGATCTGAAGGATGCAATGATTTCATTTCACAAAATGTCTTCTGGGCTTCTTTCACAATTTCACTTTCCCTCTGATGCTGCACGTTTTGGAATGCTCATTTTAAAATTTATTAGTTTTTGCTACTGAGAAACGTAAGCCCTGCAGATAGAAAACTAGTTATCTATCAAAAGGACCTATGAAGAAGTTGCTCTTGTCTAACAAAAGTAAAATAGAGCTTTTAAAGAAATGGTTGCATATGGGTGGTCAAAGAATGACTACCTTCAAAGTTTTTATAAACAATTTAAATTCAATCTATTCATCATAGCAATCATATCTTGTGACCTAAGTAAATGTAATGTTTTCTTTGATTACATCAAAATACCCTGAAGCACGTTGTACTTATTCAGGGTAATGTGTTGGGTGTGGCCATCAACTCCCATTGAATTGATTTGCTTCAAATCTTTAGTGGTAGGATATATTTTTGAAAAAATCCATAAAAATTCCACTTTTGTTGCTTAGCTTGCTGTGCTCCTCCTAAGATGTGCTGACTGTTGTTTCATGATTTGACAATGTGGACTCAGTTATCTTCCCTTGAGAATGGGAGGTGCTAACTCCTTAGGTACACAGAACAGAAAATTTCCCTCAATCCCCATCCCATATGCTGCCATCAAGTTGGGTTTATGCCCAGCTGCTGCATGTAGATATGCTTCCTCTCACAGTGGGCTGAAGATGCCAGCTATTCTCCTTTAATATGTGTTTAGACACAACTCTTCCTGGAGCAAAGTGTGATAGGAACATCAGAGCAATGAGATCTTCATCATTCCCCAAGTTTTCCCTGTCTTTCTCCAGTTTGAGAATATTCACAGATTGGGGAAAGCACAGCCACTGTGGCTATGAAAGTCTATATTTTTGCTTTTCATTGAATGCTGTTGTAACCTAAGTCATATAACATAGAATACTGTCAATGAACCATAGAGCTAGAGCTAGAAGACAATTCAGAGGTCATCTAGTCCAACCCTCTCTTTTTACAGTTGAGGAAACTAAAGCCCAGAGAACTGAAATGACTTGATAATTGTGTCAAAAGAAGAATTTGAACCAAGGTCCTCTAATTCCAAAGCTAGAATTCTTGCCAATGTTCCAAAATTGTTTGCCCACCTACTTCTGACATATAACTGTGTAGGGATTGGATTCAAATGATGAAAGTTCTAAATTTGCTCTAATAAAACACATCATAGTATTTTACAATATACAATAAAGGGTTTAATTGAAACCTATCCACTAACAAAGTATTGTTGTAACCATGACTTGTTTCTCTATAACAACAACAGCAATAAACATTGATTTAGAAGATAAGGTAATTGTGGAAGAGCTCTTTCAAAGGTGCTCAAACCTTAAATTATTTCTGCAGGAAGTCAGCTTCTTAAATAGCTTTCCCCTCTTCCATCATTCAAAGAACAGAAGAAAATAGCTATCTCATGCAGCGAAAACAGTCACAGGAAGCCATAGATTTGCAACTTCTAATTAGAAAGTTGGCAATGTATTGCTAGTTAACAAAAAGCCTTAGAAGAAAACATTCTAAGGGTGTAACAATTCTTCCCCCCAATATCTTGTCATTGCTTTAAAATGTGGCAAGTCAAATATTTGAGGTTTATCTCAAAAGTATTTAAATTAAGTAAAATGAAAAGAAGCTTGATTACAATTAAACAAATTAAATATATAAGAAAGAAATACTGGGGGGGGGGGGAGGAAGAGGGCAATGGGATAATAGCTAGCAAATAGTATACAGATCTTTGCACTGAAATATATCTAGTTAATTCCATTAGGATCTCTCCCACATTTCTTTCCAATGTTATGGAACCTCCTGATCAAAGAAACAAAAAGTACACCCTGTTTTCTCTGGTATTTGTCAGAATGACAAATTTCCTCCTATTAACTGTGCTGTTAGACCATCAGAATCCCCAGCAGTGTTACAGATGCTCTTTGCCACAAAACTCTTTATAAGGAAATATTCTCAAGTGATACACTGTAAAGAATTTCATGTTAGCAGCACCTTTATAGCTTTAATCAGCTATTCCTTAATTAGTGGTCAAAATTTCACAGTGGTCCTAGAGGACATCAAAAAAGAAAATCCCGAAGTGATACAATTAAAGTATTACTTTTTCTCTTTTGCAAAATGAGTGATTATTTTAAGAAATTACAAGAATTTCGGATAGAGAAAATTTATGAATTTACAGATTGTTTCTCCTAGGGAAGGAGAAAAATCACTTATAATTACTAAAAAGACATACATAAATGCAAGGATAGATTTTAATTAGAATTTTAAAAAATTTATAATTCTCTTCAAGAATCAATGGTACTTTAAGCCTTTAAAACAACTTCTAGTATGGAGATGTTTTATTCTGAACCAAATGACAAGAAGCTAATATTATTGTTGAATTGACATTTTTTAAAACCTTCAATTAATTATTAATATTACTTGATTTTTTAAAAAAAGTAACATTTTGAAAAATTAGCTTTTTATTTCATCTGGAAACAAAATTACTCTCAATGATACGTGAGAAAATGAGAACTCAGAGCCTATGGAAAAAGTGGAATTGAAATATTTATTGTATTGCAATAAAAACTAGCCCATGAAGCTGAAATATGACTTTTTGAAATTTCAAAAAAAAAAAAAAAGAAACTAAATGAAAGTAGATTTGAATTTTACCAAATCTAGGGATCTCACAGTGTCCTGAGTAGTAATAATTAATAGATACTAAAAAACTGGGTGAAGGAATTAATTAGATTTATTATTCACTCAAATTTATCTCTTTCTAAAAGTTTGCTGTAAGTATTTAAGGTGTTCAGTTTGTGGATATCAATACCTGAATGCTTCTTTTGTGTTAGAATCATTAGATAGAGGAAAGAGAAAAGAATTTTCTTTTTGAAATGAAGATCTCTCTACTCAAGGAGTTTAAAATTTAGTTGAAATAAGATTTATGTCTAAAAAACAATTATTGAATAATAGTAGGAAGTGTATAATAAAGCATAATTATTTGACATGCTCACATAATCTTATCACTCAAAATTCTACAGAAACTGTACTACTCATTTTCCCTGAACTTTACATTCTTTTTCCCACTTTTGTACTTTGCTTTTTTTTTTTTTTTTTTTTTTTTTGAGAAAACATCACTCTTGCTCTCTTTCATTTGGTGTTTGTATTGTACTCAGAAATAGTTTCCTTATCAAGGAAGTATTAAATAAGATACAGAATCTTTTAATTGAGAAACGCTAGATTCTTTTTCCTAGGGAAGGAGAAAAATCACTTATAATTACTAAAAAGACATACATAAATGCAAGGATAGATTTTAATTAGAATTTTAAAAAATTTATAATTCTCTTCAAGAATCAATGGTACTTTAAGCCTTTAAAACAACTTCTAGTATGGAGATGTTTTATTCTGAACCAAATGACAAGAAGCTAATATTATTGTTGAATTGACATTTTTTAAAACCTTCAATTAATTATTAATATTACTTGATTTTTTAAAAAAAGTAACATTTTGAAAAATTAGCTTTTTATTTCATCTGGAAACAAAATTACTCTCAATGATACGTGAGAAAATGAGAACTCAGAGCCTATGGAAAAAGTGGAATTGAAATATTTATTGTATTGCAATAAAAACTAGCCCATGAAGCTGAAATATGACTTTTTGAAATTTCAAAAAAAAAAAAAAAAAGAAACTAAATGAAAGTAGATTTGAATTTTACCAAATCTAGGGATCTCACAGTGTCCTGAGTAGTAATAATTAATAGATACTAAAAAACTGGGTGAAGGAATTAATTAGATTTATTATTCACTCAAATTTATCTCTTTCTAAAAGTTTGCTGTAAGTATTTAAGGTGTTCAGTTTGTGGATATCAATACCTGAATGCTTCTTTTGTGTTAGAATCATTAGATAGAGGAAAGAGAAAAGAATTTTCTTTTTGAAATGAAGATCTCTCTACTCAAGGAGTTTAAAATTTAGTTGAAATAAGATTTATGTCTAAAAAACAATTATTGAATAATAGTAGGAAGTGTATAATAAAGCATAATTATTTGACATGCTCACATAATCTTATCACTCAAAATTCTACAGAAACTGTACTACTCATTTTCCCTGAACTTTACATTCTTTTTCCCACTTTTGTACTTTGCTTTTTTTTTTTTTTTTTTTTTTTTGAGAAAACATCACTCTTGCTCTCTTTCATTTGGTGTTTGTATTGTACTCAGAAATAGTTTCCTTATCAAGGAAGTATTAAATAAGATACAGAATCTTTTAATTGAGAAACGCTAGATTCTTTTTCCATGAATGAATTTAAATTAATCAGAACATACTTTATAAAAACACATTTAAACATAAAAAGATCTGTAAAGTAACTTTGTAAATGAGATGGCATAAGGCATAGTAGAAAGAGAGCTGCTGTGTCCAGCCTCAAATACAATTCTCAGGAACTTCACTAATATCTTAGAATTTCCAAGTATGCCACAAGGTTTTAAGTTGTAGAAAATTAATAAATCAACATTGGTAGGGAATTTCTTTAATGGAGAATTTCTAATAACAATGAAATCATGGACGGGGGGAAAAACAAACTCCATAAGCTGGAGAGTATACAGAGAGCAGTAAAGTCACAATTAGGAAACAAACAAACAAAATCAGAATATATTATAGGATACTATTGAGACAGAATAAATTAAATACAATAATTATAGTAGGAAATGATTCTGAACATAAAAAATGAAAACAATGATAAATACTGGTAACAGAAATTTATATCTGCAAAATGAATCAAGTGCAGTTATAAAATGACAAGGAAGACCATTAGAATTATGATACGAGAAATTGATTAAAAATACACCTCAATTCTTATAACCAAAAAGTGACTTGAAGAATTTAGTTTTCTAGTAATGAAGCTAGATTTGGGGACAAAGGAAACTGGAATCCTATTATCATTGAACATTTCATACTTAGCCAATATTTATTAAACATCCCCATATGGAAAGCATACTAGTAGTCATGATTTTATTTAGAGATGCCTAGCTTGATCTTTATTTTCTATACAATTAATCTACTTGAGGAGAGACTGTACATATAAGTATTACGAGAGTTTATCACAAAGAAAGAATATAGAAGATCAGTTAGGGAAGTCATCAGAGGTATGCTTTGATTTGGGTCTTGAATGGAAGATTTGATGCTGAGAGGAAAGCAAAGTATCTAAAGTATCTAAAAGTAAAAGGGAAATGTTGGAATCCTTACTAACTGCTAAGTAATTAGAGTTGATCTAATCTTACAAGAAGTTGTTTTGGCCAGAACCTGAAACAAGGTACTAAGTAGAACTAATCAAGACAAGGCTTGTGTTCCCACTTTTACTCATTAGAGTCCACAAGTATGCTAGCTTCACAAAGTACACTTTCTAACTTCAAGGGAGTCCACACCTTAAAGCTCTTTGGGCCAGAGAGCACTATGGGAGAAAACCCATAATCCCATTCTCTCAGAAGGTTCACATATAAGGCGAGACAGCCATTCCAGAATACACTTTTTCCTCTTGGCTGGCTGATTGCGCTGGACTCGAGAGGAACGACTCTGGTGCAGAGAACACTTTTGACGGATTCCAGGGGAGCTACGCCAGAAGCCCTCTCTCCGCGGCAAGTTGGTGGCTGGGCTCCCCAGAGGGAGATAAGAGAGACTTTCCATCTCTGTCTTGGTTGGAGGCAGAAGAAAGCAGAGGCAGAGGCTGAAGGACAGAACCTTTGGATTTGGAGACATCCGAAGGGCTCCAAGCCTCTAAACCGGCTGTGCTTTGAGAAGAACAAACTCCAACATTTGAACTCTTAACAGGGAAATACTAATCCAACTTTAGAGCTGTGTCCTTTTCTCTATTATTCAAAATCTAGAGCTAAGGAATGGTGCTTATTAATTATTAATCATTATTCACCCCTGAAATGATATTTAATTATATACTATATTTTTGGACATCTACAATGTGGGGAGCATATATTCTTGAGTAAATGCAATATTTGAATATAGCAAGTTCCAATTTTACATTTTAATTGGCATAATTTTACGTTTCTAGGAGGCAATATTTTCAAAAAAGTACTTGGAGGCCTAGGTTTATCTCTAAAACGTTTCAGTTGAGTGACCTGTTATTACTCATTTAAAATGTTTGCGTCTTCATATGTAAAACAAGATAGAGACAGAGACAGAGAGACAAAAAGAGAAATGGTTCAACTAAATGATTCCTAAGGTTATTCCTACATCTAAATCTATGATTCTATGATAAGTAGTATACACTTCTCAGATCTTACTGCTATAGATAAACAATGTACAGGGTCAGCAATTGACCCTAATAGTTTGACATCATTTTGGTTCTCTATGAGTGGAGAGACAACAACATTACAAGTGAGATGAATATTAATTTTGAAATATGTTTATTTATTATTAATAAATGAATTTAAGAACAGAAACCGTTTACTTGGCAATTTTTATAAATCTCCCCATTTGCAAATTAAACTATTAAGTAAATGAAAAAAAAGTTGGATAGATTATTAACTTTACTAGGCCCTATGCCTGAAAATATAGTAAATAAAACAATTAGTAATAATAAAGTAAACTAATCAAGTTTTTTGGGGGGTGAGTATCATATTTTCAAAAAATTATTTTCTTTAATAAATTATCTCTCTCAACTTTACCTAGAAAACTCATCAGATGAATTTCAAAGAAATGTCAAACCACTGCCTCAAGCAACATTCTGTTCATTTAAAAAGTATATTAGTAATTTTAATGAATACTGGTTTTCCATATTCAATGAGTATGTTTCCTATTAATAATGTGATATGTTTTTCAATTAAATTAATTTTACTGTATCAGAACAATCTTTAACACAGTAAATATTTCATTTTCTAGTGTTTATTATAATTATTTAGGATTGCTATTCAGAAAGCATGCCAATCAGACATACATGCCTGCTTATTTAAACTGCTTTCCCCCTCACATGCATATGTGTATTAGAAGTCATGACACTGAAGATTTTGTGCTCCTTAAACTTGCTAATTAAGATGTGAAGAATGGTACTAGTCATTTGGAAATACTGGGAATTAATGTAAAAGGGAAAAAAAAAAAAACCATATGCTATCCCAAGGATAGAATGGTGGGGAGATCAGGTAAAAAAATGAGAGCTAAAATGCAGATGGCATGGCTTGTTTGGGAATGAATGGATGGGAGATCACATATCTGCTTCCAGGTGAGATAGGTACAACATCATTAAAAACAATTCAAGGATAAGAAACTTTATTATGTAACTAAGAATGACTGTATATTTATATACTGCTTCTACTTTGAGAAAGAGTATACATCCATTAGCTCATTTCAAAGAATTCAATACTTGAAAGGGACATCATAAACTATATAAATCATATACAGAAGTATCCCAACACATTTAAGAAATAGTTATTAAAGCTTTGTTCGAAAACCTCTACTCCAAATAAAGCTACTATTCCCAGGTCAGCCCATTCTAGTTTGAAATAGTTTTAATATAAGGAAATTCTTCTATTATATCAAGCCTAAATAAGTCTCTGAAATTTTTGCTTCTTGTTTTGTCTTTCTGTTCTCTGAGGCCAAGGTAGAATATGAAACATTTTTAAATTTCTGCATATAGCTAGCATGTTTCCTTTAAGAATTATTTTTTCCCAAATTAAACGACTCCAATTTCTTTAGCCAATCTATATATAATTTGCTCGAGGGGCCTTTCAGCAATTTAGGTTTTTTTTTCCTGTAGATACTATAAGCTTTTCAAGGTTTTTTCTTAATATATGGTACCCCAAACTAATACAATATTTTAGATAGACTTATTAAAACAGAATATAGCATTATCAATTCTTTTATTCAGGCTGGGGCTTCTGTAAATTCAGAGGCTTCTGCATTCTGAACACTTCATCATCATCATGCTATAATAGTTCCCTGTTCACTCATAGTGATATAAAAATCTAATAAAGTAGCAGAATCTTATCATTCATATTTTTAGCTAATTTTTCTTGATAAAACTAGGTTGTTTAGATTTTCTACTAGCTGTTTCTTTGATTAGCAAGAAGATAACAGTAAAATATGCCAAAGTTCACACACTATGACTAGTCTGGATTTATACTAAGAAATCGAGGCTGGTCTAATATCAAGAAAACTCTAAGTATGAATGGCCATATAAAAATGAAAACCACAAAAAATCATTATTACACCAATAGATGTAGAAAAATCTTTGGACAAAATACAATATCTATTGCAATTAGGAATCACTGAAAAATAAAGGAATAAATACAGTTTTTCTTAAGATGATAAATAATTTGTATTAAAAACAAAGAGTCTGCATTATTTGTAGTGGGTATAAACTCAAGGATTTTCAATAAGATTAGAGCTGAAGCAAGGGCATCCATTTTCTCCATTGTTATTTAATATTGCATTTGAAATGCTGGTTACAGAAATTAGATGAGGAAAAAAATAAAAGATATAAGCAAAGGCAATGAGGAAACTATTATTTTTATGGGGGATATGATAGTAAACTTAAAAATGCCACAGAGTCAACTAAAGCATTAGTTGAAATAATCAACAAATTTAGCAAAATTATAGAATATAAAATAAATCTACAAAATAAGAAGCGAGCAAAAACCAAGCAAAGAGAATTAGAGAAATTCTATATAAAATAACTGCAGACAATATAAAATACTCAGCAGCCTATATGCCAAGACACACAGAAAATAAATGAACAAAATTACAAAATAATCTTTGTATAAATAATGATGTCAAAATAATTGAAGAACTATTAATTGGCTGATACAATTTAAAGAGAATGACAACATTACTTAAATTAATTATTTGGTGCCATTCCTATCAAGCTACCAACATTTACTTTATATAGCTAGAAAAAAATAATAACAAAAATTCATCTAGAAAAAAGCTCAACACTATCAAGGTTTTCAAGGAAAAAAGTGAAAGAATGAGACCTACCACTACCATATCTCAAACTGTATTAGCAAATAATAATCACCAAAACAACTGGATACTAAATAAGATATTGAATGATTGGTCAATGGAATAGATTAGATTCATAATGTGCAGGAGGAAATGTGCACAGTAACAAAGTATTAGGTAAACCAAAAGAACCCAGATTTTGGAGTTAAAAACTCATTCTTTAACTCCCCTCATTTGTCTTATTTATATATTTAAAAAGTGATAACTTTGCCAGAGAAATTTGTTATACATGGTTTTGCCAGTTCACTATTTGGTTCACTATTCAGAAAACTGAAAATTTTCTATTTTCCCAGCCATGTAGCTCTATCTTTTATTTGATCATGACCTATACCCCAGTGATGATCAAACAAAAGATAGAGAGCTAAAAGGAAGGCAAAATAGAAAATTAATGCAGTCCAAATTAGTATAAATGAGACAAATACCAAAACTGTAAAATTATGCATAGTTTAATGCCCTTTGAGTATGGTTCCAAATTTTTCTGCAGAATGGTTGGACCACTCCCCAGTTGTACCAGCAGTTCATTGATGTACCTAATTTCCCAGAAATACAAAAATAGGTGCCAATTCACCAACTGATAAATTTTCAAAAGATAAAAATAGGCAATTTTCACAAAAAGCTGTCAATAAACATGGAAAATGTTCTAAATCAGTAATAATTAGAGAAACACAAATTAAAACAACTCTGAGGTACCACTTCACACTCATCAGATTAGCAAACATGCAAGAAAAGAAAAATAACAAATATTTAAGAAGAAAATAGACACATTAATGCACAATTGGCTAGTGGTCAGCCATTCTGCAGAACAATTTGGAACTATGCTCAAATAGCCATAAAGCTATGCATAACTTTTGAACCAGAAGCATCAATACTAGATCTGTATCTCAAAGAGAACAATGGAAATGAAAAAAAAAAATTAATCAGCTTTTTTTGTGGAAGCAAAAAATTGGAAACTGAGGGTACACCGATCAAATGAGGCATTGCTGAATAAATTATGGCATATGCATATGATTGGATGCCATTGTGCTATAAAAATAATGAGGGAACAGTTTCATAAAAGACTTATATGAATGAGCAAAAAGTGATGTGGGCAAAACCAGGAGAATTATCTACATAGTAAAAATATCAATTCAATGATCCATCACAACTTCAAAGGATTCATAATGTAAAAGACTATCCACCTTCAAATAGAAAACTCATAAACTGAGAGTATAGATTGCTGTGTGTTTGTGTATGCGTGTGTGTGTGTATACACATATTTCCTTTATTTAACTTTTTCAGAATATGGCTAATGAGGAAATATGTTTTGCATGGATGTAAATTCTTAAAGTTTATCGTATCACTTGTGCTCATAATGCATAGAGCAAGGTCAGGAGGAAAGAAGAGAATTTGGAACTAAAAAAAGATAAAAAGCTGACTTCTAGTAGGAGCAGTTTCAAAAATAATTTGTCTCTTGGCTTATAAAATCTTTAAAATTTCATCATTTAGTTCCCACTTAAGTTTACATTTTTATCATATTTTATTTATATTAGTTGTTGCATTATGATCTATGTATATTTATATTTTTGTTTTTACTTACTTATGTATTAGCTTGGAACAAGTTGTATTTTAATAAAAACTGTCATATGATCTTAGAAAAATTATATTACCATTTATTTGGTCAAATTTTTCTCCTTTTTTATTTAGGTTCATAACTTCTATTTATTTTTGTGAATTTTTAACATTTCAGAAAAGAAGCATTCAGTTCTCTTACAATTTTTGTGTTTTAGTTTCTTAAAATCTCAGTGAGTTTTTCCATATACTTGCTATGCCATTTGGTACTATATATATATATATACTATATATAATGTATATTAAACTCTCTATGTATACATACATTTATATGTATATATAAAGAGAGAATTTACACACACACACACACACTCACACACACACACATATAAATTCTATCTTGAAAGACTACCAAATGCATTATATGCAACATTTAATATTGGGCCCCAAATCAATTCTTCCTCCATTCCTACCTATTTCTTTTCAGGATATTTTCACCTTTATAGGTTATTAACTATGGAATCATATTCCTCCCTCTTCTCCCTCAACCCATCCCACCCTACATCTCATTCAATTGTCAAATTTTGATAGCCAGTGTTACAATTTATATCTTTACAATATCTCTTAATCTGTCTTCTTTTTCCCAATTACACTGACTTAACTATAGTTCAGACCTATATGCAATTCTTGGATAGATAATTGCAACAATTTCCTAATTTCTTATTTCCCTGCTCCATTGTTCTCATCAATTTATCTCCCCCAAGTCCCAAAACATATTCATAAAACACTCATAGGAATGGCCATTTCTCTACTAAATATTATTAAGTCCCCTAATATTGTCCCTTTAATAAAATACAAAATCTTATTTCTAGCATTTAAAACTCTAGTTCCTGCTTGCTTTCCTAGTACTATTTCATATTCATCATTTTCATTGACTCCCAGTTCTGATCAAACTGCCTTGCTCATTGATCCCTATATATTATAATTAATCCTTCCTCTTGATGCCTTTATACAAATGTTTCCTTATATATATTCCTCTCCTACATCCACCTTACAGAATTCCTAACTTCTTATAAACTATAACTGAAGTTCTAAGTAATAGAAGAGGTATTGTCTGAATACTTATGGTTATTTATTTTATTATTTTCAAAATTTATTTTTATTAGTTTATGATGTTTTGTTTATTTCTCTCTTTATGTATTATATATCCCCAGAGTAGAACTAATACAGCATAAGAAAAGACATTGATCTGGTTTTTGTCCATATGTAGCAATACATAGAACTGCAACTTGAATACAGTGGGCATTTTAACAAATACTTTTTGAATTATTTGCTAGTAGAAGAGATGGTATTTCAAATTCTGTCAGCTCTTTCCAAATGACATCCAACATACAAATTAAACTATAAGGAGAAAATTACCTTACAACCTAGCAATTCAAGAAAAATAATATTCATTGGTTGGGTAAATTGTGGTATATGGATGTGATGGAATATTATTGTTCTGTAAGGAATGACCAGCAGGATGAATACAGAGAGGACTGGCGAGACCTACATGAACTGATGCTGAGTGAAATGAGCAGAACCAGGAGATCATTATATACCTCAACAACAATACTGTATGAGGAGGTATTCTGATGGAAGTGGATTTCTTTGACAAAGAGATTTAACTCAGTTTCAATTGATCGAGGATGGATAGAAGCAGCTACACCCAAAGAAAGAACACTGGGAAATGAATGTAAACTGCTTGCATTTTAATTTTTCTTCCTGGGTTATTTTTACCTTCTGAATCCAATTCTCCCTGTGCAACAGGAGAACTGTTCGGTTCTGCACACATATATTGTATCTAGGATATACTGTAACCTATTTAATATGTATAAGACTGCTTGTCATCTAGGGGAGGGGGTGGAGGGAGGGAGGGGAAAAATCGGAACAGAAGTGAGTGCAAGGGATAATGTTGTAAAAAATTACCCAGGCAGGGGTTCTGTCAATAAAAAGTTATTTAAAAAAAAAAGAAAAATAATATTAATGATTCTTGAGAAAAACTCCTGGATTTCATATTCAAAGTAAGAAAAATGGGGATAGCTGGAGTTCTAAATGGCATTAGAACTTCCTGGCTTGGGTCATGGAACAGTGGAGAGTAAGTATGATTGTCTTCTCCTTGAACTTGACCAGGGACTAAGTGGAAAGGCAGTTGGCCTCCCTAATAGGAATCATTCTAGCTTTTCTTTTATAAATGGGAAACTATGTACTGGTTGACATTATCTAAAGAGTAGAGGTAAAGATTTATCCCAACCTACTGTCAAATAAAACAGCAAAAGATCAATTACCCTGCAGAAGGGTGATAGAGGTAGGATTGTTGATAAAAATAAGAGGAATTTTAATCACAAATCAACAAATAACACTAAAGATAAATAAATAACAAATAATAAATAAATAATAAATAAATAACACTAAGATAAATTGGAGTCAGTATCCAAAGTAATAATACAGCAAGTAAAAGTAGAGGATCAGAAGCAAAAGTTATCACCATGAGCAAACTATGCTAGAGTTTCCTAGTTTTTGACACATGCTTCCTGCCTCCAGAGTACTCCTACCATCATGGATAGCTGATCCAAGTAAGGTGTAGAGCTTGTACTCTAATCACAAATTTCTGGCAACAAATTAAGTGCTCTTTTCATTTTACTACACTGTATCATGTTAGATCAGTATATTCCATTGTGAATTATAAGCAAAGTGATGATAGTAGTAGTGGTGGTGATGATGATGCTGGGTCTGGTGGTGATGGTATGTGTGTATGTGTGTGTGTATGTGTGTGTGTGAGTGTGTAGGGGAGTGTATAAGGAGATATTGTGTTGTTCAATATTTATAAGATAGTGGTAATATGATGAATTTGGAAGCACTCACTCTGAATATTATGGATATGTTATTTAAATTAGGAGAGTCAACTGAATAAAAATTATCTCTAAATCTTAAGCTGCCATGGCTAATACAGAGGTTTTAAGTTAAGGTTACACAAATGGCAATATATGGTAATACCACCTCTCTGCCCACTCCTACTACTCACAAATAGCTTTGCTAATAAATTCCAATATCTTCTTGGTTTCAAAAAGATAGGGAGCACAATGAGCTCACATGGTTTTATTATTTGTTTTGCTTTATTTAGCTAATAGCATATTACATAAATGTGATATAATATTATAATTTCTTAGAGTTGAAATAGGCAAAATAGGTAACACAATTCTTCAATTTGTATGTCTTGATCTGAGGTCCAATTATAAAATGGCGATTAATAAGTTCCTTAACAATAGAAAATCACCAAAATTTTGTGTTTATATGTCTTTTTTTAAAATAAAGAAGTACAAACACATTAACTAATTTGAATCATGAGCTTGTCAAATATATATGTGTATATGTATATGTGTATATATATATATACATATATATATACACACATATACATTTTCTCCTAAATTCATGAAATTATATATTTAATTTGTAGTTGAAAGGGATCCTGAAAGTCCAATCCATATACTACACATGAAAAGCTGAGGCACAAAACTACAAAATTACCAAAGCGGGAACTCAGGTCTTGATGCCAAGTCTATATCTCTCAAGATCTTTGTCAATAATTAAAGAAAACTAAAAAAAAAAAAACAAAACAAAAACAAAGAAAGCTACAATCAGCTGACGAGTTTCACATTATTACTTCACCTAGTGTCTATTATTCATTATTTTAATAAAAGAAAATAATTTTCAATTATCTTTATTTAAAAAACAACCAGAATTCATTATTAAGCCACCAAACATAACAACATTTAAAAATGTTTTCTTTTTAACTAACATGTTACATATAACTAATATAACATTTACATAGAGAAAATTTTAAAGAAATAGTATGTATATATAATTCATTAACTTTCTTATTAATTGTTAGCTGATTTTCAGTCATTGCTTGAGAATTTGAACTAGATTAAAATACCCTTAACTCTGTCTATGGTCAAGTTTCTCCCAGGAGAGTGAGAAAATTAAACTTACAGCAATTTTTGCATGAGGAAAAACAATACTATACTATCTAACAGCTCCTAAATAAGAAACTCTTAAGAAGTCCTATGACCAAAGACACTTAAATAACTATGTGCTAAAAAAAAATCATTACCTAGAATGTCACAAGCAATTGCACTAGCTCATATCCTAGGTTACCCTTCTCTTGATGGCCTTAGGGAGAATTTCATAGACTAGTAGTCATAGGATTAGTGGGGGAAGTCCAAGAGGTCTAGGGGGAGAGAGAGGCAGGAGGGAAGAATGACATTACATTAATTATCTACTGTTTCCTAGTGAGCTGCTGCTAGCTTTCCTGTTTCCTTTACAGCAGTTGTTATACCATTAAAGTTGGAAAATTATAATTATATAGCATATCTTTAAATCAACATCATGAAACACCATGGTAATAATTAAATCAGATGTTTCATTCCAATTTACCTTTTGGAGAAAACACTAAAGGATGTCCTACTTTCCCATTATATATCTTCTCAGCAGCCTACCTTATTGATGTTCTTACAGATATCTGTGCAACTTCTAAAGTTGTAGTTTTTATCAAATAATATCCTCATAATATATATGTATGTATATATATACATACATATATATATATATATATATATATATATACACACATATACATTTTCTCCTAAATTCATGAAATTATATATTTAATTTGTAGTTGAAAGGGATCCTGAAAGTCCAATCCATATACTACACATGAAAAGCTGAGGCACAAAACTACAAAATTACCAAAGCGGGAACTCAGGTCTTGATGCCAAGTCTATATCTCTCAAGATCTTTGTCAATAATTAAAGAAAACTAAAAAAAAAAAACAAAAACAAAAACAAAGAAAGCTACAATCAGCTGACGAGTTTCACATTATTACTTCACCTAGTGTCTATTATTCATTATTTTAATAAAAGAAAAGAATTTTCAATTATCTTTATTTAAAAAACAACCAGAATTCATTATTAAGCCACCAAACATAACAACATTTAAAAATGTTTTCTTTTTAACTAACATGTTACATATAACTAATATAACATTTACATAGAGAAAAATTTAAAGAAATAGTATGTATATATAATTCATTAACTTTCTTATTAATTGTTAGCTGATTTTCAGTCATTGCTTGAGAATTTGAACTAGATTAAAATACCCTTAACTCTGTCTATGGTCAAGTTTCTCCCAGGAGAGTGAGAAAATTAAACTTACAGCAATTTTTGCATGAGGAAAAACAATACTATACTATCTAACAGCTCCTAAATAAGAAACTCTTAAGAAGTCCTATGACCAAAGACACTTAAATAACTATGTGCTAAAAAAAAATCATTACCTAGAATGTCACAAGCAATTGCACTAGCTCATATCCTAGGTTACCCTTCTCTTGATGGCCTTAGGGAGAATTTCATAGACTAGTAGTCATAGGATTAGTGGGGGAAGTCCAAGAGGTCTAGGGGGAGAGAGAGGCAGGAGGGAAGAATGACATTACATTAATTATCTACTGTTTCCTAGTGAGCTGCTGCTAGCTTTCCTGTTTCCTTTACAGCAGTTGTTATACCATTAAAGTTGGAAAATGATAATTATATAGCATATCTTTAAATCAACATCATGAAACACCATGGTAATAATTAAATCAGATGTTTCATTCCAATTTACCTTTTGGAGAAAACACTAAAGGATGTCCTACTTTCCCATTATATATCTTCTCAGCAGCCTACCTTATTGATGTTCTTACAGATATCTGTGCAACTTCTAAAGTTGTAGTTTTTATCAAATAATATCCTCATAATATATATGTATGTATATATATACATACATATATATATATATATGGAGAGAGAGAGAGAGAGAGAGAGAGAGAGAGAGAGAGAGAGAGAGAGAGAGAGAGAGAGAGAGTTTGCTGGGAATTAAAAAAAAATTACAAAACTCTCCTATAGATCTTTCTTTCACTATTCTAAACCTACAACACCACTCTTGTAGTAAAAAGTTTTGGATTTAAGTCATAATATCAAATATGAGATTATGTAACTCTAGCCTAGTTGTTTAATTTCCTGAAATGCATATTTTTTCATCTTTAATAAAAATACATCACTTTATTACTTATATAAGAGAATCCTTGTGAAGAAAGTTTATAAACCATATAATTCCATATAAACACGAGTTATTATTAATCTGAACTATCTATCTATCTGTATACACATATACACTCATACACACACACACACATACTTATAAGCTTTTAAAATTCCTTATTAAATTATGTGATCACTGTGTCCAGTTATTATGTTTTCCTCCATATCAGCTGCAGGGTTTAACACACTGTTTTACACATAGTATATGCTTAATAAATATTTGTTAATCTCACTTAAACTTTCAAAGTTTTAAAATAGATATAAAGCAGCTTTACTGTTTGTGACAACTTAAAGAACTAGAACTGAAATAAAAGAGTTTTAACTATAATTCTAGAGTAGTAAAATGTGTGTGGCATTTTGCTACCTTTCAAAAATCACCAATTTAAGTAATGTGCTTTCAGGATTATAAACATAATGCTTTGAATATCAAGGAGAATTTTTATTACTTTAATAACTCAAAGTAATATTTTTAAATTTTTGTTTTTTTTTTTTAACAAGTACAATGGAGGAATTAAAATCAGGGAATTTTGTATGTGTAAGGATGGGAATATAGCTATTTGAAAATTCACGAAGTATATGGTGGTATTATCTAGCACTTGACTTCCAGTTGACACACATAATTAAAGTGAGTAGTTTGGGTAGAAGCAGAGTTAGTCCAGTTGGTTGGAAATGAAAAGGAAATAACAGAGGATAAAAATGCTGGCAGTTAAACTAGTTGCTTATTTTAAGTGTTCTTGGCCAGTGAAGATTTGTATATAATTCACCTTGAGGTTTGGAGGTGATGCCAAAAAGCACACAGGGTTGCTAAAATGGGGTGATAAACTATATGCCTAGAAAAAATAAAATGAATGGCTCTTGGCCAGTTTAGGAGAAAAAAACAGCAGAACAAATGATTAGTTGCTGAGGTGGAAGGATGAATTACTTCCAAATTATACACTTTAATGAGTAAATGTCAAATATCTTGCTACAAACTGTAATATTTCCTTTTGGAAATGATTCTGTAATTGCTACATAAGACCAACACTGAGAGCTTTCTTCTGATTATTGTTTAATTATTACATTTTAGGGTAGAATAATATAATAAATTGGAGATTATAACTCAGATATACAAATAAAATTTATAAAACAGAAGATAGGAAGATTGATTTGTCAAATATTTTAATCACTTAGATTCCATTTTTTCCTTTTTAATTTAAAATAATATGCTAAGCCTGGGGGTTTGTTCTTTTACTATAAACATATGAGGATTTCTTGAAGATCTTATTTTAATTTTTTTCTCAATGTCATTTCTGCTATTCTTGTTCAATGGCAGATGATGAATGCTAGAATCACATAAAATTCAGGAAGATCTAAGAATTGTTAACAAGACTTGGGATCAAAATTCTTACCTAGTTTCCAAGACTCCATTTGTTTTCTTAGAATTTACAGAGTAGAATGCTAACAAGGGTATGTGATGATCAATTTTCCATTTGATGCAAGGATTACAAATTTGGATCCATAAAGAAATATCATAAATTTCAAAGAATTGGACTATTCAAAGTAATATTTTTAAAAAAATAAATTTTTCAACATTACAGTTCTTGTCTCAATATTGCTAAAATACAATTACAGATAATTTAAGTGATGTTAAAATGTTTCATTTTCTGTAAAATATCATGAATGCAATAATGTATATCTATAGTAATATTCATAGATACTAATAAATATGCTTTTAACAGGTAATCCTTTAAGCAGTAATCTGTCATTTTAGCTTACTTGATAATACTATACATAATCTATTGAGGAGAGATATGGAATCACATATCTTCTTTAAGAAAACTATTCACATAAGGTAGTGGAAAAGAATATATTTTAGAAGCTGCATTTAATATCAAGGCATTTACTTTATTGTTATTTGGAAGGAATTATGAATTAATTATTAAAACCTCTCATAGCAAAGTACTCATGTGAAACTCAGACACTAGAGTTTATAATGGAGTATAACCATAGAGCATAAAAGTATGGATTGGGAGAAGACTTTAATTAGACTGATCACTTGCAAATACTGGTATAACAAAGTGTCATGGCTATGAACCAGCCATAATGCTATTTGGGGAATTATGATATTGAAATGGTCTTTCTCACATTCATTTAATAAAATTCTCTAATTGAAATGGAACTTAAAAGATAACAATCTAGGTCAGATTCCTATTTAGTTGAGTAATACTCTCTCCAATAGCATGGGGAGGCTATCAAGAAGCATCTCTGTTTAGAACAGTGGAAAGCATGCTGGATTTCTAATTATAAGAATTGATTTGAATATCTGGAAGGTTACTCCAGGATGGCCTTCCACCAGTGACTTCATTTCCTTAAGGCTCAGTGTCATTCCTTCAATCATGTTCTTGATCTAGCTGATCTCTAAAGTTCTTCTAGCCCTAATCCTAATAAAATCTCAAGCTTAAATAAAATGATTACAATAATTGCTTGAATATGTAGCAATTTTCTATATTTCTACTCCATTTTGTTATTACTCTCTAGAATTTATACAAAGTATATAGAAGTATACACAAATGTAAAATGTACAGTGATATAAGTAATGAATGAGAGTACAATTAAGTCATATTTCTTTTTGTCAGTGTCTCTCAGCTCTTCTATCTTATCTTTCTGTGCCTAATCAGTTTTCTCAATTTTAGAAAAGGATATAACAACTTTTTTCCTTAACTGACAAGGTTATTATGAGGTTCAAACAAAACAAATGTATGTAAAAGAAAGCTAGTAAATCATATAGTAACAAGATTTTGTTATTATTGATTTTTAAAATGTTTTAAATATTTTATTATGTGTTAAATATTTAATCAATACATATAATCAAATAGTATTCATTTATTGTTTATATAATTAGTTTTCATACCAACAAAAAATCGGCAACAGAAATAAGTCACTGATCAAGGTGCCAAGCAAAATAAAAATAAAACACTATGACCCTAACATCTTTTAGGACTTGCAAACTTCTTTACCTAAATGGGATGATCAGAAAGTTGAAGTGTAATTTATTGGATAAAAATCTTGACTCGATTAAATCTGCTGAGATAGTATCAAAAACTATAAAAAACTCAACTCCTGGAATCACAGAGTGAAGTGAAATAGTGAAATTACATTCACTTAAAAAAATCTACATTTGTTTGAGATTTTATACAGGTGGGCTCATGGTATAGCATGTTCATTTTTTTGATCTGATATCTCTAAGTTTTAAGGGTCCTCCAAGAAAACTAGACATTCCATAACAAACAAAGTAAACAATTCTACGGTGATAATGTTACCTCTCAAATTTGACCATCTATATATATAACTATCAAAAGACCCAAATCCTAGCTGTATTTTGTAGTTATTATGAGACTGAGAACAAGGCACATGAACGAAGTGCCTCATTTTAAATGATGATGATGATGATGATGGTGATAATGCTGGTGGTGGTGATATGAGTAGGAATTGACATTCATATAGTGATATAAAACTTGCAAAATCTTTACTTACATTAACTTACTTAAGCATTCTATAAAAATATTGTAAGCTGATATTGGTATTATTATCTATATTATATTACAAAACTGCATTCTACATCACCACTTTGTTTTAAAAAAGGTTGTCTTCATTTATATGTATATATATTCAATACAAGACTAGAGTTAAATATTATTTCTTTTTCTTAATCTTCAATTTTTGACCACTATTTTCTCTTCATTTTCGTGGAATTACATTATAAGCTATGATAACTTTAAGGAATATGAAAATTGAATAAAATGTGTCTTTTATTTATATGAGAAGATTTTGTTGCTGTTTGTTTTTAAATCAAATAATCCCCTTAAAGACTTGATAGGATAAAACTTCTAATTAGACTATATGGAATCTCCATGCTGTATTTTGGTCTCTCCAATATTTTTTAAATGATTGGTCTTTGTAACATAGCCCATAAGCTTCATGTTTAGTTTCTTTTTGTTTTCACTGGTTCTTCCACCTATTTTATCCCCACTTATTGGCTTTCCCTCATTTCCCTTGTCAATGTCTCTCATACGGGACTATCCATATTCAATGTAGTGGTTTGAGGAAGAATAGATACATTTAATACTACTTATTTCTGTGAGAGGTCATACTAAAAGATCAAGAAAATGTCTTAATCTAGTCATATGAAAAGGTGCTCTAAATCACGACTGATCAGACAAATGCAAATTAAGATAACTTTGAGATATAACTATACATCTCTCAGATTGGCTAAGATGATAGGAAAAGATGATGACAAATGTTGGAGGGGATGAAGGAAACCTGGTGGAATTTTGAATGGATCGAATCATTCTGGAGAGCAATTTGGAACTATACACAAAAGATTATCAAACAGTGCATATCCTTTGATCCAGCAGTGTTTCTACTGGGCTTATATCCCAAAGATATCTTGAAGGAGGGAAAGGAACTCACATGGGCAAAAATGTTTGTGGCAGCCCTTTTTGTAGTGGCAAGAAACTAGAAACTGAATAGATGTCATTCAACTGAAGAATGGCTAAATAAGTTATGGTATATAAATGTAATAGAATATTACTTTTCTATAAGAAATGATCAGCAGGATGATTTCAGAGACTTACTTGACCTGGTGCTAAGTGAAATGCACAGAATCAGGCAATCATTGTACACAGCAATAAGATTATATGATGATCGATTCTGATGGACATGTTTCTTTTCAATAATGAAATGATTCAGCCCTGTTCCAATGATCTTGTGATGATGAGAACTATCTACACCCAGAGAGAGAACAATGGGAACTGAAGGAGGATTACAACAAAGAATTTCATTTTTTTTATTGTTGTTTACTTGAATTTTCTTTTCTTGCTCATTTTTTAAACTTTTTGATCTGATTTTTCTTGTGTAAGATAATTGTACAAATTTGTATGCTTATTTTGGATTTAACATATATATTTTACCATGTTTAACATATAGTGGATTGCATGCCATCTAGGGGAGAGGATGGAATGGGGGGGATTGGAACACAAGATTTTTCAGGGGTCAATGTTGAAAAAGTTGTCCTTGCATATGATTTGAAAATAAAAACTTCAATAAAAAAGAAAATGTCTTAAGCTTAAGATAAAGGAGAGAAAATTGTGAAATTTAACAACAAAAAAAAAAGATCCCAAGGAAATCATAAAGGAGGGAAAAGGACACACATCGTGTCCAAAAATGTTTGTAGTAGCTTAATTTGTGTATCAAGGTATTGGAAAATGAGTAGATATTCATCAATTGGGAAAGGACTGAACAAATTGTGGTATATGAAGATAATGGAATATTACTGTTCTATAAAATATGATGTACAAGCTGATGTTAAAAGGGCCTGGGCAGATTTATATGAATTGATGCTGAAAGAAACAAGCAGAAGCATGAATACATTGTACACAATAACAGCAAGAATGAGCAATGAACAATTATGAAAGACTTGGTTCTTCTCAATGGTTCAATGATCCAAAGCAGTCCCAATAGACTTTGAATGGAACATGCCATTCTGCATCCACAAAAAGAACTATGCAGATTGAATGTATATCAACACATGCTATGTTCACTTCTTTTTTTTTTTTCTCTTCCATGGTTTTTCCTTTTTTGTTCTGATTTTTCCCTCCTAACATGACTCATAAAGCAATGCATGTTAAAAATAGATAAATAAATAAATGGATTTAAAAAACTGAAAATATTTTAAATTGTGTACAGGGTCAGATAATTCAATGATGAGAATTTCTAGAGGAACTGAAGAGAATTTTGACAAAGAGCAAAGGGAAACATTTGGAAACTGGAGCTGACAGAGAATATATCTTGAGGCAAAAGTCAAGCATTCAAAAAAAGAAAAAGGGTTATGAGGTTAAAGAGAAAGAGAAAAAAAAGGTGAAGAATCTAAGTTAAAGACAAAGAAACAGAGGAGATGGTGAAGAACCTGAAGGCAAAGGGAGAATTAAAAGATAAGAAAGAAATTGCAGGTAAAGGGCAATAAGAAGAGGGGCTTAAAAGATGAAGAAGAAAAGAAAGAGGAAGGACACAAGGAAATAAGAAAAGATTAACTGATTGTATATTAATAGCTTTAAAAAAGATCCATAGAGGTTATCCTATGCAACCCCTTTTTCTTAGCAATGAAGGAATCGAGACCTGGAGAAGTAAAATAACTCATCTAAAAGCAAACTTGTAGTAAAGGGGGAAACTACACCATCTTAAACATATTATACATTTTAGCCAGATAGGTTTGATACTAGGCAGGCAGTCTTGATTCAGTATAAACTGGCTGGCATCATAAAATGGCTCAACTTTAGAACTAGATATGTATTGATCTGTGGAAATAACATTAAAGAAATACATTTGTAAGGACTATGACACTTTTGCATCTGATCTGAAGCTGAAAACTCTTTTATGTCTTGTTAGACAAGTTAAAATATGATTTGCTTCATAGAAAAAACAATTTTGGTTTTCTATTGCTCTCCCTAGCACCTAGCCCAGTGTTTTTCACAAAATAAGAACTGAATTAACACTTTTTCAATGATTCAGTCATTCACAACATAACTCTCCCTTCCTCCCACCTCCCAAAAACTTTATAATTACATATACATTGCATTGTACATTTTCTCATTTGGTTCCCAGGACAACTTTGTGAGAAAAATAGAGAAAAAAATGCCATTATTTTTAAATTTATGGCATTATTAGAAATCAAAGGTCCAAGAATAGGGACCTAATCTTACCCCTATAAAAATGTAATTATGAAAGTACTAGGGCAGCTAGGTAGCAGTGTATAGAGCACCGGCCCTGAAGTCAGGAGGACCTAAGTTCAAATCTGACCTCAGATACTTAACATTTCCTAGCTGTGTGACCCTGAGCAAGTTACTTAACCCCAATTGCCTCACCAAAAAAAAGGACTTTGTATAATTTTCCCCATAAAAATGCTTTATCTTACAGTGGAACAGGGGTAAACAGAGATTCTTAAATGCTAAGCTATCAAATTGTAATATCAACCAGTTATTTCATTGATTTGGAAAGGTTTTAAGTATGAACTATGAGGTATATTATATTATATTTATGCATACATACACATATACATACTAAGAATACAAATGCATGTTCATGGACAATATATATTGTTTATATGTATGTATAGTCTTATACAAATATGTATATTATATATATTTCTTAGAGAAATGTGCATATATATTTATATATTATTTCTCGGATAAATAGATATATATAAGTATATGTATGTGTATATGTATGTATATGTTCTTGGATATATATATACATATCCAAGAGCTATTCTAGAGCTAGCTAACTTTTAAGAAGTTTATCACTAGGATACTAGCTGCCAACTAATGATTTTTAATTATTTTTTCTTTTTATTTAATTATTTTTATTATAGCTTTTTATTTATAAAACATATGCATGAATAATTTTTGAACACTGACCCTTGCAAAGCCTTCTGTTCCAAATTTTCCCATCCTTCTCCCCTCTCTCTCCCCTAGATGGCACATAGTCCAATACATGTTAAATATGTAAAAATATATGTTAAATCCAAAATATGTATATATATTTATACAGTTATCTTACTGCACAAAAAAAAAATCGGATTTAGAAAGAAAAAGAAACAAAAACCTAAGAAGGAAAACAAAAATGCAAGCAAACAATAATAGAAATTGATTGACACCCATTCTAGCCACTACAAAAAGAGCAGCCATAAACATTTTTGAACATGTAGGTTCCTTTCCCTCCTTTAAGATCCCTTAAGATCTCTTGGGATATAAGTCCAGTAGTAACATTGCTGGGTCAAAGGATATGGACAGTTTGATAACGTTTTGAGCATAGTTCCAACTTGTTCTCCAGAATGGTTGGATTCATTCAGTTTCAACAACAATGTATCAGTGTCCCAGTTTAATTACATCCCCTCTAACATCCGTCATTATCTTTCCCTGTCATTTTAGCCAAACTGACAAGTATGTAGTGGTATCTCAAAGTTGTCTTAATTTACATTCCTCTGTTCAATAGTGATTTGGAGAACCTTTTCATATGAATAGAAATAGTTTCAGTTTCTTCATCTGAAGATTGTCTCTTCATATCCTGTGACCTTTTATCAACTGGAGAATGCCTTGATTTCTTATAAATTTGAGTTAATTCTCTCTATATTTTGGAAATAAGATCTTTATCAGAACTTTTGAATGTTAAAATATTTTCCCAGTTTATTGCTTCACTTCTGATTTTGTCTGCATTAGTTTTGTTTGTACAAAATCTTTTTAACTTAATATAATCCAAATTATCTATTTTGTGATCAATAATGATCTCTAGGTCTTCTTTGATCACAAATCCTTTCTACTTCACAGATCTGAACCCTATGCTCTTCTAATTTATTTATAATATTCTTTATGTCTAGATCATGAACCCATTTAGACCTTATCTTGGCTGGACTTCCGGTTAAGATGGCTGAGAGGAGGCACACAGCTGTGTAAGCTCCGCGCTTTCTCTCACTATCCATTTCATTACAAGCTTCTGAATTAATGCTTGACTGAAAAAAACCCCACATATAGTCACCAAGAGAAGCCATCCTTGAGATTCGCCAAGAAAGGTCTGTCTTTACTGGAGGGCTGGGACGGTTTTAGATCGGGCGCAGGCTGAGGGCAGCAGCAGTGAGAGCACGGGAGCAGACTGGAGAGGGGGTGGGGAGTGATCGCAGCCGTCTCTGCGGGGAGAGCTTCGCTACAGGTTTGGATACTTTGCTCTGGCAACAAGTCAGCAGCCCAGCAGAGAAGCTAAAAACACCGGGGGTGAAGAATACAACCCCAAACAGCTGGAGTCTCTCGGGACCTGGCCACTCCCCCCTTTTCCCCCCCCACAGTGACTCAGCATGCTCTGGGATCTCAGAGCGCAGGCGCAGCACAGTCGGGCTAGTGCCTCACTGCTGCCCCCCCGCAGTCTGGAGAGGAAGCTCAGTAACAACACCCAGCCCCCCCACCCCCAAGAAAGACTCCAGTTTTTTCTGTTTTTCTTTGCTAGTTTGTCTTTGATTATTAGACAGAATGAGCAAGAAACCGAAGAGGACTTTAACCCTTGACAGCTTCTATACAGATAGAGAGCAGACTCTAAATCCTGAGGAGACTAAAAACAGACAGTCTCCAGGTGAATCCCCAAAGGAGGAGATCATCTGTTCCTCAGCACAGATGAACCTCATAGAAGTAATTAAAAAGGCTCTCACAAGGGAGCTAGAAGAAAAATGGGAAAAGCAGAGTGAGGCTTGGCAAAAGGAGAGGGAAGCTTGGGAAAAGGAGAGGGAGGCTTGGCAAAAGAGCCTGGAGAAGTCAGTTAAAGAGAGAGTGGATAAAGAAGTAAAATCCTTGAAAAATAGAATTGGTGAACTGGAAAACAAAATTGGCAAAATGGAAAAAAATTCCACAGAACAAAAGAACTCAATGGGACAATTAGAAAAAGATTTTTAAAAAGTGAGTGAAGAAAATACTTCACTGAAAATCAGAATTGAACAATTGGAACTGAATGACTCGAGGAGACAAGAAGAATCAGTCAAGCAAATCCAAAAAAATCAAACAATGGAAAAGAATGTGAAATACCTTCTGGGGAAGACAACAGACCTGGAAAACAGATTCAGGAGAGACAATCTGAGAATCATTGGACTTCCAGAAAAACATGATGAAAAAAAGAGCCTGGACACTATTTTCCAGGAAATTATCAAAGAGAACTGCCCAGAAGTCATAGGAACAGAGGAAAAAATAAACATTGAAAGGATTCATCGATCACCCACTGAAAGGGATCCTAAAATCAAAACACCAAGGAATATAGTGGCCAAATGCCAGAACCCTCAGATGAAGGAAAAAATATTGCAAGCAGCTAGAAAAACCCAATTCAAGTATCAAGGAGCCACAATAAGGATCACCCAGGATCTGGCAGCATCCACATTAAAAGATCGAAGGGCCTGGAATATGATATTCCGAAAGGCTAAGGAACTTGGTATGCAACCAAAAATAACTTACCCAGCCAGAATGAGCATCTTTTTCCAGGGAAGAAGATGGACATTCAACGAAGTAAGCGAATTTCATCTATTTCTGATGAAAAAGCCAGAACTTAACAAAAAGTTTGATCTACAAATATAGAACTCAAGAGAAATCTAAAAAGGTGAAGATTAATCTTGGGAACTATATTTCGACTATATAGATGTATAAAGAATACATGTATACCTTGTTCTAGAAATTGATATGGAAAGGACATTGTACCAGAAAAAGGGTAAAGTGGGGGTAGTACATCTCATGAAGAGGCATAGGAAACCTATTATATCTGAGAGAAAGAATGGAGGGGGATGAATATAGTGGGTATCTTACTGCCTTCAGAATTGGCTTTAAGTGAAAAATCTTAAGACATATTCAATCTATGGTGAAACTTCTCCCACCTCATTGAAAAGTGAGAAGGGAAAAGTGAAAGGGGAAGGAATAAGCTAAGTGGAAGGGAATACGGAAACTGGGAGGGAAAGGGGTAAGATAGGGGGAGGAACTCTAAGGCAGGGGGAGGGATACTAAAAAGGGAGAGCTGTGAGAAGCAAGTGGTGCTCACAAGCTTAATACTGGGAAGGGGGGGGAAGGGGAAAGAAGGGAGAAAAGCATAAACCGGGGTTAACAAGATGGCAAGTAATACAGAATTGGTCATTCTAACCATAAATGTAAACGGGGTAAACTCCCCCATAAAGAGGAAGCGGTTAGCAGAATGGATTAAAAGCCAGAATCCTACAATATGTTGTTTACAGGAAACACACCTGAAGCAGGGAGATACATGCAGGTTAAAGGTAAAAGGTTGGAGCAAAATCTACTATGCTTCAGGTGAAGTCAAAAAAGCAGGGGTAGCCATCCTGATCTCAGATCAAGCTAAAGCAAAAATTGATCTAATTAAAAGAGATAAGGAAGGGCACTATATCTTGCTAAAGGGTAGCATGGATAATGAAGCACTATCTATATTAAACATATATGCACCAAGTGGTGTAGCATCTAAATTCTTAAAAGAGAAATTAAGAGAGCTGCAAGAAGAAATAGACAGTAAAACTATAATAGTGGGAGATCTTAACCTTGCACTCTCAGACTTAGATAAATCAAACCACAAAATAAATAAGAAAGAAGTCAAAGAGGTAAATAGAATACTAGAAAAGTTAGATATGATAGATCTCTGGAGAAAATGTAATGGAGACAGAAAGGAATACACTTTCTTTTCAGCAGTTCATGGAACCTATACAAAAATTGACCATATATTAGGACATAAAAACCTCAAATTCAAATGCAGTAAGGCAGAAATAGTAAATGCATCCTTCTCAGACCACGATGCAATGAAAATTACATTCAACAAAAAACCAGGGGGAAGTAGACCAAAACTAAATAATCTCATACTAAAGAATGATTGGGTGAAACAGCAAATCATAAACATAATTAATAACTTCACCCAAGAAAACGATAATAATGAGACATCATACCAAAATGTATGGGATGCAGCCAAAGCAGTAATAAGAGGAAATTTCATATCTCTAGAGGCCTATTTGTATAAAATAGAGAAAGAGAAGGTCAATGAATTGGGTTTGCAACTAAAAATGCTAGAAAAGGAAGAAAATTAAAAACCCCCAGTCAAACACTAAACTTGAAATTCTAAAAATAAAAGGAGAGATCAATAAAATTGAAAGTAAAAAAACTATTGAATTAGTTAATAAAACTAAGAGTTGGTTCTATGAAAAAACCAACAAAATAGACAAACCCTTAGTAAATCTGATTAAAAAAAGAAAAGAGGAAAATCAAATTGTTAGTCTTAAAAATGAAAAGGGAGAACTCGCCACTAACTAAGAGGAAATTAGAGCAATAATTAGGAGTTACTTTGCCCAACTTTATGCCAATAAATTCGACAACTTAAATGAAATAGAAAAATACCTCCAAAAATATAGCTTGCCCAAACTAACAGAGGAAGAAGTAAATATCCTAAACAGTCCCATCTCAGAAAAAGAAATAGAACAAACTATCAATCAACTCCCTAAAAAAAAATCCCCAGGACCAGATGGATTTACATGTGAATTCTACCAAACATTTAAAGAACAATTAACTCCAATGCTAAATAAACTATTTGAAAAAATAGGGATTGAAGGAGTCCTACCAAACTCCTTTTATGACACAGACATGGTACTGATACCTAAACCAGGTAGGCTGAAAACAGAGAAAGAAAATTATAGACCAATCTCCCTAATGAATGTTGATGCTAAAATCTTAAATAAAATATTAGCAAAAAGATTACAGAAAATCGTCACCAGGATAATACACTATGACCAAGTAGGATTTAAACCAGGAATGCAGGGCTGGTTCAATATTAGGAAAACTATTAGCATAATTGACTATATCAATAACCAAACAAACAAAAACCATATGATCATCTCAATAGATGCAGAAAAAGCATTTGATAAAATCCAACATCCATTCCTAATAAAAACACTTGAGAGCATAGGAATAAATGGACTTTTCCTTAAAATAGTCAGGAGCATATATTTAAAACCATCAGTAAGCATCATATGCAATGGGGAAAAACTGGAACCTTTCCCAGTAAGATCTGGAGTGAAGCAAGGTTGCCCACTATCACCATTATTATTTAATATCGTATTAGAAACACTAGCCTCGGCAATAAGAGTCGAGAAAGATATTAAAGGAATTAGAGTAGGCAATGAAGAAACCAAACTATCACTCTTTGCAGATGATATGATGGTATACCTAGAGAACCCCAGAGATTCTACTAAAAAGCTATTAGAAATAATTCATAATTTTAGCAAAGTAGCTGGCTACAAAATAAATCCCCATAAATCCTCAGCATTTTTATACATCACCAACAAAACCCAACAGCAAGAGATACAAAGAGAAATTCCATTCAGAATAACTGTTGATACCATAAAATATTTGGGAATCTATCTACCAAGGGAAAGTCAGGAATTATATGAGCAAAATTATAAAAAAGTCTCCACACAAATAAAGTCAGACTTAAATAATTGGAAAAATATTAAGTGCTCTTGGATCGGCCGAGCGAACATAATAAAGATGACAATACTCCCTAAACTAATCTATTTATTTAGTGCTATACCAATCAGACTTCCAAGAAAATATTTTAATGATCTAGAAAAAATAACAAAATTCATATGGAACAATAAAAAGTCAAAAATCTCAAGGGAATTAATGAGAAAAAAATCAAATGAAGGTGGCCTAGCTGTACCTGATCTAAAATTATATTATAAAGCAGCAGTCACCAAAACCATTTGGTATTGGCTAAGAAATAGATTAGTGGATCAGTGGAAAAGGTTAGGTTCACAAGACAGAATAGTCAACTACAGCAATCTAGTGTTTGACAAACCCAAAGCCCCTAACTTCTGGGAAAAGAATTCATTATTTGATAAAAACTGCTGGGATAATTGGAAATTAGTATGGCAGAAATTAGGCATGGACCCACACTTAACACCATTTACCAAGATAAGATCAAAATGGGTCCATGACCTAGGCATAAAGACCGAGATTATAAATAAATTAGAGGAACATAGAATAGTTTATCTCTCAGACTTGTGGAGGAGAAAGAAATTTGTGACCAAAGATGAACTAGAGACCATTACTGATCACAAAATAGAAAATTTTGATTACATCAAATTAAAAAGCCTTTGTACAAACAAAACTAATGCAAACAAGATTAGAAGGGAAGCAACAAACTGGGAAAACATCTTCACAGTTAAAGGTTCTGATAAAGGCCTCATTTCCAAAATATATAGAGAACTGACCCTAATTTATAAGAAATCAAGCCATTCTCCAATTGATAAATGGTCAAAGGATATGAACAGACAATTTTCAGAGGATGAAATTGAAACTATTACCACTCATATGAAAGAGTGTTCCAAATCATTATTGATCAGAGAAATGCAAATTAAGACAACTCTGAGATACCACTACACACCTGTCAGATTGGCTAAGATGACAGGAAAAAATAATGATGAATGTTGGAGGGGATGCGGGAAAACTGGGACACTAATGCATTGTTGGTGGAGTTGTGAACGAATCCAACCATTCTGGAGAGCAATCTGGAACTATGCCCAAAAAATTATCAAATTGTGCATACCCTTTGATCCAGCAGTGTTTCTATTGGGCTTATATCCCAAAGAAATACTAAAGAAGGGAAAGGGACCTGTATGTGCCAAAATGTTTGTAGCAGCCGTATTTGTAGTGGCTAGAAACTGGAAAATGAATGGATGCCCATCAATTGGAGAATGGCTGGGTAAATTGTGGTATATGAATGTTATGGAATATTATTGTTCTGTAAGAAATGACCAGCAGGATGAATACAGAGAGGACTGGTGAGACTTACATGAATTGATGCTAAGTGAAATGAGCAGAACCAGGAGATCATTATACACTTCGACAACGATATTGTATGAGGACATATTTTGATGGAAGTGGATTTCTTTGACAAGGAGACCTAACTGAGTTTCAATTGATTAATGACGGACAAAAGCAGCTACACCCAAAGAAAGAACATTGGGAAACAAATGTGAACTATCTGCATTTTTGTTTTTCTTCCTGGGTTATTTATACCTTCTGAATCCAATTCTCCCTATTCAACAAGAGAACTGTTCGCTTCTGCAAACATATATTGTATCTAGGATATACTGCAACATATCCACCAGATAAAGGACTGCTTGCCATCTAGGGGAGGGAGTGGAGGGAGGGAGGGGAAAAAAAAATCGGAACAGAAACGAGTGCAAGGGATAATGTTGTAAAAAAAAAAAATACCCTGGCATGGATTCTGTCAATATAAAGTAATTATTAAATTTAAAAAAAAAGACCTTATCTTGGCATATGATGTTAAGTGTAGGTTAGAGTCTTTAACTCTAAAGACTCTAAACTCTATTCCTGATCATTCTAGGGGTGTCTATCCTGCTGAGTCCAAGGCTGTCTGAAGAACCTTCAGAAACCTAGCCCAAACATTACACCCTGGCTTTTTATTGAATGTAATTTTTATTGCATCATGATCTGAAAAAATGCATTTACTATTTCTGGCTTTCTGCATTTGATTTTGAGGTTTTTATGTCCTAATATATGGTCAATTTTTTGTATAGGTTCCATGAACTGCCTACAAGAAACTGTCCTCCTTTCGGGTCTCCATTCAATTTTCTCCAAAGATCTACCATACCTAACTTTTCTAGTATTCTATTTACCTCTTTAATTTCTTTCTTATTTATTTTGTGGTTTGATTTATCTAGTTCTGAGAGATCTCCCACTATAATAGTTTTGCTGTCTATTTCTTCTTGCTGTTCTCTTAACTTCTCCTTTAGGAATTTCCATGCTATACCACTTGGTGCCTATATAATTAATATTGATATTGCCTCATTATCTATGGTAATCTTTAGCTAGATATAGTTTCCTTACTTATCTCTTTTAATTAGATCAATTTTTGCTTTTGCTTGATCTGAGATCATGATGTCTATCCCTGTTTTTGTTTTTACTTCACCTGAAGCATAATAGATTCGGCTCCAGCCTTTTACCTTTGCTCTGTATGTATCATACTACTTTAAGTGTGTTTCTTGTAAACAACTTATTGTAGTATTCTGTTTTTTTAATCCAGTCTGTTATCTGTTTCTGCTTTATGAGAGTTCACCCCATTCACATTTGTGATTAAAATACAAATTCTGTATTCCTTGCCACCTTATTATCCCCACATTATACTATTCTCTTTACTTTTTCGCTTTCCCTCCTCCCCAGTATTTTACTTATGAACACCACTTGCCTCACACATTCCTCCCTCTTTAGAATCTCTCCTCCCTCCTTAGAGTCCCTTCCCTATATTTGGAAGTCAAATTTTTAGTTTAGCTCTGATCTTTTTCATCAGAAATAAATGGAATTCACTTGTTTCAGTGAATGCCCTTCTTCTTCGCTGGAAGAAAATGCTCAGTTTATTGGGGTAGTTTATTCTTGGCTGCATTCCAAGTTACTCTGCCTTTCAGAATATCAGATTCCAGGCTTTTTGATTCTTTAAAGCAGATGTTGCTAGATTCTGAGTAATCCTTATTGTGGCTCTTTGATATTTGAATTTTTTTTTCTAGTTGCTTGTAATAATTTTTCCTTGGTCTAATAGTTCTGAAATTTAACCATGATATTCCTTGGAGTTTTAATTTTGAGGGTCTCTTTCAGGAGGTGTTCAGTGAATTCTTTCAATGGCTATTTTACTTTCTGATTCTATGACAACAGGGAAGTTCTCTTTGATGATTTCCTGAAAAATGGTGTCTAGGATCATTTTTATCATGATTTTCAGGGAGTCCAATAATACTTAGATTTTCTCTCCTAGATCTCTTTTTCAGTCAGTTGTTTTCCCAAGCAGGTATTTTACATTTTTTCTGTTTTTTCTTTTCTTTTCTTTTCTTTTCTTTTCTTTTTTTTTTTTTTGCTTGATGGATTCTTGATGTCTCATCAAGTCATTTATTTCCATTTGTTCAGTTCTGATTTTTAGTGAATCCCCCTTTTTTTGTATTTGTCCAATTGAGTTTTTAAATGAGTTGTTTTGTTCTGTGGATTTTTTTTTTTCCATTTCACAAATTATGTTTTTTAGAAATTATTTTCCTTTTCCATTTCACAAATCCTGTAATTTATGGAGTTGTTTTCTTTTTCCATTTTGTCAAATCTATCTTTTAATGAGTTATATGCCTTTTCCAAACCTTCTTGCAAATTTTCCTTTCCTTTCCCCATTTTTCATCTAGTTCTTTTTTAAGATCATTTTTTAATTTCTTCTAGGATAATCTTGTGTGATGGGGACCAGTTATACCACTTTTGGGGGCTTCATCTGGAGACAATCTGTTTTTAGTTTCCTCAGGGTTTGAAATCGGGGCTTTTCTTTCACATAGAAACTATCTATGGTAGGGGTTCTCTTTGCTTTTTTACTCATTAAAAAAAAAAAGTTAGGCTCTGCTTTTAGGGCAAGGAACATTTTCCAAGCATCTTCTATAAGTAGCTCAGCGGCCTGAGCTGTGCTGGGATTGTGCTGACTCACTCCCAGTATTGGATGGGCATGACCAGATCCATGACACTGGAATTTTAGGGTCCACTATTTACCTTTTGTGTTTGTGTTGGATGTTTTATAACTTTTCTGCTGATCTACTGGCTTGAAACCAGGTCAGAGTGGCCAACACTGGTATAGATTCTTCTTTGTAGATTCTCTGAAGCATGAAGTCTGCACCACACACAGAGACCACATAACATCTAGAATCTGCACAGTGTGTGCTGGCATCATCCTCTGCCTGCCTGGGCCTGGCCACCTCCCTCTAGGCCCGACCGAAACAAACCTTTTCTGGCAATCTTCAAAATTATATTTTGCTGGTAATTTGCTGCACTCTCATTATTCATGGATTCTGTCAGTCCAGAACTAATTCAGAGGCTGAATTTGCTAATTAGTTGAGATCATTTGAGAAGGTCAGAAAGAAACATGTGTCCTCTCAACCATCTTGGTGCTACCCCTGATAATGATTTTTTAAAAACCACATCAATTCGTGAAGATGCCAAATTATGAAGGGCATCTTCTACCAGATTATTTGAATTAGGCGTCAAAGTCTCAGGATTTAAATCCTGAATCTTCCAATTCCTACTTGGGTGATTTGGGGACATAATTTAATAACTTTACTCCAGATCCTTGATTTCTTCCTCTATGTAAGAGTAATTTGGATTTGATGGACTTGGAGATTATTTTCTAGTTTTAAATCTAGGACTCTATGATTTATTGGGGTATAGAGACATCAGCACATTTAGTGGGCAAGAGATTACTGATAAGGAAATTATGAATTCTTAAAGTTAGGACTGAGCATTATTACTATGATTTTACTGTATTCTCTTTTCTCATTTCTGTTTGCAAAGAACTATCAATGTGACACAAATTAAAAAGGGGGTTTTCTAGGAAAAAGCGCAAATCTTCTATATTTGTTTCACTTGCAGTGCAGCATATGTTCCTAAAAAACTGAGCCTTGACAACAGATGCTGTATAATGATTTGTTAATTACCTATAATTATTATGAATAACATTTAATATAGATTCAAATGTAAAAGTAGATCTTCAAAGTAAAAGTAGTTCTAGGATATAACATATTGAAATCATAACTCATAAAAACATATCCATCTACCATTCTGCAATAAAATCACAATGCTGAAAATATGTGAAAAACAGAGATTCAAAATTTTAAAAAAATTAAGTCCACAAACCAAGAAATGATGAACATCCTTTGGGTAAAACTTTTTTTTTTCTGAGCTATATTTAGAATTGTCAGAATGGTTACATTGGTAAAGAATACTTAAAGAGTTACTTACAAATGCTGTTCTGAGATTTCAATTGCGTAAGCTAATGATACTTTTAAATTTGAAGGAATTGGTAGCTTTTTGCTCTACTATGAAATTAGGTGGTATATATATTCATAGAAATCGGCCCTCTCTTTTTGTTTCTGACAACATCCACTTTGTTATAAATAATGATTCTAGAAAATCTATGTTTGAACTGACAATGATAGAGAGTAACATATGGAGAGAGAATGTGGTTTAGCAAGGTTATAGAGATAATGATAGGATTTCTTTCCAGATTCTCCATAGTTAATTCTTGAATTCTAAAATATACAATATCAGAAGTTAGACTAGTGAGTATTTGGATAACATATTTTAGTTATGAGGCTATTAGTTTGTAGAGAACATCAATAATGAAAAATCAATACTCTTTTTTTTTAAAACTTAGACATCATGCTCTGGAAATTATTTTGTTGATAAAGACAAAATCCAAATTTAATAAAATTAGTGAAAATTAGGTTAAAAACTTTTAAGGATTAAATTAATTGAATGTAAGAAACACATGAGAACAAATGGGTTTAAAATCTCATATTTACTGGTCATTGAAGTATAGATGAAAAGACTAAATCATGAAGGTCACTTACTGAGGTCACCTTTTCTCAGCTTTTCAGTTATTACCATATACTCTTTGGAGAGATGGTACTAATATATAATGATTGTGCTAGCACCCAGGACAACTTAGAATCAGCCAGTCAGGATAAGCAAAAGTCCTCAGTCTTTATTCTTAGTCCTTAGATGCAGGATTGAACAGGATGGAAGCAGAATTTCCGTGACTGCCTTCTCCCTCATCTACAGCCCAAGTGTGACTCTGGCTAGTCTTACTCCACCCCCCTAGTCCCTCCCACAATCCTCTATATACACCAATCATTGAGCCAGAACTGGATAGTGGGAAGAACCATTTTCCAAACATATGCCCATAGAGTATTGTCCAATTGGTAGTTAGCCTCAAATGCTTGGCAGTCCTGACCTCAGTGCATCGACTCAATAGTTTCAGCCCTCTACACTAATATAGGATTTTTACTGGATATATACTTAGAGAAGAGTATAGCAAATCAAGAATTTAAATTTCTTTGATTTTGTTCCAATATGTATTTTCATAGAAATCTTCTATCATTTATTTTTTGCTTTACTCATATAGTGTTATAGTTTCTGATATAGAAACATAATAGAAACTTACCATAATTATTAATAACAAAAGGAGATCCACTTTTGTAGATAATAACAATTAAAATGTAAATATCATTCATAATGAAACTGATGCCTACTTAAGTCTCCTGGAACTAATTTTCATGAACAATAGACATACTGTATCCTATCTTCATGTGCTAAATATGTTCAGAGCAATAATGTGTTCTAATATTAGTAGCAACTCTTAGGGGGAAATTATGTCATGAATAGATTACTTCTGAAAATAGTATCATTGGAGATACTAAGAAATTAAGGTACATTTTTCTATTCTGCTGTGTTTGGTTATATTATAGTTTACCATCAAATACCTTAATAATTATTATTTCTACAGTACATGAATTACTTTCAGGAAGAAAAAAATAGATGATTTCCCTTCACATGTTATTTATTTTGTAATGATGTCTATGATGGTCATTACCTTCATTTAGAAGCAATTAGTAATAACTGTAGCCAAAGAATCATAAACTTAAGCCACATGAGTTGAAAATCTACAGATATTTTTGTTCCATTAAGGAGTTTAAATAAGTTCATCAGTACAAGTAAAAAAGTAATTAAGGTTATTTAAACAAATATTGGATAATATCGTTTCCTAAGCATGTTAAATTGACCTACAAACAAGGGAAAGCAAAACCAAACACCAGTGCAAATGGTTTTGTGGTGTATAAAGAGAGTTCCAGAGAAGAACAAGTGGTAGAGTGACTGTCCACGATATTACTATTTTTAATTTACTTAATTGAAGAAAGCAGTACTTAAAGAATTCTTGAACATGGAAGCAAACATGGCAAATTGGTAGGGGAAGACAAGTTCAAATAACATGAAGGTTATAAACAAATCATGGAATCCATGGTGGAAGAAGTAAATGATGGTTGCTAACAATAAGCAAGGAAAGCAGAAGCTGGTACTTCAAAGAGGCTCCTACAGGGGATTTAGTGAGCAGGAAAGTGTATAAGGCCTTCTATACAAACAGAGGTAATAGACAAATAAGTTTTCCATGTAGGTTGATTCTGATTTCAGGAAAAAATCAGGATAAATGTTGACAGACCCCATCAACAGAGAATGGAATGCTACATGGCACCTAAGAAAATGATGAGAAAATTGTCCAAACAGAAAAAACAAAAAACAACAACAACAACAATAACAAAAAAAAAAAAAACTAAAACAACAACAACAAAAACAAAAAAACAAAAAAACAAACTACTATTGTCTGGAACCAAACCTTAGTTCTCTAAGCAGAGATATTAGAGACACTCCTAGTATCTATCTGTTTTCTCACACAGAAGCTTGGTGTGTTTTTCTCTGGTTTCTATTATGAAAAGGAATTATAGAGAGTTAATCCTATCTCTTTCTTGAGATGTGCAATTATAGCAAGACCTCTCCCCCTATTAATTTGTGTGAGGCTATTAATGTTACTTTAGGAGAGGCCAGAAGTCAGAGATCATTTCTGAAAACAGTTTATTGAGTATAATCTGATCTAGATTGTGCTGGCTAAATACATTATTTTAAGCATGCCTTTTCCTATAGCTAGCCTACTATAAAATACTCCAGAGTACAGAAGGTGAAAGAAGTGATAAAGTGATCTACTAGGAGAAATTTCAGGAGCAGAAGAAGATTGACACAATTTAGATATTGTGGCAAGATCTCATTACTGTCTTACAAAGAGGTACACAGACATGGATACAAAAAGTGTTAGGGAGATCCTATGTGAACATGATTCTGTCAAATGTAAAACTGAAATACATATTTTATTTTTTAAAATGTATTTACATATAGCTAATATAAGAATTTTTATAGAAAAATTGGAATGCACACACATACATTTTACAAGATGGTCTAATATTGCTATTTAATTTGTCAGTAACTTTCTGGATTTAAGTCCCATCTCTGACACATACTGGCTGTGTGATCCTGAGCAAGTCCCCCGTGGCTCTCTAAGTGCGTAAGCTACAGAATTTTATTGATCTACATTTTCAAGGAAGGGTTCTTACTTAGTTTCCAATACCATTGAAATCTCTTCTTTTATTTGACTATCTATATCTAAACATACATCTATGATGCATGTGTTTATGTCTGTATATGTATGTATATAATTCCCAGACTCTTTTTTGCTTACAAATGCCAGTTATACGGTTGTCCATTCTCTCTCTTTTCTCTTTCAAATTTCTATGTATATGCATATGTGTGTATATGTACAGATATATGTGTATGCATATATATATTCATATTTTATGTATATGATGAATATTCAACTGAAGTTACAAAGATAGAGATCAATAACGCTATAGATGATGTAGATAGAGATATAAATATATTATGAGACTTCCATGTATGGTGAGGTGCGGAGTATGAGGACCTCAGGATCAGCCAGAGTCAGGAAAAAGTCCTTGGTTTTTAGAGGGAGAAGTAAAAGAAGCAGGCAAACGGCCAGGAGTTTTGCAAAAGGTCTCTTCTCGATTCTGGAGTCCAGAATCTCCACCTTTCTCTTCAAAGTCCTATGGCCATGTAACTCTGATCTGTCTCACCCCACTCTCTAATCCTTGTCTACAATTATCTTAACACCAAACATTGAGCCAGCATCAACTGTGAAAAGAGCCATTTATCCAAACATATGCTAATAGAGTCATTGTCTCATATTAAATAGGTGATTAACTTAAAGTGCTTGGTTGTCTGATTCAAGTACACCTTTTCATAGTTTCAGCTCTTTACAATGAGGGTTGCCCCTGTATGTATTATGTGGGTATTGTTGGGGACTTAAAGGAAAACACAAAAGACATTATAAGACTCTTTCCTCACATTCTTCTCTAAGAGAAATTTTAATTCCTATCAATAAAGAAATTAGGAAATAGGATCAGAGAGTACTCTACTTTTCTGACAGCAGGTGATACCAGGATAGAATTGTATCTATCTGCTTGCCTAAATATCATTAATCTAAGGAATGAGGATTTTAGCTTCAAGCTAACTTTTGATCACTGGTCATTACTTGGAGAACAGCAATATTCCAAACTTTATATCCAAAGCTCTGCTACTTTCCCAGTAAATATTATTTTAACAATGAATATACATGACAATTAGTCAACACAATCCATTTATCCAAATGAATAACAAAAGTGAAATTGGAAAAGGTATGCTTTGGAGAATTTATATCACACAGTACACAGAGTCAAGTAGCTCTCCCATTGAGAATGAGGTAATTCAACTCAAAAGAAAAAAAAATACCAGCTATCACCCAAAGAAAGTTTAGGGTTTCTAGTATATCAAGTTAGGGACAGAATCATGGCAAAACTTATCAGTTCCTCACATGTTGGTTTCTTTCTGTAATTTATTCCTTTAGCATCTGAAGTGGTCTTGGAATCATTCAATTTCTTTTTCAAAGTCAGAAAAGTGCCTGAAGTCTGAAGAAACTCAATAACTCAGAAGAAAACTTGAACAAGACTCAAAGGCTAGAAGACTCAAGAAATTCTCAGCTATACAGAAAAAACTGAAATAATGATCTTTTTCCAGATGACATACAATATTATGCATGAGTCAAAGAAAAGGCTGAAAATTATGGTGCAGAATCTTCAAAGGAATTATATTTATCAATACATAATAGATTTTACAAACTTGGGAAGGTACAAGGACAAAATGATATCTGTTGTGTATGTATGTATATGTATATGTATAATATTTATATTTATAGACATACACACATACATATATGTATGTATATGTGTGTGTGCTGAATTTCAATATGTTTTGATATATATGTAGAGAAGAAAGGGAAAAAGAACAAAGAGAGGAGAAGTAACTGGAGGAGAGAGAAAGAGACAAAGACAGAGAAGAGAGAGAAAGAAATGGTAGACTCAGAGAGATAGAGACAGTCAGGGACATTGACAGTTATGGAAAGACAGAGAATTGAAAGAAAGAAAAGACACAGAAAATAGAGATGGTGACAAACAAAGCAAATAGACACATATTCACTCATATATTTTTTCCTTTCCTCAGAAAGATAAATGTGGAAATTCAAATTCAAATAGATTTCATTTTTTTATATTATATTTTATCCTAATAGATCATTCAGGACTTTGCTAGATTTTTGGATGGGTGCTGTTTTCTCAGTCACTCATTTTTAGTTACTCAGATTTCTGCCACAGATTCTTATTCAAATTCTTGATCCCACAACTCTTCTCATTCTTTCTTCTCTTAAGTGCAGCTTAATTCTGAGCAACCCCTACTTCCCGAGAAGAAATGGTTTTTGCTCTCATATGGTTCAGTTTCTAATTCAATCTTTCATGACTACACAGCCTGCTGTCCATGCTGCATATTACCAATTCCTGCCTTGTATTTATGGGAATGCTTTATAGAAGCACAGTTTAGGTGGTGGGTGAAGAGAGGCAAATATTCTGCCCACTTAACACCCAAGATTTGGTTCGCTTATATAAATAGATTATATTCATTTAAAAAAAGCAATTATCTTCTTTTGATGTTTGATAAATGAAGTTATGACATTTCAGTGAAGCAGGTTCTTTTTTCAATAATATTGAAATACCTTAATAGTTAGCTATCCAATGTATCTTTTTCAAATTCTACTGTAATTGTGCTGCAGTAGGGAAGAAAGAGGGCATTCAACCAATAGATGAGGGGTCAGTCTTCACATTTTATGTAAACCAATGGTTATCAATTATCCATCTTGATATGTATATTTGTATGGCATAGAATTTAACTATGATTATTTTTATATCCTTCCATTTCTGTAGTTCTTTGTGGATTATACAAGTTACAAGTTACAAGTCGTTCATACCAAACAAGTGATTTTCCACTGACGTTTTCATGATAAAAAAAACAGTTTCAGTTATAATTTGGACTTTTTAGTTGTCCTAAGAGCAAGAGATATATGACAATAAGAGTGTAAAAGACATTATGTGGGACAGCTAAGATTTGGAAACTCACCTTGATCCCTAGGCATATACAATAGCATAAATGACTGTTCTGATTTTCTATAATATTTCTATTTAGGACAAAGTAGAATTATTCTGACTACAAGGCAGATTCAAAGCAAATGATGAAAAAGAAAAATGAATTTAATCCAAACATTTTCATCCTTATTGGCACACAAAGTATATTTAACAATTTTAGAATTGCTTTTTGCATCTTCTTTAATGGCCTGGAACCACGTTTTGGACATAGACTTGGACTGATTATTTATACGGGAGCTAATACCTTCAAAGCTGAGCCAACCCAATGTTCATTTGCTTGGTTTACCTACATTCATCATGGTAATACAAATACATCCCCTTGAACTGGTTAGACCTCACCTTACCACAAAGCAGAAAGAAGGCAAAAATTAAAAGGAGGAAGCAAAAACAAGGAGGTAGAAGCAGGAGTCGTATTGAGAAAGCATAGTTTTCTCAATAAGAATAGGAAAGAATAATGGCTATAAGACAGTCAACTGTCTATCAACTATAAGAACACAATTACAAAACATTTTTATACAAATAAAGCCAGATATGAACAACTGAAAAATATAATTGCTCATGGTAGGGTGTCTATTTAATAAAATAAGAATTTTTCCTAAATTAATTTACTTATTCAGTACCATACTAATCAAACTACTAATAATTATTTTATGGAATTAGAAAACATAACATATTAGCTAAGAGATAAAGCAGTGGATCAGCTGACTAGAGTAGTAATAATCATAGAAATCTAATGTCTGATAAATGGAAAGATCCAAACTTTTCAGACAAGAGATCACCATTTGACAAAAATTTCTTAGAAAAACGGAAAGCAATTTGACAGAAACTAGGTATAGACCAATACCTCATACTGCATAATAAAATAAAATCAAAAGAGCCACATAATTAGACATAAAGGGTGTTAACAATAAGCAAATTAGGAAAGCATAAAATAGTTTACCTGTCAGATATTTGGATAAAGGAAGAATTTTTGACTAAATGAGAGATAGAGAGCGTTGTGAGATATAAAGTAGATAAATTTAATTACATGAAATTAGGAACTTTTGCACACACACACACACACACACACACACAAACAATGGAATCAATATTAGAAGCAAAGTAAAAAACTGGGAAAACATTTTTGCAGTGTTTCTCTGATAAAAGCCCCATTTCTGAAATATATAAAAAAGAGTCACATTTATAAAAATACAAGTCACTCCCTAATTGATCACTGATCAAAATATGAAGAGGCAATTTTCAGATGAAGAGATTAAAAACTATCTAAAGTCATATGGAAAAATGCTTTCAATCACCATTGAATGGAGAAATGAAAATGAAAATAACTAGGAGGTATCACCTCACTTTTCTCAGAGTAGCCTGGAAGAAAAGGAAAATGACAAATGTTGGAATATAAATGAGAAAATTGGGACACTAATACACTAAGTGGAGATGTGAACTAGACCATTTGGAGAACAATTTGGAACTGGCTATAAAACCCTCTATACTCTGTAAATTAGTAATAGCGCTATTAGGTTTCTATACTAAAGAGATTTTTTTTTTAAAGGAAAAGAGCTGTATGTAAAAATATTCATCATGGCTCTTTTTTTTTTTTTTTTTTTTTGCTGCCAAAGAATTAGAAATTGAAGGGATTCCTATCAATTGGATAATTGCTGAACAAGTTGTAGTGTACTCTTATACAGAATGAGGAACAGGATGCTTTCATAAAAACCTAAAAAGACTTACATGAGCTGATGTAAAGTGAAGTGAGTAGAATCAAGAGAACATTGTACACTCTAACAATGTTGTACAATAATCAACTATGAATAACATTTAGTTTTAGCAACACAAAAACCCAAGATAATTCTGAAGGATTTATAATGAAAAATGCCATTTCCAGGAAAAAAAAATTGATGAAGTCTGAATTTAGATTAAAATACACTATTTTTTTCTTTTTTGTGTGTTTTTGGGGGGAGTGTGTGTTTTCTTTCATATCACTTATATGGAAATATGTCTTGAATAGTTTTAGATGTAGAACTTATTCTAAATTGCTTGTCTTGGGGAGGTACATGGAATGGAAAGGAGGGAAAGTTAGAACTTAAAATTTTAAATAACAAATCCTAAAAGTTGTTTTTACATGTCATTGGAAAAAATCAATATGTTAAATTGGCAGGAAGTACCATTATATATATATATATATATATATATATATATATTATATATATATATATATATATAATTTGTGTATATATGTATACATTATGCTATATATATATATATATCATAGTATTATTGTGAAGTTCTAACGCAATATTTTGCATCCAAGTCACATAAGCCCACCCACTTTCCATCCATAAAATTATAAATGCTTGAAAAATGAATTTCAAAGCATGTGAATATTTTCTCATAATTTCTCAAAAAGTTCCCTCCCATATATACTTTCTATCTCAAGAACTTGTATCATAGAGAAATTTCCCAAATGATTTTGACTTGTTTGTCATTTAAAAAAAAAGAGGCATTATTTTATTTTATTCCCACAAAATGTCCATGAGCGATTTTCTTCAAGTATTGTTATACCTTTTTCAATTAGGAAAACTAAGGCACAGAGAGGTTTAATGTCTTGCTTCCTCAAGACTGTTTTATAGGTATAATATGAAAGGTTTAATCCCACATCTTTCCTAACTCTAAATTTAAAGATCTTTCTACTACATCATACCATTATATCCATGTATTAATATTTGAAAATTATTTTACTTATTTTTGTCATTGTTGACCATTTAATGTAGTGTTTCCCTAAAATCATTCAGTTTTCTTTCAAATATATAAATATATTTCATGAAATAGGTGTGTTCCTGAAAAAATCGTATTTAAAGAGCATTTCTACACACAATGCTTGATGATTCCAGAAGTAGTTTGGTATAAATAGTCAATCTGATTAAATACATTCAAGTTTTTAAAGTAATTTGTAATTTTCTCCTATTCTCTTTGAATATTTCCCTCTAAGAATTCCATCAACTTTTAAATATCTGACTAATCTTTTTCTCCTTATAAGGCTAAACTCAAGCACAAATGTGGGTACTATAACTGTGTTATAGACCATTGATTCTTAAAATAACAGTTGAAAATAAAGGACATTTGTGAAAAACATGAGAGCAAAGACAAGAGACCATCTTTTATCCTATTTTTGAGGAGAAATTCAGTTGAATATATAAATTAAACTAACAACCTTATTCAATACATAAACCAATGATACATTTTAAAAATAGTTTTATCTCATCTATTAATAACTTAGGAAAGAATATTTTAATACAAAGATGGAAAGCATCTCAAATATCTAAACTTTTAATTTTCACAAATGATTAAACTGAGGCCTAGACAAGTTAAATAAATGCCATATTATATGGCAAATTACTGATAGAAGTGAGACTAGAATTAGAGTTCTTTGCTATCAGTCCTCTCAATGTTGTCCTCTTTAGAGCTAGCTCCATTCATACTGCAATAATTAAAGATCTAGTTTAGACATGAAAATGAACAAGGTATTGAAACTTACAAGAAGTACCCATTATATTTGGGGATTTTATGCAACTGTAAATACTTAAGGATAGGATAGACAAGAAATTACCACCTTCCCATTCAATTTGACATCTATGGCAAAGGAGAGAGAAGAAGAAAAAAGAAAAAGATGAAAGTTATATGATAATTTTACTATCTGTTGGTTGTTGTCCTTTGTTCTCAAAAAGGATCACAATAACATCACTATGTTAAGAGTCTAGTTGCAATGTGTTTGATTGTGGCTGATCACACTAATATGAGCTCTGCCACAATTTGGACACAAATAACCCATATGAACATTTGAGATAGCTTCTCTAGCTTTGTGTTCTGGGTTAATTCAATTCTGCTTTGCTCATAAAGCAAATCAATTACTCTCTAGCTGAGAAAAGGTTTTGAATGCCATTAAGTTACTTTTGTGTGGTAAAGCACTGGATACTGATTGTATTCCAGCTGTGATTTACAAAGTAGAAGGTCCATTGCTCATACAAAAGCTGACTCAAAATTTCCAGATGATATGACAAGAGGAAGTTATACCCCAGGAGTTCACAGATGACTCCATTTTTCATCTTTATAAAGGTAAAGGGAACTGATTATCCTGTAACAATCACCAGGGGAATAGGTATCTCTCTCTTAGTCAATTTTGCTATATATTTAAACGGAATAGAAAGTAGAAGATAATAAATTTGCAGTCATGTGCAATCATCTTTTAAAAATATTCTACTTTTATGGAAATACTTTTTATTTAATAAATTTTTTAAATTGCATTTTCTTAGCTTTTCAGTGCCTTTGGCAATTCTCTATATTTTAAAGGGGCTGGACTATTGATAAACTACATTCATTCAGAAAAGTTCATGCCTAAGAATTCCCTAAAAAAATGAATCCACAAGTTCAAATATAAAACAAACCATTCCTTATTACCCCATGAAAAACATTGTATTACACATTACATAACTTAGATTTATTTCTACAGGTATCACACTCCTTCTCAGCTTTGGGTTTTAATGATATAATATTCAAAGTTAAATTGGAGTAAGCTATTTTATTTCACAAAATGAAACAATTTGAAATTTGGAAGGAATTTCAGTGGCCATATAGTTCAATTCATATGAAAGGAATCTATACTCTAAAGTGCCTGACAAACCTTTTGTTTAGCTCCTGCAGAAAGACCTCCAAGGAGTGGAATCCACTACTTAGGGCAGCCTATCCCACTTAAAACTATAAAGAACTATTTACTGACAACTAGTCTAAATTTGTCTCCTTCAGTACCAACCTGTTATTCTTAGTTCTGCCCTCTTGGGCCACAGTGAACAAATGTAATTTTTCCTCCAAGTGACATTCACTCAAATACTTGAAGACAACTATTGTGACCCTCTTGAGTATTCTCTTTCTCAGACTACACATTTTAAGATCCTTCAACTGATCTTGATTTGACATTGACTCATAGCCTTTGAGAGAATTTCTTTCTCTTGACACACTTAGATTTATTAATATTATTCTTAAGCCATGGTGTGTAGAAATGAATAGGATACTGGTAAAGACGGCTGGCAAAGGCAGTATAGTGAGACTATCTCTAGACACTGCTCTGCCCTTTTTACAGATTAAAATCATATTAGATTTTTAAAAAGCTGCTGTATCATTCTGATAACTCAAAGCAAAATTACAATATGCTAAGCATTTCTTGCCCCATTTTTTCCCAGAATAACTAATGTCTAATCTTTTCTTTTCTATGTTATTCCAATGAAGATGATTTTGTATACCCAAAGAAGACGATTTTGTATATAAAAGATTTTATATTGTCTCTATTGGTTTCTATCATTATATTCTTTTCTGGGCTCTATCCTTGCGATATATATTTTTTTTAATTCTACTTTGTCATTCAGTAACTGTTCTTCATAAGTTTGTGTCAACTATAAATTTGATCAATAAAACATCTCAACTTTCATTCAAGTTATTGATAAAAATTCTAAGATCTTAACAGTGCAAAACAACTATAGATTCCTTCCTTCCTTCCTTCCTTCCTTCCTTCCTTCCTTCCTTCCTTCCTTCCTTTCTTTCTTTCTTTCTTTCTTTCTTTCTTTCTTTCTTTCTTTCTTTCTTTCTTTCTTTCTTTTTGAGGCAATTGTGGTTAAGTGACTTGCTTAGGGTCATACAGCCAGAAAGTGTTAAGTATTAGATTTGAACTCAGGTCCTCTTAACTTCAGGGCAGCTGTTCTATCCACTACACCAACTAATTGCCCTAAAGCAAGCAGAGATTTCTTTCAAAGAATAATTCCAAATACCAAAATTTAGATAAAATTATTAAAGGGAATTAAGTTTTCTCAAACACTATTATTCAACTCTAATGTCTATTTCTATTATCCAAAAGCAATTTATAAATATATATACAATATAATGAAATAATGCAAGTATAAAAAAGGAAATATTTTCTTCTCTCATAAACTAGTCAAGAAAATTAAAATTACTAAAAATTCTATACATTTAGAATATGAAATTATTTTTTATCATATATGTTACACTATGAGTTCAAGTATTTTTTTGAAGGAATCATCATACTCTTTTAATTAAAGTATATTGATCAAGGTTAAACAAAGTATATAAAATAAGAAAAATCCCAAACTAATAAAAACAAAAAATCAACATTTTTATATACATATTGGTTGTATCAGTAAACCAAGATCATTTTGAGAAAAAAATAAAACTATTTACAAAGACAATATAGTATAATCTGAAATATTTTCATGTCCAATAAGGTAAAGCTGGGGGAGAAGAAATCATGGCTAATATTCTTATTCATATGAAAGTTGACCACAATAAAAAGTGCCATAATTAGGAGAAAACTAACAAAATATTTTCTGCAACTAAGTACTTGTAATTGGAATGTATGAGAAAAGTCATACACTTTCACAACATCACAGAAAAAGGGAACACTGGCTCATTCATTTACTAAGGATGAGATGATCGCAAAATAGTCTGGTGCCCATTTTCATGTAGAATATTTCAATGTATTATTTCAAAACCATAAGTTACAGTTCAAAATAAGTGACATTGAAATTTCAACAACATCCCAGGATTTATCTTTCATTTCTCAATTACAAAATAACTCTCTGATCAACTTTTATAGTCCTTTACAATCTATATAGATATGTCTTCGAATGTTTTCCATTTCCAAAATTCAAATTTACTCTCAAAAGACAAAGAAAAAATAAGTCTACTTCAGTCATGGATGCATCATGACACTTTCTCTCTCTTTCTCTCTCTCTCTTTCTCTTTCTTTCTCCTAAGATATTGGGGTGAAGTAATTAGCCCAAATCATACAGCCAGTAAAAGGTAAGTGTCTGAGACTGGATTTGAAGGAGTTCCTAGACAATCCTAGAGATGGCATTTCTATACTAAAAAAGCTCACTTCTAGGTTTCAAATCTATGTTTTGGTGACCAAGGATAACTGAAACTGCTAAAACTATTCTCCAGGTTATCTTGGTTTACAACAGCCTTGGTTGGTAGTATGAGCATTTAGGATTTAGCTCAAGCTTCTTCAGTTCCACTAATATCCTCATCCACAGATATAAGAAACTTAAATCCTTAAATTAGGGTGACTACAAAATACACATATCAAATGCAAATTCTCTTTTTGGGATATATTTAAATGAAAGAACCATTAATAATTTCATTCAAAGGAATCAGGGCAGTTATTAAAATACTCAGTTATAAAGGGAAACTCAGAGACTACTCCAATTTATGCTTGTAAACCCAATTATCTCTAGGATATTTCTAGTAACATTCTTTCCAAGAAGGATAATCCACTAGTCTATTCTATTTTGCTGAAGACCTATCTATGTAAATCTCTCACTTTGTAACTTCTAAATCCTTGGTAAAATAGGATCAATTCCAGAAATATCCAATGTATGCCTGATAGTCACTGGTAAAAATAACCTAGTAAGATTAGAATCAAATGCAAAATCATAGGAGTTGATCTCATATTGGAAATATGGCACATATACACAATGGCTTAAAGAAGTGTTTTTAGAAACATATCGCCTCATCTAAAATAATTCTGATTATGAACTTCTCTAGACAAAAAAGAAATTCCTTCAAACTATTTATTCCATAATTAAAGTCTATGTATACTGAGTCATACCTATAATCATAGTAATATTATTCTTTCCCTCCTTATTTAGGTGCTGTCAAATATGAAGAATAACTCTTAAGTGCACTTAAATTAATTAAACATTTCAATAATAATTTTCATAAAAAACTTACTAAATACTTACTATGTGAAAGGCACTATTATGATACTGAGGCTACAAAGATGAAAAATATAGTCCCTATCTTTAAGGAACTTACATTTTAATAAAGGAGATACACAAACCCAAATGATCTTTTAAAAAGGAAGCAATCAATACAAGGAGGAAGTTCAGGAAATGTAATGAGATACATTTTCAGGAAAATTTTCAGGAAAAAATAAAAAGAGAGAGAAAATTTCATGGCTTTGACCATAGTTAAATTGTTGTCATAACAACTAATTTACATAGTTCTTTAAATTATGAAGTACGTGCAATATAATTCCGTATTAACAAGATGATCTTGACTTTTCATTTTTTTCTTTGTATCCTTGATGCTAAACACACTGCTGGCCACAAGGCAGGTTAATTTTTGTTACATTAATTGGATTTCATATACAAGTAAATTGAGATGCAGGGAAATCAAATTACCAACATAATCTTTGAGCAACAATTTACTCCAGGTTTCCTGACTTCAAACAAGGCCAGTCAGTCCTCTTGTCACTACAACTGGTATGGGTGCAACTCAAGGCTTCTGACTACAGAGACAATATTTTCCTCTGTCTCACTGTATAAGACACCTATCTTCATAATTTAGTCTTCAATTATCTCCTCATTGACAGATGAGCATACAGATATAAAGAAATAATTTCCTACCTATGTGATTTTATATAGGTCAACTAGCTTATTTGGATCTCTATTTTCTCATTGGTAAAAGAGATGGTTGGGATGGAAGATTTCTTTGGCCTTTTACAAATTTAAGTTAATGATTCCATGAGCTATATTTTATATATGCTCTGATATTTATGACAATAATTACTTAATGTTTTCTAAAAGTGATTTTTAATTTTTTTAGAGTTTTGAACAGGCTTTTATGCATATTAATACATTTGATACTCAAAAAGATCCTTTAAGGTACATGAGTGGATATTCCTTTTAATAGATAAGGAAATTGGGAATAAGATTGATTTGGCCAAGGTCACTTAGCTGATATGTGGCTGAGATGCAACTTAAATGAAGATCATTTGTCTTCAGTGTTCCTCCTATGCTATCATACTACCTCTATATTTTCAAATGAGAAAAGGGTCCCAGAAAAGTGTTGTGAGTATGAACTTCAAAGAACATATGGTTCATAGAAAGAATAAAACAAGATCAATATATTAGAATATTTTTTGAGCAGTGATATACTGTAATATTATCAAACTATTTTAAATAAATAATAGAGAAAAAGAAAACCAAATGTGTTTGGTCAAAAAGCTGTTGAATCTCATATGACTTTTACTCTGATGATTGAAGTATAAGGTAAGGGAAAAAATGCCTTATAAATGATAAGCTAGAGTTTTTTAGAAAATAACATTTTTGAGTGCCATCTCCAAAAGATATAAAGATATGTCCAAGAATTTTGGTAGAGATATGGTACTGCATCCAGAGGGCAAAATAGATGATGATGATGATAATGATGATAAAGATCCTCTAGTATAAAGGATCTCATTGCTCTCCAGTGGACAAAGACCTTCTTAGATATGGAATTGGAGATTTTAGTTTGAGCTCTTCCACTTCATATCTTTGTCAAGTTCTTAAGCTCCATGGGTATCAGTTTTCTCATCTGTAAAATGAGGGACTAGATTATTGTCCAAATTTCTTCTATTCTAACTCTTAGGATTTTATAAATTTCTAGGGCATCACCAGATCTTGTCAATCACTCATTTAAAGAGGATGCTTAAACAATAGGTAAAATTCAACAGTCCTATGGTAGTAAAGTTTTGATGCTATGTACTATCTCCAATCTGTACTAAATTCAGTCTGTTCATTGTACATGTTTATTTGTACTCTTCCTTACCTATCATATTCAGTCTTAAATATTAGATGTCAATTCTTGTCAGTTAATTCTTATTGTGTCCTGCTTGTGTCTGGGCACTGATTTTGTTTGCTTACTTAGATCATACCTTATCCATTCCTTCAATATAGCTTCGATGCTGGAACACTGACCCTAGTTTTCTTGACTAAAGTCAACATTTAATTCTTCCAAGCTTTTTTATCTTCTGTATCTGCTACTGACTCAATCTGGATTTTTCTGCTTCTGCCTCAGGATCTTTCCCACTCTAGAGATGCCATTGTCCCTGTGGCCCCCACTTTTGATTATTGGGACTACCACTTAAGAAAATGCCTACTTCTTCCAAGCTCATTTTTGTCCTGATTCCAATCTCAGACCTGCTCATGGCCCCTTCTGAAACAAAGTACTCCCCATTTTACACCAACTTCTTACATACAAGAACAATTTTATGTATTTTCTTCTACCATTACAGTGTACGCTACTTGAGGTGAGAAATTCCCTCTTCATTTATTTATTTATTTACCTATCTATCCATTCATTTATTCATTCATTTATTTGTTTGTTTATTTATTTTTCACATTCTGAAGACAGTATAGTTCCTGATATATAATAAATACTTAATAAAAACTCTATTCTTTCTGCCTCTTTGTCTTATTTACCTGTCTGTCACGTCTGTCTGTCTACCTACCAATCTACCTGTCTGTCTGTTTACACATGTAACCATGTATCTATTTATCTACTACCTATATATCTGGTTCTGATATCTTATTTGTCCTAGGGTATCAATAATTCTTGGGTTAAATCTTAATTTTATCCCAGTGATTCTTAAATCTACATATGTCCTTTTCCTCTATCAATAGTTTACCATATACTGTTAGTCTAGTTCAGCAAATCTCTGGCTTCCTTTTTACTTCTATAATCCACAAACTGGCACTGGCAATTATACAAATACATTTCTGCTAAAGAATTTGCTTTCAATCATGGCACAGAGCAGAGTCTGGAAACAAGCTACAACCAATTGTTCCCCTTGTTCACTACACACAGCACTTAGTTCTGCATGTCTCTAATGTACTATTTGCTGTTTTTATTACCTAAATGTTTCCAGTAATCTGAATTTTGCCTGAACCACAAATGCTCCTGGGGTTAACTACAGATAGATACAAATGTAAATTAAGGCAGAATATACAATGGCTACCTGTTAGTTTTTTTGTTTTTTTGTAACTGGGATCTCAGAACAATTAAGACTGAATTCATAACTTCTCTCTAAAACTCTCTAAATTCACATAGAGGAGGAAACCACATGACCTTTTTTTGTTTTTTTATCTTTACAGTCATATCTGACTCTCTATGACCCCATTTGGGGTTTTCTTGGTAAAGATACTATAGTGGTATGCCAGTTCCTTTTGTAGCTCATTTTTTAGATGAAGAAATGAGGCAAAAAGGATGAAATGGCTTGCCAAGGATCACATAACTAGTAAGTGTCTGAGGCCAGATTAAAATTTGGGTTATTTTGACCCCAAGCCTGTCACTGCTGCCCCTACAATAACATTAGGGAACATTACATTGCCCCTACACTTAAGATGAGCTAATTACCAGTATAAGGCTTGAATTCCCCATCAAAATATGAGCTTTTTTAGGTCAGGCAACATATTTTTATTTTATTTTTTATTTTTTTTTGCATCGTTAGTGCTCAGCAGAATACCTGGTATCTTAAGCAAATGTTTAAATTGCTTATTGTCAATTGATGTTTGTTGACTTTTTATAAAATTATTGTTGATTGTACTTTTGTCAACTACCCCACTAAACTAGAAGACTCAGGAAGATATTGAAATTCAAATTGAAACAAGTAGTCATAAATTACTAAAACCTATTAAACTTAGAGATGTTTTACTGGATCATCATGCAGATCCCTTTTCACAGACTTAGGTAAGAATGATTATGTAACATTGTCTATTATCCTCTGACTTAGGTAAGAATAATTATATGAGGTTGTCTATTATCTTGTTGCAGTTAGAAAATTTTTACTTGTATGACAAATTATAACTTTTAAAATCCCTTCATGAAGTTCCTAAGAGGTATTATACATCTGATATGAAGAGGCATTTTTCAGAAGTACACTTACAGATGGAAACAAATAGTTCTTTGGCTTTTATGGGCAAGAAGTCATAGTCAATTAATAAACATTTATTAAATATCTACTAAGTGCCAAGCACTGTGCTTATGTTTCAAGAATAAAAAAGAAAGGTGAAAAGACAGATTTTGCTCTCTGAGAGCTTCTAGCTTGGATATTAGATCATAGCAAGTAGACTGGGATGAGTAAAAAAAAAAAAAAAAAACAGACCACAGAGCTGAGTTCAGATTTCAAAAGGTTCAAGTCAGAAAAAAATGATCTTCAACAAGGTAACATCAGATTTGGAATACATAATTTCAGTGGAACTTCCAGATTTGTAAATATTTAATTATACCAATATAGTTACATGTTCTTAGTTTTGTCACTCAGATATGTAATCATGGGTAAACCACTTAATTTCTTTTAATAAGTCCCTTTATCTTAAGAAAAACAAAATAAAAATTAAATCCAGCAACCCTGTAATAATACCTATATTAACTATCAAAAATTCTTATGAGTTTAAAATGAGTAATATATTTTAAATATCTTAAACCATAAAACACTCAAATTTGGCTTGATGAAAGTCTTATTTCAACAAGGATAAATTTAAAATATAAAGCTACTTTAAATCAGAAAATATAACCAATTTTGCAACAACTATTTTTGAACCTCAATAATAGAGTGGACTTTAAAAAGCATATAAGAGAGATAAAGGAAAAATTGGGAAGAAAAATGAGAGTGATACAAAAATAAAATACGAAAAACTAATTAGAAAAAGAATGTCTTAAAAAGCAAAATTGGCCAAATGGGAAAAGAGGTATAAAAACTCACTGAAGAAAATAATTGCTTAAAAATTAGAATTGAACAAAGGGAAGCTAATGCCTTTATGAGAAATCAAGATACAATAAAGCAAAACCAAAAGAATTAAAAAAAAAATAGAAAACAATATGAAATCTCATTGCAAAAACAACAGACCTGGAAAATGAATCTAGTAGAGATAATTTTTAAATTATTGATCTACCTGAAAACAATGAGTAAAAAAATAAAAGCCTGGATATCATTTTTTCAAGAAATTTTCAAGGAAAATTGTCCTAATATTCTTGAATAATATGGTAAAGTAGAAACTGAAAGAATACACCAATCTTCACCTGAAAGAGATTGCAAGGTGAAAACTGCCAGGAATATTATAGCCAAATTCTCAAACTCACAGGTCAAGGAGAACATGTTATAAATATTCATAAAGAAACAACATAATTATAGTGAAGCCCAGGCAGCATACATAACACAAGATTCACATCTTTTACATTAAAGATTTAGGGGCTTAGAATATAATATCTCAGAAATATCATACACCCAGCAGAACTGAATATAATCTTCAAGGGGAAAAGGTGGACATTCAATGAAATAGAGGACTTTCAAGCATTCTTGATGAAAGATCAGAACTGAATAGAAAATTTGACTTTCAAAATTCAGGAGAAGAATAAGGTGGTAATCAGGCAAGGGAAATCAGTGTTTTAATATAAGTTAATTTGTTTATATTCATTCCTATATGGGAAGATGATGCTTGTAACTCATAAGAACTTATTCCTTGTTAGAACAGTTGGAAGGAGTATATATAGACATGAGTCACAGGTATGAGTTGAATATGAAAGATAATATCTAAAAATAAAATTAAGGGATGAGAAAGAATATACTGGGGGAAAAAAGAAAGGAAGAGGTGAAATGGTGTAAAATATCTGCCACAAAAGAAGCAAGAAAAAGCTTTTGCAGTGGAGGGCAAGAGGGGGAAGAAAAGGGAAGTGAGTATATCTTACTCTCTTTGGAATTGGCTCAAGAAGAAATAACATACAACCTCGATATCAGTATAAAGAGCTATTGTGTCCTGAAGGAAAGTAGGAGGGGAAGGAGATAATGAGAATAGGGGAGGGTGATAGAAGAGAGAGCATATCAAGGAAGGGGTGGTCAGAGGAAGGACAGAATAAAAGGAAAGAGAGAACAGAATTAATGGGGGCATGAATACAGTTAGTAATAGTAACTGTGATGAATTTTGAAGCAAATCTCTCTGAGGAACTCCCCATCTATCAAATGTATAGGGAATTGCATCAAATTTGTTAAAAAAAAAGAACCATTTCCTAATTGATAAATGATTGAAAGGTATGGTCTATGCCTAAAGGGCTACATAATCATGTACATCCTTTAACATAACAATACAACTAGAGGCATGTATCCCAAAAGAGATTTTTAAAAAGGGAAAAGGACTTATATATACAAAAAATATTTATAATAGTTGTTTTCTCATGGCAATGAATTGGATATCGAGATAATACCCATCAATTGGGGAATGGCTGAATAAATTGTGCAATGTGGTTATGATAAAACATTATTGAGCTTTAAAAAATGATGAGGAGGATGCTCTCAGGAAAATCTGGAAAGTCCTCCATGAATTCATGCAAAATAAAATGTATTGTGAACAAAACAATAGCAATGTTGTGGGATAATCAGTTGTGAATGATTTTGTTACTCTCAGCAATACAACAATCCAAGACTACTCTTGGATTTATAAGGACAAAATGTTATCTATATACAAAGAAAGAACTGATTGTTTCTGAATACAAATTAAAGCATTATTTTTTTAATTTTTATTTTTTTTTCTTGAGGCATTTTTGAAGGAGAGGGAGATCTATGTTTTCTTTCAGAAAATGACTTTTATGAAATATTTTGCATAACTTCACTCATGCCTTCTTGTAGAGGGTCACAGTCTCTGAGAAAACTCTGGGTAAGGTTTAAGACCCTTCAGTCCAGAGGCAACCTGCTAACAATGTCTGGTTTGGCTCCCCATCTTCCCTAAGGGCTCTCAGCCTTCCTGAGAAGTCAAGGGATGGTGACAACCTGTGTTGAGATTGAAGCAGAGTGACAGCCGGTGGAAGAGTGATACCAGGTGGCAAACTACATAACAATAGCAAATTGTTTTTGTGGTTCTACATGCACAGTGTTGTTTTTCTTATATTATAAAAAGGGGAAACTCCTTGAAATAAATGGACTCCATTTTTCCACCATCTCGGGAATCCTGCTCCTTACATCTCCACTAGGAAGGTATATTTTAATCATGTCAGCATGGGGGCTCCAGAAAGCAACAGTATGTTTTGTCACCCCAACTTGGGGGGCTCTAGAAAGCAGGACACAACACCTTCTCAATGGGGAAGTGGAAAGGGAGGAAGAGAAAAATCTGGAACTCAAAGTTTTAAACACAAATGCAAACAAATTGTTTTATATGTAATTGGAAAAGTAAATATTAAAAAAAAATAATAATAATATAAGTTCCTTTAGAGCAGGGCCTTTCTTATTTGATTTATTTGTATCCCCAAGGGTTAGTACAATGTTTGTCACATAGTATAGATGCTCTATCACATAACAATATTTATGACTCTTTGTCTCTTTTATGTCTCTGTCACTCTAATCTATCTATCTCAAAAATGAGTTTCTGTAGAATTATTTTATCTAAAGGCAATCCCCATTCACTTGTCCCAGGGCAGAAGTGAATGTATTTTCTTATTTTATGTTTCACTTGATGTTACTATTGAACAAAGTAATCTCTAGGTTCCATTTATTAAGGAATCTTATATGATCTTAATACTAATGTAAGAGCCACTATGGTGGAAAGTTTCTAAAGCTATATTTTAACTTCTATATTCAAATTTATAGTCATCAGAAAATAGAGTAGAATTATGTATTATTTGCACCTTTCAGTCAGTTATGTGATTATAAAGATATTGTCTGCCATAGAAAAAGGTAAAAACCAGGTTGTTCCATTCTCTTACCATCATCAAGGATATTCTCTATACCAACAAATAGACATTTTATGGAGATGATAAAATAGGAGTAAGTAGCTTTGACTATAGTCTAAATAATTTTCTATTTTGGGCTATACCTGTTTTAGGTTCCTTTATCTCTTATAGCATCCTGTACTCCTTCAAATATCTTTTAAAAAATGATACATTTACTTTTTTCACAATTGTACTGCATCCAATATAGATACTTTTTTTTTTCTGTGAGGTCTTTACCACATTTTAAAAATCTTTTTTAGGTTCATTTTTGCTTACTTATAGGTGTATCAGTGACTGAATGCAAAAAGACATGCCACCATGAGAAATTAAAAAAAAATAGAAAGTTTTGTGGACTACTCAGGGATATAGGGTTATTCAGGAAAGACTACTATCTCTGGAGAAAACTGAGCCATTTATAAGGCTGCTTTCTGACTCCTTCACCCATCTCATTTGTGGCTCCAAGAAATTGTAGCACACATGTTAAGGAACATGCCTAAGTGGAGGGGCAGGTCAATTCTCTGAGAAGCTCCATGGCTGTGAATCATAATACTTGAAGGAGTTGCAAAGCAGCTTTTACTAAGGCAGATGTTCCTCGTAGATTGGGGATAAAATAAATTAGAAGCAAGAGGGAAGAGGGAAAAGGTCAGAGAACAGCAACTGCCTCTCAGTCTCCTTGTATTAATATCATCTTCTCACATGAAGAGATCCATTCGAAAGGTCTGAGTTAGACCTCCAGTAGCCACTGGTGGGTGTCTCCTGTATCACAACATATGGAGCCCAAACATGGGACTTAAGAAACACAAGAAAACAAAAAAAGCAGCAGTGCTTGAGAGCTGTTCATGAGTAGGATCTTCCCAGAGTTCCTTCGGTAACCCATGGGGAAGGAAAGGGAGAAGAGACCTGGTAACACATTTTTAGCCAGGGTAATTAAATGGTCCAACACATCAAAGGGCCGAGCCAGGAGACTGATGATAAACTTATGAAAAATGACTGTTTTGACTACAATCTTCTTTTCTGTTTGAAAGTTTGCCTCTATGACATCTCAAAAGCTACTATAGTGCTGTTTGCACTCCTTAGCATGTGGACTCAGTTACCTTAGCATGTAGACTTAGATAATAGCTAATGCACAAACTTACTGACCAGGCTATGTGGGGAAAATAATCCCATTTCCATAAAACAAAAAATGGGGAATTGTTAAGGTCCATGCCTAAGTGAAGGGGTAGGTCAATTCTCCAAAAGCCTCCATAGCTGTGAATCATAACATTTGAAGGACATGCAAAGCATGCAAAGCATGGGGTGGATTGGGAATGAAATAATTTGGAGACAAGAGGGAAGAGGAGAGAGGTCAGAGGACGCAACTGCCTCCCAGTCTCCTTGTATCGTCATCATCCTCTGACATAAAGAGACCCATTTGACAGGTCTGAGTTAGATCTCGAGCAGCCACTGGTAGGTAGTTCCCGTATCACACACACACACACACACACACACACACACACACACACACACACACACACCAGCCACACTGTTTTGGAAGATGGGCTAAACCAGGAATAATAAAAAGGTCTCAAACCCTCCAGTAAGTTAGGGGAATGTCTACTCCAATTATGTAAAACTTCTCCTGGTGGAATTGGCAAATGAGAAAAATTTGTTTAAATGGCCATGAGCATAGGTGAAGCAAGTGTGTGGTGTACTTAGAATTTAATTAGACATCAAAGAAGCTAAGGTCATTTACTGCATTTTTGAGTCATCACTAGTCATCTTGACTTTTCTGCCACTGGACAGTGTTGGCTGTAGAAGAGAGAGTGAGACTGATGACAATGCAACTCTGGCTCAATTAAATCTAATTTATGCAGGAATCAAAAGACTACTCAGAAACTTATCAGGAACATTTTTTCTCCAAAGTGAAAACCCAGAAACCAACTATTAAAGAACACGAGAAAAACAAAAACAAATTTTCTTAATAAAAAGGAAATAGTGGGTAACACATGTATGTAATTTTCAAACCAGCATAAAGAGAATTGACTCATTAGAGCAAAGATAAAAAACAAATGAAAAGAGAAAACTGAGAAGTTACTTAATGTAATCACAATAATTTCAACTTGACTTGTTTCAATAAGTTAAGATGCTGAAAAATGGGAAATGGATAAGGGAAAACAATATTAACTACTGTTATCATTTCCTAAAGGAGTTTAACTAATTGAAAATAATCAACATTAAGAAGGTTAAAAGAGGCTAAAAATTGCCTTATCAAAACAAACACCTGATCTTTTTGTCAAATAGAGACAAAGATACTGTAGGCAAAATCAGTTTAGAATATAAACTCATTAATACAACTATGGATGAAATTGGTGGAAGATTACAAAGAATACATTCTTGCAATTTGTAAAGCAAATTTGCAGACAGAGACAGAGAAAGAGAGCCAGAGATAGAGAGACAAATAGAGAGAGACAGAGAGAGAGATAGAAAAAGAGATGGAGTCAGAGAAAGAGACAGAGAAATAGAGAGACAGACAGAGACTATCGGGGAGTATAGTACGTACAGGAGAGTGTACTAAGTCTCATGATGCTGTATTGAATTTAAGGGAACAGCAAAGATGAAACACTGCAGGGGGTTGGTGGGTTAGTGAGAAGGCTTAAAAACTTTATTGCACAAATCTATTTTTATCCTTCATAAGTGATGTCAATAACCAACTAAAGGCTGGCTATAACACAGTTGCAGGCAATAAATGAGTTACAATTAGAAATACAAGTAGTTATACTTTTGGCGATATCACAGGGATTCTTCAGTTAAGCCTAATGGCTACTTAAAAGTGGAACTTTATTGGGAATCTTGTTACCGTGTGGGTTTTAAAATTTTACATTCCTGTTTTTGTTTTTCAGCTTTAAATGGTATCTATATTAATAGAAGTTTATCTTGAGTTTAAACTACTTCTAACTTCACTCCAAATTCTTCTGACTACTTACTACCTAGACTTCAAATTCTGTTCCTGTCAAATTAAATGAACATTTTACAGATATTTTTAATGTTTTCTCCTGCTAAATAACGTGAAGATCTTCTCTCTCTGCCTTGATGGTGGGTGCATTTTATGACATATTTTCCTAAACAAAATATAAGAAGAGATCAAAACTTAATCAGTTTTTGTTTAGCTAAAATGACAGATCTTAATTTGCTTTTCCATTCTCTTTTTGTGTTTTTATATTCATAAAATATAGTTACTCTTGCAATTTTTCTTTAAATAACAATGGAGGCTACAAGGCTGTCTATGCCACTGAACATGTCCTGGAATTTGAGCTGCAACTAGCTCAAATTAGTTCATGAGAAACAATTTTTATATTTTCAGTGTGAATATTTACATATCAGAAATCAGATACATATGAAAGTTTGATTTATTAATTTGTTGATTGTCTAAAATTTTAAAAGTGGTTGACTAAATGCTAATAACACAGACTAGATTTCAAAATGTGTTGGTGAGCCAGTTGTTAAATATTTACCAAATGATTTCTGGCTAAAAAAAGCTGAATATAAACATAGTTTCTAAAATCTAGTGAAAAGGTTATAAAAGATCTAGGATCTTATTAAAGTTAGCAAGAATACAGACAATATGGATAGGGTTAACTATAAGAAACTCCTGAGCAACTTAACTGAGAATGTAATTTGGAAAAGGTTTACTGGTAAGAATAGAATCTTTCACAATATGTCATCATAAGTAATGATACAATATATAAAAAGCAATTGATGAACTTTGGAAATTACTTTTCCAAATTATTTGGAATTATTATCATTGTTATTATACTACTATAGGCAAAAGAGAAACAAAACACACAAAAAACATAAGAATGTAAATCACCCCTCATTCAAAACAAGTCATCAAGGGGATTACTTTATACTAACTTCAGTTCAGCTAAGGAATGCTATTAAATCACAGAAGTATAACTACTTAAATTTTAAACCCAGTGTGATTCCTTTGTTGCTCAGCAGCTGTCTGAAAAAGAGTCCCTAAGCTTATTGAGTTTATAAAAAGAGGAAAATTTGTCTAGAAAAAAAAATAAGAGTTCATAAATGTTTATTCAGCTTTATTTAAGGAAGAGAAATAGCATTTTTACTAGCTGTGTACTCCAATAGGTAAAGGTATATACTCTGTCACAGCTCAATGAAATAATATTTAATATCCTCCAAATCAGAATCCCAGAATCTCACAGTTCAAAGGCAATTCAAAGTCCTTATAATCCAGCACAGACCTGAATAAAAATTTATTCCACAATATACTTAAAGACAGCTTTCCATCCTTTACTTGATATCCTATAGATAAGGAAAACCCACCATCTCCATTTACCTTTAAAATATTTTTTTTCCTATATCATACTTAAAGACTTTAATTTATCCTTTATTTAAAGACCAATAGAGAAGGAAAACCAATTATTTCTGCTTTAATATTATCCTCTCTATGATATACTTACAGATGGTTATCTATCCTTTACTTGAAGCCATCCAAAGAAGAACCTAGTATTTTCATAACAATTTAGGATAGTTCTCTCTACAAAATACTTAATAATGCTATTCTATAGTTTAGTTGAAGAACTCTCGAGAAAAAGAATACATTACCTCAACTCCACTGTTAACACTTCCTTAAGTCTAAAGTTATTGATATTCAGCTTTTGTTCAATCCACAAATCAAATGAACAAATATTGATTTAATGCTTCAGCTGACTATGTGTAAGGCAAGTTTGGCCTAAGCCATCTTTAATTCAAATTCCAAGCGGCCTGACTTCTCATTGGTCATTTGATTTGCCAGGTAACTTGATATAAAGGTGGATTTGAGTGAAAATAAATGTACTATATGTCTTATTGAATAAATTAATGCACTGCCTTTCTGATACACACAAGCCTCACAGGACTTTGGATTATGCATGTTAGTTGCTTTTAACTCCTAGGTGAGAAGAACATAAAAGTTCAATATCTGGAAAATAGAGACCAATTTCTTTCTATAGTGATCTGTTATATGATATAGTACCTTAATGTGGTTCTATTTGAAATAGCCTGCTAAACACATAGTGAGGGCACTGGATCTGTATTTGTCTGTAATATGCTGGATTAGAATTTGAAAGATTTAAATTAAATAACTGAAAAGAGAGGCAAGTAGGCAACAAATAGCTCTGTTCTAATTATACTGTCAAATTCATAAGGGAGCTTTAACTGAATGATACAATTTTAACAAATAATTTCTATAACAAGATGAAGCATTTCAAAGTATTGATTTTCTTTTCTTTGATGGGGCTGGGATGGGGTGAGGTGGAGGTTCCTTTTTCTTATCAAATGTAAGATAAAGCTTAAGACCCCGGTATCTAATATTTTAGTCTATTCATCAGAGATCTTTATCTCAGTACCACAGAAAATCAGTCTCTGGTGAGTCTAGAGAAGCATATGTGCAGGCTTTCCTACTTATTAAACTTGTGTCTTTCTATTCCCTTTAGAATAAAATATCAACAACATTCTTTAGATTTTTTTATATTACCTGGCACCAAACTATCTTGCTAGTCTCATCCAATGTGATCCAGCCAAACTGGCTTTCTGTTGCTAAAATAAGAGGATCCAATTTTTATTACAATGCCTTCGTACTGGCTATCTTCCATACCTAGACTGTACTTTCTTCTTATCTTTGCTTCAGAGAATCTCACTCTCTCTCTCTCTTTCTCTCTCTCTCTCTCTTTTTCTCTCTCTCTCTTACCCTTTAGGATACAGCTTAGGTTATAACAACAACAATAATAATAATAACAATAGTAAATATGTGTGGAGTGTCTACCATGTACCAGAAGAGAGGTTGAATGTTTTGCAACTATTATCTTCTTTGATCTTTCAACAATCTTGGGTGGTCAGTACTATTATTATCACCCTTCCTTTATAGGTGGGAAACTGAAACAGAGATTAAGTGATCTACCACATAGTTAATTAAGTGTCTGAGAAAGAATTTGAACTCAGGTCTTCCTAACTCCTGTTCCAGTATTTTATCATTTGTATCTATAACATTTCACTATTATGTATATATTTGTAGTGTTAAACTCTTGAAACTACATTAAAATTTTGGTGACATCATGTAATATATGTATACATAATAGACACATAATGACATATAACAAATGCAATAAATGTACTGTATTGTGGGTATGCATGTACATGATGTGTATGCACATACACATACATAATAATGTATTTAAAGATACTATATCTTTATTTTTATATAAATACATATATAATGTATTATATTAAATAAATAAATATATGTGTGTGTATATGATTTTTTAAATACATCAGTATTCCTCCATTGGAATATAAGCTTATTTTGAGTATAGGTTGTCTCATTCTTTATATTTCAAAATTGTAACCCTGGGCAGGTTTTAGGCTCCCATTCCAATTCTAAGATATTCTTTAAAATTTTAAATTGTTATTTAATCTTCAGGTCCATTTGAGTGTTTGTAACTCTAATTTTATAGGGTTCACTTCTTAATCAAAACATATGTTCATATATTTAAAAATCTGTTAAATAGAAACATTTATCAGAGCTATACCTTAATGCTTTTCTGATTTTATCTGAAAAAAATTATTAAATATCTACCACATGGTATTGTTGATAGATTAAATACAAATAGGTTTTCATTTGAGAGGTATAGTATACATAGTTAAATCCATTTTCCCCACCCAACAGACAGTAAATCAAAATAAATCAATAGCAATAATTCAAACATACAATTTAAAAAATCTATTTATAATGCATTTTTATCACAGCAATTTGTGAGGCAGGAGATCTGAATATCCTCCTCATTTTACAGATGAGGAAACTTGTGATGACCGTGTATTTAAAATCAGCCAGAGTCAGGAATTCAGGTTAAGGGAAAAATCTTCAATCTTTATTCTCAGTAGAGGTGAGGGGGGATTGCAATAGCAATATGGACAGGAAGGATTGCAATAGCAATATGGACAGCTGCGATAGGAAGCCAGCTAGCAAAGGGAGGTTGGAGCTGAAGGGCCCTCACAATGGCAATGGGAGCAGCTGTGTCAAGACACCAGCCAGCAGGCTCTCCTTCTGCTTCCCTTTCCACTCTCCTGCCTCCACCCACCAAAAACGTCATTTCCTATACAACACATCAGGACTTGCACAAAGAGTGGGTGGGGGCCATTCTTTCTCCAAGCTTATATATTAATAGAGTATGGTCCAATTACTATTTAGCCTCACGTGCTTGGGACCTCAGTGCATCAACTCAAGCCTCAGCCCATTACAGAAACTGAATTAGTAAGAAGAAAAATAAATTGTCCATAATTAGTTAGAATCTGACCCAGATTTTGAAACTAATTTTTGTGATCTATGCTCTATCGTTTACCATAATAAGAATCTTAAAATACACTGTAAATTTAATTGTGTCTTCATTATTATTTCTCACAGGTGTTCATTTTAAAAATGCACTACAAATTCACCTACCTAAAAATTTGCCACCTTAATTTACTAGATGATTTTGCTCATGAAATGCTGTCACAAAAATGTATAATGTTGCAATGTAGAATAAAATTTAATTTATTACAACACAATAAATATCACTGCTCTTATGCTTGATATTTCTGACTCAACTGTAGTTTCATTTTCTGTTTATGAATAAAATCTTTACCACCAAGATACATTTATGTCACTTCCCAACTGTGTATTTAATAATTTTCAATTTAGTAATCTAAATTTTCTAGGACCAAAAATGTCTCTCAAATTAGCAATCATTACTTCACTCTCAGTGGGAATGGGGAAATTATAGATTCAAGGGCAGGTGATTTTTATAAACACTGAAATTTTATCTTTGAGGAATTGACCAATAAAACACCCTTTTGATCAGAGAATTGTTCTGTTTTAGAGGAAAATCCGTGTTAAATATTTATTGCAATTCTGACTGGAAATTCTTAAAGGCTGGTGCTTTATCACAAGATGAAGGATTTAGAAGAGAAAAAATATTCACCTAAATTTGATTATAACCATGAAAAATGTCTTACCCATTCAAAATTCCTGTTCCTCATATTTCCCAAACTATCTATAGCTATCAAACCACACGCATAGATTTAAATATCTATCACATGTATGAATATATGTGATTATTTGCTATGTGCCTATATGAATTTATATTTATGCATATGCAATTTTAATATATAACTATATTATAACATATGTAATATGTTATATTCTATATTATAATGTATAAATATATATAGTAAATGTTCAATCATACCATTTTTTATTATTAACCCAACAAATTTATTTCTGAGACTTCTTTTCACATGGTTTCCCTGCTAGCTATTGCCTCCCCTAATTTTAAAAAAAATATGTTTATGTGATTTAGCATTTTTACTCTGCAAGGCAGAATGGATACAACATCATGATTCAATTTATCTATCTTTTTGTTTAAAAGGTTCACTTAATCTTCTTCATGTTAGAAATTCCATTCTCTCCTTTCCAAAATTTTTGTTCAACTGGCTCCAAGATGTATCATTTGCAATAAAGCATTCAACAACCAAAATGTCCTGTGTTTTCTTCTTTTCACACATATTCTTGAGAAAATGCCATCATTATATCTCAGAATTTATGCAATATTAGATTTTATGAGAAATAAGACTAGAAGTTGAGTGAGGTAGGCACCTACGGGGGAGGAGAGAATTCACTTATAATTTTTTTTTTAATTTTGGTTTTATAAATATAGATTTTAATTCTTCACATTCCACTGGAGCAGGGGATATATAAGTGTTGATGTTATGAAGACTAAAATCCTCCAGTAGATAGTAACATATGATAGGCAAAAATTTCAAATTGAAAAACAGTTCTCAGACCTTACAAAAGAATTAGTTTAGTTGTCCCTTGCAGTATCTACTACACCTTAAACGTTTGCTTTACCCTATTCAATTTTTCTCTGCTCTAATCCCCCCAAAACTTTCTAATTTCCTTAATCACTGACCTGTCATCTCTCAACTTATTTGCCATTAATCATGAAGCAAATAAACATTGGGATGATCCTGTGTATGACTGTACTTCATCTTTATTACTGAACAGCATTGTTCAATCTGGGCTAGCAGGCTCCCTAGGTGCTAAACAGAATAGCCAGTATACATTCAAAGTCTAAGCTATTGTATTTATAACTCTGTGTTTATTTACTAATGCTCTTTATGTATAATCAGGTAAAATCAAATTGTTTTAAAGAAAGAAAAAAGTTCAAGAAAAGTCACAACGAGACAAATATCATATAATTATATAATAATAATATATATCAATATATAATTGAACATAGTTCAATTACTAAATTACAAATGTATAACACAAATATAGCCATCACCATCATAAATTCATATTTGCTTTTTGGGATACTATTAGGTTGTGTAAATTGTTATCCAATTATTTAAAAGAGAAAAATAGTTTTTTGCCATCAGCAATATTATAGACGTGAATTTGCCAGGAAAACATAGTTGATTTAAAAGCAAAACTCTTATATGATGTGAAAATGATAAATTCATTTTCCTGAATATTTGCATGCTTTTTTGTAAAACAGTAAACTTGACCTGGCTTTCTTAACCATTTCCCCTTGACTGTTCAGCTCTTTAGCAGTTTGTGGGGGAAGCAAGTAATAACAACAAAAAGAAGAAAACTAGTGTTGATTCAAAATTGACTCCAAATTTGAGAGACAAGATTTTATCTGTTATGACCCTTTGCAGATTTATGCTTATAATATTTGAGAGATGTGATTCTGTGATAAGCGAAGTTCTCACAGCTTTGACTTATGTTTGCAAAGCTTTCCCAAAGCTCTTGGACTTAGGTAGCAGGTCATTTGTTTATAGTGAACTTGGAGATATTGTTTTAATGGATCAAGAAATACAAAGTTAGCAGACCAAAGTACTCAACAGAACTTAATGAAACATCTCTTATCTAAGATCTGGTTTCTAAAAACATGTTATTTATCAAAATGTGTTAAGTTAACAGGGACTGTGAGCTTTCTTAAGTTATAATTTTTTTTGCTCAATCTGATATTTCTATAGTTATTAGTGGGTGTTTATGATAGCTGCTTAAACAATGAAACTATCCCCCTCCCCTCAAATACTAGCTAACACACAAAAGTAAAGAGAAGTAAAGTGGAAACAATTTTAATCATGTTACAAGTAAGTTACTATCATATTCAGTATTATCCTCAATAAAGATAACATTTATTAATGGCATAACTCATAATTATATCATTAGATACGTTGCAGTATGTTAAATGTGTAACATTTATTGTAGAATAAACTATTTCAACAGCATTCATGTTATTTAGTACAATTAATAGAAGGCATATTAAAAATAATAAAAACAGTCAATATTTTACTGCAAAGCTTCAGCTAACATTTTATACAAAATTTAACATCCCTCTAATGTAAAGTGTTTTAGAACTATTAGTTCCATTAGTTTTTATTTTATATGTAGAATGTCAAAGCCCAGACTTTAGAACATGTTCAGGTACGAACTTACATGTGGGTTAAACAGACCATATGGAGATGTTCATTGCTTGGTTCTAATCCAATATTTATAACTTTGGAAGAACTTGCTTCTGGCCATGAATAACTCAAGAGACCCCATACTACATGATAATTAAAAAACCCTATAATTGGCTTAGGAGCTAAAAGGATTGAGGGTTTAGTAGAGGCAGAGCCAGAATTCAATATTTGTACAAAATATTCACAGGAATGATTTTTTTCTGTCTCTGAAAAAAGAGACTTGTTATCTCTCTGTCTCTGTCTTTTTCTATGACTATATCTCTCTCCTCTTCCTGCTCCTCTTCCCTCCTGCCTCCTTTGGTAATGTCTGAGTTAATAAGATTACTGTCAATTATTAAGGATGAAGGTGGGGCGAGCAAACTGCTTTACACAGCGAAGCAGGGGCTTCATCTGTCAGTTGAGATAATACATTCTGGAATGGGCCAGACAACTTAAGCAAGGAAGATAATTATCCACTAAACCTGTTGGGGCCTTTGTAAAGGGAAAAAAATATTCCTAGAACCCACATCTGCAAAGTACCTCTTATACACCTTATGAAAGTACTTTGATGCATTTTACTATAAATTTGAGTCCTACTTTCCCAGATGACAAGTATATTCAGAGTAAACTACATTTGACAGATGTTTTTATAACTTCTATCCTTGCTATACTTTATCAATAAATACCCTTATGTAAAAATTAGTTGACATCAACTGATTGACTGATTGAGGGGTTGGGGAAATATACTAGAAGGGGGCTTATGATCAGTGGTATTCAAAGCCACATTCCTTCAAAGAAGTCCCATCAAACACTAAATGGATAAAAAGGCAGTAATCCTCTGAATGGTCATTCTTCTACCTTTACTTCTTTAATTTTGTGTTTTCTTTCAGTTTCTCCCATTTAAGCATCCTTGTCCTTTGAAATATGGATGACATAAATATACAGGAAACTGAGTACAGTAAAAGAGCAAGAAACCTAGGTTCAAATCCTGACTCTCTTATTAAATGGAATGATATTCTTTGGTAAGTTATTGAATTTCTCCTGGCCTCATTTTCCTAATTTGTAAAAACTTTGCTGGGTGTGATAAAAAATCTTAAAGGTTGCTATAATTTTTAAATTATTTGGTTATTGGGGCAGCTAGGTGGTGCAATGGATACAGCACTAGCCCTGAAGTCAGGAGGACCTGAATTCAAAACGAACCTCTGACATTTAACTCTTCCTAGCTGTGTGACCCTGGGCAAGTCACTTAACCCCAAATGTCTCAGCAAATATATATATATATATACACACACACACATATATATATATGCATATTAATAAAGCATTTAAAATTTGTATATACATTGCATTTAATAATATCAATTGGTTCTACTTTATGCTATTTTCCTCAGTCTCCTTTTATAAAATAACACTGTTGTTGTATCTTTCAAATTTATCATCTTTCATTTCCTTCTATTTATCACGTGCCATGTATAATTTGAAGCAAAGTTTTGTTTCAAAAATTGTGGAAAATTTTGCTCATTAGGCCAATTGATCCAAAACAGTTACTTTCTTCAACAGTTTGATTATGCTGTTTTCTCCTTGAGCTGTCATGTCAATTGTTGTAGCATTTACACTGTGCTTTTCCTTAAAAACTCCTCCATTAACCTCAACTTCAAACTCGTTCATGTCTTTATATACATCTTAGTATTTTTATATAAAGGGATGATATACTTTTTTCTAAAAGGTTTTTTTTCTGTATTTATTGAGAGAATGGCATGGCAAGAGATTCCTTATTAATTTTTTAAAATTATGTAGTATTTTTTCTCTAATGCTGAACCATCCTTTTATTATCAGTCTCAATAATAATAAAAAAAGTCTTTCACCAGTTTTTTTTTCTTATTTTGAACAGGGAAATGAGATTCCAACCCCATTATCATCAAAATTTTTTGACTATTAACCTGTTTTTTTTTAAATTTGCTTAGTTTATCTATGACTGTAATATTGCCTAGGTTTGAGAAATTAGATTGAGCCCTTATAATTCCATGATCAGACAATATTCATAAGACACAAGTTCAATTCCTTCTTGAACATAAACTCTGATGACCATACTAATATACTTCCTTCTTTGTAAATCTATTCCAGATTCTTAGTGAATGTGATAAAATAAGAACTATGGAACTATGGAAGAGCTACATAAATCACATTATACTCATTTTCAGATTTCCCTCCTTTTTCTGACATATAACTGAAAACCCTCTTTGCATTTGCCTTTTTCACTTTGGGTATGAAAAGTATATTAACCCTAAACAATTTTTTCATTAATTTTTAAAAAATAATTACCAAAATATTCCATTACTTATTATATTTGAATATTGAGTAATTTTATTATATTCAGTTCTAAAAGTAATTAAGATATATAATGTATATATACATGACACAACACATACATGCATGTGTCTATGTATATATACATGCATGCACACATGCCATCGGGCAAATGATAATCTATATTTCTCCATTTCTCCATCTTTAAATTGGACTAAATAAACTCTACAATTCTAGCAATCAATGAATATTGCATACAACTCATTCCCTTCCCTTAAAAACCAGTTAAAGTTAGTAGGCTAATTTCATGCCTTATTAACATTTCTTATGCTCCAAATTTAGTTTATTATGTGACCCTTTTATATCTTGCACTATTGTTGTTCTATTGCCCTACAAACCAAGACTTTCAATAACATTCTTGATTTTATAAAACTCCCCATTATTTGCTTTGTAGTATTCTTCCTCTTTCTTTGCAAGGCTCTCTTAAAATTGTGGCACTCTGTATGGAGCACTGGCTCTGGGGTTAGAAGGTCCAGGTTCAAATGATGCTATGTATTTCTGTGAACTTGAACAAGTCAAGTAACCTCCAGCATCCTCAGTTCTGGTGTTTGTAAAGAGGAGGTTGGGGCATTTTAGTTTTACACTTATGATTTAACACCTAAAGTTATTGCATATTTCTTTAGCTTGTTCATTTTTAGAGAGTTTTTAAGGAAATACTGTCATCTTGTGTTCTTGAAAAGCACTTTTTATGTATGGCTTAGCTGACATAGATTTCTTTCTACAATATTACCCTCATGTGTGCTATATATACTGCATATAGAAACTTGCATTGTACAGGTAACCAATAATATGATTTCATTCAATGTGATTCATCAGGAAATATTTTTCTACCAAATTGTAACAACATAATTTAGCTCTCTCTCTCTCTCTCTCTCTCTCTTCTCTCTCTCTCTCTTCTCTCTCTCTCTCTCTCTCTCTCTCTCTCTCTCTCTCTGTCTCTGTCCCTGTCTCTGTCTCTGTCTCTGTCTCTCTCTGTCTCTCTCTCTCTCTCTCTCTCATACACACACACACACACACACACACACACACACACACACACCCATATATATTGTGCTAGGTACTGGAATCACAAAAACCGACAGAAAGAAAAACTTTCTCAACCTTCAATGTTAATAAATAGTCTTTATTTGTCCAATTGACATTAGTTCTCATTTATTTTTCCTATTATATTTAAGCTTTAATAGCTTAAAACTTCACTAAGAGTTCTGAAACACCTCTTATAGACATTCTGCCAGAAGTTTCTAATTCTTCATTAATTAAAAAAGTGATAAATGATTTTCAATAGTTTTGTACACAACACACATCATATGATTCTTATAACCATTAGAAGACTGAGAGAACATTTTCCCAGATTTTATAAAGTGACTAATATGTCATGCTTATCATACAACCACACATCTTGACACTGTAAAAATGAAAATGAAATATTAAAAACTTAAGTCACCATAATATATATATATATATATATATATAATATATCTCCAACTATTTATCTATCTATCTGTCTATCTATCTATCTATCTTTCTATCTATCTGTCATCTATCTATCTATCCTCACTAAGTCCTAATATAAATCTTGTTTGCTCTAGAAAACAATCATAGGGGCTTTTTGTTTGCTTGCTTGTTTTTGAGGGTTTTTTTTTGTTTGTTTTGTTTTGCTTTTCATGGCAATGAGATGAATTTACAGGAGATGCAATGTACTATAATATGATCAGAAGAGTTGACTTTTGACTCTCACAGCTGGAAATTTCTATTTAAGATTTCACTTAGTGAAATCTTAGTGCCAAATGAACACAGAGATGAATTAAGACATACCTACTAGATCAAATATTTCCTCGATGATAGAAGCAAATAACTAAGTAGTGAAGCTGTCAGGCACAACCTTCTGTAATATCATAGAAGAGAATACTTCCTGTTTCCAAACCCAATAGCTTTAAATCTATTCAAGATAGAATCTAGATTAAATCAGTCTCTATTGATAGGAAATTTTATAAAGCCTCCCTCAATTATATTGTATAAAAATATCAAACAAAAGCTCTTAACTGTTTTCTTCTTTCAACCCAAGGTAATGCCACATAATTCTTGGCTCACAATCTCTAAGTTCAGTCAGATATTTATGTATGCATTCATTTAAAATTTATTTGGCATGTCTTATGAGCAAATCACTTTACTAAATTCTTAGGAACGAACGAAAATGAGCAAGGACCCATCTTCTCCATAATGAAACTGACAGTCTACCAAGACATGAACATGAATAATCGATGAAAAGTGGAATATTCTAATTCATATGAGAATAAATAAGAGAGAAAAATTAGATGTTCTTATAAGAGAGATGTTATAAATGACTATTCCTGAATTTGTTAAAGCTATTTTGTAGTTTAATCCTGTTTAGGTACATGCAGTCTGAAAGCAAATATTTGACCTCTTTTCTGTCAAAGTCAGAGTAGGGTAGAATTCTTTATTCTGGAAAATAATATTCTGAGATGTGAGCAATACCTGTAGTCAAGTGTATGAAGAATTAGTATGAGGAAGATGCTGTCCAGAATGGTAGAGTGGTACAACTCTGTTGGCAGAAGATCTGGATTCTAGTTCTGGCTCTTCTATGTGACCTTGAACAAGTTACTTAAACTCGAGGCCTCTTCATCTGTAAAGTGAGAAGGTTGCACTATATTAGCACTAAAATCCATTACAGCTCTAATGCTCTGTGACTCTCTGTACACTAACAGAGCAAACAAAAGAGGAAAGTAAAGCCTAAAAGAGGATTTAGGAGAGACTTTAGGATCAACTTTAGGACAAGTTATTGGAAAAGTTCACCCACCAATTTGTCTAAAGACCTTTGAGATTAAAAAATCAAATTTGATTTTTTGAGAAGTACTAGTAATAAGGAGGAGGAGGGAAGCAATTATTTAAAAAAAAAAAAAAACCTCTCAGTTTTAGAAAGAAACATTATGGTTCCTGAACCATTTAAGAAACTGTATTTGCAGATTCTTCAAGTGAAATGAATACAATCAGCCAACCATAATTAGTGCAATCATCTTGTAAATTAGATTTAGCAGAAAGAACATCATAGACTCCCAATAGTACTTTATATTTCCTTTGTTGAAATAATGGCTACTTAGAACACCTGCTGTTTGCTTTCATTTTGACATTTCATAAAATACAATAAAAGTTAAGCAACTAGTATATTAGGGCAGGGTCAATAGAAAATTGTAATAACCATGAATTTTTAAGATTCCCATTACTTGTAAAAATCTTGTGAGAGAAAATATTTTTTCTTCCTTCTTTCCTTTTCTCTCTCCTTTCTTTTGCTCAGAAACACTAAATAAGCTTCTAGCCAATCTATACCTATACAAGTCCTGGCTTTTATTCATGACCTTGAACAAATTATACAATCTCTCTATCTTTCAATTTCTTTATCTATAAAGTGAAGTTAATTAACACTAACTTGTGTTTTCTGTTTCGGAGAATATGATCATCAAGTTTATGACATTAATTAACATATATCTTAATTCCATTACATTTCAGACCTTTATTCATCTGATGACTAAAATGTACTCTCCTTACCCCCATACTCTTAGTTGGTCTCAGCTTCTTTTGAAGTCTGATTCAAATGCTTCTGTGACACCTTACCAGATTTCAATCATCTTTCCCTCATTAAATTTTTCATAATAATTTGTCTTATCATGTTATATATTGTAACCTTAGTTATTTGTGCCATTTTTCTCTATTAGATTATCTATTAGATGGAAATGGGAGCTGTATCTTATCTGTTTTTTTATATCAACATCTAACTTGTACTTAATTATTTAAATGATTAATTGAATCGAAGAAATTATAAATTTTCTACTTTGAAAAATATCATATCAGATTAGTCACAAATACCCAAATTAATTTAAATTAATTCACCACATTAGAACCAATTAATTTAGCACTTCATTTTGGCAATTCAGTTTTGTACCCTTCATTAAACTAGCATTGGATGTGTAGAGTCAGAAAGAAACAAAAGTTTTAAGTAAAGTCTCTGGAGTTCTTGACTTTTTTTTTGTGTTATGAACTTGTTTTTCAGTTTTGTGAGGCCTATAGATCTATTCTTGAGATAATATTTGTTGACTTCACTCATAATTGAAGAAAATGCTAAATTTTAATTAAAAATTAATGAAGATAAATATATTATATTTTCCATTCAAATTCATAGACCAACTCTGAGATTTCATCTCTATCTAGATGCCTTTGGATTAAGAACACCTGCCTAGACTGAATCAAACCCAGACAAGCTGATCAAATACAAGAATACTTGTAGACTTTAGCAAGCAAGGTCCAAATAGAATGTCAGAAATTCAGATCAATTAGGCAAATAGACAAAATGGGTCAAGACAAGCAGCAACAAGAAATCAAAATATAAGAAGGTGGCAAAGAAACAACATAGAACATCCATAGTAAGGGCTGAACTTCATGCTGAAGTAAAAAAATAAGTGATATATCACTTATTCTCAAGGCTAAAACTAGTCTTCGGTTTAGGTTATTTGTACTGATGGGCAAGCAAAGAGCTAAGAAACAACATGACACTTGACATTTGATCATGTAATTCAGAGACATTTAACTAATACAGAAAAGATAGCCTTTTTTCCACTTAAAACATCTATAGTTTAAATAAAAATAACAACAAATCTAACATAGATACCATTTGAACATCCATTAACAATTGTTTTTCATAGACAGTAAATAAGAAAAATTAAGAAATGATTCCTTAGATCACCTTTAATTTTAATTTGAAGATCATCATGAAAGTAAAATTATTGCAGTTTTATAAAAGGAAATTCTGAATGCCATAGTGAATAGAGAATCACCCTTGAAATCTTAGCGCAAGCCCAATTTCTAACACATTTTGGCACATAGTAGCTATTTGACCATACTTTGAATGGCTAAACCCCTCATCACCCAAATAACTAAAATTGAAAACTGTCATTTGTATTATTCAAATTCTAGGATGAGTTTTTCTTCAACTATAAGGTTCTTGCAGCAATAAAACCTCATCTTCTATCCAAATTTCAAAAGCCTAGTCAAAAACTACTTCATTTTCAAAACTAAAAATTAAAACATATAACATTATTACCGGGCTTATCACAGTGAGACTTTTTTTGCCAAATATACTTACATAAAAATATTATGAAGATACTAGTATTATGGAACTAGAGAGTACCCAAAGAGATGGAAACATGTATTCTTGAACTATTACAGAAGGAAAAGAGATTGAATTTTTACTTTAGAATTTTGGCCATGCATAAGGCGTGCTTTACCTTTTGATCTTTAGGTAAAAGCAACATGTTCTAAAACAGAATCAAAAGCTCTATAATATAAGTGTATTTGTGATATATTCACTGTTTCCCTACTAAATGGGGAAATGGGGAAGTATTTAAGTGTACTTAAAAAGTATATGAAACTTTTTTATTCAAACAAATCTAAGGCAGTAATAAAATAAAAGAAAAATGTATTTTCTACTAATGAAATTAGAAATGCTTTGAGAAAAATACATGTATATTGATATTTTCAACATTCCAAAGGCCCATTTAATAATTTTTAAAACCTCCTGCTGTGCAGATAGCATAGCTATGAGGTTTTATAAGGGTTTTGATTTCAAAATCAACAAAAAGAATTTTGATTTTTAAAAAAAATTATGTATACCTGAATCTTCTCATAGTTAAATGAATTCATAAAAATTAATTACTTATTGAATTATGCTATCTATATATAGAAAAAATTTTCTCAGTTAAAAAGCAATATAATGAAATAATACGTGGCTTATCACTTATTTATTTTTTAAACATTCTTAATTAGAAAAAACAGAATAGAAAAAGAAAAACAGAAAAAGGAAAACAAAACAAAACGGAAGATTGTCATGTGCCTACAAGAACATCAGGGAGTTTTCAAAATATATAACAATAAATTGCCAGTTCAAAAAAGGATATATAATAGTAGAAGAAATTGCATTCTGGGGGATCCAGCGTATTTTTTACTTCCTTTTAGGTTGTTCTTATTTTTACTATTGTGTACTTTTAAAAAACTTTATTCTTTTTCCTCCTTTCATCCCCGCCCAACTCTCTCAAATCAGGTTATAGTTAAACACATATATATTTATCTATACATATATTGATATATACATACATACATACATACATACATGTATACACACCTATACTCAATCCCACCATTTGCCCACACTTCCCTTCACCTCACATACACATTCACACCACTCCACAGACTCACTTACATATACAAATTTATTACTTTTAAGGTCATCTATTTTTCAGTATCACACACATTTTTAAAATAATGAGGAAACTTCTGAATACTTAGCAACTGTTTTATAGATATTTCTTTCATAGATTTATTTCCCTCTTAGTTCCTGGGCTTTTAAATGTTTTAGTTTTCCTTTCTAAATTTACTTGTATTGATTATTATCATTAAAACTGTTATTGAGAAGATAAAGGAAGAGGAAAAGAAAAAAAAATCCAACATTTAGGAGTTTCAAAATTTACACAACACTTTCATCACAACAATCCCATGAATTATACATCAGTCATCCAGGAAGAATTTTCTATTTGAATATTAAAAATCCACATTATGCTTTTTGTTGTGGAACAGATAAAATGTATAAAACACGTCTTTATAAAAGCAGTTACAAAATCAACATTTATGAAACACCCACTATATGCCAGGTACCATGCTGAATGCTAGGAGTACAAAAAAAGTCTCTCCCTTAAAAAAAAATGTTTCTGATCTCAAAGATATTTTATATGTGTGTGTGTGTGTATATATATATATATATACACACATATATACACACACACATATATACATATATATGTATATATAATATATATTTACACACACACACATATATATATACACACACACACTCACACATATATACATACATATATACATACATGGAATCTATGTAGAATATGTACTGTGGAATAGAATATATAAAATTAGTATTCATGGAACAACTAGATAATGAAATCTATTAAAGTATTACAACAAGATGACAAAACTTATAAATAAATCATGGAGTAAGCTTGATGTATTGAATTAAGGCAGGTAATGAAGTTAGGATGGCTTATTTTTTGTACCCCTGACTCATACTAGTGACTGGGTAAGCTGCTTTAACATTTACGTGCCCCAGGAAATTGTCTAAGATTGTAAGTTGCCAGACAGACTTCCTGACCTGCATTCCTAGGAGGAGTATCCTAATAGGAAGCTCCCTGCAATGATGAAATGCCAAATTCAAACCCCAAACTAAAAGAAGAAAAGGAACAATTGTGGGATGCTAATTATAAACACAAAAGCCTTGGGGCAACTAGATAACACAGTGGATAGAGCTTTGGTCTTGGAGTCAAGTATATCTAAGTTCAAGTCTGGCTTCAGACACCTAATACTTATTAGCTGTGTGACCCTGGGCAAGTCATCTAATCTCAATTGCCTTGTCTCCTCCTAAAAATATTTCTTTAAAAGCTGAATTTCCTTGGGTGAAGAGGAATATAATTGAACTGTGTCTTAGAGGATGGTTAGAGCCGAAATAGAGAGTATTAAGTAGGTTGTTTATAGGCAAATAAACAGTTCAAGGGAGCAGCTAAGTGGTACAGTAGAGTGCTGGGCCTGGAATCCCGAAGTTCACATTTCTTATATTTGACCTCAGAATTAACTACTGACCCTGGGCAAGTCAATTAATCAATTAATCCTCTTGGTCTAATGAGCTGGAGAAGGAAATGGCAAACCATTCCAGTATTTCTACTAAGAAAAACTCAAAATGGGATCATTGAAAATCAGATACAATTGGAAAAAAAAAAAAACTCAATCATTTAGCAATTCAAACAAATACAGAAAAGTAGAAACATATAAGGTTTATTATTCAGAATAATATGGATAGAGCAAAAAGATCAAACTGGGGAGTAGCAGTAACAATAATACCTAGTGTGTGTGTGTGTGTGTGTGTGTGTGTGTGTGTGTGTGTATATATATATATATATATATATATATATGTATTTTACACTTTAAGTTATGATCATCTATTGATACTCATAACAACCATTCAAGACAAATGTCATAGCACCTAGGTCTCAATTAGGGCAAATAATGAAATCTTTGGTGCTGGTGCATTATTCAAATACACACTGCACAGTTCCATCAGACTGGAGCAATTATAATATATTCATCATTTACAACTTTAAATAGTGCAAATTCAAATATACATGAGACTATTTCCCTATATTAATTAAAAAAAAAACAAGCAAACAAAAATCCTAACTAATTGGGACCTCTCTGTAGCCTCGTTTTCCATATGAGGAAAGCAATGATTAGAAAACTTATGTTACCTCTCCATTAGGAGGTAAGATCTGTATGGACAAGGACCTTATGCTTTTGTTTTGTATCTCCAGTGCTTAGCACAGTGTTGAACAGCTAATGATTGCTTGTCAGTTAATTTCCCATTATCATATTATTACTAAAGTACAGAGAAAGGATTTAAAGGAAGGTTTCTTAATTATTTCAAAAACACTTTCCATTACACCATACAGCATTTTATTACAAATAAGTATCAAAGTACTAGAACAGGACCCAGCTGGATCTTTGTTAGTTCTTGCATGGGCACTTGACCACAGGGAACAGAAAAACAGGATGTAATTGCCCAACCATCCAAGTGCAGGAGATTGGAATATGAAACATCATGTAGCTGCCTATTCAACCAATTGTAGGAAGCTTGGGTTGTGCTAAATGTTTTAACATCTGAGGCCCCAGAAAGCCTTGTTGGCCTTGATGAGTCCCCAACTAATGGCTGAAGAGTAAGACCCCCTTGGAGATAACCATTTTCCCATAAATATCCTTCACAAGCAACTTTCTCTGACTACTCAGTTCCCTGATGCTATGGTTCCATCTGCTTTTATGACAATAACGCTCCTTCCTTTGAGCAACAAATTCTACCTCTTGATAATTATTACCAATCAAATCTGCAAATCCTACAGCAGTATAAATTGGGATTATGTCATGTAGAAACTTGAAAGATGGGAAGTGTTGCTTCAAAATGATGCTATAGTGATGGGTAGGCACTATAATTCTTGCCATGTTTACTAGGCAAACAATCAATGTTCCCAGCTAGGGAGGACTTACCAAACCTTACATTTCTGTCTTAGTCTTTTGAAAACTTGGAGTTATGATTGAGAAACAGAAGTTAAATATCAGTGGAAGATAATAATTTACAGAAGACAGTCTTTTCACTAATTTCTCACTAATTCACTAAAACATCATTAATTTCTCATTAATTCAGTAAACTAACAGCTTTCATTAATTTTTAATGAGGGCTTAATTTTGATAATCCAAATAAACTACAAGCTTCTTGAAAGCCAAAATTAACGTCTCATGTACCAAGTAGGTACAACAGCATATAGGGAGTAACTCAGTTAATTAACTACTGGTTTCTTGATTTGGCAGAAGTATTTAAAAATGAATTTAAAGAGCAGATAAACTAAAGCAAAGAATATGCTATCCAAGAAGTTGTTGTATCAAAACATATTTAAAATGAGGAGGACCTGGAATACAGTGCTTGTTGGCAAGAAAGAGAAAAGGCCAAATGCCTTACAAAGGAATAAAATATGATTTAATGATAGATTAGATATAGGAAATCAAGAAGAGTAGATTTAAAGATGATTCTACAATAATTTGTTTCCTGAAATTCTGGTGAAGCTACATCTGAAGCATTGTCTTAATAATAGTAACAAGAAGAAGAAGAGAGAAGAGGGAAAAGGGAAAAAAAAACAGGAAAATGAGGAGAAAGAGGAGGAGGAAGAGGAGAATATTCACAACAAGAAGCACTTTAAGTTTTGCAAAACACTTTATAAATATTATACTCAAAACAACATTGGGAGATATATACTATTATTATGCCCCCTTTTCAGATAAGGAAATAAAGAAAGAGTTTGACTTGCCCAAGATCACATAAATAATAAGTGTCTAAGATGAGATTTGAACTCAGGTTCTCATGATTCTATTTCTAACATTCTATTGACTGCACCAATTAATTGGTTATTATTTAAAGCACAATATTTTGCTTTAAGGTTTACAAAGGACTTTCCTTACTACTATATAATGTATTATAATATAATTTTACAAAAAACTGAAGCTCATAGAATCTGTTAAATGACATTATTAGTGAGTCAGAATGACAGAAACTGAATTTTTATATTCTGCTCAAGAAATTTCTATGACTCTCTAAACATAAGATACAATTTAAACTTCCTATCTTCAAATATTCAAAGATCAGTCATTAGCCTTAATATCTGTGCATCTGTGGAGCACCAAACTAAGGAAAAATACAAAGATAGAGATGGAACAAGTCCTGCCTTCAAGAAACACATTCCATAGTAATGAGGATGAGGGTGGGGAAGGACATTAACATATATAAATATAAACAATAACTGCTAGACAGTTTGGATGGTAGTAAGAGCTGGGGAGTAGGTATGGGGGCCAAATCATGTTGGAAATGACAAATGAAATAAGCTTTGAAAAGAAAATCAGAAGTCCCAAAATCAGATATAAGATAAAAATGCAGTCAAGGTAAGAAGGGACAGCAAGGAAAGGAGGCAGAAATGTCTGGCAGGACTATAACTTAAACTCCTTCATAGATTAGTTTTAGCCTGCTTTTCAAGCTTGTCTCAAATTATTCTACTTTATACAATACAATTTCCATGCAAATTGACCTTCTTATTATTCTCCAAACTTGATATTCCATCTCCCACTTCTTTGCATTCATCCAGACTGTCATTCATGCCTTGAATGAACTTCCACTTTAGTAATGTGAGAAATGGCTTTTAGTATTCTTCCTTAGTGCCTTAGTGCTTGCTGGTAAAGCACAACTTGTATGTGATCTCCTTTTGGAAGGCTTTCCTGATTGTCTCATTTGTTAGTGTTCTCTCTTGTCTTAAATTACTTTGTATTAATTTTTTTTTTTTTGCATAAACACTATCTTTTCCCCATTCTATACCTTCCATAGTAGAATGTAAGTTCCTTAAAGACAAGGACTGTTTTTCCTTCTCCCTGGTTCCCCAAGATCATTTAGCTCCTACAATGTGTAAGGAATCTACAGCATAAAATATGGAAGGAAAGGAAGGAAGAAGAAAGAAAGTCTACTTTGAAGAAGTGTCCATTCTATTTGTAATTATTAGAAAGCATCTTGTATTAGCCTTGGATCCAGGCTACCTCTGTCTTCACCTCCTAACTTTCTTTATTGTGCTTAAATATTTTCTTAAATAATATCTAGAGTAAATTGCCAGCTATTGCTTCTTGTGTAAAGTTTTTTAGATCACAAATTATTTTGGTCCTCTTGATCCTTACAGGTCTCAGTATCACCACTACTAACAAGGTTAGGACTCAAGGTGGGGCCTTGAATTGTTGAACCATCTGATAGTACTAGTGGCCCTCTCTAACTGTCTAACTGCTTTGACTCATTTTTCAATGGTTGGCATATTTTGACTTAATCCCAGAGGAGCAGAAAATGAGAAAGGTTTAAGATGAAAGCAAGTTTGTTAACTATGAAAGGATTGATCTTTGATATACCTATTCCATAGTTACCAAAGTTGCTTTCATTTTAAATCTTTCTCACTCTGTTCTCCTCTGACTTTCAGAAGAACATGGTTTCCTCCTGTTTACTTAGTCTCTCTATATTCCTTTTTGGTTATTAAATATATTTTTACTTATACTCCCTACTTCTTTGTCATGGTAAAAAGTTGGAAAATTTCTTGCTTCCCATTACCTACTTTCTTTCACCTACTCCTTCCCACTATTCTTGAAGGTAATTCTTTTCAATCCAAATATATCACCAGATAAAGATATTGGTAGCTGTTATCTATCATCTTTCTAGTTTCTTTTTTTAGTACAAGATCACAATATTCTTTATCCCAAATTCTGTCTTAATATTAAAGGACTTCAACACAATATTGATACTCCCCTAAACATCCTAATTTCCTTCTCTCTCTGACTATTCCTTAATTTCTATAACTTATTTTTCTGTTTCATGTCACTTCTACATGGAAAAATGGTCATAGTTTTGATCTTGTAATCATCTACAAATGTTCCAATTTTGTATTCATCAACTCAAATGTCTTTATTTGATCATAATTAATCTGATAATCTGATCTTCTTGTTCTTCATCCATACCATGAATGCAAATTCCTTCACTTCTCAGTTCTTTCCGTCATTACCCTGTATTGTTCACACTCTCTTTCTTCCTCTGTTTTTATGTTTTTATGCATAAATGCAATGGTGTACTATCCTTTAACTTCAAGAACTCTGCTTCTTATCCTATTCCCACATCTTTAGATTACTTCTACCATCTACTGTATTTCTTTCTCTTTATGTTCTTCTGAGTGATCTGAGAGAAATCATTAAACCCTGCTTACAGGATTCACTATAAATTTGTATTATATAATCTCAGTTCAGCTATCACTGCAGGAAGACAATCATTTTGCACTCTCGTAATTGATCTGGTCACCCAGTCACTAGAGCAGTTATTGCAAATCTTTTCATCCTTTCTCAGGTCTGCTCATCCCTCTCCTCAGCCTCTCAGCTGAGAATCTTATCTTATATTTTACTGGTTATTCAATAAAATTTCCCTGTTCTCTTCTCATTTAATATTATGCATATTTCTTCCTCTAATTTCATCCTTCACTTTTCCTTATCAAGACAAAACTTTCTAATTTTATTGTTATTTTCAGTCTACCCTGACATTTTAACTATTCTTTCACTAATGCTCAATTTCTCACTATCCATAAACTGCTTCCTTGATATCTACAAACATGTCTTTGTTTTAAAGCAATTGGAGTTAAGTGACTTGCACTGAGTCACATAGCCAGTTAGGGTCTGAAGCCAAATTTGACCTCAAGTCCTCCTCTGTCCATTTTGCCATCCAGCTGCTTCTACCCGCTATCCTGAAAACAAAACAAAACAAAAACATAAAAACTTTCATTTGACCTAACCTTCCCAGCAAATTAAGCTTCTTGAAAAAGCCATGTAAAACTGGTGTCTTCTATTCCTCTTCTCACTCTTTGTAGTTTTTACTCTTTGTATATACAAAGAGTATATACTCTTTGTAGTTTTTCCTACATCATCATTCAACTGAAATTGCTAACTTTAAAGATCTCTTAATAGCCATATCTATTTCCCTCCACAATTCTCATTCTTCTTGACTTCTCTATGGTCTTTCATAATATTGATCATCTTCTTGAAGATACTCTCTCCTCTAGGTTTTTATGATTTTGTTGTCTTATTTTTCTGACTATTATTACTCAGTTTCCCTTGCTGGATCTTTCTCTGGGTTCTACTCACTAACTATTGGTGTCACCCTAGCATCTGTCCTTGGCCGCCTTCTCTTCTCCCACAACAATATTTCATTTGGTGATCTCATCAGATCCAACTGATTCAATAATAATCTCTACATTAATGATTCTTAAATTTTATGCTACTGATATTGCTCCTATTACTATCAGACATTCCAAATTGAATATCTTATCTACATCCCCAAATCAACTTGATCAAAAATGCATTCATCTTTTCCTCAAGACTTTCACTCTTTTGAACTTTTCTACAATTATTGAGAGCACCACTATTCTCCCAATCACCCAAGCTTGCAATGTTATGCCATCCTCAACTTCTTTCTTGAACTCACTATAAATATCAATTATGTTGCTAAGTCTTGTAGTTTTTGCCTTCAAAACATCTTCTAAATACATCTTTGTCTCTCCACTCACATAGCCACAAAACTAACTGTTGTAGGCTCTTATTTCATTACATTTGGACTATCAAGGTAGTTTCCTGGTCAATCTCCTTGAGTCAAGACTTTTCCAAATGCAATCCATCCTTCACTCACTTACCAAATGATCTTCAAAAGTTTAAGTCAAACTAGGACACTCATCTCTGTACACAATAAATTACTGGAGCTCCATTTTACCTTACAAGACTAAATACAAAATCTTCCTTTTGGCTTTTAAAGCCCTTCACAACTTGTTCCCTCACTATCTTTCCAAATTACATACACTTCAATTATCCATTTCTTCATATATTAGGTCTAGCAAGACCAGTCTTCTTGAGATTCTTTTCACATGACACTCCATCTCCAGATTGTGTTTTTTCACTGCCTAACCTTTTGGCTTGAATATTCTCCCTCCTCAATTCTTCTTCCTGGGTTCAAGAGACTTTTCTTTTACTCCCTCTCCTCCCTTGGTTATTGCCTTGAGATTAATTCATTTACATTTCATATAAATTGTATATAAAAGGAGGGCAGTGCAATATGTATTTATTAAGTACCTATTATATATGCCTGATACTGTGTTAAGAACTTTAGACATATTTGATTCTCGAATCAACCTTATGAGTTATATGCTATTGTAATTTCCATTTTACAGCTGAGGAAATTAAGGTAGACTGAGTTTGTTATTTCCTATGGGCCCACAACTAATAAGAAATTAAGTTTGGTCCCAAGTTGAAAATAAGCAATTAGTATTAGACATTTATGGTTTTTACTGTATGGTATCTCCATGATATTAGGAGATACAAGAAAAGGTCCCTCAGCATGTTGAGTTTCTCCTTCTCCCTTAGAAACCTTATGGGATTACATGCTCATTATCAATAGGCAGTTATGGATTTTTTAGATAATACATGCATTTGAAAATTGACTATTTATGTAAAATTCATTTCACATTCAAAGATGACACTGTTAAAAGTGTTGATATCCAAATAAGCAAATGATAAGTGACACATCATTTTTTCCATTTAACTCACCTTGTGTATACTTCTTGTTGCTGTTTTTGTACCAAATGCTGTTTTCACTTATTTCTTTACCTCATGAACTTGATTCTATTTTTATTCAGACAGAACTTCCTCTGCCTCGGAAGATTTATGTATAATAGTTAGCTGCCACTATTCTCAACCTATTTAAACTGTATCATATCACCTGAATTTTGATTCTAATACAACTTTTTAATGTCTTTTTGCTTGTAATTAAACTACTTTGTTACTAACATGATATTCCAACATAATTCAAGTATCCTGCTGTCCTTTATCCTTCACAAACTGTTCAATAGATGTGCAGCCAGTGTGACACAGTTACCCAGACATACATTTGTTCCAGAACTTCAAACACTAATTTCTGACTTGAATATGACATGCATAAGATCTTTACATCCTTAACTCTAAAGCTAATCTTACCCATTAAGGATTGTTTTTATTTTTCTACATTGTTTGCTGGATCTGAATCTCAGCTCTATTTCTACATCCAGGATCCGATTTCAGTTTCTTTTAAGGACTTAGCACATTATAAGGAGCATAATTGGTGCTAAATAAATGCTTATTGATTGATTCATTGATTGTCATCAATCTAGACTACTGAAATTGTCTTTAGTATATTCCTATCCAATCTGTTTGCATACAACTGTTAATTAACATACGCTGTTGTATAATCCTTTTGTCCAAGAATTAATAGTGGTTCCCTGTTGCCTTCATATCAAATCCAAGTTCATCTGTATAGCATCTGTAGCCCTCCATTAATTGCTGCCCCATCTCATCAACCTAAGCTTTCATCACTCCCCAAGGTGGCCTCTCTATACTCACATAATTAATCTTCCTATTGTCTCCTACCCATAGTTTTTTATCAATCCTGCCTTTATTTGATACTCCCTCACTTTGAGTACTTCACCCTTCTTTCTAACAATCATTTTTTAAAATGTTTTATACAGCTAAATTTGATTGACTTGTTCCATGATGCCTTTCCAAGTCCATCTAATTGCTTACTTCTCTATTCTGCCATATCTTATCAGCATTTAGCATTATGTTATGCTTCAATCTATAAGTGAAGAAAGACTGGTAACACTTTAAAGTAAGGAATAACCTATTTTTCCCTTTCACAACCTCACCATCACCTCTGCCATGACTCTGAATATGTAGTAGTTGTTTAACAAATGTTGGAAGAATATGTTTATGTTATTCTAAAGGAATTTACTTTCCTAGCTTATCTTTACTTTCTTCAAGGACTTAGTTTTTCTCTAGCTTTTCTTTATTTTTATACTCCTCATATAGAGTATCAATATTTTGTCACATATATATGTATATATAAAGCAAGTATTAGGTAACTATAGATATGCAAAATGCTGAATGACTTGGCCAATTCCATAATTTCACAATCATTTTAAAAGAATGACCTATAATGCTTGGCACATTGTTATGTGATTTTAATGAAAATTTCTGAAGGACTCAAAATTGAGACTAAAAGCTAATAATTTGGATTATAGAACTGAAGTTTAGAAAGTCAAAATGAATCTAAAACCTGCAATTCTGAACCAAAATCAAGATTACTTTGTTATATGTTATCTATTAGGGATATATATGTGATATTTAAGCTAAAAAGTACATGATAAATGCAGAGAATAGAGAATAGAAACAAGAGTGAATTGACATCTTGAAAAAAAAACACCTTTTTTCAATGTTGAGTTGTTTAATGGAACTATAGAATCCAGATTTCAAGGGCTTAGCTTATTGGTCTACACAAGAGTGGAACGTTGTTTTCAGTTTTGGGAGAATATATTTCAGGAGGTACATTAACAATAGAAGAAAATGACCAAAAATAATGATGATAATGATCTGTCAGCAGCTCTAGTAACTATGTCAAAAACACATGGTTTGAAGTAGCAGAATATCTTTAGCCATTAGCTATCTAGCCAGCAGTATATGGTTGCTCATTTTATGCTATTTAAAGGATTGTCACATGGAACACAAGAAAGTTGATTCTGAGTTTTCCAGAAGCAAAACAAACCAGTTTTAATACTAGACACTGGGGATACAAATATCATGAATAAATGGTCAATGTGGACATTTGTTTTGGTTTTTTTTGTTTGTTCTCTTAAAAAGAACATAAATATAAAACTAATAGACAGATACATATATGCCCTCAAACTGCTAATTACAAGATCGTTTCAGAAAGGGAGCAGCAGTGATTAAGGTATCAGGAAAAGCATCATGCAAAAATTAGTATGTCAGTTGCACTTCAATGAATAGATGGGTGCTATGAGATAAAGGTAAGGAAGGAGCACATTTCAGATCTAGGGGACAGAGAAGCAAAAGCATAAAGAGCAGAGCTGCAACTTCAAGAATTAGAAACAGAGAAAGACTGTTTGGAAAGAATGCAGATTCATCAGAGCTTTCCAGTACTGAAAAAGATAGTTTTGATAAGTAGTGAGCTGCCTTTTACTGAAGTTATTAAAAAAATAAAAATTGCTGAAAAATCACCTGCCAAGAATATCAGTATAGTATAATGATTTGAAGTACATGATTTATAACTTCCCTCTTGTCCTCAAGACCTACCACTTTCTGAATATTATTCCATTAATATTTAAATATCATGTTGGAATTAGTATATTGTTTCTCTATGTATACTATTAATTTTTTAAAAGTTTATTTTATTATACTTGCTCAGACATTTTCTCTTAAATGTCATTTACATTAAAGTGTACTCAACCAATATTTTAAGCTATAAAAGGTAAAATATCTGACTTCAAAGGGCATATATAATAGCACAGAAATGTGGGAAAGATGTGAGGGTTAATGTTTCTGATAAAACAGAAATTTTGATCCTATCCCTCAGAGTAACTAAAAAGCTGTGTAATCATGGCTAAATCATCTCTTCTCTATATCCCCATTACCTAAACTGTAACATGAAAAGGTTTGATTTTAATGATCCTCAAGATCACTTCCAGCTCAAAAGTTCTGCAATTCAATGATTCTGTAATTTTCCTCTGAAATTAATGGGCACCTTTCCATTCTTTTTTTTTTTTTGGGGGGGGGGTTATGACAAACCAATTATAAAGACGTGTCCAGGTATCTAGCATGACATCACATTGACACAGACATATTTTTAAGAAAGTAAATTGTTTTATGGTTCTTTGGCTGTGAGTCAAACTGTTTTGTAGTCTAGTCAATGAAGATTAAGAGGCTATATTTAAGTTTGGTAGATCTCTGTTATCAAAAATGAACTTCCTTAAATACAATGGGGATAGAGAAAAAATATTTTTTAAAAGTAAATAAATACTTCAAGTTAACAACTAAGAAAACATTATTATGTTTAAAATATAGCACCGTGTTACATGCATGCAGTTCAACTTGAATGGATTTCTTTTATATGGTAGTATTTTTTGTTAGAATGGCATTTAAAAGGCCTATAAAACCCATCTTAAAAATCATGATTTAACCTCAGTCTTTCAGGGGCAATGAGACTTAACCTTTGGAGACTTCAAAGGGACCACAATGTCACAGTCACAGGCAGATGGTTGCTTGGTTCTTTCAACACCATTTATATCTTGAAATCAGTTACTCAGTTCTGTAGGCTGGGGCCAAGAAAGAATAGGTAAGGAAGATATATTCACTTGGTGCCACCTATTTTTAAGCATTAGGAGTAATTTCTTTAAAAATTATTTTGTCCATTAGCACTGAAGCAATTTGTGTCTTTTGAGGAGAATAATTTATTCTATGACTAGATTTTTTAAATCTTATTTTTAATCTTATACCTTCTCCATCATAACAAATTATGAGACCTTTGGTGGTTACATTGGTAATTGCTCTCCCTTCCTCCAAGGGCATTTTGCTTGTCTTGTGTAGAAATGGTAGTTCTCTATTTTCACAACAATAAGTAACATTCAAATAGTGTTTTCCTCACAACCGCTCTATATGGTAGATAATTCTGCTTACTCTATAGATGAAGAGATGCTTACAGAGGCTAAACAACAAGGTTATTATCAAACAGGACTGGAGCTGGGATTTGGATCCAGGTCTTCTGACTTCATTTAGGGCTCTTCCTGTTATTCTATGCTGCCTCAATAGACAATCTCAAATTTGAACTTTCAGTAACTATATACTTACACTGCTTTTTGCTACTTTTGTGCCTCTTTGTACCTTGTCCTACAGGCTAGAATGGAATGGTCTCTCTAAATAACTATCCTTTTTTCTCCATTTCCTGAGATATCTTCATTATATTACCCTTCCTTCAAGTCCCACTTCAGTGGCACTTGGGTCAAACTTTTCGTGATAACATTTTCCCTGAGCCTCTTGCACCACTGTTGTGATCACTTCAATATGTTATCATATGCCTTATAGTAAAGGGTATCAATAAGTATGTATTAAATATCTTTATATTTGTTTTGTCATCTTCACTAAAATGTATGCCTATTGAGGTCACATAATGCATCAATCCACATTTTTTTTTTTATCACTGGCACCTTTTACTAAATATTGCTGAATTGAACATAAATGTATTCTATTTAATTGAAGAGTGATAAGAAAAGGAGATAGGTTTTTTAACTGCACAGTTGCATCTGGGGAGATTTTAAAAAGCCATTTATATTTTTAATCAGTGGCTCAGGATTAGAGTAGTCAATAAGGGGAGATGCTGAATCCTAGAGGAAAATGCTCAGTATTTGACAAAAAATAATATTTGGCTAAATCTGAAAGATTAATTAGGAATGAAACATGACCAATTATTACAGCATCTTCTCTATCCTAACCTAACTCCTATGAAATGTTCTTTCTTATGTTCCTCATTCTAATTCTATTTATAGTTCTTTTCCAACTGCTCCTCTTTAGGAGAAAATTGTTCCTTCATTCATCTTTCTGATTTTTTAATTACCTTTAAATTGAGGAAGAATAAGTAGAAATGTGTGGTAATGTTTCATATTATGTAGGCATATGTAAGCATAAATAAAAAATCATGAAAATAATTATTTAGAAATTTTTATATTATATTAAGAATATTATTAGCATAATTCACTATATCAATAAGCAAATTAACAAAAGCATATGATTATCTTAATGGATGCAGAAAAAGCATTTGATAAAATCCAACATCCGTTCCTATAAAAAACACTACAGTATATAGGAATAAATGGATATTTCCTTAAAATGGTTATTTAAAACCATCAGTAAGCATCATATGCAAAGGGGATAAACTGATATCATTCTCAATAAGATCAGGTGTGAAACAAGGTTATCTCCATCACCATTACTATTCGATATTGTGTTAGAAATGCTAGCTTTGGCAATAAGAGATGAAAAAGAGATTAAAGGAATTAGAGTAGGTCTCTACTCTTGGTATTCCTATATTTGAGTTTGGTAGATCTCTGTTATCAAAAATTAACTTCCTTAAATCCCAAATTTATGATATTTAAAACCAAAGAAAACCAAATTATCACTCTTTGCAGATGATATGATAATATACTTAGAGAACTTTAGAGAATCAACTAAAAAACTATTAGAAATAATCCACAAATTTAGCAAAGTTGCAGAATGCAAAATAAATCCACATAAATCATCAGCATTTTTATGCATCACTAACAAAATCCAACAGCAAGAGATACTTAGAGAAATTCCATTTAAAAAACTGTTGATAGTATAAAATATTTGGAAATCTATCTGCCAAGGCAAAGTCAGGAACCATATATACAAAACTACAAAACACTTTCCACACAAATAAAGTCAGATCTAAACAATTGGAAAAATATCAAGTCCTCTTGGAAAGATTGAGAGAATATAATAAAGATGACAATATTACCTAAGCTAATTTATTTATTGCTATACCAATCAGACTCCCAAGAAACTATTTTACTGACCTAGAAAAAATAACACACAATTCATCTGGAAGGACAAAAGGTCAAGAATGTCAAGAAAATTAATGAAAAAAAAAAAGCAAATGAAGGTGACCTAGTTGTATCAGATCTAAAACTATATTATAAAGCAGCAGTCATCAAAACCATTTGGTACTGGCTAAGAAACAGAATAGTTGATCAGTGGAATAGGTTAGGTTCACAGGACAAAATAGTCAATGACAATCGTAAACTAATGTTTCACAAACCCAAAGACCCCAGATTTTGTCATAAGAACTCACTATTTGACAAAAACTGCTGGGGAAATTGGAAACTAGTATGGCAGAAACTAGGCATTGACCCACTCCTAACACCATATACCAAGATCAGGTTGAAATGGGGTCATAATGTAAATATAAAGAATGATATTATAAACAAATTAGAAGAACTTAGGATAGTTTACCTCTCAGATCTGTGGAGGAAAAGGAATGTGTTTCCAAAGAAGAACTAGAGATCATTATTGATCACAAAGTAGTTAATTTTGATTATATTAAATTAAAAAGTTTTTGTACAAACAAAACTAATGCAGACAAGATTAGAAGTGAAACAATTTACATTAAGCTAAAGTCCTCATTTCTAAAATATATAGAGAATTAAATCAAATTTCTAAGAATCCAAGCCATTCTCCAATTGATAAATGGTCAACAGATATAAACAGACAATTTTCAGATGAAGAAATTGAAAGGATTTCTAATCATATGAAAAGGTGCTCCAATTCACTATTGATCAGAGATATGCAAAATAAGACAACTCTGAGATATCACTACACATTTGTCAAGTTGGCTAAGATGACAGGAAAAGATAATGACAAATGTTGGAGGCGATGTGGGAAAACTGGGACATTGATACATTGTTGGTGAAACTGTGAACAGTTTCAAACATTCTGGAGAGCAATTTGAAAGTGTGCTCAAAGAGTTATCAAACTGTGCATACCCTTTAACCCTGCAGTGTTTCTACTGGGTTTATATCCCAAAGAGATCTTAAAGGAGGGAAAGGGATCCATATATGAAAAAAATGTTTGTGGCAGCCCTTTTTGTAGTGGCAAGAAACTGAAAACTGAATGGATTCCCATCAGTTGGAGAAAGGCTGAATAAATTATGGCATATGAATGTTATGGAATATTATTGTTCTGTAAGAAACAACCAACAAGATGATTTCAGAGATTCCTAGAGAGATGTACATGAACTGATGCTAAATGAAATGAGCAGAACCAGATCATTATACAACAAGAGAACCATATGTTGATCAATTCTGTTGGCCACGGCTCTCTTTAACAAAGAGATGATTCAAACTAGTTCAAATTGTTCATTGATGAAGAAACCCATATATACCCAGAGAGAGGCCTATAGGATTTGAGTGTGGACCACAACATAGCATTTTCATGCTTTCCGTTGATGTTTATTTGCATTTTGTTTTCCTTCTCAAGTTTGTTTTTTTTTTTCCCCTCTTGATCCGATTTTTTCTTGTTCAGGAAGATTACTATATAAATATGTATACATACATTGGATTTGACATTTATTTTAACATACTTAACATGTTTTGGACTAGCTGCCATCTAGGAGAGGGGATCAGGGAAAGAGGGAAAAATTTGAAACGTTAAGTTTTGTGTCAATGTCGAAAAATTTACCCATGCATATGTTTTGTAAATAAAAAGCTTTAAAATTTTTTTACAAAAAGATGTCTTTGGAATATAGGGTTAACAGTTTGATAACTTTTTTACCATAGTTCCAAACTGCTCTCCAGAATGGCTGGATCAGTTCACAACTTCACCAACAATGTATCAGTGTCCCAGTTTTCCCATATCCCCTCCAACATTCATCTTTGTCTTTTCCTGTCAGCTTAGCCAATCTGACAAGTGTGTAGTGTTAACTCAGAGTTGTCTTAATTTGCATTTCTCTGATCAATAGTGATTTAGAGCACCTTCTCATATGATTAGAAATTGTTTTAATTTCATCATCTGAAAATCGTTTGTTCATATCCTTTGAATTGGAGGATTGCTTGAATTTTTATAAATTTGAGTCAATTTTCTATATATTTTAGAAATGAGGCCTTTATGAGAACCCTTAAATGTAAAAAAAAAAAAATGATTTCCCAACTTATTGCTTCCCTTCTGATTTTGTCTGCATTAGTTTTGTTTGCACATAAACTTATTAACTTAATATAATAAAAATTTTCTATTTGGTTCAGTTATGAATTCCAGGTCTTCTTTGGACATAAATTCCTTCCTTCTCCACAGATCTGAGAAGTAAACTATCCTATGTCCCTTTAATTTATTTATAAATGTCAAAGTCAAAAACCCATTTAGATCTTATCTTGGTATGTGGTGTTAAGTATAAGTCAAGCCTTAATTTCTCCCATATTAGTTTCCAATTTCCCCCACAGTTTTTGTCAAATGATGAGTTCTTATCCCCAAAGCTGGGATCTTTGGGTTTGTCAAACAATAGATTGCAATAATTATCGCCTATTTTGACTTGTAATCCTAACCTATTCTACTGATACTACACGTTGATAAAGAAAAACAATTCAAATATCAAGGAGCAACATAATTTGGCAGCTTCCACAATAAAGGATTAGAGGAGCTAGAATACCATATCTCAGAAGGCAAAAGACATAGAGTTACACCCAAGAATTAACAACCTAGAGAGACTGAGTATCATCTTCCAGAGAAGGCTATGGATCCTTAGTGAAGTAAGAGACTTTCAATCATTTCTATTGAAAAAAAAAACAGAACTAAACAGAAAATTTAATCTACAAACACAGAATTTAAGAGAAGTAGAGAAAGTTAAACAGAGTGAATATATATATATATATCTTCAAGGTATAAAAATATTTATATCCCTAGATGAGAAAACACTATCTATAAATCCTGAGAACTGTATCTGTTACTGAGGTAGACAGAGGGGAGCATCACATGGATGGAGAATGTGGTTGTGAAGGAACTCTGAGATGATGTGAAAGAAAAATAGACATTTAAGGGTGAAAAAGTTCTGCACTGGAAGAACAGGAAAGGGGAAGGATAATGGAACAAATCTGGCATAAAAGACCTATTACAATCCAGGGAAGAAGGAAGCTAAATAAGCATCGTCTGAAGCTTGATCTTATCATTTGATTTCTCTTAAAGAGGGTATAATTAAATTAAGAGGGAATGATTAAATCATTCAGTTGGATATATAAGTTTATATAACACTCTAAAGAAGTAGGAGGAGAAAGAGGAAAGAAAAGGAAGGAGTTGGAAAGAAGGGAGGTCAGAAACACTAGGAAACAAAGGTAAGAGAAGGGAGAATGGTGATAGAAGATAAGCTAAAAATTGGTTGGTTGGGTTGAGTGAGTTAAAAAACCCAAAACACTACTAGGGACAGGGTGGAAAAAGAGAACAAAAGTATATACAGGGAGAAAATAGGATGGAGTGGGAAAATACAAAGTATAGTGGCTGAGTAGTATCAAACCTAAAACTATATTATAAAGAAGTAGTCTCCAAAACCACAAAATATTGGCTAAGAAATGGAATGATGGATCAGTGAAATAGATTACATACACATGACACAATACAAATGTTGGAGGGTATGTGGGAAAACTGGGACACTAATACATTGTTACTACAGTTGTGAAATAATCCAACCATATTGGAGAGCAATGTAGAACTATGTCCAAAGGGCTATACCTTTTGACCAGTAATTACATTCCTGGATCTGTATCTCAAGGAAATCATAAAGAAGAAAAATGACTCATGTGCAAAAATGTTTGTAGCAGTTCTTTTTGTGGTAACAAAAAATTGGAAAATGAGTAGATACCCATTTGTTGGGAAACAGCTGAATAAGCTGTGGTATATGAAGACAATGGATTATTACTGTTCTATAAAAATAATGAAAAAAGTTGATTTTTAGAAAGGCCTGAAAAAATTTACACGAATTGATGCTAAGTGAAACAAGCAGAACCAGGAATACATTGTACACAATAATAGCAAGAATATGTGATGATCAGCTACAAAAGAGTTGGTTTTTCTTGTAATGGGCCAGAACTCTGGAGAAATATACTTGAGGCAAGGATTCTTACTACACAATGTTAACTCAGTAGAATTGATAAGACAATGATTATCTAGTTTAGCATGGTGATTAATAGTTCTCTAATTCAATGTGATTGATTTAATCTTACAACAAATAATGGTTCCCTAGTGATATAATAATTGGCCTATACTCAGAATGATGAATTTATTTCATTGTAATAGAGGGGATAAACTCAACCATAGAGGAGAAGACTTGATCACTCTTAAGGCGACTCTCCTGCCTTCATCATTTCTCCACTAAGACCAAGGACTTGGGTTGGTCCCAAGATCTTCCAGAGAGCTAGACTGGGCACTGTATTTTAATCCATCCTGGTGTGGGTGCTCAAGAAAGTATTGGCATGTTTTATCACCCCAACTTGGGGGCTCTAGAAAACAGGACATTACATTTGAATGTGCAGACTGCTGACTGGCTGACAGGCTGAGAGTGCTGAAGCAGAATGTGAGACTGAAGGAGACAATAAAGACTTTGGACTTTATCCCTGACTATTCTTGTGGTGATTATTCTGCTGAAACCAAGGCCCATTTAGAGGACCTCCAGAAAGCTAGTTAGAGCATTACATTTTCTCAGTAGCTAAGTGATCCAAATCAATCCTAATAGACTAAGGCAGAAAATGCCATCTGCATCCAAACAAAGAACTATGGAAATTAAGTATAAATCAACACATGCTATATTCATTTCTTTTTTTTTTTCCTGTTTTTTTCTTCCCCCATGGTTTTTCCTTTTTGTTCTGATTTTTCTCTTCCAACATGATTCATAAAGCAATGTATATTAAAATAAATTAATTTTTTAAAAAAGAAAGATCGATCTTAACATCACCAATAGTTAACCAAAATAGTACGATTACTGATCTAGGGGCACACATCCTGGAGAATGAAGTCAAGCGTACCCTAGGAACAATGCTAACAAAAAAGCTAATGAAGGTAATGGAATTCTTGTTGAGTTATTAAAAACCCTAAAATATGATGCTATTGAAGTTCTGCACTCAAATGTCAGCAAATTTGGAAAACGCAACAGTGGTCACTAGATTAGAAAAAAATCAGTTTATAGCTACATTCTAAAGAAGAGCAATGTTAAATAATGTTAAAATTATTGAACAATTGGGTTATTTCATATACCAGTGATCCCATGTTCAGGTTCTGCAATTTAGGCTTCAGCTATATGTGAAATGAAAATTATTGTAAAGTCAACTTCTTTTCAAAGGGGAATTAGAAGCCAAATTCTCAGCATTCATTTGTTTATAGAGAAAGTAAGATAATCCCAGAAAAATGCCTACTCATACTTCATTAACTACACAAAGGTCTTTGTAAGGATCATGACAAAATGTGGCAAGACTTCAAAGAGAAGGGAGTAGCAGATCATCTTACTTGTCTCCTGAGGAATATGTGTGAAGATGAAGAATGAACAGTTAGAAGCAAACATGATGCAAATGACTGGTAAAAGGATCATTACAAGTCTGTAACTTATTGCTTTATTTCTTTAATTTATATGCAGAGTATATCATGTGATATACTTCTCCAGGAGAAATATGAAAAATCTCAATACCATGCTGACCAGAAAATACCATTCTGATAGTGTGGTGTTCTCTTCTTTTTTTATACTATATGATGGTACTCTGGGAGCAGGTTTCTTGGGGAGGTTTCTGGAGGCAGCCTTAGTTTCAGTTCATGTCATAATTACTCCAAATACAGCCAGGAGTTAAAATCCAATCTTTTATTGTCTCTTCCAAAATAGCCCGGTTAATTTTCTTAGAGGCCTATCTCCCTCCTTGGTTCCAAGAGCTCTTGCAGTTTGTCTTTTAGCTCTTCCAGCTTCTGCCTCTCGCTCCTGGCTTTTCAATTTCCAACTGACCCTTGCTGAGACTGAGAGCTTCTTATATATGATCTCTTAAAGGTGTGAACCCAAAAGTTGATTTCTTCTCTGAGAGAGTGGAATTGTGGGAGGTGTAAATTTTGTGAATCTCATACTGAATACTGACTTGTGAATCTCCCAAACTTGTGAACTAATGTGTGAGCTAATGTGTGAACTCTCAAAAGTGTAATCATTAAACATTGTTTGTATCAATTCTATTGAGTTAACACCTTGTTTCAAGTTCTGGCTCATAACATGATAGAATAAATTTAAAAAGAATTAAGAAACTTCTTCATAAGGATGGAATCAGAAAATGTAAAATATGTAACAATTTTATTGAATTGTAACAAATAAACAAAATGAAACTAAGATTTTTGCAATGATTTTGCATCATCTCCTTGCAAATAGATGGAAAAGAAATGGAAATAGTATAAGATCTTATATTTTTGGGCTGAAAAATTAGTGCAGATGGCAATTGCTGCCATAATTAAAAGACATTTGCTTTTTGAAAGGAAAGCTGTGGCAACTCCGGATGGCATACTAAAAAGCGCAGATATTACCTTGCAAACAAAGGTCCATATGGTCAAAGCTACATTTTTGCCAGTAGCAATATATGGCTACAAGAGCTATAACATAAGGAAGGTAAAATACCACAGAATCAACACTTTTGAATTATGGTACTGAAGAAAACTTTTGAGAGTCCCTTGTTCAATAAGGAGATTAAATTAGTCAATATTCAAAGAAAATTAATTTAGACTATTCACTAGAAGGTCAAATAATAAAGCTGAAGATTACACACTATATTCACATAATAAGAAGTTGAGATTAATTGGAAAAGCCTCTGAGGCTGGGAAAGATTGAAGGCGGAAAGAGAAGTTGGCAGAAGGTGGAAACAATGAACATGAACTTGGACAGACTTCAAGAGAGATAGTGGAGGATAAAAGGGCTTTGAGTACTGTGATTAATTCACAAATAATTGAAAATGACCAAATGACTGAATAACAAATATTTTTTCACTTCCATCAATAGGTATTTATTTCTTTAACTGAGAGAATGTAAGTTTTTTAAAGCAAGGATTGTTTTATTTTTACTTTAGTATCCTCAAGGTGTAGTAAAAAGCTTGTTACAATGTAGTAGATTAATAAATACAATGAATTAATTGATGGATAGGAATAAGGCAAAGCCATATCTATCATTTGAAGAAAATTTTAGCTTATTTTGAGAAAGCTCATAACCAGGTAGGCTACAATATAATAATCTACAAAAATTCATCTCCTAAAAATATACCTACTTATATATTTTGAAAAAAATTATTTAAAACTAAATAAAAATAGAAAAAGAGAGAAAAGGAAAATAAACAAAATAAAATATTGTCATAGGCTTGGCAGAACTTCAGGGAATATGCAAAATATGTAAGAATACCTTTTCATTTCAAGAAAGCATATATAATAATAGAAGAAACTCTAATAGAAGAAATAATGACTGTCTATTATTTTTTTGGCTTTCTTGTAGGTTATATTTTTTGTCCTCTGTTGGGTACTTTTTACTTTATTCTTTTCATCTCTCTCAAACAGGCTACAGTTATGCATGGATCTCTCTCTCTCTCTCTCTCTCTCTCTCTCTCTCTCTCTCTCTCTCTCTCTCTATATATATATATATATATATACATATATAAATATATATATATTATATACATATATAAATATTTACAAATATGTAGTCATGCATCTAAAATAGTATTAATATGGCTGACATAATATAGATTTTTCTCTTTTAGTTGAATCTTTAAATTGGACTTGAGATCAATGATTACTAGCCCTACCTTTTCCCTCTAATGAATTATATTCCTGATCTTTGTTATAATATTTGTATATGTCTTATTTCCCATCTTCGCTATTTTTAAAAAATATTTTTCTAGTTGGTTAACTACCTCCCACAATCTTCTTGTTTTTCTTGAATGTTTCTTATTTCTTTGTTTATTTTCCCTCAATATCTCTCATTTGATTTTTGAAGTCTTTTTTGAGTTCTTCTATGAATTTTTTTCTGGGAAGGTTACAATTTAACAATACTTTTTGGGGGTAGAAGAGGATTCTTTTTATTTCACTGTCCTCATCTGAAGATGAACCCCTGTCCTCCCCATTCCTATCATAAATTTCTATGGTTGATTTTTTTCTTTATTCATTTTAAAAAATGAATACTGTTAATATAAGCACCCTTCTCTCCTCTGACATGAACCCCCAATGCAAAAGCTCCCCAGTCCTGCAAATGCCCACAGCCAGCAGTAATCCAAACCCACTGCTTCTGCATTCATAGATATGCTGGCTCTTTCTTGCCCAAAGGCATATCTCTGCAACGCAGCTGAGCCTGGCTTTTCTAATCAACAGAGATTTCTTCAGTCTTCAAGGTCTCAAATCCAGGATTTCTCTTGTGGTCCTGGAGGTGAAAATTCCTGTGATTCAGGTTGAAATTACTGGGGAACCCAGCTAACCCTAAGGGTCTCCACTAGTTTCTGTGGAGCTAACCTGTTTACATTTCACATTGGTTAACTCCTAGTCCTGGGGTCTTTCTTCAGGTCTTCTTGGGGTGTCCCAGGAGGAACCCTGTTGTTCTCCAAATCTTATTTGTTTTTCACCAATTTATATTCACTCTGAAGAACAATTTTGTTCTGTTTTGGGGGAAATTGGAAGAGATTGAAAATTTCTAATCTACTTTGCCATCTTAACAGAATTTCCCCTGCCCCTTTACAATCTTTTTAGTGGAGTATCTGCACAAGCACCATTATAAATCCTAAGAATTGTAGCAAGTTTCTATACCTATGAAAATGAAATATATGATTAAATCTCTTCTTTCAAGGAATATTTTAAAAATATTTGGGGGAAAAGAAGATAAAGAAATCTGAAACATCTAGAAACCAATATTCAACAGTATATGATTAACTGAATAATTGACTATCAAGCGGGGTCAAATTCTATATATGGGATGAAGTCACTTTTATATATTAAAATGCTTCTGTTTAAATTTCAAAAATGGTTTGTTATGAATGTACTCTTAGAAAACCATTTCTGTTTAAGCTGATATTTTTTTGTAACTTCAATAGGTTTTTAAAAGTCAAAAACAAATGTAAATCTGGTTCTATCTAAGTTGTCATCCAGACTGGATTAAAAGCCAGAATCCTAAAATATGCTGTTACAAGAAACGCATTAAAGCAGACAATAATGAGTAAAGATAGATACAGAGTAAAAGTGAAAGGCTGGAACAGAATCTCTTATACTTCAGTTGAAGTAAAAAAAAAAAAGTAGGGGTAGTCATCCTGAACTCAGATCAATCAAAAGCAAAATTTGATCTAATTAAAAGATATAAGGTAGGAAATTATATCATGCTAACGGGTAGCATAGATAATAAAGCCATATCAATATTAAACATATATGCACCAAGTGGTGTAGCATCTAAATTCCTAAAAGACAAGTAAAGAGAGTTGCAAGAAGACATAGACAGAAAAACTATAATAGTGGGAAAGCTCAACCTTGCACTCACAAAACTAGATAAATCAAACCACAAAATAAATTTTTTAAAAAAGTTAAAGAGGTAAATAGAGTACTAGAAAAACTATATATGATAGATCTTTGGACAAAATTGAATGTAGACAGAAAAGAGTAAACTTTCCTCTTGGCAATACAAAAATTGATCATATATTAGGACATAAAGACCTCAAAATGAAATGCAGAAAGGCAGAAATAGTAAATACATTTTTTCAGATCATGATGCAATAAAAATTACATTTAATAAAGGGCCAGGAGAAAATATACCAAAAAGAAATTGGAAACTAAATAATCTTATCCTAAAGAATGAATGGGTCAAACAGCAAATCATAAACACAATAAATAATTACATCCAAGAGAATGATGAGAAAACATACCAAATTTGGGGGGGATACAGCCAAAGCAGTAATAAGGGGACATTTTATATCTCTAAATGCTTACTTGCAGAAAATAGAAAACGAGAATATCAATAAATTGGGCTTGCAACTAAAAAAGCTAGGAAAAGAACAAATTAAATCCCCTCAATCAAATACTGAACTTGAAATTCTAAGACATCAACAAAACTGAAATTTAAAAATTATTGAGTTAATAAATAAAATTAAGAGTTGGTTTTATGAAAAACCCAACAAAATAGATAAACCTTTGGTAAATTTGATTAGAAAAAGGAAAAAGGAAAATCCAATTGTAAGTCTCAAAAATAAAAAGGGAGAACTATCTACCAATGAAGAGGAAATAAGAGCAATTATCAGGAGCTGCTTTGCCCAACTTTATGCCAAGAAATTTGACAACATAAGTGAAATGGAGGAATACCTACAAAATATAGATTGTCCTGATTAATAGAAGAGGAAATAAATTACTTAAATAGTCCCATTTTAGAAAAAGAAACTGAATGAGCTATTAATCAACTCCCTAAGAAAAAATCTCCAGGAACAGATAGATTTACATGTGAATTCTACCAAACATTTAAAGAACAATTAACTCCAACCCTATATAAAGTATTTGAAAAAAGTAGGGAATGAAGGATTCCTACCAAATTACTTTTTTGTCGCAGACATGGTAACAAAACAGATACTAAAAACAAGTAGGATGAAAAGAAAGAAAGGATAAAAAGAAAGAAAAAAAAAAGAAAACCAGTCTTCCTAATGAATATTGATGCAAAAATATTAAATAAAATTTTAGCAAAGAGATTACAGAAAATCATCTCCAGGATAATATACCATGACCAAGTAGGATTTATACCAGTAATGCAGGGCTTTTTCAATATTAGGAGAACTATTAGCATAATTGACTATATCAATAACCAAATTAACGAAAAAAATATGAGTAGCTTAATAGATGCACAAAAAAATTTGATAAAATCCAATGCCCATTCCTATTAAAAACACTAGAGAATAGAGGAACAAATGGACCTTTACTTAAAATAGTCAGTAGCATTTATTTAAAACCATCAACAATCATTATATGTAATGGAGATAAACTATAACCATTCCCAATAAGATGAGGGGTGAAACAAGATTGCCCACTATCAATCATCATTGCTATTCAATATTGGAGTAGAAATGCTAGTTTTGGCAATAAGAGAAGAAAAACTGATTAAAGGAATTAGAGTACGTAATGGAGAAACCAAATTATCACTCTTTGGAGATGATAAAATGGTGTACTTATAGAACCCCAGAGAAAAGCTATTAAAAATAATCCACAACTCTGGCAAAATTGCAGGATACAAAATAAATCCACATAAATCATCAGTATTCTTATACATCACTAACAAAATGTAACAGAAAGAGATACAAAGAAAAATTCTATTTGAAAAAACTTGATAATATAAAATATTTGGGAATTTATCTTCCAAGGGAAACTCAGGAACTTTATAAACAAAACTACAAATCACTTTCCACATAAATAAAGTCAGATCTAAGTAACTTGAAAAAATATCAAGGGATTGAGGATAAGTTGAGTAAATACAATAAAGATGACAATGCTCCCTAAACTATTCTATTTATTTAGTGCTATACCAATCAAATTCCCAAGAGACTAATTTACTGACCTAGAAAAAATCGCAACAAAATTCATCTGGGAGGACAAAAGGTCAAGAATTGCAAAGGAATTAATGAAGAGAAAAGCAAATGAAAGTGGCCTACTGTACCACATCTAAAACTATATTATAAAGCAGCAGTTAGGAAAAACATTTCATAGTGGCTAAGAAACAGAGAAGTTGATCAATGGAATAAGTTAGGTTCACACAACAAAATAACCAATGACTATAATAATCTGGTATTTGACTCAGAGGCCCCACCTTTTTGGATAAGAATTCACTATTTTACAAAAACTGCTGGGAAAACTGGAAACTAGTAGGGCAGAAAGTAGGCATGGACCCACACTTAACACTGTACACCAAGATAAGGTTGAAATTCGTTCATGATCTTGACGTAAAGAATGATACTATAAACAAACTAGAAGAATATAGGATAGAGGAAAGAATTTGTGACCAAAGAAGAACTAGTGATCATTATATTAAGTTATAAAGTTTATGTTAAGTTATATTTATATTAAGTTAAATTTATTTTATATTAAGTTTTATTAAGTTAAAAAGATTTTGAACAAACAAAACGAACGCAGACAAGATTAGAAGGGAAGTAATAAACTGGGAAAACATTTTTACACCCAAAGGATCTGATAAAGGCCTCATTTCTTTTTTTTTTTTAATTTTTAAATAACTTTTTATTGATAGAACGCATGCCAGGGTAATTTTTTACAGCATTATCCCTTGCATTCATTTCTGTTCCGATTTTTTGCCTCCCTCCCTCTACCCCTTCCCCCAGATGGCAAGAGTCCTTTACATGTTGAATGGGTTGCAGTATATACTAGATACAATATATGCGTGCAGAACCAAACAGTTTCTTGTTGCACAGGGAGAATTGAATTCAGAAGGTATAAATAACCCGGGAAGAAAAACAAAAATGCAAGCAGTTTATATTCATTTCCCAGTGTTCTTTCTCTGGGTGTAGCTGCTTCTGTCCATCTTTGATCAATTAAGGCTCTCTTTATCGAAGAGATCCACTTCCATCAGAATACATCCTCAAACAGTATCGTTGTTGAGGTATATAATGATCTCCTGGTTCTGCTCATTTCACTCAGCATCAGTTCATGTAAGTCTCGCCAGTCCTCTCTGTATTCATCCTGCTGGTCATTCCTTACAGAACAATAATATTCCATAACATTCATATACCACAATTTACTCAACCATTCTCCAATTGATGGACATCCTTTCATTTTCCAGCTTCTAGCCACTACAAAAAGGGCTGCCACAAACCTTTTGGTACATACAGGTCCCTTTCCTTTCTTTAGTATCTCTTTGGGGTATAAGCCCAGTAGAAACACTGCTGGATCAAAGGGTATGCACAGTTTAATAACTTTTTGAGCATAGTTCCAAATTGCTCTCCAGAATTCCACCAACAATGTATCAGTGTCCCAGTTTTCCCACATCCCCTCCAACATTCCCCATTATCTTTCCCTGTCATTCTAGCCAATCTGACAGGTATGTAGTGGTATCTCAGAGTTGTCTTAATTTGCATTTCTCTGATTAATAATGATTTGGAGCATATTTTCATATGTCTATAAATAGTTTCAATTTCTTCGTCTGAGAATTGTCTGTTCATATCCTTTGACCATTTATCAATTGGAGAATGGTTTGATTTCTTATGGAAATGTAAGGCCTCATTTCTAAAATATATAGAGAATTGACTCAAATTTATAATAGTTCAAACCATTTTCCAATTCATAAATGGTCAAAGGATATGAACAGACAATTTTCAGATGAAGAAATTAAAATTATCTGTAACCACATGAAAAGCTGCTCCAAATCACTATTGATCACAGAAATGCAAATTAAGACAACTCTGAGATACCACTACACACCTGTCAGATTGCTTAAGATGACAGGAAATGATAATGACGATTGTCCTAAAGGAGGGAAAGGTACCCACATATGCAAAAATGTTTGTGGCAGCCCTCATTGTAGTGGCAAGAAACTGGAAACTGAGTAGATGCCCATCAATTGGAGAATGGCTGAATAAATTATGGTATATGAATGCTATGGAATACTATTGTTCTGTAAGAAACAACCAGCAGGATGATTTTAGAGATGCTTGGAGAGACATACATGAATTGATGCTAAATGAAATGAGCAGATCCAGGAGATTGTTATACACAGCAACAACAAGACTATATGATGATCAATTCTGATGGACATGGCTCTCTTCAACATTGAGATGATTTAAACCAGTTCAACTAGTGCAGTGATAAAAAGAGCCATCCACACCCAGAGAGAGAACCATGGGAACAGAGTGTGGAACACAACATAGCATTCTCACTCTCTTTGTGGTTGCTTGCATTTTATTTTCTTTCTTAGTTTTTCCTTTTCTTCCTTCTTGATCTGATTTTTCTTGTGCAACAAGATAACTATAAATATGCATATATATATTGGATCTAATGTGCATTTCAACATATTTAACATGTATTGGACTACCTGCCAGCTAGGGGAGAGGGTGGAAAGAAGGAGGGGAAAATTTGGAACAAAAGGTTATACAAGGGTCAATGTTGGAATAATTACCCATGAATATGCTTTGTAATTAAAAAGCTTTAATAAAAAAAATAAAAAAAAACAATATAGTGTTGGCTGATTCCAAAAAAAAAGATGGTCTGCAACCTAGTTAAAGAGTTCTTTTCATGCATACCACTCCAAATTTCAGGGAAGGAAGTGATACCAAGCATAGGATTATACTGAGTGTGTAATTATGACACTGGTTGATTCAGGAATATACAAGAATTTTCTGAAACTCTGAAGTCCACAAATTGTTTAGGAAGCATTTGAAAGCAATAATAAGGATATTATAAAGTAAATGGAATTTTTTTGTGTGTATGTGGCTATATGGACGGATATCTTGAATTGTACAAAGTTATTTTATATTTTTCTTTACATCACCCATGTATGTCCTTCATGATGTCCTACTTAGTACTAAAACCTGCCTGCTGGGTTGCTTCATTGAAAGTAACTTCCATTAAAGTATATGATTATTTTAATTTAAGAGGCTCATGGGGACTTTTTACACTGAATTCCCATCTTCTTTTGTTAAGAATTACCATTCCTATAGAGAGAATATACAATGACAGAAAATGAAATTTCCCTTTACCCTAAATTGGGATTAAGTATAAAGTACTCCCACATTGATGATTAAATGTTTCTTTACAACATCCATGTGGGAATGAACTAGTCTGTGTGGATGTGGATAATAATCTACCTGAATTTATCTATCAAACTGCATGAATATTTGCCTAAATTTGGTAATGGTCAAATTTGTGGAATACTTTTAAAATCTCTTCCAACCTGTGTGGGAACGGAGATCACTGTACAATTTGAGTAGTATCATCTTTTTCCTTCACTTTATACATAATCCTTTCCTAATAATCTATGTATTTCTGATCTTCAAAGTCTAAGAATTTCTGGGTATGATAGGTTCAAGATATGGGGAAAGTCTGAGAACTTTAAGAAGTAAATGCTGGCCAGGGAACACGAGCCTCAAAGGTCATTTTCCCTAGTAGTAGTTGAAATAAACAATTTATGTACTGTAATCCAGGAAACTAGTCCTTTGAAGGCTTGAATGGAGAAATAATATGATATTTAATGTAAATATCACTCACTCTCTCCTCTTTCTCCAATTCGCAATGGGACTTGATATTAGTTAATGGATGTAGCATAACAGTCATCGTATAAAATTCAGGAAAGGGCACTTTCCTACCCATATAATACCAGACATATTTCTTAGGATAGCCATGTGCTTCATATATACTCTTCAGATGAATCTTATACTGAAGTTCTTTCTCTAGTGCCAGGATTATTGGAAGGTTATGTTTCATATTAATGAAATGACCAGAGAAATGGCCTCAACATAAACTGCCTAATCAACAAAGGTCCAGGACCTACAGACAATATTATTCATTGATAAGAGACAGTGGCTAAGCAAAGTTCCTGGAAGAGAACGACATGAAAGTGTTTGCCTGATTCTCTTTTGAGAATTCTAATGCATTGTTAGAAACAAAAGATGGGGGAAGCAAAGGGTCTTCAATAAATGTTGAGCCCTAAAGTCTATAGTATTAAGGCGATAAATGTCCTTATAATTGATTTTTATTTGCCAGTTTGCATAGATAGACCTCCAGGGAGCAAGAACCCAAGGACCCAAGAAAGTCTAATTAAATACTGCCTTATATAATTTGGGTTGTATAATGTCCCTATAGTTTTCCAGAGATTCAAGAACTTTATGTTTCACAATAACATAGATATGGGGTAATAACTTCTCTCCACCTTTGAGAGAGAAAAAAAGAAATAAAACAAAATAAAATAAAACAAAAAAACTTCTTCAGTTTGATGAATTGACCTGTACCTTCTTCCCATTTCTATGCTACTACCAACCATTTGTCAAATTGAACAAATGTCAAATTGAGAGGACTGATAGAGTTTATACATATCTACTGAACCCTTATGGTGCCATACAAAGTGCAAATCATGCTATAGTATAACAGGGGCTCTTACCTCCATGAAAAATATTCAATAGCTCCTAGACTTTTCAAGGAACTACTATAATTTCATTAGTGGATTCTTCACTCAAATGGTAAAAGCCTCCCTTGCCCATTATTTTCTAATAAACACCTGGTGGGGAAGAGGATGAGAATGATTTAAAGAATCAGTTTATTCAGTATTTTTCTTGACATGTTTATATGGCCATTGGAGTATACAGTATGATATAGTCATGACCTGATAGTTAGGAATGAGTAAATTTGTTGTCTATTAGACAAGGGTGAATTGAAGTGATAATAGAAGTGTCAGATCCAGGTAATGCATTTTGATTGGTTAGTTTTCCTCTATTTGTAAGGAATGTAGCCCATGAGTTGTTCAAGAGTGATGCAGGATCATCTGTGTAAGCATGATTGAATGGAAGTGTGCCATTAGCTTGGGTAAAAATTGTGAAAGTCTGGGAGTCTGGGCTAAGACACTGTTGCCTAGTGATCCAGGACTTGGAGAGGCTTTTCTAAGAAATCAGATTAGTGGTACTGGTTACCAGCCATACAGATGTGGTAGAGATATGACTGAGAATCTGAGTAGCCAAGGGTAGATTAAAGAACTGTGTATTTGTCTGAGATGGACAGGGGTGTGTTCCTCAAAATTTTGGGGATGGTGATGTTTAGTAGCCCCATCCTATAAATGGTGGGTCTAAGATATTTAGGCGCCCTGACACTGATTTCTTTAGTTGTGGGATCCAGTAAAATCACAATCCAATAACTTAGATTCATTAAAGGTATATATTTCTGCTTCTTGCCTGAAAGAAATTTGGGCTGGGAATGTAAGACAGGTACATCATCTTGATGAGTATTCTGGAGAATTCTAACTGGATATCCCAGGAAGCCTGAGATTCAGAAGATTATACAACTTAATTCTATTGATCCAGGCCTAGAGAAGCTGTAGTCTAGGTTTGATACTCCAAATATAATGGATTCTTAGTGTAGGGCCTAGTTTTTTCATGTGACTTACGGACAAATATCTGGTTTTTAGAACCCACTTCAGGTTCTGTTTTGTGTTTTTTGCTGAGACAGAGTATATTAACAATGGTTCCCTTCCAGGTTCTTACTTGTTGTACTAATTCTTAAGAAATCTCTCTTATTAAAATGGCAGTACTCCTACATGGGAAATTTGGATGTAAGAACAACCTTAGTAGCAATTATAGCTATTCAAGAAATTAATATGCTTCTTGGAAGGTCAAAGGGAATGCTTGCCTGATTCTCTTTTCAGAATCCTAATGCATTGTTAGAGATTGTTAGTATTTGCCTCTCACTGGAGACCTTTAAAAAAATTCTGAATGACCTCTTGTTTGGTAGGCTGTTGAGAGAATTAAATCTTTTGGATTTTAATAAATAAATTGGATTACATAAATCCAGAATTCTCTTTCTACTCTGATATTCTTTCATTTTCTATAGTTTTTGAGGCTAAGGTATCACGTGCTCCTGACATTTTATTGTACTTTTGCCAATAATGTTATGGATAATAACTAGAGTGATATAATACTTCTTCCTTTTATTATACAGATATATTTCTAAAGCTATTTCCAAGGCTATTCCCAAAGCAAGACCTTGGGAAATGTGTTGCTTTAAATAAAAAATAATAAAAAGGACTCTTTGGAGTCAATTCATCAAACTCTTATTAGGAGACTTCTATAAAAATAAAATGATTCCTGCCCTCAGCAAACTTTCAGGTTTAATTTAAATTCAGGTCATTTCCCCAGGCATTAAAGAATAGAGAATACTGAAAAAATACAAAGTAATCAACTAAGGTATCTACACTAAACTTTCCCCTGAAGAATTTTACTCTGTTCTCTCTTTCAAATAGAGCTTCATAATTTGTCCTTGTCAATCTTTTAGGCTTGATATCATATACAAGCCTTCTATTTGGTATGACATTTGTGCACATTGGAACTGCTACATCATTGCTTCCCCCACTGCTTGGGACATTCAACTGTAATTTAGGTGTTTGCCTCTTTTCTTTTTTTCATGAAGTCTTTTCTTTTTTTAAGATAGTTTTTTTTTTAAATTATAGCTTTTTGTTGACAGAGCAAATGAATGGATAATTTTTACAACATTGTCCCTTGCACTCAATTCTGTTCCAACTTTTCCCTTCCCTCCCTCCACCCCCTCCCCTAGATGGGAGGCAGTCTCATACATATTAAACATGTTAAAGCATATCTTGATACAATATATGTTTGCAGATCCGTACAGTTCTCTTGTTGCACAAGAAAAAATTGGATTCAATAGGTAAAAATAACATGGGAATAAAAACAAAAATGCAAGTAGTCCACATTCATTTTCCAGTGTTCCTTCTCTAGGTGTAGCTAATTCTGTCCATCATTGATCAATTGGAACTGAGTTGGATCTTCTTTTTGTCGAAGATATCCACTTTCATAAGAATACATCCTCATACAATATTGTTGTTGAAATGTATAATGATCTCCTGATTCTGCTCATTTTATTTAGCATCAGTTCATGTAACAATCTCTAAGCCTTTCTGTATTTATCCTGCTGGTCCTTTCTTGTAGAACAATAATATTCCATAACATTCATATACCACAATTTTAGGTGTTTGCCTCTTGTAGAGTCTCCCCTAAAACAATTCATCTAAGTGCCTAATGCAGGAGAAAGACAAGAGATGCAGCTATAGTTCCTATTTTTCCTTATAAACCCTGTTGCTTGATTTCATTCCTACTAGGGATCATTTTTCTTAGAGTGTCTTTAAGGTCATGCATATCTGTGGCAAACAGAGTGACTCACAATTTTATTCTCTAGAGCTTTGTTTCTTGATTCCCTAATCTTAGGTCATGATATCTTCAATTTGTTTCCTTGCTGAATCAGTTCTTCCAGACTTTATTTCCCCATAACACTCATTAATTTGGATTTCTTAATCAGTAGATTCAAAGTTTTTTTCAAAAGGTCTGATGATGAGGTTGGTTAGAAATTCCATCTATTATTTTGAAAGCAATATAGATAATAATTTTAAATATTTTTACGTGATTGAGGAACCAGGGCAGTTGTTTATCAGTATAAGCTATATCTTTCTGATATGTGAATTTCAGAAATGCATAGTGCGGTAAATTATTTTTCCTAAGAATAAGATTCAATAAATTAGGTCACAAACATAGATTTTAAGCAGAAATAAAGAAATAGTATTTATGAACAATATTAATAAAAATTGTGGGTTGTTTCACTTTTTAGGGAAAGAAAACATTGGCAGATCAAAAGAAATTGATTTGTAAATGCTAAACATACCTTGGGACATTAAATGTTAACATTTTATGAATAGAAAACACACTCACACATATGTATATGTATATTATATATATTATCTGAAAAGTATAATTTCCTAAAATTTTAATCATTCTATCAGATGTACATGTGCTAAAAAAAGCTTTATCATCAACACTCTTTAATCAAAAAAGTGAGACAGCAAACGGACACATGCATATTTAAACACTAGCTGACTGTTAAAGTTTTCCCACATTGAGAGATGAATAATCAAGAAAATTATATTTTTTAAAAATTTAAATCTTTTACCTTAATTGATCTTCAAGTCTCAGTTCAAATGCCATCTCCAGGAAACCTAAACCCATCTCCCAAAAAAAAGAGTATTTCTCTTTCTCAAACACTTTACATCTTTTTACATTTTTATTCAGTTCTTTTGCTCTTTCTCCCCTTCCTTCTCTCCCCTCCTAACCTACTCTCTTTCTTCTATCTTATTTCCTTCCATTTTTTCTTTCTTCTCCCTATGGCTCTATCCTTGCCTCCTTCCCTTGTTTTCCTCTATCCCTTTTCTTCTCTCCCTTTTTTCTTCCCTCTATTCTTCCTTCCATCCACTCTATCTCTATACCTCCCTTCCTCCCAGTTCTCTAGATTGAGGAGCTACTCATTTTCTTTAACCACACTAAAACAAACAAACAAACAAAAACCCATAATTCAATGAATGAAACATTTAATATTGAGATGTATTAGCATATAATTTTCATACTAAATTCATGAGGACAGTCAATGTGCCTTATTTACAATTTTTATTTCCCCTGGCACCTGTCTGTTATGCATACAGTGGACAATATTTCTTGACTGACTGATGGCTGAATGAATGCATTAATGACATAGTCTTGTTTATATTACATAGTTTCTGTTAGAATTACAAGTTTCAAGAGAATAAGAACGGACTTTATTAAATATCTGAACTTATTTTTTGAGAGGCAGCATGAGACTTTATTCATTTACATATGCTATTGAATGAAGTTGTAATAAATCATCAAACTGCTAACTAGATCCACTACAAATTTATACTATATAATCTCAATTGGTCCTTCATATTAACGAAACAATCCTGTTATGCTTCCCTAATTAAATCACTGGTTTCTTTACTGCCTCACCTCTTCCAAAATATAACTTGTGTAATAATTTTGTAAGCAGTTATCATTGTACACATAACTGATGTTTTGAAATTATCATTTTATACATTCAGAAACTAGATCTCAGAGAGGTAACTGAATTGGCCAAGAGACCACAGCTGGAATGAAACCCCCCTACTTGTGATTTCAAGCCCAGAGTGTTTTTTCTACTACACTAAGATGTTGGAAGCAGAGGAAAAGTAAGTTGCTTTGGGTGTTTGGGATTAACAGGGAAGGGAAGGAGGTTAAATTGCAACAGGATCTAGTGATTTAAATCATGACTTAAGTATGTGATTTACATGAAATCAGTCTTGAAATATATTACAGAAGGAAAGCCTCCTTCACAAATTCTCAATGAGAAAAGACCATATTCATTAGGAATCACCAAATCTCATAAATAAATATTGCCAAAAAATGATCATGGTATGGTGATGAATAGACAGGATTATAGCAAGTACAAATAATGAAATTCTGTTCTACTTAACCTTGGCAAAATATTCATTAGAATTCCAGATTTGGTTTAAGATGTTTCACTGGAATAAACCTCTTTTCAGATTTGTCTTAATATGATGAAGGAATATTCAATGCTTCAATGATTCTTTTATGAGCTAAAAAATTCTGGACCATTTGTTAGCAGCTCCATTGACTATTATTGGCACCTCTCTACTTTTCTTTTTCATCTCTCTCTTGAAAGGTCAAATGATATCAATGGTTTGGTACAATTCCAAAGTTGTTATGGCAACTGTCATATTAGCTTAGAGTATGATTGTCTTCCATTTTAATATTAGTTATCTCTGACTAAGGCTCTTAAATATTTATATGAGTTTCACATTGCTTTCACATTTATGTTTTTATTCTTATTCAAAGCTGGTAATCACTCTTCACAGATGACTAAAGAGACCACCTTAAATCCCTTCTCACTTTGCATGCATGAGGATGTTGTACTAGTTTGTAGATTTGATTCATGTCACCTGTCCAGTAGTTCTCTATTGCCTTTGGGAAAAACATCCAGTCCTCTGCCTGACATTTAAAGCATTTCACAATACTACCCCAACCTACCTTTTGAGGCATACTATGCAAGATTTCCCTTCCCACACACAACAATCTGGCTAACATGGCCTACTTGTTAGTCTGTATATATAACATTCTAACTTGCTTTTGTGCTTTTCCATAGGTTGTCCCCCTAATGCTGGAACATTTATCCTCTTTAATTCTGTCTCTTATGAATCTTAGCTTCTTCCCTGGCTCGGCTCAGCTCAGCTCATACATCCTACATTAAAGCTTTTTCTGTTCAACCACTTCCCCCCATTACTTTTTATATAATTTCTCCTTATATATACCTGTATGGGTGGCTTCCCCTAATAGAATTTAAGTGCTCTAAGGATGGAACTAATTTTTTGCTTTGTTTATGTCTTTGATTTTCTGTCTCTAGTGCCTAGGCAGAGCAAGTAGTTAATAAATAATTACTGAGTGATTAATCTCTTTTAATTCTTTGAAAAGTAGATCACAGGCTTGCATGTGAAAAAATATCAGAGGCCATTTAATCTATCAATTAATTTTATTACTGTGTAAATGGAGATCTAGAGAGGCGAAGTTAACTACCCCAAAATTGCATTACAAGAACAGAGAAAGGATTTGAACTTAGGTTCATGTTAAAAGTTACATAAGCATTTCTATGAATAAAGAAGAATTTTGTGGGGGAGAAGCACAATATACAAAATAATATTGCAGTTTTCTGCCTTTATTCTGAAGCATTGACTCTAAGACCAATAGAAATCAACAGGACTATGCTGACACTAAATCTGGCTGGGACTTCAGTAATTAGGACACCCTGCCCAGATGAAATTAATTTAGAATCCCAAATGAAGCTTTTCTCCACAATTTTAATTAGTCTTCATGAGATAAATGAGTCAATAAAATTGAATAATGTGAATATTGTATAATTTCTCTCATTGTGGTGCCATTCTCAAGGAGAAATTGTATACCACATAACTTTTTCTTTCATGTCATTTCTGAAAACCTCATTTGGAGAGTGAGGTGATATGGGAATAGGGGAGAAAGGTCATAATTTTAAAAGGCTGAAAAATTAATTTGAGACCTCAAATAGCTTTTACTTGCTTACAATTAATAAAACTTTATTAATTTAGGTCAGCTTTGTTAACTGCTGAAGTATTGAAATGCATAATAGAACTGTAGCCACTATTTTTATTCTCTTGCCATTTCCATTAATTCTTAGTTTTCAAAGTTAGGATTTGTAAGTTTGGGACAGTAAAATTAGTTTGACTTCTATATAATATAGTTTGCACCCTCTTTTTCCTCAAGATAATGTGAATATCAAAGGTAGCTGTGAAAACTTGGGGGTAATTTTAAAGATATTTTTGGCTCAAAATGACAAAAGTTTTAAAATTTTAACAGACCTAATTAATGAATTAAATATTAAATAAATATGTCAACAATAGGACAATAAATTATGTTCTTTTCAATTTTGATCTCTCTTCTCCCATTCTTGATTCATATCTTCCTCATAACCTGCCTCATCTTCATATTCTCCCTTCAAAATTTCTTCATACATTGCCAAAGTAAAGAGGTGATATTTTTCCCCAATGCCGCATCTGGATAACTGATGTAGCACCATCACTCAACAATCTCCTCTAAATTTCATGTTTTGCAATCAGATATCGGAATCAAAATTCTTTTTGCTACCAACTATCAACCACAAGGCATTTTTCTTTTTAGTTTTTAAAATGTTTTATTAATTGATTTTTAAAAATTTATCACCAATTTCCACCAGTAATTCTTTCTCCTCTCTTCTCAGAAAGTCCATCCCATATACAAAAGTTTTTTTTTTTTTAATCAAAGAGGAAAAATCAGCAGAGCCCCAGAGAAAATTTTCCCACCATCAATACTTAAATAATTCTCTTTCTTTTTTAATACATGCTCTAACAGTCCTTTTTACTTTTACATTCACATGAAGATGCTTCTAAGTATCATATTTCAATCACTTTCTTAATTCCCATGTTCTCTATCTCTATCTTTACCTCAGCCACTCAGAAAGATGGCTGCACCTTAATTGGACTCCAAACCCAAGACTGTTCCACCTATAAGAGTAGAACTCTGACAATTACTTTTTTGATCCTCTTCTTATTTTCCTCCTACTCTTGCATATATAAGAATAATGACATAGATAAGAAAAAAAATTAAGTGTTTTGCTTTCTACATTCAGGGTACTAAAATGAGAGATCAGGGGTTCCATCTTGTTGCAGCTGCAAGTCAGATATTATTCATTGGCTTGATTCTTCTTACTGATCTATTTCCTGTTCTATTTCCAAGCTGTACCAGTTCACTTATCTATAGACAATCTGTAAACTTGTTGCAAAGGGCTCATCATATCGATGCCAAATTTAGTGTGGACACTTTACAAGCATAACACACTGCAGCTCAGAATTTTAGAACTCAAGACATTTAACAGCTTTGTTTTTCCTGGTATTTGGATATACAGGTGAGTTCTATCATACCCATATCATGGTTTTTCATCTAAAACATAAAAATATAGGTAAATTCAGAAAAGTCCCCAGTTTTCCTTATCTCATTCTAAATCCTTTGAACATTTAAATTAGTCACTATGACTTGGAGCTATTCTATGATGGACTCTTGTCCAAAGTAAATAGAAATTATTGTTATAATTAAGAAATTATTAATAATAATCAAACACAAATTATTAATCTGTCTACTGGAAGGATTTTACAATAATAAATTTAAAAGAAGTATTTGTAAACATACTTAAAGATACTCTAATTCTAAACATTATGCTTCCTTATCTGTTATTTCCATTTATTTGTACTCTGTTACTTTAAGAATAGTATTGTAATGTGCCGAACAACTTCCTGAAACTTCCACATAATACAATCTACAATGATTTTTCTCTTAATTTTTACAGCACTCTCTAAGTACTATGTATCATATCATATCCTTCAACATTTGATTGAGCACTCTATTCCTATAACATCCAGTTCAGCTGTTTGATTCATCATTGCAAGATTTATGCATCTATACTAGGATATTTTTCCCCTCCAAAAATTCCTAAACAACGAAATCATTTTTGATAATATGCCCATGTTGCAGAAATCACAGAACAGCAGGACTAATTTAAAGGAGATTGCTCTGTTCTGTGTTTACAGAAAAACACGAATCATATAAATATTGGGCAATGGGGAAAAAAAAAAACTATTTGAAGATATGTAGTTCAATGCTTGGATAATACTTTAAACAATGACATTAACAAGTCCATAGAAATTCAATACAACTTAAAAAAAACCCATATCCTCAGGAAATGCTGCTAGCATTTAATAGCCTAGCATAAATATGAATGATATCAGTCAAAATTAGTAACATTATTATTTTTTTTATTTAAAACAGATTGCTGATGCAAATGCTATGGGATGGGAATCTACTGTAATGTGGGGTAAAGAAAAGCTCAATTTAAGGATCCTGCAGTTAAAAAAATCTCATTGCGAATTAGTAAAATGCTAGTGTGATAAATGCCAGTAAACAATTTCTTTCCAGATTTTGAAAGGAAAGACATTCTAAAGTCAAAAGCTTCTTTTGGTCTGAAATCTAGTTGAAATCTAGAGGGTACATAAGCAGGATAGGCTCTCAGTGAACTCAATGAAAAATATTTAATTACTTCTTGTTACAGTGAATTATTCTATTCTGAGGAAGAAAAAAAGAATGGGATCCTTGGGAAGTTTTAGTATAAACTCAGGGTTTACACATATTACATGACTGCATATGTTTATAGTATTTTTATTTGAATAAAATTTGTTGGTAAGATACCTTGGTAATAGATAAAATAAATGTTTTATTTTATGAAGATTTTATTGTCATATGGTTCTATGCCAAGAATGTCAGAGAGGAAATTCCTATATGGAATGGGACTAGGTTATCTTTAAGAACTTTCTCGTTCCATAATTCCAAATTTTATTAAAAAGGGTGCTAACATGTGTATGTGTATTCAGAGACTAGTTATATATGCATGCATATATATGTGTGTGTATGTACACAGTTAGATATGCATATATATGTAATAAAATTGTCTGAAAAAGCTTGTTCTGTACACAGAAAATTTCAACTAAAATAAGTTGGAACAATATGCAATGAGTAAATTGGAAAAAAAAAGTCAGCAAATAGAATAATCATTTTAAAATAATAATGCATCAGGCCAATTATGAAAACTTGCTTAATGAAAGCATTTTAATATTCAGTCAGACTATTTTTTGACTTTAATTTCATCAAATTCCAAAGCATTTCACCCACACAAATGACAGAACTTACTGATTAAGTATGTATCAACAACTCATTAGGAGACTGAAGGAGACAAGAAGATTAAATATTGAAATGTGCATTGTTTATAACATGTCTTTACTAAGATCCATATAGTATAAATGATATCTACCCAAAATGCATAAACACTTAGGTTTCCTATAAATAATTGGTTTCAATAGTTGAAACTTCTCCACCCACTCATGTTAAGATTCAACCTTTATATGGGGACAGTTCCAGAAATTAGACAATAATTCAATTTTATTACCCTTTTCAAAATATTTTATTAGAGCTGCAAACCAATGTGCCAACTACAAGGGAGGATTTTATATGCACATCTTGTCACTAGCACCTGGAACAATTGAAAGCTCCTGACTTATAGCTCTGTTGAATGGTTTTGGGCAGTCAGTAAGTGAAGGGCAGGATGTGAGGAATATGGGTTGGTTTCATTTAGTACAATTACCTTATAATCTAGGTAGCAGGGATGCTGCTTTGCATATCTGATCATTGAATACTGAAATAAACACTATTAAGTTAAATAAGCCTATTAAGGAAATGTGATATCTTTAAGGTTAAATTCTGTCTGATTCTTTTATTATGACTTTTTGAGGTGATAATTATAAACATGGATTTAAAATTTCAAAAATTCTTTGACAAAATGTAAAAGCAAAAGTCTAAAATAAATTAAGATACTTTGGTGCTAAAAAATCCCAAGAAATACTTTGGTACTAGAAGTACCATTTTGTACAATAACAAACTTAGAGACCATAAACAAAGGATGGATATAAATAGGCACTTTTTAACCTGGACAAGTTTAAAGAGATGGTTTACTAAGGAATAAATATTAAAATATTAACAAGTAATATTTACCATCTTTATAAATTATTTAAATGAATAAGTAAACAACAAATCTTCCAAATTTACTAAGATTTTTCAATATAGCAAAAGGATAAGATAATGAGACAAACAGGAAACTCTTGTGGGGCTTATATTAAAGGACAGAAAAGTAACAAACAAATTTCAATACATATAAGTTTCAGAGGCAACATTTAGGTTAAGGTACACTAAAATGGAAAGATAGCTAGACATAGAAACATCACAGACCAGGGTTTAAATCTGCTTTCAAATCATACTTACTGTGGGACTATAGGCAATTCATTTAATCTTTCTTTATTTGTAATTCATAGATAATAAAATCAAAGTCACAGAGTTAAAGTAATGAGAAAACTTTGAAAATCTTAAAGTGATCCTTAAATGTTATTATTAATGATATTCTGCACACCACTTCTTCATCAAGAAGTTTAGAGAATAAAATACAAACTTGTTCAACAATGGATTATTAATGCTCAAACTTGTCACATACATTCCTAACACCAAACATGGAATTTCTGCTATAGGAAATGTGAGATTCAAGCCATTTCAACAAATTTTTTTTAGTCTACTGCATGATTGGCATTCTGTTAGGCAATAACTACATAAAGCAAAAATAAATACATTTATATTTGCATTCAAGGAGCTGTTTTTATTTTAGGAAATAATGACCATGATGATAATGGTGGTGGTGGTGGTCTTAAGTATTGCTTCAAGGTGTGAAAATCATTCTACAAACATTATCTCATTTGATTCTCATAAACTGATGACTAGATAGAGTTAGCCTATCTTACACTTATGCTGAGAAAGGCCAAATGTCTTGTCTAGGGACAAGAAATTAATATTTTTCTGAATCCACACTTTCAGCACTTTTTCCATTTTGTTACCAGAATGTCTTAAGTTGATAAAAAATTTAAAAGTGACTTTAAAGATAAGGGAGAACACATAAAACTGGGAGGATCAGGAAAGGTCTATATAGGTGATGATAGGGTGAGTCTTGAAGGAAATTATGGATTCAAAAAAAAAAAAAGGGATGAGGACAGGGTACATTCAAAGTTCTAACAGACTTAGAGTAGGAAGTGGAATGAATGTCATGTTTGGGGAAAAGGAAAGAAGATCAGTTTATTTTTGAAGATAGATTATTACAAAAAGAAAATTAAAAACTTGATAAATGAAGACAAAGCACTAAAGAAAATAAAATCTTAAAAAAAAAACAGTATTGGTCAAAAGAGCTACAAAAGCTTACTAAAGAAACTGATTCCTTAAAAATTACAATTGGGCAAGTGGAAGGCAATGATACATCAAGAAACAAAACAAACTCAAAAGAATAAAAAAAAATATGAAATATCTCATCGTAAAACAACTGACGCGAAAAATAAATTGAGAGATGATTATTTAAATATTACTTGATTGCCTGAAAACCATTGTTATGCCAGTCTCCTTGAACTGTTCTATCTCAGTTTCCCTGCATTAGTTTCCCTGAATTATATTTCCATTGTCCTGAGTCATAGGCAACCCCCACCTTTTTTCCTGTCCATTAGGGCTGTACTAACCACTCTAAACAAAAGATAAGACTATCTCAGGTACCTAATTGACATCTGTACTTCTGTTTGTTCAGACATCCTGACTCTGGTCTCCTACTTAGTAAGAATTTATAGTTTTCACCCCCAGCCTGCTAGAATTGAATTTTTGGTCCATCCCTGAAAATTTCAATTCTTTGCCTCCTGCCTTAATTTCTCTTCTTACTAGAATCCTATTAAAAAAAAAAAAACCTGGGAGTCTCACATTCACCACTGGATACTTTGAGATGAGAGTCCTGTCGGGTCAATCAATTAAGCTCTCCAATACATAAAATATTAAAACTCTCTAATCTCTATCTTGCCTCAATTTCTCTGGCATCACACCATGATGAAAGAAAAAGCATATACATCATATTTCAAGGAAAAATTGCTCTGGAATAAAACAATAAAACAGATATTTAAAAAATCCACCAATCATCCCTAGTAAGAGATTCCAAAATGAAATTTCCCAGAAATAGTGTACACAAATTTTAGAGCTCTCTCACACAGAGAAAGTAGACAGAAAGAAAGCTTTCAAATGTCATAAGTCACATTCAGGATCATACAGGCTTTAGCAGTACAGAAATAAAGCAGTGGAGTATTTAGAATAAAGTATTCCATAACAAAGAAGCTAGGATTACAATTAAGACTAATCTGCCTAGCAAAATTGAGTATAATCCTTCAGGGGAAAATTAGTATTTAATGATGCAGAGGACTTTAAGGAATACCTGATAAAAAGACCTGAGCTGGATAGAAAATTTAACTTTCAAACACAAGACTCAAGAGAAGCATAAAAAGGTAAATATAAAGGAGAAATCCTAAGGTACTCAATAAAGTTCAACTGTTAAAATTATTATATAGGAAAATGATATATGTTACTCATAATGAATTTGTAATTATTAAGACATTTAGAAATACTCTGGATAGAGAAAATATAAGAATGAGTCAATTATTCTGGAATTATCTTTACAAATGAATGGGTTTAGAAAGAGGGATGAACTCAATGTATGGGAAAGAGAGGAAAATGGGGAAAATTATTTCACATAAAAAAGTGCAAGGAAAAGTTTTTTTTTTTTTTTTGTATAATGGAATAAAATTGAGGATGGTAATGGCAAGCAATGTTTGAACCTCACTGTTATCTGAATTGGTTCAAAGAAAAAGAATATATATTTAGACTCAATTGAGTATAGAACCATATTTTATCCAACAAGAAAGTAGGAGGGGAAGATGATAAAAGAAAATGGCCGATAAAAGGGAGGGCAGTTTTAAGGATGTAGTCATCAAAATCAAACAGACTTTTGTGTAGGATCAGGGTAAAAGAAAAAGAGAAATAGAAGAAAGTAGAATTAAGATAAATGCAGTTAGTAAACATAATTGTGAATGTGAATATGGTGATGCCACTTACAAAATATAAATACAAAGCAGAATGAAACCAGAATGCAACAGTATTTCATTTACGAAAAACATAGTTTTTGTAAAGACTTACAAAGAGTTAAAATAAAGGTTTGGAGCACATTCTATTATCCTTTAGCTGAAATAAAAAGACAGGTGTAGCAATCTTTATCTTGGAAAAAGCAAATAAAAATAGTTAAAAGAAATAAGGAACTCACATCTTGACAAAAGACACCACTGCAGACAAAATAATAGCAATGTATATATATGTATATATATATATTTTTTGTATGGAAATCTGTATGTGTCAAATACCATAGCATCCAAATTCTTGAAGAAAAAGTTGAGTTGTAGGATGAAATAGATAATAAAATATACTAGTAGGGAACTTCAAATTTCTCCTATCAAAACCAAATAAATCTAACCAAGAGATAATAAGAAATAAATCAAGGAGATGAATATAATTTTAGAAAGTTAGATATGATAGATCTCTGAAGAAAGCTGCATAAGAATAGAAGGAAGTATACATTTTTCTAGTACATGCATTAAAGTTCCTAAAACATACACACAAATAATAAATAGTGTACTTTTCAGTTTGTAGTAGATAAAAAAACTACATTCAATAACAAACTGTGGAAACACAAATGAAAAATAACTTGAGAACTCAATAAATTAATCCTAAAAAATCCATTAATCAAAAAACAAATCATAGAAATAATCAATAATTTCTTTAAATAGAATGACAATAATGAGAAACAACAAAATAATTAGATGCAACTAAAGTATTTTTACAGAAAAAAATTATCTCCAAACCTATAAATCAATAAAAGAGAGTAAGAGCATATTAATGAATTGGATATACAACTAAAAAACCAGAAAAAAATAAATTAAAATCCTTAATTAAATACTAAAATGAAAATCTTGAAAAATCAAAAGATAGGTTAATTAAATTAAATGAGGATTCAGATCTATAAAACACAATAAAATCAATAAATTATTGGTTAATTTGATTTTAAAAATATGAAAGCCAACTTACCTGTATCAAAAATGAAAAGACTGAATTACCACCAATAAAGATGAAATGAAATGAAAGCCTTTATTAGGAGTTATTTTGCTCTATTTTATGCCAATAAAACCTACAATTCCAAGTGAAATGGGTGAATATTTACAAAGATATATATAAATTGATCTACTAAACAGAAGAGGAAAAACCATATTTGGCTATCTCTATCTTATTAAAAGAAAAAGAACAAGCAATGTGCTTTAAGAAAAAATCCACAGGATCAGAAGGATTTAAAAATGAATTCTACTAAACATTTAAAGAATAATTAATTCACATACTGTATAACCTATCTGAAAAAAATAGATAAAGATTGAGTTCTATCAAATTCCCTTTTTATGACACAAATATGGTTTCTATACAAAAAACAGGGAGGGTTAAAACAAAGAAAGAAAACTATAGGTCAGTTTTCCTAATGACTACTGAAACAAAAATATTAAATAAAATACTATCAAGGAGATTATAGCAACATAGCACAATGGTCATCCAGTATGATTAAAGTGGACTCTAGACCAGTAATGCAGAGTTGATTGAATATTAAGAAAACTATCAGCATAATTGATGATATCATATGTATATGAATAGATACAGAAAAAGTTTTTAACAAATAATATACCTGTTTCTATCAAAATTGCTAGAAAGCATAGAAATAAATGAAGTTTTTCTTGAAGTCATAAGTAGAATTGTTTGTTCTAATCATGATTGAATTTTTGTGACTATGTGGACTGTATTGTTCTTGGGGATTCAAGAGACTATAATATTTTTACAATTTCCTTTTTTAGTACTTTAAGGTAAGTAAAGATTATATGACTTGCCCAGGATCCCAGTTAGTAAGTGAATTTGAACTCAGCTTTCTGACTCTGGGGACAGTGGGCCATCCACTGAGCTACCTATCTGCCTCCAAAAAATGTGATAAATAGTGTCTATCTAAAACTAAGAGCAAACATTATGCAAAATAGGGATAATCTAAAAGTTTCCCCAGTAAAATTGAATTGTTAAATTGATCTTTATTATCACCATTATTATTCAATATTGATCTAGAAATGCAAGCTATAGTAATAAGAGAAAAAAAGAAATTGAAGGAATTAAAATAGTTAATGTGGAAGCAAAATTTTATCACTCATTACTGAGGAAAATATGCTAACAATTATAGAGAATCAATTAAAAAATTTAAAAACTATTTGATACAAATAAAACTATAGTCAAGTTGCAGGGTATATAATATACTCATTAAAATCATCAGCAGCTTTCTATATTACTTGCAAAAAACAGCAGAAAGGATAGAAAGAGAAATTATATTAAAAATAACTGCAGATATTATAGGATACTTTGAAGTTTACATCTTAAGAAAAACTTAAGAACACATGAACACAATTACAAGATACTCTTTATATGAAAAAGACAGATCTAAACAATTTAAGAAATATTAATATTAAGAAATATTAATTTTTCTTGTGTAAGCTGAGCCGAAGTAATAAGAATAATTTACCTAACCTACTTATTCAGTGCAATATCAATCAAACTACCAAAAAACGATTTTATAGAACTAGAAGAAATAAAAACAAAATTAATCTAGAAGAACAAAATAAAATATCAAGAGAATTAATGAGAAAAACATAAAGGATGGTATTCAAGAAGTATCAGATTTTAAACTCTATTATAAAGCAGTAATCATCAAAACAATCTGGTACTGGCTAAGAAATAGAGATGGATCAGTGGAATAGATTAGTTACATAATAGATAGTTGTAAATACATAGTAATAAGCCCAAATATATTAATTTTTGGGAGGAGATTTACCATTTGACAAAATTTGCTAGAAAAATTGGAAAGTATTTAGAGAGAAACTAGGCAAAGATCAGCACCTGACATCATAAAAGAAGTTAAGGTCAAAATGGGCACATGATATAAACATAAAAGGTGATATCACAAGCAAATTTTGGAAGCATAGAAAAATTTGCTGATTGGGTATATGAATAAGGGAAGAATTTATGAACAAAACAAGAAATAGAAACATGGGAAATACAATGGTTAATTTTGATTATTTCAAATTTAAAAAGTTGTTATAACAACAAAACAAAATATATTATTCTTTGATATTTCTGTCAGAGTCCATTCTCAGAATTTTGAAATGCAGTTTTTATCATGATCTCCACAAATATAGCACCTCTTTGCAATCATATAAGCATACAGTATTCCACCCTAAATCCATCTAGTCTTTCTACAGTACCCTCAAGCATACCTATTTCATAGGCAACAAATATCCCTTCATTTAAAAAAAAAAGTTTTCCATTACTATTTCTTCCATCAATTAATCCTCACTGAAATATGGCTTCCTCCTGATAACACAACCTCCCTGGCTACCCTTTCCCAGCAGTGGCTGTGTTTTCATTCATTCTTCTTAGCCTTCAGGTCAATGCAAGGCACTTGAAATACTGCTTGCTATTCAATGCCACTTCCAGTTTCTTCCTCTTCTTTCATCATTATGAACTTTTTTTCCCCTTCGATGCTCATGCTGTTCATGTCTATCATTCAAAATTCTGATAGGTATTTTCTACAGACTCCTAAGTCATTGTTGCCCTTCCTTTCTTAAGGAATTGGATAACTGGCTTGATTTTTTTCTTTCCTCTCCATCTTTTGGAGACTTCAACATACTTATTCTCTCTCACATAACTTAGCCAGTCAATTCCTCAACCTACTCATCTGCCACAAACTCCTCCAGTCAATCAATTGCACAACAAAGATAATCATAACTTCATTTTGCTGATATTCATAAATGGATCACCTCTACATTCAAGAATTCTGAAACCCTTTATCTGACCCTACCTGCATTTTTGTAGATTTTTGACTTTAGTAGACTTATTGACTTAAAGACCAGTGTTCTATCCACTGTCCCATCGAGCCACACCCATTTTGGGTAGATATTGGGAGTAACAAACCCAAAATTCTAACATTCTCTACCCTCAAAGAGATTACATTCAACTGAATAAGGATTTTTATTCACCAAATAATTTAATGTTAGAAAAATGGGCAGTACTTGAAATTTAAGAAAAGTATTTTAGGACAAAAATAGGAAGATATTTCCTATCGATAATACAATTATTAAATGAATTATCCCCAAAGTGGTATAAAATATAAATACCAAAAGATTTAAAAATATTTTAGATATTTTGTTTTTGTTTGCTTGCATTTTTTCTTTCACATTTTTCCTTTTTGATCTGATTTTTCTTGTGCAGCACAATAATTGTATAAATGTATGTTGAATTTAACATATATTTTAACATGTTTAACATATATTGCATTGCTTGTCATCTAGAGGTGGGGATGGGGAGAAGGGAGGAAATTTGCAGCACAAGGTTTTGCAAAGGTCAATCATGTTGAATTTAACATATATTTTAATATTTTAACATGTTTAACATATATTGCATTACTTGTCATCTAGGGGTGGGGATGGGGAGAAGGGAGGAATTTTGCAACACAAGGTTTTGCAAAGGTCAATGTTGAAAAAGTATCTATACATATATTTTGACAATAAAAAGCTTTTAAAAAATAAAAAAGAAAAAAAAACCACCTTTAATAAACTCATATCCACCAATCATTAAACAAAAGAAAGTAAATTGTGACTGTATCCCTAACTTTTGAGCATGATAACCCCTTAATGATAATATTCCATAATATCATCTTTGACAGATAGTGACAAACAGAAGTAAAAGACTTGATTAGGAGTTAGCAGACCTGGGTTCCAGTTGTGATTTTGCTTCTGGCTGGGTGACTGTGGGCAAGTTTGTTAACTATGCAGGGCTCTTTTTTTCCCTCTCCTTTGTAAAATGAAATTGTGTACTACTTGTTGGTAAACTATCAGAAATTCTGAAATACATTGATCCTTTTTTCACCCCCAAAACAGAACAGTGTTAAGAGACCAGCAGTAGAATTTATCCAGTTTTTTGTTGGAATATTCCATTTGATGAAATTTCCAAAGTTTTTGGGGGGAGGGAATTAAATTCCTAGAAACTCACATTGGCGATATTAAAAAGGGAAGTTTGCTAAGTTTGATTCAAGTGTGATTTACAATAACATATTGATAATTTAATGTTGCTAATTAGAATATCTCTAAATTAGATAAATGTCTTTATTTAAAAAAATACTGGATTGTATCCCATATATTGTAGTCTACATTTTGCACTTTCATTCATGCAAATAATGAAATAACAATCTCAAAAATTCAAAACTGTGGTCATCTTAAGGACAATAAATAGACAAATGCTAGGAGTAATCAGACTATAGCATAGAAGGAATCACGAAGTGCATTCAAGAAATAAGCAGAGCAGTCATTTAATTGACAGGAGTTAAAGTTAAAATGGTAAGAAATCTAGTCAAGGGTGTAATGTTCTTCTCTAAATTGTAATGTTGTCTGGGAGCAGATTTCTTGGGGGCTTCTGGGAGCAGCCTTTGTTTCAGTTCAGTGTAATAGTCACCTCAAATGCAGCCAGGAGTTAAAGTCCAAATCCTTTATTATCTCCATCCAAATCTTGTCCTTCCTTGGGCCCCGTTAGCTTTTTTTTTTTTTTTAATAACTTTTTATTGACAAAACCCATGCCAGGGTAATTTTTTACAACATTATCCCTTGTACTCACTTCTGTTCTGATTTTTCCCCTCCCTCCTTCCACCCCTTTCCCCAGATGGCAAGCAATTCTATACATGCTAAATAAGTTACAGTATATCCTAGGTACAATATATGTGTGCAGAACTGAACAAATTCTCTTGCTGCACAGGGAGAATTGGATTCAAAGGGTAGAAATAACCTGGGAAGAAAAATAAAAAATGCAAACAGTTTACATTCATTTCCCAGTGTTCTTTCTTTGGGTGTAGCTGCTTCTGTCTATCATTGATCAATTGAAACTGACTTAGATCTCTTTGTCAAAGAAATCCACTTCCATCAGAATACATCCTCATACAGTATCATTGTTGAAGTATATAATGATCTTCTGGTTCTGCTCATTTCACTTAGCATCAATTCATGTAAGTCTCTCCAAGCCTCTCTGTATTCATCCTGCTGGTCATTCCTTACAGAACAATAATATTCCATAACATTCATATACCACAATTTACCCAACCGATGAGCATCCATTCATTTTCCAGTTTCTAGCCACTACAAACAGGGCTGCCACAAACATTTTGGCACATACAGGTCCCTTCCCTTCTTTAGTATCTCTTTGGGGTATAAGCCTAGTAGTAACACTGCTGGATCAAAGGGTATGTAATTTTGATAACTTTTGGGGCATAATTCCAGATTGCTCTCCAGAATGGTTGGATTCATTCACAGCTCCACCAACAATGCATCAGTGTCCCAGTTTTCCCACATCCCCTCCCTATTTTTTCAAATAGTTTATATAGCATTAGAATTAATTGTTCTTTAAATGTTTGGTAGAATTCACATGTAAATCCATCTGGTCCTGGGGATTTTTTCTTAGGGAGTTGGTTAATAGCTTGTTCTATTTCTTTTTCCTAAGATGAGACTGTTTAGGATATTTACTTCTTCCTCTGTTAGTTTTGGCAAGCTATATTTTTGAAGGTATTCTTCTATTTCACTTAAGTTGTCGAATTTATTGGCATAAAGTTGCACAAAGTAACACCTAATTATTGCTCTAATTTCCACTTCATTAGTGGCGAGTTCTCCCTTTTTATTTTTAAGACTAACAATTTGATTTTCCTCTTTCCTTTTTTAAAATCAGATTTACTAAGGGTTTGTCTATTTTGTTGGTTTTTTCATAGAACCAACTCTTAGTTTTATTAATTAATTCAATAGTATTTTTATATTGATCTCTCCTTTTATTTTTAGAATTTCAAGTTTAGTGTTTGACTGGGGGTTTTTAATTTGTTCCTTTTCTAGCATTTTTAGTTGCAAGCTCGATTCATTGACCTTCTCTTTCTCTACTTTATGCAAGTAGGCCTCTAGAGATATGAAATTTCCCCTTATTACCTCTTTGTCTGCATCCCACATATTTTGGTATGATGTCTCATTATTGTCATTTTCTTGAGTGAAGTTATTAATTTTGTCTATGATTTGCTGTTTCACCCAATCATTCTTTAATATGAGATTATTTAGTTTCCAATTATTTTTTGGTCTATTTTCCCCTGGCTTTTTGTTGAATGTAATTTCCATTGCATCATGGTCTGAAAAGGATGCCTTTCCTCTTTCTGCCTCACTGCATTTGAGTTTGAGGTTTTTATGACCTAATACATGGTCAATTTTTGTATAGGTTCCATGAACTGCTGAAAAGAAAGTGTACTCCTTTCTGTCTTCATTTCATTTTCTCCAGAGATCTAGCATATCTAACTTTTCTAGTATTCTATTTACCTCTTTGAATTCTTTCTTATTTATTTTGTGGTTTAATTAATCTAATTATGAGAGAACAAGGTTGAGATCTCCGACTATTATAGTTTTGCAGTCTATTTCTCCTTGAAGCTCTCTTAATTTCTCTTTTAAGAATTTACACCACTTGGTGCATATATGTTTAATATTGATATTGCTTCATTGTCTATGCTACCCTTTAGCAAGATATAGTGCCCTTCCTTATCTCTTTTAATTAGATCAATTTTTCCTTTTGCTTAATCTAAGATCAGGATGGCTACCCCTGCTTTTTTGACTTCACCTGAAGCATAGTAGATTCTGCTCCAACCTTTTACCTTTATTCTGTATGTATCGCCCTGCTTCAGGTGTGTTTCCTGTAAACAACATATTGTAGGATTCTGGCTTTTAATCCATTCTGCTAACCACTTTCTCTTTATGGGGGAGTTTACCCTGTTCACATTTATTATTAAAATGACCGATTCTGTATTACTTGCCATCTTGTTAACCCCTGTTTATGCTTTTCTCCCTTCTTTCCCTCTTATCACCCTTCCCAGTATTAAGCTTGTGAGCACCACTTGCTTCTCACAGACCTCCTTTTTTAGTATCCCTCCCCCCACCTTAAAGTTCCTCCCCCTATCTTACCCCTTTCCCTCACAGTTTCCATATTCCCTTCTGCTTAGCTTATTCCTTCCCTTTTCACTTTTCCCTTCCCATTTTTCAAAGAGGTGGGAGAAGTTTCACCATAAATTGAATATGTCTAAATTTTTTCTCTTAAAGCCAATTCTGATGGCAGTAAGATACCCACTATATTCACCCCCCTCCATTCTTTCTCTCAGAAATAATAGGTTTCCTTTGCCTCTTCATGAGATGTAGTACCCCCACTTTACACTTTTTCTGGTACAATATCCTTTCCACCTCTAGTTTCTAGAACAAGGTATACATGTATTCTTTATAATTCTTTATCCATCTTTATAGCAGAAATATAGTTCCCAAGATTTCTTTTTACCTTTTTAGGTTTCCCTTGACTTCTATATTTGTGGATCAAACTTTTTGTTAAGTTCTGGTTTTTTCATCAAAAATAGGTGAAATTTGCTAATTTCGTTGAATGTCCATCTTCTTCCCTGGAAAAAGATGCTCATTCTGTCTGGGTAAGTTATTTTTGGTTGCATATCGAGTTACTTAGCCTTGCGGAATATCATTTTCCAGGCCCTTCGATCTTTTAATGTGGACACTGCTAGATCTTGGGTAATCCTTATTGTGGCTCTTCTATATTTGAATTGGGTTTTTCTAGCCGCTTGTAGTATTTTTTCCTTTGTCTGAAGGTTCTGGCATTTGGCCACTATATTTCTTGGTGTTCTGATTTTAGGAACCCTTCCAGTAAGTGATCAAGGAATTCTTTCAGTGTCAATGCCCTCAGCTTGCAGCCAATCTAAAACCATCCCCACCCTCGAGCAAAAACAACCTTTTCTGGAGAATTTCAAGGATGTCTTCTCTTGGTAACTATTTGTGAGTTTTTTTCAGTCAATCATTAATTCAGAGGCTTGTCATGAAATGAATTCTGAGAGAAAATGTGGAGCTTATGCAGCTGTGTGCCTCCTCTCCACCAACTTGGCCAGAAGTCCCCCGTTAGCTTTCTTAGAGGCCTATCTCTCTCCTTGGTTGTAAGAGCTCCTGCCACTAATTCTTTGCTTCTGCCAGCTTCAGCCTCCAGCCAGCACAAAGGTGGAAGATTGAATGAATCTGTCTCCTCCTCCAAGAATGGGCTTTTGTGTCTGGCCCTGAGAGCTCCTTGCTTATATGCTGAACACTGAGTACACAGCAATCATATATCACTGGGAAACCATTATTTGTTGTATGATTAAATCAATTCTAAATTAGATTTAAACATTGTCTCCTCAATTTCACTTAGTATCTTGTATCAAGTTCTGGCCTATAACATCTCCTCGTAGGATCAGATCAATCATACTGAACTATGCTAAATTAGATAATTATTGTCTCTATCAATTCCACCATCTTATCACCTTATAAGAATCTTAACACAAGGGCTCCTAGCATTTTAAGTGTCTGACCAAATTATGTTTTACCATGTTAATCACACAAACACATAGAAGTATATACATTTTGCTGTTATTGTTCAGTCATTTTTCCCCTTTTTTTTCTTACTGTGAACCCAATTGGGGTTTTCTTAATGAAAATAAATGGAAAAGTTTATGGATTAATTAAGGGAAACAGAGGTAAATGACTAGTCCAGGATGACAGAGATAGTATTTGAGACTAGACGAACTCAGGAAGCTGTTTTTCTGACTTCAGGAACACTACCAATGACACCACCTTGCTGCCTCATATAAAAATATGCACACACATAATAAATTTCATTACCTTCCTGATACTTCAGGGATCAAATATAATTTTTCTTTGGCTTTTAAAGCCTTTCAAAACTTGGTCCATTCCTACTCTTTTTAATTTTCTCACATTCTACTCATCACATTGACTTTCTTGCTATTGTTCCTGTAGGGCCACACTATTTCCCTTTTTAATTAGTTCTCTCTTATACTTCTACTTTCCTTTAAGACTCAATTCAAATTCTACTTTCTCCTAATGAGTGGGTGGTAGGGGAAGGTAGAAGGGGAACTTTTCCAACTACCCTTAGTTTGGCAATAACTTCTCATTTATAGCATCTGTATCTTGTGTGTAGTTATTTGCATATCTTTTGCTAAATGAGAATATAAGCATTTTGAGGATAGATTTGATTATTTTTATATCTCCAGATCTTAACACAGTCCCTAGCACAAAATGCTTGTTGGTGGATTGAACTGACCCGCCATGGAGTATTTATGGGAAAGCATATTACAGGGTCACTTACAATGAGATGAATGTGTTGTAATGTGTATGTTAGCACAGGTACCCATAGAGATCATGAGTCCAGTGAAGTCTGACATTTTAAAATGAAAGGGAAGGGAGTTGTTCATGACAATAGGTTCCCTGAATGCTACTAAAATTACTAGTATTTCAAGAGTCACACTTCAGTTTGCAGCAAGGTATTCAAAATTTAAAAAAAAAAAAAAAAAAAAAAAGCTGAGTTTAGCATAGCATATATGTTCTGGCTAATGTCTACATCCTTGCCTATATCTGCAGTCAGGGAAAAGCAATGAGTAAATTCATAAATTATATTTCTGCTAAAGCTAATATTTGGTTTGCTTATGAACAAACTTCTTTCTTGATTAAGGCCATTAGCAAATGAAACTATGTTTGACTTTCATAATTGTTCAATTTAATTCAAGAATCATGTTCCACAAAATCAATTGTATGTCCTAATAACTCTAAACAAAGTAAAAACTATTTACTTAAATTAATATAATGAGACTTATGTATGTCTTTAATGACAAAGTAAAATGCAGATACTACCAGGGAAAATTTTTTAAATTATATATTCATAAATCAATTCTTTATTTTCTAGATAGCTAAAAAGGTTGTTGCCAAAAAAGAGAATAGGATTTTAAAATGTTCCAAATATGACAAATAACTGTTGATTATAAGTTCAATATAGGAAGCACACAATATTATTAGGAAGTTTCAAGCTATTATCAAAGGGTGTTTACTGAACAATTTTATTAGTCAGAAATTTGAACTACAGATATTTCTAAATTTAGATGAACATTAAGAAATATTTGTATCTCTAATGTGCTTTAGAAATTCCTTCAGAATTTCACTTTTTATTTTTCTTAAAAACATCATTCATAAGCATATGAAAATTAGGGATGACTAGTTTTTTTTTTTTTTTAGAAGTTGTTCAAAACTCAAAGATCTAATTTTTTTTTTATTTTAAATAACTTATTTTATCATCCTGGTTCAGCCAATCCTTAGTTAACTACAGAATGATTTTTGATCACTCTTAGTTGGCATGTGTGACTACTAAATTCCTAGAAATCTAATAAGAAAATGACATTATTCATAGCATTTTTGCAATTATAAAAATTATTTTAAGTTAAGTCTAGTAACCAAGACTAAGCTTATATAAAAATATTTTTAAATCATGGGAAATTTTTTTTAGCAAGATATATTAGTCTCCAAAAAAATTATACTGAGGATTGTCTATACACATCTATTTAGTTTAAATTTAGTAGTTTTCTAATTATTATACAGCAAATGTGTTAATTCCCTTTGAAAATGAATGCTTCTATCTTTGACAGCTCAGAACATTTTTTGTAAATGATGAAGTTATAGTGCCAGTAGTTGGTTCTTTTACTTCTTAATGAATATCTTATTGTCCTAACATTCAATAAGTAAATGATCCAACTTGTTTACAGCAAAGGTTTATGGCCAAAAAATCTTGTACAACAGATTGCACTCTAGGTACTTATAACCCAGTTGGCACATTTTAATGATTTTAGCATCTTAATTAAATCAATGACAATGAAAATTTAAAAGCCAGTATATAGGAAGTGTCTCAATATAGAAAGAAAAAAAAGTAAAGGAAAAAGGCAAGCACTAAAGTAATAATCGGAGGTTTTTTCCTAAAGGAAAAAGTACTTGAGTATTTTTCAATAAACCTTGAAAGGCTTCTTATTAGTGAAAATACATTTTAAAAATTTCTTATAGATAGATCTGAAAGATCAAAGTAGGTATAAGTTCTCAAAGGGAAGAAGACTGAAATATTGAGACTTATTATATTTAGCTCTTTTAGCTGGCAGGTCTTCAGTATAAAGACAAGTCAGCAGATAATCCTCTGTCATGCTTGTAAGGGATTCGATACTTTTTTAAAAAAGATTATGAAAGCAGGTAGGCAGAGTGAATGTGGAACTGCATCCCCTCCTCTTTTTCAACTTTTCAAAAGTAATATTGCTATTAAATGATTTGATGAGTTTTTTTGGAGCATTATGAATTATTTTAGTAAGAATTAGTTAAATCTTCCACAGTTGATTATAGTTAAAATATTGCTATTGCTATGCATAATTTTCTCTTGTTTTGCTCACTTCATTATGCATTATTTCATAGAATATGAATATTGTGTCAATTTTGCAGCAAAGATTAGCAACATATATTTGTTTGAGGTTCTATTCTCTTTTCAGCTCTACAAACTCCCTTAATGCAAGTGATATTTCATGTGGGCAGGTGGTAAAAAAGCCTCATTCTTTCCATGTAGTAGATAATCAAGTACTAAAATTTCATAAAAGTTTGAAATTATCACCATTTGCTCATCATTTTCATTTATTTATTTCATTCACTCCCATTTCACTAATCACTTTCTATGCTATATGTATGAGGAGATATGTGCTGGTAATGTTTAGCTACTAGTTCTCTGAAAACATGGACATACTTTAAGTCTAATCTGAATTATTTCTCCATAACTTCGTTAACTCTAGATCATCAAGAAGACAATAATTCAAACTCTAATTTGCAGTTTGTTTATTCTCAAAATATAAATGTTCATTCTAGCAATTTAACAATCAGTGCTCTAGGGCTGCACAAATTGACTCCATTATACTCCTGCATATGGTTAACTATAAAGAAACAATATTGATTTTCCTTTTCCCTTTCTTCTCCAGAGTACAGTTCGCAGAATTTGACTTGAAATGTCCTTAAAGAAGGCTGAATATAAGAGAGGCATTTATGTGAAATTTATGCTCTTCCTTGTAAATAAACATTGTAAACTACCTTCAAGAACAAAGATTTTGAGAAATCAGGCATAAAGTCCAGATATGTCTGGTAGATCATATTTACACTTCAAGTAATCTTTCAGATTAAGTTCACTGGAACTATTAGTGGATAGGATGTTGTTACATGATTACTGTGCAATAAAATCTTTTGATGATTTCGTATTAAACTGTTTTTCATTGGTATTATCCCCAGACTATTTGCTACAGAGGACCTTACCAGATGTACAAAGCTCCTAGTAATATAGCCCCAAGAATCAGTGTTATATAAGACTTTCCACCATTTATGATGGATTGTAATCAAGTAAAGGCCAATCCTTGATAATCCTTTTTATTTTCTCCTTTCACAAACTTATGTTCTGGAAGTTTTAGTATCATGGCAATAATAAAACAATTATCCCTATAAAGCAACAACTGACTTTCTTCCCAAAAGATTGAATATTTGGAATAAGAGAAGCCCTCTTATACAGACCAGTGTCACTCATCTATTTTATGAAAATGTGGAAATGTCTAATGACTGCACCGAAAATATTATTTGTGATTTCTGAAGAGCAATAAAAGAATTCCTCAAGTAAGATTTGGGTAAAACAAATTTACTTTTTTTTTCCTATTAAAAAAACAAACAAGTTTACAAGAAATGAAATAGAAAGCGAATGGGATCAAGCTATCGGTATGACAAAATCACCAAATTTGAATCAAATAAAAATATCACTTGAACTTTCTTGGAATTATTTTTAAATGCATTTAATATTAACATTGTAATTTTTGCTATAATGAAAAGTAAAAGTTTGCTGACTGTTTTACATTTTTATTGGTTAGCATATATACAGCATTACATTTCTAAGAATTTTGAAGCAGGATCTTTAGAAACAGAAAGAATTTTAAAAGTAATACAATTCAAATCCTTGTTTTGCAGCTGAAATTATCTGACTAAAAGAAGGTAACTGAATTCCCTTAATCAAAAGTGAGAAGAGCCAGGATTTCCATATAGTTTTTCTTACTCCAGGTCCAGTATTCTTCTAAACATAATGCTGTGGGAAGCTTACACTGAAGACTTATCATGATACTTAAACATAGGAGGGCAGTGACCCTAGGATTTCTATATCTGTACAAAGCGGAAGCTTTAAAGACGCTATTAATTTGTAAAGTTATGAGTATGTTGCCAGGTAATAGGTTGTACATTTGAAATATGAATTTAGATAAATTTGGAGAGGCTCATCACCAGATTAGTAATAATGAAGAAATTAATTTTTCAAAAGACATACTTCTTGAAAACTATCTACTAAACTATAGAGTGGGTGTGACCTTCATCATCATACATCATTGATGAAATTACAGATCCTTAAAGGGATAATAATAATAGTAACACACATTTATGGTGCCTTTAAGACTTATCAGGTCCTTTATGTACAAAATCTCAGATGAGTCTCACAACAGCCCTGTGATGTAGATACTGTTATTATCTATATTTTACAAATGAGGAAATTGAATCTCAAGTAGATTAAGGGCTTACTAATAGTCATGGTTAACAAGCATCTGAAAAGGTTCTAAATCGAGGTCTTTTTGACTTTATATTCATTTTTTTATCCATCTATGCTACCACACCACATTATTATTTTAAAAATCTTTAATAATAATGTAATTAAATAGGCAAAAGACATTATTAACTTCATTTTATAGATGCAAGGAAAAAATTCTGAAACTCAGATAAATCAAATTGTTTAACTTCACAGTCAAGTAACTGAGAAAGCCAACATCTTTAAATACCTAAATATCTAGTCTTTCTAATAAAAATAATTAATGATAATAATATCTTAGTGAGAAATAACATCATTAGGAATAGATTGACTTTGTTTTTCAAATACTTCTACATGCTAATAAAAAGCTATATCCATTAGAAAAATTAATTTAGAGAACTTTTTCAGAATAAGATCTTATTTCTTTTATTTGTGCAACCAAGTAAAAGAAATAATTTTCATTTAAGGTTAGGCACAAATATTTGATGATCAGTACTATATCTGTTGCTAAATTTGAAGAAGCTTGGTCAATTATATAATTCAAACTTTTAAACCACAACATAAATAAAGACAATCAAATTTTCCGATAAATGTTTCAATCTTATATTCATATATGAGTTTAGATGAATTTTAAAGAAACTGAAAATGTAAGAAGTGTCCTTAAAAATAATTTTAAAAACATAGAAGGTAGCACTTGAAAAGGAGCTCCAAAGTCATCTCATCCAACCTATGTCTGAACAGTAATGTCCTCTAGAACAAAGCTTCTTAAATTGAGGGTTGCAATTCCACATGGAGTCATGTAACTGAGTGTAGAGGTCATTAAATAATGAATTATTATTAGTAAATGTTTGATTTATATATGTATTTTATATAACTATGTATCTGGGTTCACACAAAAATTTCTCGGGTGAAAAAGGGGTTGTGAGTGGGAAAAAAATCTAAGAAGCCTTGCTCTAGAACGTCAACAAAAGTTGTTCTTACTTTATGCTTGAAGATCTTTGGAGAATGTATGTATTAAAGAAATTCATTCCCTTTTTAACATTTTTAACTTTTTGGAAGCTTTTCCTATTCTTAACTAAAATCTTTTTCTCCCTAAATCAGAGGATCATAAGATTTAAGAAAAGGGATTTCAGGAAACTAAATCTGTCTAATGAAGTATTTAAATTAGAGGAGCTAAGTGTTCCAGGTTCTGCCTTCTGGGATCTTAAATAAAAGAAGATCTAATTTTTCTTCCAAATGACCATTTTTCAAATTCTCCAGATATTGAAGGAGTTTTTTTGTAAGGATGCTAGAAATTTTGTCCATTTTTCGTTCACTGAATTCTTTTGTGTCCTAAGAAAACTTGTAAAAGAAAGATTCTACTTGAATGTTTCTCTCTGATCGCTGTTCTTTTTATTTTTTTTTCCCATTCAAAGTCAGGTATTACAATTAACAGCAATCTGAATAAGAGTTCTACTCCTCTCCTTTTTAACTGACAGTTTACCAAGTTAACAGGAAGCATTTTTGGAAAGCAAGGTTTGTTGGCACCCTCTAGAGGCTTTAGTGTCTTCTAAATGATCTCAATTGAATAATTTGTTCCTTCTTCTGATTGTTTATTGTTTCAATATTGTTAACTAACAAAAATATAAACATTTTGTTTTGAAATATGACATAAGTAATTGAAAGGAGAGGGAATTTCGTTAAAAATCTAGTTAAGTAGAACTAGCAAAAACAGCTATTTTTTAAGATCAGATTCTTTTTAGAAAGACTTTTTATTGATTTACTGATATTAGGTTTCTCTTCTAAAGATGTTATTTCTTAAGAATATTTATTTAACATATTCATAATTGATTCACAGGAAATTATACAATAAAAGTAAAATTTCAGAAGATAGTTTTGTTAATAAAAAGAATAACATCTCATGAATGAAAACACAGAATCTGGTTTGACAAGTATCTAACAATTAGTATGTAAAATAAAGGACCCAGACTTCTATAGCACAAAAATTACCCTAACAATAATTTAAATAGATTATAATTTAACAATGGTGACTTCTCTCTGAGCAAAAAATAACTTATGTTGAATTGATTTTAAAGGAGTAATATGATATTATACATCCCACATAGAAAAAACTTTTTATCATCACTTCTATAAATCATATCCATAATTATGCATATATACTGATAATAAAACACAACACACACACACACATATATATATATATTATATATATATAAAAACACATTATCATTATGAAAACTTTTAATCTATGCAATATGTAGTAATACGACTATTTTATATGACAAATGACAATCTGGGTAGTTTTGTTATGAAGAGACTTCTCTACCTTACAAGATAATTTGTTACTGAAAAAAATACAAGCATGCAAATGCACATACACATGAGTAATCTCCATTAATTTCAATGGGACAATTTTATATGCATCCTTGAATCTCCAAATTAACACCCACTTAATATCCATTTACATTCAATGTTTGTGCAATTGAACCTTTAATGCAAACAAAATACCTAAACAGAATAGTAAAAAAAAAAAAAAAAAAAAGGCAAAAATGGTGCAAATGATATTACACTCTCCTCACAAGTTAACATTTTTTTGTGTAAATCCAAGCATGAAGTCACTTTAAGAATTTCTCCATTTCAAGGGGCTTGCTGCATATCTGTACTATAAACTAGTAAACATTAAGTAATATGGGAAAACATGAACACCAGGAATATCATTCCTATGAAACATAGTGGCTGTTGGTCCTAGTACTTACTTCTTTGGGAGACAAAAGGGAACCAAATTATTCCACATAAATATAGAAATTCAGACCATTGAATGAATCTCCTCTTAGAGTAAGATCCTCCTAACAAATGGCTAATGTCTAGGTATGATCACTTATCCATTTTAACAGCTTTGTTCACAAATGTACTCTGACAGGTGATGGAATAGTGTAGAAATTAGAGTCAGAAGTTGCTTTTGATTCCTCTCTCATTTTACTAGTTTTATAATAAAGGGGAAGTCCCACAAGTTCTTTCATCAGTTTATCCATTTGTAAAAAGAGGATAACATTAACATCAAATGGTTGCTAGGATGATCAAATGTTTTGTAAACCCTTCTATAAATATTTGATGATGTGATTGATGATGATGAGTACTAAACATGAATGTGTTGCTATTCTTAATGGGGATTATCTTCTGAATACACACACACACATATACGTGTGTGTATATATGTGTATATATATATATACATATGTATATATATATATAAATGTAATGATGCAATGCACATACAGACATGAAAATGTGGAAGAATTAAGAATTATACCAATCAAAAACTCAAATATGCTTCCCCATTTATATATTTGTATTTGAATGACTTTCCCACAAGTCCCTAAATGTTAATGACAGGGATGTGAATTTTGTTATTTGGATTCCCAGTGAGGTATACTTTACATCATAATATTCTCCAAAATTCTTAAATAAAATTTAAATTATGATGTTTGCTTTGAGATGATAAGCAGAACATGGTTCTAATAGAAGACTGCTAGAAAGGAAGTAATGGAGTGAAGTTGTAGGTTCTTTCTATAGTATTCATAAAGTATTATGCAAGCTATTAATGTTTCTTACATTAGTAATCTTTTATAATCCCCACTTTTACAACACTGACAAGTATAGGAAAGGAAATAGTGAGCATTTTTAAAGAAAGTTACCATGTTAAATATGTCTGAAAAGCTAATTTTGTAATCATTTAGGGATATTATAAGGGCCTATCCTGTTTCTAAATTGAAGTTGAAGCAATAATATCTGTAGATAAAATGTTAGTCTTTTTTATTAATTTTACCAGACTTTTACTAATGAACTTAGCTTATAGAAAAATTTCAGGAAGTGATAATTACATTTTTGGACTAATATCAAATAAAATTTTGCTTGACAAAGCAGCAATAACATATATTCTGATGCAAAATAGTCACTTTAAATATAATGAAACAAAGGGTTCTCCTGATGCTTTAGAACTCTGATTCAGTTCCATGAATTATTTCTTGAATACTTTCAGGTTCCAGAAAATAAAATTATGTGTCAACATCTCAGTAATCAAGTTAATACAGTCTAACTACAAAACAAATGCAAATACTATCACATATTTTAATATTTTAAAAACTACTTATGTATCCACTGAAAATTATTATTTTTTATTTCTGATCCAGGGTTGTATATATATAAAATGATAACAATGAACATATATATATATATTCATTGTTATCATTATATACATATCTGTGTATATTTACCTAGATATATAAAAATATATATATATATAGATATATGTCCATACATATTAGTAAATATATAAAATATATCAAAATGTATATAAGCATTTACATATTTACTTATTTAAATAAATCTATATAGCTATATTTATAATTATATAGTCACATGTATACACTACTTTCTCTGTAAAATTCTCTAAAATTCCAGGAGCATATTTTTCAATACCATCAAAAAATGTTTCCACATATTGTCTCTTCATATTTTGAAAAATCTAATCAATCAAAATAATTTAGGAAGGATATGAATAAAAGTAATATGAATAAATTTAACATAATGATTTCGATGAACTTTTGTTTGGCATTATTGAATATTATTTTCTAATGGGAAAATATCACAAATAAAGATATAAGATATAAGTATAGTTAAACATTGATTACTAAACTGCATGTCAATCAAGCAATAAACATTTACTAAGTATCTACTCTAGTTTTCTATGACATGCAATTGTCAACCTATTCATATGCACTGTTTTCTTATTCTCCTAATAGTCAGTGATTTTTCAGACCCATGTTGTTTCTGTTCTGTAATTTATACAATAGATTCTTCTTCAGTATTACTACATGAGCCATTGCTAACTATATCCTTGTGAAACTGAAATAAATAGGTCACTGAAGAAGACAGAAAAGAAGGCCTCACTACACATAATGAGCCTGAGATTCAGACAGTTCAGTAACTCAATAAGCATTTACTAACTGCCTCCCATGTGTCAGATACTGTGTTAATCACATAAATCTCTCTTCTAGAACTGGTGCTTATGCCTAGAACATTACTACAATAAGAAAGAGTCTATTCTCCAACACAAGAATTGCTGGAAAAAAGCTCTTCATGTACCCTAATAATAAGGCTTAGTTTGTGGTAGAAAAGACCCTGGTTACTAGCCTGAAGCTTCAGAACTTTCAAGCTAATAGTCAAAGGTCAGAAAAGCAGGCTTTGGTCATTATAGCCTTTCTTGCTATTTCCTCAATTATGTGCTTTATGCAATAAAAATTGACTATCAAGAAGATTGCCTTTGTCTTCTCAGAAGTCCTATAAAATGTTTGATATTAAAAATTAAAATTAAAACTTAAAAGATTGAAGTATAATCAGGTAATTTAAAGAAATATTATTTTTCATCAAACATTATTCCTCCTATAAGAAGCAGGAGACTCTGGTACCAATACAAAGCAACATAACATAGTCATTTAGCATCTCTTAAGAATGTAAGTCACAGAATAACCTAGTTGGACAACCTTAGGCTTTTAATTTAATGTATTAATTATCTGCATCTAGAATCACCCATTCAGATGGGTGATTCTCCATAATCCAAACCCATATCAATCACATTTCCTTCTTTGAGGTCCTACCTTGCCTTCAAAGATCAGTTTAAATTCTTTCTCCTTTCAGATTCTTTTTGGCTTCCCCTTACATACCATACCTCCTCATAGGTGGAAATTATTTCTCTCATTTGTCCTTACACTTTTTAATACTCCTGCTTTCTGCTATTTCAAATTTATATCATACAGAGTTTCCCAAAAGGATAGTTTAAGCTTTTAAAATTTAAAAGTGCACTGAGATTTTTAGGAAAATTTTTACATATTTTTGTGAGGAAGAGAAATTCTCCTAGAATTTGAGTTCTCTCATGGCCAAGGTCACATATTACTTAATTTTTAAGATCTCCTCCAGTTCCTTATATACTGCTTTATTCAAAGCCAATTTTAATAAGTGTTGGTTGAATGAAATTAAGACAACTATCGGTTTTATCATAATAGGTCTTTCATAATCAGTGGCAACTTTCTTTTATTTTGTTTTTTTCAAGTATGAAGACTTGTGAATAAGGCAGGAAATGAGGTTTGGGAAAGAATATTAGTGATAAAAAACAACAACCTGACTTTGATGGAAGATTATTGCAAAACTCATTGAAGATTGTTGAGGGAATATTACTGAAGATGTAAATTGACTGCTAAAGTAATTTTTTAAGTTTCCTTTCGAATCAGACTGAAAAGGCTAGCTCATGCTAAATTTGCAGAGAAAAATAATGCTAAAAGTAAAGATTAAGCAATCAACATTCAATATGTTTTGATATGATATAATTGATGGTAGATATTGTTTGATTCCTTTAGGAGTTAGAGGCAGACAAGTCATTTTATAATAATGTGGAACTTCTGACATAGAGCACTTGCCTGTCCTCCGAGGTAGAGTTATGATTTATATCTGTTACTTATAAGTTTTAGAGAAGTGTGTCTTAGGGAGCTACGAGTTAATGACTTGTTCAGTGTCACAAATCTGGAAGGTATCAGAAACTAAATCTTTCCAACTTAAAAAGAAGTACCATATCTTGATTAATTTAACTTGCACATCATATGGAGGTTATAAATTATCTATTTTAGAGGTTAAAATGATTAATATGTCTGATTTCCAAATTGCAACTCTATCTATATCATTATTACTATATTATATCACATCTAAGATTCCATCAGTTGCAATGCCCTTGAATTTAAGACAAATCTTTTTGAAAATTTGGAAATTATATATTCAAACCTATAGCAATTTACCTTAATTATAAATATATTTAAAATATATTGTGTTGTAAACTGAAAGGAAAAAGCTTATGGATGTATGTGTATAGTTATCTATAAATATTTACAATATATGTAATATATGTAAACATATCTCTTAGTAATACTTAAAGCATTACTGAGACTTTGCAGAATCAGATAAGATGGAAACAGGATGACATTCTATTAAACTCAAAAATTTTCTTTCAAAAGGTAGCACATGAAATGCATACCAAAGACATATAAAATAGCTTTCTACTTTTCTAGTCTATCTATCATGCAAAAATTCAGAAGCAATTACAGTCACAAATACTAATACACACACACACACACACACACACACACACACACACCCTTACATACATATAAATAAACATACCACATTCACACATACACACACATACACACATACACACATACAGGATCGATTCTGTACTGCAAAGATTACAACAGTTCCCAGTTGATAAATTTCTGATAAACATTTATAAATATTGTGATAAAACACTCATGAAAATTAGCCTCATCATACAAAATTTTATTATATAATTTGAGTAATTTGTGCCTAATTATTTTCAATCCAATTTCTGCCCCCTCCAGAGTTATTAAAAGGTATTATTTGCCAGATTTTCCTCAAATTCCTTCATCACATCCTGCCTAGAAAAAACAAACAAGACAAAGTAAAAAAAGAAAAAAAAAACTGACCTGGGGAAGAGCAGTGTGGTTGACAGCACACAAAAAACAAAGAGAGAGCAAGCAAACTCCACACCTTTAAGGAAGCCAGCATTAGAGCAAAAGAAGGGGATCACAGCATTTCAATGTCCAGTTGAAGATGATCATACCCAATAGCTCCTTCAAAGACTATACAATCACAGCAGTAGCTAATAATAATTCCCAGGGTTCTTAGAGATTTTTTTAAAAGCAGTTTATGATTCGAGATCTTATGCCCACAGGATACAGTATTTTCTCTGCTCTTCAGTTTATTTGATCAAAACATTCACTGTTGCAAGCATTTCAATAGTTTCACATGGCTGCCTCCTACAGTCATGAATTGCTCCTTTAAGCTAATCAGCACATCCAATATTTTCTCAAGGATTCCAGGCCTCTACATTTCTACCCAAATGGAGCAGCAGAGCCAAAGTGGGCAAAAATTTCACAAATGTTCTTTGTTCAAGTAGCTATAATTGCTAAATGCTGAAAAGAAATGAGGATCTCTTATGAATTTCTCAACTACATTACAATTTTAAAATTAATACCAGATTTTCCCCTTTTTTCTGTCTATTGATTATTGGTACCCTTTTCTAGAAAGGACCCTTGAAGGCCTGGTTCATTCTTTCACTGTATCTGCAGTTCCTGCCACCCTTCACAGCAGAGCTGCCTGTGGTTTCCATGGAGACCATTGCCAGCACTAAAAAAAGGGAGGGTGTGGCAGATGTAATATGTAACAGCAGGCAAATGATTGAAGCACTCTATATTCCATAGGTCCTCCAGCTAAAATCTTAGCAGTAAAAGAGGGAGTGGTAAATATGTAATATTAAGTAAATATACATGTATTACATATTCATTATGTATAGGTATATTTATGTGTATGTGTGTATATATATCAGTATATATGTATATACATATATTTTGTGTGTTTATATCACACGTTTGTATGTATATTTTCCTGTCTCTACATGTGTGTGTTTTTATATACACATACATATATATATATGTATGTGTATATATAAACACACTCAGACACACACAAAGCTTTGGACCAGATCAATGATTTTGTTGATTTGGGGAAATCACAGGAAATCACTGATTAATATCTTCTTGCAACTTAAATACAGTTAGAGAGTTGCCTAGGGCCCAGCTTCTTAAATTGTGCGTTATGACCCCATATAGGACCTCAAAACCAAATGTGGGGGTCGTAAAATTATGATTATCAGTAAATATTTGATTTGTATGTCTATTTCACATATGTATATGCTCAGAGTCATGTAAAAACTCCTTCAGGCAAAAAATGAAAAATAAATGAAAAAATGAAATAAATGAAAAAAAGATGTTTGGGCCTAAGAAACTGAGAGGATAAGTAATTTGCCCATGATTTGCCCAGAGTTAAACCAAAAGTTCTGTGTGATATGTGACGTGTGTCCTGCTCTTCTTGACTTCTGTCTATCCACTGCTCTATAGTTTCTCTCTCTTTCTCTATCCCTCTCTCTCCCTCTCTCTCTCTCTCTCTCTCTCTCTCTCTCTCTCTCTCTCTCTCTTCTCTCTCTCTCTCTCTCTCTCTCTCTCTCTCTCTCACACACACACACACACACACACAGAGACAGAGAGATAATAAACAAAAAGTTAGATAAAAGATAAAAATTACTGGTGTCAAACTTAAATAGAAATAGGACCATAAATGATACAGTAAAAATGTCTGCAGGGGGTATACTGACTTAGTTTCAAAATGTAATATTATCTATGCTTTACTATATTTTTTATTTGTTTTGTTAATATTTTGTAATTCCATTTTAATATGGGTGGGGTAGCGCTTAAGATTACTCTGGACTTTAGGCATTCCATAGACCTTTTAATTGACTTTTCTGATACAAATACCCATATATCTAAGAGGCAGCATGGCATAGTGTATTTGGAGCTCACCTTGGATTCAGGATGCTTTGGGTTCAAGTTCTTTTTCTGACACATTATTAATGTGTTACTCTGGGCATATCACATCTTCTTAGTGCCCAAGGCAACTCCTCTCTAACATATTAAGTTTCAGTCTACATTGCTAGAGGGCTTTTTCCTCTGGGAACTCTCTACATTGATGGAATCAGAATCAAATCTAGACCAAAAAAGCAAAATAAAACAAAACATAGGTAGGATTCTTCATTGTTCCTTACATCCCCAACAAACAATATCACTCAAAACAACAAAATCATGGAGTAAAGGGAAAGAGAAAGAGAAAGAAAGGTAAAATGAAATAGAATCCAAGTAAAGGAAATGGTAGTGGCATTTAAATTTGGACCACTTCCCAGAAAACAAGAGTCATTTTTCTTCTACCAAAATGAAACATGTAAAGGATTTTTTAAGCTTTTGCATTTTTATGCAAAGTTCTCTAATCTTCTTTTCACACCTGGCAACTGCTTTTCCTCAGAAATTCATTTATTTGCTTTTTTTTTTTTTTCAGATTGGGGGCAGCTTGTCATCTTTGCTAGAGGGCTAGAATTAGAATCAGAGAGACCTGTGTTAAAAGCCAGCTGTTGATACTTACTGTGTGATCATGGAAAATTATTTATCTTTTCTGAAGCTTAGGTATCTCTCTAATCTCTCTAGATATAATTTATACCTAGACTATTGACCAACTGGTCAACATATTGGCAGGATTGATCTACTGTGTTATTCTGAAGTACTGCCCAGACCTTATGACCATTAGGGTACTAATTTGTTACCATGTTCTCTTTAATTCATTGTTGAAAATGATTTTGTTTCACTTTAGGTATTTTATTTAATTTTAAAAATGAAGATCATAAAATCTTCAAGATAGTACAAGGCAGCTAGGTAGTGTAGTGGTTACAGTGCTGGGCTGGAGTTATAAGACTCATTTTTCTTAGTTCAAATCTAGCTTCAAACTCTTATTAGCTGTGTTATATTGAGTAAATCACTTAATCCTATTTGCCTCAATTTCCTCTTCTATGAAAGGAGTTGGAGAAAGAAATAGCAAAGTACTCAAGTATCTCTGAGAAGAAAACCTCCAATGGTATCACAAAGTGTTGGACATAACTGAAAATGACTGACCAACACAAAATGATAATTTTGAAAGAATGAATAAAGCAAGATGCAATTTAAGAGAAGTAAATATAAAGCTCTATATTTAGGTTTTTAAATTAATAAAAAATATGATTGTGTGATTTGATTAGGCAGCAGTTTGTGAAAAACAGCTAAATTACAAAGCAGTAGAAGTCAACAGTTTGTGATGTCTTGGAAAAAGCATTATTTTACCTACAGACTTCTTTAATAATGTTTAAATAGTGAGGGAGGTTATAACTTTGTTGTACTGATATTCTATCCCCCCCAAAATTTTTTAGAAAAGACATTGATATATTGGAGCACATCTAGGGGAAAATGGGTAAGATGGGGAATGAAGAATAGACTTGAAATTACTAAGGGACTTGAGTTTAAATTATAAAAGTAAATTCAATAGATAGTAATCATATAACAGAAGAATTAAAATTATTATGCATAGCCCCTGAGGGAGGATCAAAGAGGAGAATTGATTGGAGTATGTGAAGACCCCGAATTCAGTCTGATATAATAAAAAACTCCTAGAACTACCTGAAAATAAAGTAGATTCCTTCAGATCATGAATTTTCCCTCACTGGGCATCTGCAAGCAAAAATTAAATAATAATTTGTCATAGTGTGGTAGAGATGCTTATACAGGTCCAGAAAGACTAGATAGTGCATGAAGGCCCTTCTATCTTTGTAACCCTTCTCTTTTGAGAAGTTTGTCAATGCAGGGAAGGGAAACAAAGAACAGTAGATAGAAAAAATAGTCTACTTGAGAAAAGGAAAATATAGCATGTTCATAATCAGAAGGAAGAAAGAGAAATATATGATATTGCAAAAGAAAAATTAATAATTCATACAGTAAGATTGTGGAAGAAGAGATGATGGGATCAAGATCACAAAGGGAAGATTTTAGTCTTTGAAACCTGCTCCTTATCTCAGGAATATGAATGCAGACAGAGCAATTTCATGATAGAAAGCAATTATGGTCATGAATACATTTTGAAGTGGAAAGAAAGCAAATAAAATGGCTTATTGTAAATAGTTGAGGCATTAACAACAACAAAAAACCACAACCCAAACTACTCAAAACCTTAAACTTGAAATTTATACATGAACAGAATTTAGCAAAATACAATACATCTTTTAATAATGTCAGGTAAGTAACTATGGGAAAGAATCTTTTTCACATTTTTACCTCTCTAGGCTTTTTAATTAATGCTTCCTTCCTTGCTTTTAAAGCTTTGTTTCCCTACAGAGCATAAAAGTCCAACAGGGACAGCACCTCAACTCATACCACATTTTCACCTTCTCCTCTTCCCCCACCAAAAAAAAAAAAAAAAAAATCTAAGAAAAGTATCTGCCTGTCTGCAGCCAACAGACAGTCCTAATTGCCACAGCCAGGTGGACACTTGTCTTACAGAAATGAGAGGAGAGAGATTGTATTCCCAGTTTTCAATGTTGTCCTTTTTCATTTTAAAGGGCTCTATTATTTAAATCAATTATAAGCCTCAGTTTTCTAACCTGTAAAATAGGAAGAATTTTACTGTACTGTTCATATTAGAGTACTGTATGGAAGTAACTTAAAGTTTTATGTGAGTATAAGTTACTATTAGCTTGTAATTCTAAGTCTGTAGACCTAGTTGCATGATAGAGATTTGACCTTAGAGTCAGGAATATCTTAGTTCAAGTTTTTCTCCTGACATATTGGCTATGTGATTGTAGGCAAGAAATTAAAATTTTCAATAGTCCAGGAAAATCCCTGAGACAAAATTGCATTGACATTATTAATCTATACTGGTAGAGGGATATTCCTCAATCTTATTTCTTAAACCAATTAATTCAGAGATACAGGTTAAAAAGAAATTCCCAATGCATCCAAATTATGTGTATGGAAATAAATTGGTAATAGTTATTGGTGAGAAGGAGTCAGGTTAAAATTTTAAAAGCAAACTGTAATTTTGTTTGCAAAACTGTGTGCTCCACACAAAAAATGTGCTCCAACAAACTTGCTTGCTCACTTTTTGCATTGTGCTTATATATGGAGACTTTAAAATAAATACATTTGCTACCTAATAACCTAATCATTTGAGCTACATTTTAAAATCTCATATTATACTAAAATAAAATACCTTTCCTTTAGAAGGCCACTTCAAAATTAAAGATAAATGTGATCTTAATAAATTACAATTTAGAAGAAATGTGTTTATTAATAATAATTATATTATTAGAAGTGAAATAAAACCTAATATATTGAAACTTACAACTAAATAATTTTGAAGAAAGTTTGGGACCAAGAACCAGAAGCCTTTGTGTTAAAAGACATATTTTTAATGAAAAGAACAAATGAATTCTCTTCTACTTGAAAAGAGATTTCATACTACATTGCAAAAACATTTAAAAATGAAATTAAATATAGATTTCTAGAATTCTGATGTCATTAAAATAAATGAGAAACTATTTTCATTTTGAAGAATCATACAAATAAAAATTTAGCACCCATTTTAATATATAGACTATAATGAATATGAAGAATATGTAATCCAGTAAGGAGTATACAAATCTTGTAAATAGTAAATAATTTTAAAGAAAAAGAAGGGATACATACCCCCTAACCCAAAGGCCATTGATTAATATAAAGCATGAAACTCCCTCTTGATTCTATTTCTGGATTGATTGTAACACAGATTGGTTTAGTAATGTGGCCCACAACATCCTCAATAACTCTAGTCTTCAGAGCTTTTATAAGAGAATATGTAGAATTATTTAAAATCCAATCTCTTATTTTCTCCTTTTATACAGCTACTGCTTCCTGATATTGGCCCATTCATTAAAAGGGCAGATTTGCTGCTTAGCCATAAAAATGAATATCTATGTGTTTATCTCTCTGTTTCCTATCACTATTCCAAGCATAGATTGGATCAAATCAGATTTATGTTCATAAAATTATGTAAATATAGAATACTTTGCAAATATAAATTAATTTTCATAGGGACTCACTTTTCCCTGAAATGACATAGGAACTTACGTCTAAGAAATCAACATTATTCTATTATGTTCAACATTAAAAAAAAAAAAAAAAAGAAATGACCATGTGAATTATACCATACTTCATGCTAGTGATACAAAAAACCTGGAAGTAAATAAGAGGATTGTCCAAAGAGAGATTTCATTCAAAATGTTTGGGGAGATAGTATATAATTTCTGGGGAAATATGGGCAACTTTTTTTTTTAAAGCAATTTCAACTAAGGAACCAAGAAACAAGATTGATGAGTCCTTGGCAACTTCAAGACTCCAGCAACCTCCCCAGAGTACAAGTCACTCCTTTTATAAAATATCTCCAGGGATTTATATTAATTCTTCAAAACCACAGCAATACTGATGCAATAAAAGTATTCCTAGTGACCTAAAAGTGTTGGCACATATTTCTTATCACTTACTCTGCAGAGGGAGTATTCATATACAAAAGAATTTGAATCAGTAGCCAGTTAATTTTAACTATGAAAAATCAGTTTTTTAAAAAAACCCAAAGACCATGTTATTCAGTTCTTAATTAGATATTCAAAAATTGATTTCTTTGACTATTCTTTTTAAGTTCAATAATTTCAACATAACCTTATATTTTTTTCAAATTACATGCCTTAGAGGACTCTGACAAATGAGAAAGGCTCTTGAATTTATATTGCCCAAACTCATCCACAGTAAATGATCAAATAATAATTCCATTTTAGTTTGAACCTATGATCTGAAGTCAAGTTGAAATAATTATAATGCATATAAATATCAACATTGCAGATGGAATATTAGGAGAATAAGGTTGAATAAGACCTTCTCATGTGACTACAAAGTTAATGGAAGGGGGAGACATGTGCATTTATGTACTGAATCCAAATTGTATACTCAGAGGACAACCTTTCTATAGCCAATATTCAAATTGGTAGCCAAGATAAAGCTTGGCATGTTACTTGGGAGCGTCATTTTCATGTAACATCAGTGCAAAATATTATTCACAATGCTTCTTCAAAGACATTTAGTAGCTACATATTCTTGAACAACAATACATATTGAAACATATAGTCACTGGAATATTATAAGGTAGGAAAGAATATGATTACTTCCTGGCAGAGAGAGGATTGTTGAAATAGTAACAAATTTAAAATGTACTCCTTTATAACACTGTTGTCAGGATAGGAACCAAATAACTCTTACAAGCTGATTGGATGATAGTTGGCATTTCTATAGGTATCTATTATAATTCAGCAGGCGTGATTTAATTAATATTATAACTGTTTATTTAAAAATAAGTCATCTGATAAATAAGAATTAATAAAAACATAAACTAGTAGAAAGATGTAGAAATATCTAGATCTTTCTTTTTAAAATACTTATAATTATGATCAACTAAGAATTATTGTTGGAATCTTTATAAACTGTGAAGTCATTAGAGTTGAGATGTTTTGGGCCAGAACTTGAAACAAGGTACTAAGTAGAACTAATTGATACAATGCTTGTATTTACACTTTTACTCATTGGAATTTACAAGTATGGGAGATTCACAAAGTAAACTGTGTAACTTTGTGAATTCACACCTCCCTTGAAGCTCTTAGGGCCAGAGAGCATTCTGGGAGAAAACCCATAATCTCTCTCTCTCTCTCTCTCTCTCTCTCTCTCTCTCTCTCTCTCATCCCACAATTTCTCTCTTTCATATATGAGAAACAGACAGAGGCTTTTGGACAGAGTTCAGCTGAATTACATGAAGAGTGGAGCTGAATTTAGATTGAGAGGGGAGCGTCAAGTGAGTTCGGCCAAAAGCCCTCTTTGAGTCAGGAGTTTTACTTTTGAACATTGACTGGGGTCGGAGGGGAGCACTCTGGGAGATTGAGAGCCAGAAGCCCTCTCTCAGAGGCAAGACAGATTCACCTCTGTGCTGGCTCTGGAGGCTGAAGAAAGCAGAGGAAGAAGCAAAGGACAAAGCGGCAAGAGCTCTTAGAACCAAGCAGAGAAATAGGCCTCAACTTACCAGGCTATTTTGGAAGGAGAAAATAAATATTTGTATTTTTACCAGCTGACTGCATTTTGGGTGATTATTACTTTCAACTGCAACTAAGGCTGCCTCCAGGAAAACCTCCCCAAGAAACCTGCTCTCTCTCCCAGAGAGAACCATCCTATATATCATTTTAAAGAAGAACAAGAACTCCAACAAATTATATTTCTGACTTCATCACTAACATGATATAAAGTTTGCAGACTCCATTCAGTATCATCTGTTTTAAAATTATATAAAATTAATTTCTAATAAAATATTCTAAGAGTAACATCTCTTATTTAAAAAAAAACAGTATTTTTTTTTCTGGGAATGGGATATACTTAATTTTAGAAAACACATTATGCCAATTTTATACTGCATTATTTAAGGCCTTCTAAACTTTATTTTACTCTGAGTAATTTGGAGTATGTTAAGACTTTTGCCTTTCTTTCAGTTAACAGATAATTTGAACCAGTTAAGGAGTTGTAATTTTCTATATCTACATATAAGAACTGAAAAGGAAAAGGCAATAAAATATATATTTTTGGTGATAATATTTACTTAGGAAACAAAAACTTTTCTGTAGAGAATATTTTTCTTTCTTTACTTCTGTAATTCTCTTGTGCATAAATATTAAAAAGTAGTTTGTTCTCAATGACAGTGCAATATTAACCAGATGAAGGGACATAGGTTTCAGATGTCATTTTCCTACATTCTAGAGGAATCAAATATATTTTTTTTTGGCTGCAAAGCAGATAATAATGTGCTAATTCACTGACTTTGTAATCTGCCCTATTCATGTTACACATGGAGACAAAGGTGTTTTTTTTTTTTTTTAACTTTTTTACAGAACCTATGATTTCATCCTTATAAGAAACTCCCCATAAGGAATTTCTTCTAACAATACACTTCTATACCTTCTTTATAATTTATGGTCATAGAACTGCATGGGGCATTATGTCTCAGAAAAAAGAACTGTCTGGAGAGTATGGAAGAAACGTTCGAATCTCAATCACTTTTCATCCTTCCATACATGTCTCTCTCTTCCTCCCTCTCTCCCTACCTCTCTCCTCATTCCTCTCTCTCTCTCTCTCTCTCTCTCTCTCTCTCTCTCTCTCTCTCTCTCTCTCTCTCTTCTCTCTCTCTCTCTCTCTCTCTCCTTTTCCTCTCTCTCTCTCTCTCTCTCTCTCTCTCTTCTCTCTCTCTCTCTCTTTCTTTTTCTCTCTCACTTCCTCTCCCTCTTCTTTTCTTTCTCGGTCTCTCTTTTTTCCTCTCTCTCTCTCTATCTCCCTACACACTCTCTTCTTCTTCCTTCTTCTGCACAATGCACACATACAAGATGAAACTAAACTACAATAATTTTAATAATTCCTACATTTTAAACAAATATATATTTACAATACAAAGAGGAAAACAGTGATATTAGTTTATATATTCTGATATTTAAGTGATAAACTTCTGGAAAAAATTCTTATTCATATTTTTTGTTAAGATTCCATTGTATTTATTTGTTTTACTGAGATAAAATTAGACTTAAAAAGATATTTCTGAAAAAAGTCTACAATGTAAATATGCTATTAAATGTAAGATTATACTTCAGCTATTGTTTATAGTCAATTGCTTCTTTGGGGTTAAAATTTGTTTTGGAATTTAGAGTTTTATAAAAACTTTCCAAAGTTAATAAAAGACTGATTTTAATAAATTAAAAAATTCAAGTATTATCTCAATTTTAAGGAATAAACCATCAATTAGCTATTCTCTTCAATTGTTATTTTAACTCGAAAACACTCCAACCCACAAATCATCAAATTTCTCTACAGAGGATACATCGAATCTTTGTAATTGACAAATTACCTGCTTTTTGCCACTATCTCTTTCATTCCCTAGTCTCATCAGGCAACAATCTTCAATTAGCAAGAACACTTGGTGGCATGTTGTGTGCCATGGAACAAATTTTAACTCATTTTCTCTAACAACATCTATGATTGAAGGCAGATGTTACATGCTTTTAAGTTTTCCTTTAGGGAGACCTTGTATCATTTAACACGGCATCTAATACAATAACATATTTTATGACACAGAGTAAACTATCGGTAGATTATTTTCAGCACTCTAATATCCTTTGTTTGCTGAAGGTAATCACTCCAAGCAACTACAATGATATCAAGACATGCTCAAGGTCCATTTTGTAACATTACTATCTCTTGAATCATCACATTCATGAGAAAATCAACCACACTTTCAGGGGCAAATTATTTAATATAACACCAAGAACTAAACAAATCCTTAATTGAATCTTGTCAACTATCTTACAACACTATATTGGATTGTTGAAAATAAAATAGATCCATACTTTAACATTCTTGCATAGAATTCACTTATTCATTCATTCTTTCTTAGTGCCTGTGTGCTTGTGTGTAGGAAGAGGCAGAGAAGGAGATATGTGGTCAGTGAAGAAAATCAATATGTCCCTGTGCATAACTTAAAAATTTAGAATAGTAACTAAAACAACTGTACCTTAGGGAGGGCTGAACATGCAATTCACTTGAGTTCTCAAGTTGTCTTAATTAGGCTAGAATCTAAAATATTCATTGGGAACAGATATAGCATGAATCTGATCAAGTATCAATCAGCTTGTAGAGAAAAGTTACATGAGTAACATGCATATTTAAACAGCAAAATCTTTGGTTCTTCATAGACTCAAGGCTAAAACAATAATTTAAAAAACAAAACAAAAATAACATCATAATTTATTGTTTCATAAAGCCTAGCCAATTAAAATCAAATTCCTTACCTTCAGTTTTCAAGAAATTTAACAGTATTTCTTAAGTTTTCTCTTTTCCTCCATATACTTTTACTTCTCTCACATTTTTCAACTTACCCTCTAGCTTATTTTAATTTTATAGAGGTTTCTAGAATTTAGGAAATTAAGATTTCTTTACATGCACATATATCTAGATACAAAGATATATCTATATCTATATCTATCTGTCTATATATCTATCTATACTAGAGGGAGGGGGACATTGGAAACATCATAAGTACTAATAGCAATCAGAGAGTATCTAATAGAGGGCCTTTAGTATCCCTAAAGGATGGATGTCCCACAAATCAATCACTTTTTAATTTTGTTTTTTATAAAGAAAGCTTAATCTCCATGTTTCAGACCAATTGCCACTCAAATAGAGAGGAATTTCCATATACCAAAATGAGAATGAATATGAAAGAGGAAAGAATATGAGTTTAGAGCCAAGCAAGTTGATAAAATGTATTTGCTTGCATATTTTATTTATATTTGTCTTCCTGAAATACTATTTTCCCCATACCTAAAACATTATGTCTGGCAGATTGTAATTATTGAATTCAGAATCTATGAAGTCTAGGTATATGAAATTAAAGAAATGTAAAATGGATTCTCATAGAATATTATTTGATATGAGTAAAGGAAGGGTTAACTTCAGTTCTCATGTTTCTCAACTCTTCAAAGGAAGCCTTTCTACTTTAGAAACTCTGCTCTTAAAGAGACAAACATTGCTAAATTTGTTCAGAATGGGTAGGCAAGAGAGGCAAGAGGTTGCAAGACTCGCAGAGTTCAACTGTACATTAACACAGCAAAATTCTCCATGCCTTCTAATTTTAAAAGATAAATGTCTACACAAGAGTAAATTTGATAAATGCTAAATTCTTAAAAAAAAAACATGTCTGGACAAAAAATAGCTAAACAATCCAACATAAGACTTTTATTTCTATAAGGAATAGCATTTCTTCTTTTGGACACTGACCGAAAAGCTGGAAATACAAACATACTGTATAAATAATTCAGTTTTTATAATCTTACTGAAAGGGAAATCTTAGATTTAAATACACATATAGCAAGTACAGACCGGACAACCTTTCATATATAAGAAACAAAATAAATAAAGGGAATGTAAAAAAAAATTGTGACCAGATACCTGCATTTGCTAAGATAAAATAATAATAATGGTTAATAATAATGCTTTTCAGCTCTATTGACATTTATGCAATTCAAAACACTTTCAAGTGAGATCCTCCCAACACAACTGTATAACAGAAACAACAGGTATTATCTCATTTATACAAATAAAAAAACAAGGTATCTTAAACAAATGGCTCCAGGAAACATAGCTAATTAGCTGAAGAATATGGACTAAAATTCAAGTTTCCTCAATCTTTTTCCAGTGCTTGTTTTATTACATGATATTTGAAGTGAGAGGCAGTATGATAGCTTAGATGAGGGCTTCTTAAACTCTTCCCACTCTCAAATTTTCCCCCTGAGAAATTTTTATATGATTCTGTCTCAAATCTGAGCTGAGGCATTTCTGGCAGCATTCATACAAAATGAACATGATATATATTCAGAACCAAGACTGCAGTGAAGTCGTGCAATACAATACAGCCAAGTGTTGCCAGATATACCTTGGATTCATTATGCTTTTGATTTTGAATTAATTTTTGGTCCTTGTGTTCAGAAATCTTTTGCCAAATTTTTCTCAACTCTGAAATTCAGTTACACAACCCCACATGGGGTTGCAACTCACAGTTTAGAAGTTTTGGCATAGATAACTGTCCTAAAAGCTAGTGAGATCTAGGTTGAAGCCTCACCTTTTACATACCATAGCTGGTTGATCCTGGAAAAATCATTTAACCTATCAATGATGTAGACCTTGACCACTCTTTAAGATTAGAATTTATAGAGAAAGTATTGATCCACATTGATAATCAGAGTTTCATCACTTTGGAGTTCCCTGAAACAGTGAAATCACAGATCCAGGTCCTTTGCCAATAGTGTACATGCACTTTTGTTCATACAAATAATATACAAGAAACAACAAAAAATTTCTTGTAATATCATTTTCTTGTTTAAAAATCCATAACTATTTGTGTGTACTTACAATTAAGATGTCAACCACAAGACAATGTCTACAATAAATATATAAGGTGAAGTTGCAACAATTAATTCTTCCCTAAAAGAATACAATTTCCTTGAATACAGGTTTTCTTATTTCCATATTTTATCGGATCACATCATCCTTAGTTGAACAACAACAACAACAACATTATATGGAGTCCAAAATCTAACTGCAGCAAAATGTAAGAATTTGTTCCCCTTTGCTATTACTTATATAAACACATTCCAAATTATTCACTCCTTTATTCTTCATTAAGTTGTAACTCTCTTTTCAAGCCCAAATGATGTGCAAGGGATTTGAGGGACTTTTTAAAGCCTCTTCCTCACTGCTTTAACTATTTTAAGGCTCCTTTTCACCAGTTTAGGTCTGTGAAATTTGGTCCTTAGGATTATTCTCTTTCCCATAAAGGACCCTTATTTCAATCAAATATAGGACTTAGAAGCTACCTGACAGATTACTCCAAAAGCTCCAAATCAGATATAACTTACACCTTTTTATCATTTAAGTTTCATCCTTTTCTATTGGATATTTTTGCATTTATTCTATAAGAACTTGAACTGATTCAAAAAACCTAAACTAGTACTGATCAAATTACAATTCTATTGAGGTCTTTGGCCACTTTCAGATAACAGAGGAGGGAAAGAGAATGAGGAGAGAAATGGAGAAAAATGGAGGAAGTAGAACTGTACTCTTGCTACTGATGGGAAACAGAAGGAATGTCCAAGGCAATTTTCATCAATAAACAACTTTCTTCCATGTCAGAAGAAGGCCATCAGATTTCCTTCTTTGAATCAAAATATACCTTGCTCTTGGTTTTTTTCTTTGGTACCCCATCATAGACAGCACAAGCTTCTTGTACTGCTCAATAAACACTGGAAAAGTTCAGCAGAATGGTTTCAAATAGGATGCTGTCCTAGAGAAAGACTCTCTTTCTCCACTACTTATAAGATCAAGGTCCTCTCTTTTTCCTTAGTAAATGGAAAGGGGAAGGTGTGGGGCATGATAAGCTGTGTATCATTTTCCCATTATGAGAACTTGAAAACATCCAGGTAAAAAGCATCAGCACTCTTCAGAAGTCAAAATTTTGAAACTCTTGCTCTCTGAGATGAGAAACAGTAAAGAAACAGCAAAGTACCATATGTGTATCCACACAGAGAGCTTACCAATGTTTTAAGGGGAGAAAAAAAGAATAGCCTGGTTCCCTAAAAGAATGAAGCATATGTAAAGGAAGTATTATATGCATATGGGACATTCGAAGAAACAATTAAAAAGGTTTACAATGTCTCAAGTGGGTCATTTAAATGAAGACTAAACTATTTTAATTATAAAAAGAAGATTTCTTAACTGGATCACTGTTTTGACTTTTCCCCAAAATATTATATTAAAACAAAACCTTTGAGTGATTTTGGCATCAATTATATAATTTCTAACGAGTGTCAACATTACTGGTTGCTATTCACTTTACTATCATAAAGCTAAATGACAAGTAACATGTTTAAATGGATTTATCTTCTTCTTACATCTAAATGTGTTTTAATGAATTTTATTATGAAATTTTACTGAAAAAGTGTAAATCCACTTAAGTTTGAGTCCATAAATTCAGTAGATATAATGTGATTCAACATGAATACACCTATATACACACATTGCATATTTTGTGTCCAAATGTGATTTCCTTGGAGTAGGTATTCTTGAATGAGGAAACTATCTATAAATTAATAATGGCCAACTGCTGCATAATTAATTAGAAAGTTGCCCGAGGGCAGAGAAGCTAAGTCCCTTATCCAGGTACATAACCAGTATTTGTAATGGATAGCACTTCAAAACAGTCTTCCTGAGTCTGACTCTTCAATATATAATGGCCCTTCTTCTCAACACACACACACACACACACACACACACACACACACACACACACACACACTTTTTTAGCAAAACAACAGGAAATAGATCTTTATTTTAATCCTTGTTATGTTGACTAATAAGTTATTTGTAGCATATTTAAATTCAATATTTTAAAATAGATTTAAAAGGGTTTTTGAGATAACTTATGAAGGAATTTGTTAAATACAAATGAAAGAATAAGTTTGTAGAACAATGAATTTAAATTTGTGACTATAAAATATAATCAGCCCAATAGCTAAGCAGGCAAGAAATATTTTCTTTTCTTTTTTATTTTAGTTTTTGAGATGCTGGAAGTAAATTTTTTGTAGCATCTCTAATGCAAAAAAAAAAAATGCAGATAGTGGGCACTTTAAAAATGCTTGTTGAGTTGAATAAACCAGTGGAAGATGGAAAGAGAAGTTGATAATTACAGTCATAGTCTTTTGATTAGAAATCTCTTTGGCATAATTCAATGAATTTCAAATTCAGTTATTTATATAAACTGAATATTATATTTTGGATGATAATTTTAAAATATTTCAAAATTACTAAAATTTGTTTATATTCTATATTTTAATCACTGTATTTATATACATTTAATATAATTATAGCTAATCAATAGATAACATGTATCTTTATATTATGAATGCAATGTTGCATATATGTATACTGTATGTATATATGTATATACTGAGGCAAAATAGAGATTAGAGAATTTTAAATATTTTATTTGGGAGGGAGAGATTTACTGGAGGCAGGGTAGAATCCATTCTGCCTCCAGGGCTGAATGAGACTATCATCTCCAAGAATCCATTGTCCAGCAGCTAATGTGTTTATATCCCATTAAGTATATATACACACGTGACTCCAAGAGATCTGGGTAGACTGAGGCAGGGGCAAAGTCAGAATATTGAAAGTCTATCAATCTTGTTCTGACAGGCTGGGGGAAGGCACTGGACATTCTGATAAGTTGGGATCAAGAAGAACAAGGACAGAATTTTATTTAGACTTTCCACCTGTATGAAAAAATTTACTTGATTTTAAATTAATTTAAATTAATTAGAATTCCTAAGAACTTGATACACTCTAGCATGTTTTCTTTTTTCCTTTTTCTCTCAAGAATAGTAATATTCAGAACTTCAATGTATGAAAGGATCATATGAGGTACAGAAGTCGCGTAATTACAAGAAACATTTGCCATTGTAACTCTGCAAGTCTCTTACAGAGTGCATAACTCTGATAAGTAGGGAAGATGTGGGCTCATGATGTCTAAGACAGAAGGTTTTTCTCCTTATCTGGATCATGATGATTAGGAGGGAAGGGTGGTATTGCAGGATTGAGCAGAACAATTAGAAACTGAGACAGAACAATTCAGGGAAACTGAGTCAGGACAATTAGGGAAACTGAGTCAAGACAATAAAAGGGAACTGTGGCACAACATTATAATATATATGTATACCATATGTATACATGTATGTGTGTGTGTGTATATATATATATATATACATATATATATATATATATATACATACTGAACTCAAGACCTTTTCCACTTTGAAATCATACATTTAGATTTTATGAAATTCAGCATAATGCAAAATGTTCTACTATGTAATATTTGATTCTCTAAATTTAAAATATAAAGTTAGTGTTTAAGAGTTCTTTAGGAATCTTTAGGGATATCTCTATTCCCCTCAAATCACAGTTGTTGTTTCTGAGTCACCACTGCTTTCTTCTAGGAAGGACACTTACCCAATCTTCATCTCTCCCTATCACCAATCCCAAGAGCTTTTTACAATCAGCAGTGCATGAATTGTATAAATCCATGAAGTCATTTCTATTGGCCCTTGCAAAAATATAATTAATTTCTCTCTACTGAAAAGATAAATGAAATAACTGTCAGTGACAAAATGTAAGCAATAGCTCACTCCTTGCTCCCACCCCCATCATAAGAAACAGACAAGCATGCATTGTTTATTAAAATTTTAACCTGTTTATATTCAAAACTGTACTAAGATTTTGGGGGCTCCCTGCAAAGAAATGTACTTCTGGAAAGGGGGACCGATGTATATAAGAATATATGTATACATATAAATATTATATATGTATATATAATATTTATATGTATATATATGTACATATGTTTATATACACCTGTATGCATACACACATATAGTTCTAGAGAACTCAATGTAACCTCCACATCATCATAAGGTAGCACATTAAATTTCTAGTGAAAGATAAAATGATATAATTCTAAAGTTTCAGGTATTTATTCATATTAACTTGTTTTAACAATGATGCAGATTCATCCTTCTAGTACCTGGAAATCATTTAAAACAACTTTTGGAAAATTGTGCTATGCTTTAAAATGTAAAATAATTCAGAGGTTTTAATTTTTTTTTAATTTAGGGAAATTTCAAAATTTCTCTTTTAATTTAGGGGAATTCTAGTAAGTGATATTTGCAAATATGATAAACCCATAAAATATGTTAGAAACAACTGGACACATTGACTTAAGGCATATTTTTCCTTATGTTGTCCAAGGTAGCAACCATATAAATCATTTAAATACAAGCTATTTCTTCTAAAAATAAATTTAAAGGAACATTGAAAACAACATATTAAGACAAAGTATTTATACTGAAGGTAGTTATAAAAGAACATATTAGATGCCCATTTAAAAAAAAATCCATTTGGATAAAACTAGTCATTATGCGCTCATTATTGAATTTTCAAAATCACACTCTGATATCGCATATATTGAAAAAAGGAATTACTTTTACAGCCTTCAAAAGCAACAGTTCTTTCCATTTCTACTTGAGAATAATTATTTTTAGATGAGAATATTTGAAAGAATAGATATACAAACCTGAATTATATATTTTTATCATAGCTTATAGAATTTTATCTAATCTCTAGGAAGTCAGTTAACTAAAAACAAACTTAACAAATAATACTGAATATGATGTTTAATAAATGAATATCAAAATTCATTATGAAGCATATATTTTGAAATTCAGGAAAATATGGCAATACTTAGGATTTTTTTTTCATCTCATCTTTTCACTTGACCATATAGATTTATTTGCATGCATTTGAACTTAATAGATCTTTAATTTTTCAATATTAATGCTGGATTTATAATAATCTTTTGTTTTCACACAAAATTTCATTGTTATTTTTATTGGATGAAGCCATTTTGAAAAGTTTAAAGAGAATTCCACTTAAAATATATTTCCTTCATCAAAAAAATATGAAGCTTCAAAGAGCACACCAGGCTATTTATTATGTTTGGTTTAAAATATATCATTGTAGTTGTGCAAAAAGTAAATCTACAAGTTATATGCTACAATTTTTGAGAGTACCATATTTTTGTTAAGTTTTAGGAGACATACCTGAAATATATTTATTTAAATATGATTTGGTTTATTCATAGTTCAAAAGTACTCTTCTATATATTTGATATTCAAATATGTTTATTAAAATTTTAACATGAAATATATTCTTGTCACAGAAATTTATCATCAGCTTATTTAAGTTTATGGATGAAAAAAGTGTTGTTAATTAACAAAGCTATTTACAATGGTAGGCAACGTTTTAGTCAAGAATACTAAACATGAAATAATGAAAAATTTTTGGGAAATATATGTGGAGGATAGCCTCGATTTATAATGAATGTGTATACGTATTGGTACAATTATGCTGATTTATTTAGTTTGTATTGCCACACCATTAAAAATACCAATCACCACAAAATTATTGTGCTGAATATAATATACAAGTAATTAGCTTACACACTTCATTTTTGAGCTATAGTTTCCTTTTATGGATTTCTCTGGAGTTATTCTAAAAAGTTGTTTTTATGTTAAAATACAAAAAAATGGGTGTTCAAAATTAGCTAGTTCTAAAAGCAAAAGTTGTCTGAAATTTTCTTGACAGACATTAAGCATCAGTAAATGAGTAGATTCTGAATAGTATTAATATATTCAAGACTTGATTGGATAAACATTAATTGGAGTTAGAAACTATACCTTATGGAAGTCAAACCAAAAGTTAAGGAACCATGTAATGATTTGTGGCAATTTTAGTACTCCCTATCATGGATTCATTGAGAAAATATTTGACTATGCAAAAGATGCAACAGACTATGCTAAGTGTTTAATATGCCATTTAATCTAGCATTTTGACATCTATAATTCTGTATTTGCCACCTACTACTTGTTATACTTATGCTTATCAAATTGAGGCCTAAGATGACTTATTGGAACCTCAGATAAGGATGTAATAATGAGTAATAACCTCTCTTTCTGTGGGTCATAACTTGCCCTCAGTATTAGGGATAAATTTTGTTCCTCTTACATTTAGTGAAGGGATTTGAATAGGTATAAAATTTTAATTATGAAAACTTCAAAGCCATACAAAATATAAGATCACAGTATACTAAAAAAAAAAGCCTAGAATATCATGCCACCTGATGATGTGATTATAATGAGCTGATTATGCCATGTTTTCAATATGCAATTATTAATAATCACTTAAGAAATTTTACAATCTATTAACCTATATCAAAGAGACTTTTTAGACAATTTAATATTTATACTGAACAAAATCACATAAAATATCATTAAATCAGTCAGTGTGGGAGAGTGGAAAAACACTGACAGATTTTGCTGAGTTTGGATGCCATCTCTTCTACTTATCAATCAATTAGCATGTATTGATTATCTATCATAACCTGTATCTGGTGTAGGTCACTGTCACTGTCTAATTGTGTGATCTTAGGCAAGTCATAAACATGAAGAACCTCAATTTCCTCATCTGTAAAGTAAGGATCCTGAAACAGATTGTTTCTATGGTTACGTCTAGCACTATTAAAAATGTTATAATCTTATGAAAAAATTAATAACATTTACTTTACATTAACTTTACAAATAATTTATTTAACAGTATATACACATATATGTATATACATATACATATATATATATTTAAATACAAAATTTTTAAACTATATAATCAAATTTTTTTTTCTGAGCCACAATAAAACCATCTTACCAAAAAATCCAAGTAAAAGCCAAACATCAGCACTCCACTATATTACATTATAATAAATAAATGGTTAGAAAGTATATTCCTGTAAAATTTACCAAAAAAAAAAAAACTTTTTTTAGATAGGACCATATAATATAAAGCACTTATATAGATGAATTTTTTCAATATGTAATATTTTGTGGGTTTTTTCTTCGAAAATTTCTCAATTCAAAATATTGACATAACTTTTAAATTAAGATATTTCTTCCCATGATAATTTGAAAAACTGAATAAATTTGGAATTTTACTTAGATAAAACACTTTTCCAACTACCTTGACCCACCTACTTTCTATAAAGCTAATAAACTCAGTTGCTGAGATGAAAACTGAAAGCAAAAATCCCAGTATCATGCATCAGTCTGTTCTCTTCCTCAAACTCCTCTCCCTAGGATAAGAGGGTGTAGGAAGAAAAAATTCATATTGATTTAGGACGCACATCAATCTGCACAGATGTTTTTTAACCATTTGATCCAGCCCCTTCCCTTTTCAAAACCAATATAAAGATCTCCTGTATTGCCTTGTTGTTAAAATCACCTATTAGTATAAAAATAAGAATCACTCAAAAAAGGACTAGCCACTTTAGTTTATGAATACCATATGCTGAAGATTTTAACGTATTTGAAATTAGTGTAAAAATAGAGAATCAAACTCAAGAAACTGTGATTCAAGATAACATGACTTCCTGTTCCCTACATTGCCTCACACAGAAATCATTACAGTTTTTGGTACATTCAACTTTTGTGATTTTATTTAAGGATCTTGAACATTATTCTCTGAAAGAATATGAAAGAATTAATCACATAATCAATTATGTAATATTTAAAAGACTGCACCCAATATTACTTTTAAGACAAAACTTTTTTTCTGTAGGTACACATTTGAGATTTACTCTTGAAAGGTGATGTAAAAATAAGATTTAAAATATGTAAAGTAGTTGTGCTGGCAATATTTAGCAACATCTATATGTATGTATATGTGTGTATATGGTTTTTGTGTGTATAACCTACTATATGCTTAATGCATCACTTTAATGCATTAAATTTATTGATAGGTGGCTATGATACTAACCTTGTGAAAACCTCTACTGCACTTATTTGAACTTTATTTGCAGAAGTTAATTCCATTTGGCATCAATTAATTTGCAAGAAGTAGAATATTAGGATCAGCCAAAGTTTATTATCCAGTCATTATAGAGTAGGAATACTGAGTACTTGATTTTGCTATGTGATTAAGTGATAAAATATTGTGGGTGTTACATCACCAAAATCATTTCTGATGACGCCTACAAACCAGTGACTAGTCATACAGTTAGAAATGAAAAGCATGAAAAACACACTGTCATACAACATTTCTGTGATATCCCCCTTCCCCCCCACTGTGCTGAAGCTACTGTTTATAACTGTAATTGGATTCGCTAAACCAAAACAGGCAGATTATTAATCAGTAGGCTGGATTGGCAGAGAATGTGATAGAAACTATTTATCTATGACATGTTTAATATTTTACATTAATATAAAAAGCTGTTAGTCTGGCATACAGTCAGATAAACTTGAAACTAGCAACTAGCATCATGAACTGTTCCCACTCAAATTAACTTTTCACACAGAACTACAGAAGCATCTTCACAAGCTCTTCGAAATAAAGAGCATGGTGCTGACACCTTATTTTCATTTTTAAAAATATATGTGATCAAAAAATTAACTTTAAATATAATCTTAGTTTTCTACCTTGGAGCTATAATGCAGTTCAATACTTTTGCCCCGAATACATTATTAGAGAATAGGTGACAAACAGAATCTCAAAAGATTTATTCATATTTGTACAGAGAGTGATTAAGTTGTGATTCCACCAAAAATACTAATGGAAAATTTAGGGGCAGTTGAATCTCACTTATAGAAGGATTCAGTTTGAAGTATATCATGGAATTTCTTAAACATTCCCCAAAGAAAAAGAAAGCAATGCTTAGGTAGAAAAACAATCATGCAAACATATTATAATGCACTTGTTATGGCAGGCATTTTCTACACTTATTGAATGGCCATAACATAAATGTAAGAAAACTTGAGATAATTTTTTTTTCAAAATTGAAAGATTTTTTAAAATCAGCAATACCTGTTTGTCCAGTTTTGTTACATAAAAATCTTTATATTTATGCCAATCCAAAGTATACCATATTCAATATTGTTTAATTTTAAGCACACATTTAACTACTGTGATAGAATTAAGTTCACCTAAGTGATCACTCAACCGTTAATTGGTACTTTAAGGGGTACAACACACCTTTCCTAGAGAAACAGTATAAATTAAAGAGTTGGTATTTTTATTCCCATTTCCCAGATGAAGAAACCAAAGCTAAAAATAAGGTTAAAAAATGTGCCCAGTTATTCAACTATTTAAGTTCTGTGGTCTAGATTTGAACCCAACTCTCTTTGACTCTTCAAATTCAGTGTTCTTTATATTACAGTCTTTCCTCACTGTGGACAGAAGAAAAAAAATAGCCTATGAAATGTCAGCACAAAATGCTGATGACATAACAAATAGAGAGATTATGCAGGAAAATCATTTAATATCCTATACAATGAACTTAAAATTCACTCTATTGTTACTTTATAGTTCTTCAGCATGTCAAAAACAAAAATGACAAATGTTATGACAGAATGAATTTAACAATTAGTTTCTTTTACTTTAAAGAGAACAAAAAATTATTATTATTATCTGATGAACCTGAAGAAATTTCTAAGCTAAGAAAACTACTTAACAGATATACACACTCAGGAAAATAATCCTGTGAAACAAAAATTTTAGTTTCTACATTTAAAGTACAACTTTATAATAAAGTTATTTTTAAAAGAGCTAGTGAAATTAAGCTTAAATCTTTTGGTCTGAAAGTTTGATGTTCTCAGAAGAACAGGGGACATTATTTACACACACACACACACACACACACACACACACACACACCTGTTTAAAGCTAAATACAAGAGACTATGCTATGATTTTGTTAGAATAAAAACTTCAAGCAGAGGAGTTAATTTATTCCATGGGACACTCAATCAGTATCTTCACTTTATAATCTGTAAGAGCACATATAACTCACACTAAAGGATACATGTTTTTATCCCTTTTCCCTGCCTATCAGTTGTTTTGCCTGTGCATAAAATGACACTAAGCATTCTTTTCATGATAACATCAAAAACTATGAAAATAGCCTCCAAAAGGACAAAACTCATAGTATATGAGTATGTGCATCTCTTGTCTTCTTATAAGAGAAATTTTACATTAAATATCTGGGAGGGAAGCTGAATGCCATCATCTAACAAGGTTTATTAATATGAATAACATAAGATGTAACTAAGGTAAAATAGAAAATGATCGTTCACATAATTAACTATGACTTTGAATTGAATCTTTAAAAAGTGTTAAGTTTTACTACTATGATCACAAATCTTCCATAGTTAAAAATAAAACTGCTAATATACTCAATTCATTCAAGCCCTAAAGCCTTGTTCTAATTCACAGACCAAAAAGATTGCACTGAATAGCTTTGCAAGGAATATTAACAATGACTTCTGCATGTAAGAAAAGATATTATTGAGACACTGTTTTTTCAAGTTGTTTATACAACAACAAAGGAATCCTAATTGATGTCAAAGTGGATTCTAACTTTATATATTGTTATACTTACCTCCAAATAATGCAAAATGTTTGTAATCAATCAGAGGAGATATTTCACACAATGCTATATGAAGATTGTAGCTCAATTAGCTTTTAAAAAATGTATAGGCATATAATATTTGTGATGCTTTAACAAGATGAACAAAACTGGCACATGTTATTTATAGAGATAAAATAAAATAACTTTAGGGCATAGTTTCTAGCACCTCCCTGATTTCATGAACATCATTGAAGAAAAAATAAAGTATACTTAAATATTAATTACAGTTTATAAAAGTTAACAGTTACTTGTCTCAGTAAGGCCTAGCTATCTGTTCCTATTTTTAAAATTATTGTTAGTAAAACCAGGACTAATCATGTTGTTACAACTCAAACACAAGAAGGAAAGATAATATGCAAGAACAATCAGACTCCTTTTATTCTATCTGTTTCTATAGGCTTTACAACACTTGCATTATTGTGTAATGCCAAACTTATCACTTTCACTGGCAATTCTTGGATAAAAAAAAACAAAAACAAAAAAAACAAAAAGCCTTATAGAAGTCTACTTGCTACCACAAAAACCATATAGGCTGTACCACCTCTGTAGTGACTTAATTCACTCTATAGTGACTTGAGCCTGCTGAGAAACAATCGATGCAAACACATTACACACCAGAATAGGAGGAAGGTAAGGAAAAAAAGAAAAGCATCTTTGCTTTCAGCCATTAATTATAGATTAGCCAAATATCACATTGCATGTCACACAGACACAAAAAAGCTTTCCAGAGATGTGTGCTTCAGACATCGGTTTCAAAAGCCTCTGTCCATTGTCAGAGCGCCCAATACTCAAAACCTTGTGTATTGCTCCCAAAATGCTCAAGCTGAGCCTGCTAAATATAGACCATAGGGGTTTTCAGTTATAGGACGAGGCGGGGGGGAGAGGGGGGAGAGATGAAGAAAGGGACATGGATGTATATGACTAAGTATTCCCATTTTGTTCCACCCAAACATCGCAATGACATTGAAAATCGGAGCTTAAAGACTAGAAGGAAGTGTGACCCACCCCACCCCCAACCTTCTATTCTCCTGTATATTCAGGACGTCATTAATGCGAGGAGTAGATTATTGCAGGATGTTAGGAAGCAGTATTGTTGGTGATGCCCTATATATGCCTCCGGATAACGTATTGTAGATGGGAGGGGGAGGGAGACGAGAAGCCACTTTGTTACCTCGCCAAGAAAGGCACCAACTCGGTATCCACCACCAGACAGAGCTGTCTTCCGAGAGAGGAACCAGGGCAATTGTGGTCCTCCCAACGGAAAGCAATATTGAGCATCCGCCGTCGACAGATAGCTCAAAGCTGGAGGAACAACCCCCGCCACTAATAAGGAGGAGAATAATCCTGGCACCGCTAGCCCAGCAAATGCACTCACCAAAAGGCGTTGAGCCTGTCTGCTTTCTCCCAAACATGCACCCACCAAAATAGACAAATCCTCAATTCCACGGAAAGGTGTGTGCGCCGCCTCCAGGCTTCAGTGCAAGGTCCTGACCTTGCCCAACTGCAGCATCTTTCGCTTTGTTGTCTGTGCGTGGCTCTGGGACAAGTGATGGCTGGGCAGGGAAGAGGGGGAAAAAAAAAAAAAAGCGGTAAGGATGAGGCTGTTCTACAGCCTGCTGCCGGCTTCCGAGGCAAAGTGTCTGGTTCCTTGGCTTTCCTCCACCACTGTTGGTGCCTCCTGTCTTCTTATCCGGGGCTCTTACAGCAAGCACAGCAGCGGCGCTGTAGTGCAGCCGCCTTGGTACCACCGCCGATATCTATCCCCTCTGCTGCTGCCTCCGCCTTCTCCTCCTCCTCCTGCACATCCGCCGCTGGATGTTGCTGGAGCCGACCCAGTAAAGACACAGCTGCCTCTGCTCTCGTTTCCTTCTCCCTTCAATAGCGCGCCTAGCGATGCTGCGTCTGGGTTGCTCCGGAGAGCAGCTGCCCTCCCTCTGTAGCTCAGCGCAGCCGCCGCCGTCGTCGCCGCCACCTGTGCTGCCACGGAGGGGCGAGGCTACTCCGGTGTAGCAGCAGCAGCAGCAGCAGCAGCAGCCCCAGCCTTAGCCTGCACCTATACCTCAGCTTCAGGCTTTGGAGCCCAGTTAGTGGGAAAACGTCCTCCTTGTAACAGAAGCCTGTTCTAGCTGCCGAGCATGCCCAGTTCAACTGCTAGAAAAACGAGAGAGAGGGACTTGGATGTACATATTCCACTTCTGGTTTTAGCAGCAGCAGCAGCAACAGCCGCGGTGGTAGCAGCAGCAGCAGCTGCTGCGGCAGCGACAGCAGCAGCAGCAGTAGCGGCGGCGGCGGCGGCGGCGGCGGCGGCGGCGGCAGCGGCAAGGGGAGGAGGCCGAGAGTTAGAAGACAGGAAAAGCATCTGATGAAACATCGAACCAGAACTTGAGAAAGGTGGAAATACTTGAGATCCCAAGAAAGCGAGAAAAATCTCGAGAAAGTATTTTTCCCGTTTATTAGAATTTATTCTCTCAAAACCAAGTTATTCCCTTACACTCTGCTGGAGGCTTTTTCCCCCCTTGAGCAGATGTCAAACAACCTGGAAACAAAGAAAGAAAATTTCATGAATAGTCATGGGAATTAAGGACAAGAGGCGTAGAATAAAAGAGTGTTGGGAGGAGAGAGATGACAGGCTTTAGAAGTGGACTTTATGCGCCCACCCTCTCCCCAGCCCCTTGATTGTAGTTCTAAGCCATAAAAGGAATATATAAATACCTGTTTGAAGTCTTCTCCTGAGTGTTAGTCCAACTCTCACCGTGTCCTCAGGCTCTTTGTCACTTTTTCCTTTAGTGAAATCATTCTGTAGATCTGCTATACCTGTCCTGACAGGAACTTGAATAGGTTGATTTAGGTAATGATTCTCTCTCCCTCCCTTCTTCCCTCCCTCCTTCCTTCCCTCCTTCCTTCTCTCCCTTCCTCCCTCCTTCTCTCTCTCTCTCTCTCTCTCTCTCTCTCTCTCTCTCTCTCTCTCTCTCTCTCTCTCTCCTCTCTCTCTCTCCCCCCCTCTGTCTCTCTCTCCCCCTCTCCTTTTCCTTTCCCCTTCTCCCTCTCCTTCTCCTTCTCCCTTCCTCCCTCCCTCTCCCCATCTCTTTTTATCTCTCCCTCTCCCTCTTTCTCCCCTTTCTCCCCAAATATCTTACCAACTAATGGTTATAATTTTATTCTCTATAATCATATTATTTTCTCCCTTTTAAGATCATTTTCATTTTTTTCTGATTTCATCCCTATCCCAAACTTCATATTTGCCCTGATAACTATTTCCCTATCTCTTCTCTATTGCAGTGCTGAAATTTAGTGTCATCTTTTAAAAATTTATACTCAGGATCATAACATAAAGCACATGATATTTCCATATGCCAGGGCATTGATATACATAGTTGCCATGTTTCCAGAGACAAGGGACATGATTTAATCCATGATATGTCCTCATCTGTGTAATAATAACAAGGTTTAACAGGTGTCCACTGCACCTACAAGACTTTTGCACTCTGTAAGAGACTTGCAGAGTTGCAAGGCCAAATGTTTCTTGTAATTACACAACCTGTGTACCACACATGATCTCTTAGTACATTGAAGTTCTGAATATTACAATTCCTTAAGAAATTATTCTTGAGAGGAAAAAAAAAAAGAAAACATGTTAGAATGTATCAAGTTCCTAGGATTCCCCATGGCCTCTACCCTTTCTAACAGGAATCCTAATTAATTTAAAATCAGGTAAATTTTTTCATATAGGTGGAAAGTCTGAATAAAATTTAACCTAGAAATCAGTCTCAGCTCTGCCACTAACTAGCTATATGTCCTTGGAACAGTTTAAGCTATCATTTTTTTTTTCATTTTTAAAATGAGAGGTTTGGATATATTATATGGTTGAGATTCTAAATATTTAACTAATCATTAATAATAATATCGGCTAATTTATGTAGGATATTACATATTCTTTCTCATTTGGTCCTTACAATAATCACGGGATTTAGAAATTATTAATATTAGGACTATTTTAGATGAGGAAACTGAGGCTAAGCAAGATTATATGGCTTTCCCACACAGCTAGTAAGTAGGAGGTATCTCAGGCAGTATTTGAACTCAGAACTGCCTGTCACCAAATTTAGGGTTATAACCACTGTTCCACTAGCTACTTGATTAATATCATGTCTTCCTTGCAACTTTTCCTGATATCCTTCCTTCAAAATTTTTCATGTAAGGCTTTGATTGTTCTTCATTAATATACATATCACATCTTTTGTGATATAATAACATTAATGATAGCTAGTGTCTATACATCATTCTAAAGTTTGAAAAGCACTTTACATATTTTAACATATTTGATATGATAACCTGTAAGTAATGTGTAATTATTATCCCAGTTTTCACATAAGGAAACTGAGGAAGAGAGAGATGAAATGATTTGTCTACCATAACTAGAGAGTATTAAAATAATGATTTGAAACTAGTACTCTGAGTCCTGAGTTCTAATCATTGCACTTAATGAACCTATATAATTGTCTCTATATATTTCTTTTCTAGATGGGACTGCATGAATGAAGAGACAGTGTCTCATGTGGGCTTTGTTTCTTCCTTAACACATAATAATCTGTGCCAGTAGGCACCTTAATAGATGCTTCTTTAAATGAACTATGGTTTTAAGAATATTAAAGTGCAAACATAAGGACCCTGTAAGAGAAACAGCTTGCAGAAATATTAAATACCCTGAATAATAAGATTTGGTAGTATAACTGAAAGTGAACCAATGAAAATGGGGGGAAATCATAAACATTCCTAAATGAAGTACATATAGAGAGGACTGTGAACATAAAGACTCCCTAAAATTAGGATATTTATTAAGTCTTTGGCTTTTGGAGTTGTTTTTATATTGAAACAATTTGATTGGTGGAATATATTATCATAATGCCATTCTGGTAGCAAATATTAGGTGATGTTTTAATGATCAGGATTCTTGAAAATGTATAAAACTATAAAAATGTGTATCAAAAGTAAATAATACTATATTTAAAATTTTGTATTAATATTTATTTATAATGACTAATGCTACACTTGCTAGAAATTAAAAGGTATTTGTTCCTATATATGGAAGATTAGGGTTTTTGTTTTTTTTCTTTTGGATCTGAGGGAATTTCTTTGGCAGAAGAAACTCATTATGCAATTACAGTGATTGTTGCCTTCCTTGTGAATGTCAGTCTTAAAGAATTTCCTCAGGCATTGTATGGTTGTGTGACTTGCCCAGGATAACTTAGTGTATGTAAGAGAGAGGACTTGAATTCTAAAGTCAGCTCTCTCCATTATGACAGACTCTCTTGTTCTGTTATTTTTAACCTGAACCCACATAGAAAGAGTAAAAGAATTTATGTATTGTAAGTCAGTAGGTTAAAGTATATTTTGAAAAATGATCTCTATAACAGTAAAACTATACACCAAAAGAATGCTGCATATTTACAGAGGAGACTTTTTCTTTTCTTTTCAGCTTATCAAGAGCTAACTTTTTGAAACTTTCTAGCAATGATTTATATTATTGTTGAAATGTAACAAGGAACAAGACATTTTTATTTATTTAGATTCTCAGATATTTCTGATACGCAATATAAGTAGAGCTTCATAGAATATGGGTGAGTCATTTTTAAGAAAAGAAAAATTAATGTTGTAAAGATTATAATTTTTATTTGGTATGGCAACTTCATTATTCAACTTTTAAAGATCATGCATTTTAACAAAATTTTAACAAAAACTAATTTATAATTATTTAGTATTTTTATGAAAACATATTAAAACTTTAAAAATGGCAACAATTGTATGTAATATGAGATTGCAGTATGACTCACTGCTGCCACCTTTTGCCTGGTGATTTTGATAGTTTATCTAAGATATATATATATATATATATATATACATACGTATATACACTGTGTTACTTATTTCATTAACATTTTAAAACTATTTCTAGTCATGTGTGAAAGACAAGAGAATTCTTATCATCTTACCTTTAAATCTTAATTACTCAGTGCTAAAAATCATACTATTATATTTATCCTCATTTTTCTTGTCTGTGGGTTTTATGTAAGATAGCATTTAAAAAAATGAATACCTTTTAGTGTTTGAAATTAATTTTCAATCTTTAATTATACTTTTATATTACTATTTCTTATATTTTGGGCAAGAATGACATTTTGTAATTCAAAGTATGAGATAATGTATTGAAAATGTTTTAAAATACCATGCAGCTATAAATGGCATTAAAATAATACAGTAATAATAATTTCATATACTTTGAAAAAAACTATGTCATTGAGAAACAAATAGTACAAATAATAACTAATATTTATTTAGTGCTCATTATGTTTTAAAGACTGTCTCCTAAATCTTATTTTTAATATGCAGTGCAATAATAGATACATTGTCAATTCTAAAAAAAACAAAGCAGATTATATGACCGGTGGTTTATAGCAAACAATATATAAGGCTAATATTTAGATATTTAATGAAACAAGGGAAATTCTTCAAATTTAATCAACATACTCTCCAGCAAAGTCTTATTGAGGTGCTTAATTTTGCTCTATTACTTTTGGGTTGTTTAGGTTAAGGTGTGAAGTACAAAAGCTCTAAGGTAGTTCTGAGGGATACAATTCTGTGGGAAAGTCTAAAAACTTCTCTCCAACTCTGGGTACAGGTTGATGAATTTTTTAGCCATAAAACACTTAGTTGCTATTTAGTAATATCTAAAGGTGTTTCCATATGCTTTTGTGGAGGGAGTGCTCATGCATATAAAATTATAAGTGCTTCATGTATTGAAGAATCTCCTTCGAGAGATAAGCCTTGGCAAGTGGTCATAAATCAAATTCTTTATGCATTTTCTGACAAGTACAAGTAAATTTGATACTTTAATCTGAATCTGAAATCTGCACTGAATCTTCAATTCCTCATAAGGATAATCTCTTTGGAATTATAGCTAGAAATCCTTGTACCTGGGGGGGGGAAACTTCTTGCAAGTGGATTGCTGCAGGATCACTGATACAAAGGGTGATTTGATCATGAGTCTAATCAGAAGAAGTGAGAGGATCCTGTAAAAACCTAAAGAATCTTTCCTTTATCTTTGTGAGGATTAAGAAAAAAAGGTGGGATTTGAGGAGAGAGGAATAGTGATAATGGAATCCTAAGAAAAAGGTCAGTGAGGAAGTAGAGTTTTAAAGGCCAGTAAATAATCATTACATGTATAGAAAATGTTCTCTAGACCCCCATAAGGAGAAAGAATACTTCCCAAACTCAGGAAGAAAATGTTCAACAACCTCTCACTATTCCCCCTTGCTGGAATCCCAGGGTAAAGTCCCAGTTGTCTCACTTTAGTTGTAGTTCTGCTCCATTCCATTTCTTTTTTTCTTTTTTTCTTATAGCTTTTTATTTAAAAGATATATGCATAGGTAATTTTTCAGCATTGGCAATTGCAAAACCTTTTGTTCCAATTTTTCCTTTCCTTCCCCCCACCCCTTTCCTGAGATGGCAGGGTGACCAATACATGTTAAATATGCTAAAGTATATGTTAAATACAATATATGTATACATATCCATGCAGTTATTTTGCTGTACAAAAAGAATCAGACTTTGAAATAGTTTACAATTAACTTGTGAAGGAAATCAAAAATGCAGGCGGACAAAAATAGAGGGATTGGGAATTCTATGTAGTGGTTCATACTCATTTCCCAGAGTTTCGCTGGGTGTAGATGGTTCAATTCATTACTGCACTGTTGGAACTGATTTGGTTCATCACATTGTTGAAGAGGGATATGTCCATCAGAATTGATCATCATATAGTATTGTTGTTGAAATATATAATGATCTCCTGCTCCTGCTCATTTCACTCAGCATCAGTTCATGTAAGTTTCTCTAGGCCTTTCTGAAATCATCCTGTTGGTCAGTTCTTACAGATTTGTTCCATTTCTAATAAAATATAAGCATATATTAAGCCCCGCAAGAGGCCTAATATTCTTTTTCATCAAATCTCTTTGATGTGATCTTTAGGGCTATGTTAAATTGTTTTAAACATCCATATAAGTAATGTAGTGTGATATAGATAAAAAATCCAGATGACTGACCTTTGAGTGAATGGTCTAATAAATTTAAATTGTGTCTAAATATATAAATCAGTCAAAACTGAATTCATTTAAATAAGTGGTTGCCTTACTTTATCAAAGTCTTTCCTCAAAATAGTTAAGTGTGCATAGTCCACAAATTATCCTCTTCATCATCATCATCATTATCATTTTTGCATGGGTACACACAGTTTTATATGCATTATCTTATTTCATTCATTCAAACTGACAATAGCCTTAGATATTAGGAAAGTTTTATTATTTCCAAAAACCTAAGTGGTGAGGTGGATAGAGTGTCAGGATTGGAGTAAGAAGGATTCATGAGACTGTTTGAACTCACACACTAACTAGTTGTGTAATCCAGCACAAGCACTTAAACCTCAGTTTCTTTAACTGTAAAACGAGCTGGAGAAAGAGATGGCAAAGAAGTGTAGTATTTTTGCCAAAAACAAGCACCAAAAAAAAAAAAAAACAAAAAAAAAAAAAAACAAATGGGATCATGGATATTTTAACATGAGTGAAAACAACAGCAACAAATATTAATTCTATGTTAAAGATGATAAAATAAGTTCAAAGAGGTCAAGAATTTGCTCATTTTCATTGTAGAAGGGAAAGAATCTGTTTTTTCTAATAATTTTCCAACCTCCCCCCACTCACTTCTCCATTGACACATACCATGCTTCAAAAATTTATATCTGTTAATTTTTAGTTCTTGCCCTTACCACTTATGTTGTTGTATTAAATCCACAGATTTTAGGTTTTAAAAAAGAACTCACTCTAAAACTTATTTCCATATTCTTTCTATTCTTTCTTATTTTGCCCTCTCCCAGACAGACTTCAGAAATACAACATTTCCATTCCTTATACCTGGATCCATTTAAGACTATCTTAAAAATCAATGCAATCTGAAGGCTGAACAATTATATTATAAATATAAAAATTTTTTTAAAATACATAGTATTTTATTTTTTTCAATTACATGTAAAAATAATTTTCAACATTCATTTTTGTAAGCTTTTAAGTACCAGAAATTTCCCCCTCTCTTCCTTACCTCCCACCCTCCACAAAATAACAAACAATCTATTGGTTATGTACACACACACACACACACACACACACTCTCATTTTAAACAATTTCCATCTTAGTCATTTTTCAACAAAATGAATTAAAAATAGTCTCTAGTTACATGTCATAAGTCATATTAATGAAAGTTTTGCTAATATTAATTTTTTCAGACAAAAACATTAAACCATATTCTAATGTCCTGACAATTGGGATTCAACTCCACCTCTTCATTCTTATTTCTATTCTTCCTCAAACTAATACTGCTTATCAGTTAGACCATTCTTTTTACTGATTCTCACACTTCTATGCTTCTACTCATTGTATTTCTCTCACTTTGAAATATATTTTATCTTCATCTTGTCTATTCATATTTTGGTTATGCTTCAATATAATCCAGTATTAAACAATTGATGAAGACTTCATTGAATCATTTATTCATTTAAGAAATATGCATTGAGTATACCTCCTAATGTTGGAGACTGCACCAGGTTTAGAACCTTATTATATATTCTTTGATGCTCCAATTATAGCTATATTTAAATTAAGTATTTTATTACCCATATATATATAATTATAATACAATTTTATTAATTACTTGTTCCACTGATTTTTTTTCTCAACTAGATTATAGTTTTTTTTTTTTGTTTGTTTGTTTTGATATGTGTTTGTCATATATCCCAAGCCTTATTTCAGTTTGTTTAGGAATGAAACTTTCCTAATGATTTCATCTTCCAGATTAGGAAACATATATTTTAATTACCAGACTTTTAAAAATATAATTTTAAAAAATCATCAATGTAATGTTTGGAGAGATGAAGTTATGGCTGTCCAGAGAACAGACAATTCATATGAGAGATTTTTCTAAGGACCATGTAAAAATGAATGTTTTGTACATTGTGGTAGTTGATGTGGAAAGGGTTATCTTTGCTTCATTTGACAAGGGATAAATCTGGAGCTGATGCCAAGAAGATCCTTAAGTAGGGAATGTTACTCCACTGGGATTCAGTTTTCTAGTTAAGGGAAAGGGAAAACTATAAGGTAAGTCTTGGAAAGTTGACTAAGAAAGAGGTTCTAATACATAAATCAAATCTAGTCACCATTCCTCAAAGATTTTTCAAGGCACCTGCAGTAGTAGGAGTGAATACAAGGCCTTAGAAGTTTCTAGTATGGTTTGTAAATAGATTAGGGTGACTTTCAAAGTTTCCAAGCAATAATGTATGATCAAAGTAGTGGCATAAATGGTTATGCCTTATTGATATTCCAAAGGCAAGGGAATTAGGATTACAAGCAAGTATCACCTCCTCAATAAAACTGAGGATAATTCCTTAAAGTAAAAATGAATATTCAATGAAATAAATTACTTACAAGCATTGTTGATGAAAAGGCTGGAGCTGACTAAAAAAAAAATGGACATTCAAATAGAAGAGTTAAGAGAAGAATAAAAAAGAAATCATGAAAGTGAAATAATAAAAGACTTAATCAGGTTCAACTGTTTACATTCCTAAATGGGAAGATGTCATCTGTATCTCATAAGAACTTTCTTCTTATTAGAGTAGTTAAGAGTAGTATATATAGATGGAAGGCATAAGTATGAGTTGTATATGAAGAGACTATATCTATACCTATGTATCTACCTATCTATCTATGTACCTATCTATATATCAATCTATCTAAATTAAAGTATGAGAGAGGAATGTGCTGTGAGCAAGGGAAAGGGAGAGGTGAAATGGCATAAACTATATATCCTAAAAAAGGCAAGAAATAGCTTTTACAATGAATAAGGGAGGGGAGAAGAATGAATTAACCTTATTCTTATTAGAATTGGATGAAAGAAGGAATAATATACACATTCAATTTCATATAGAAATCCATCTTATCCTATAGAAAAGCAGGAGGTGATGGGTATATAAGAAAGCAGAAGTTGATAGAAGGGAGCACATATTTGGGGATGTGGTAGTTACAAGCAAAACTCTTTCAAGGAGGGATATAGGGTGAAAGGGGAGAGTATAGAATAAACGGGGGAAATATAGTTAGTAATAGTAATTATGGAAAGAATTTTAGAAGCAAGTTTCTCTGATAAAGGCTTCATTTAACAAGTATATAGGGAATGGAGTAAATCTATAAAAATAAGACCTATTTCTCAATTGATAAAGATCAAAAGATATGAAGAGTTTTCAGATGAAGTAATCAAAGTTATCTATAGCCATATTAAAAGTTATCTAATTCACTATTGATTGGAGAGATGCAAATAAAACAATTCTGAGGTATAACCTCATACCTATTAACCATTGGGATAGAGAAGAAAAATGACAAATGTTGGAGGGAATTTGGGGAAAATGAGACAGTGTAATATTGTTGGAATTGTGAACTGATTCAACCATTCAGTAGAACAATTTGGAACTATGCCCAAAGAGCTATAAAACCGAAATGCCCTCAGACTTAGAAATATCACTAATAGATATGTATCCCAAAAGAAATAAAAAGAACAAAAAGAAAAATGACCTAAAAGACAAAAATTTCTGTAGCATGTCTTTACTGGTGGCAACAAATTACAAATTGTGGAGATGCTCATCTATTAGAAAATGGCTCAACAAATTATAGTTATGTGGTTATGAAGGAATTCTATTGTGCTAAAAGAAATGAACAAGATGCTCACAGAAAAACATGGAAAGACTTTCTTGAGCTGATGCAAAGTTAAATATACCATATACAAAGCAACATCAATATTGTAAAATGGTAAAGCTGAATGACAGCTATTCTCAGCAATTCAATGATCAAAGATAACTCTGAAGGACTTATGATGAAAAATGCTATATATCTTCAGAGAAATTGATTTATTTCTGAATACAGATTGAAGCAAACTTTTAAAAAACTTTATTTTTCTTGAGGTTTTTGTGGTTTGTGTTTTCTTTCACATCATGACCTTTATGGAAATATTTTGCATAACTACACATATGTAACCTATATTTAATTGCTTGCCTTCTCAATGAATTTAGGGGAGAGGGAAGAAGGAAGAAAATATGGAACCAGAGTTTTAAAAAGAAATGTTTAATATTGTTTTACATGCTATTGAGGAAAATAAAATTAAAAAAAATAATACAACCTCTCTATTTTTTCTTTGTGTCTTCTGCATACTAAATGATGAATTAAAATTTATTGAATATCATTGTCATGAATTCTAGTGAACACAGAAGAGGATCTTTAAGTACACAGTATATCTTCATGGATCCATGTGTTTTTGCCTGTCAAAATCTTATGCATTTCAAGTCATAGCTCTAAAATCTCCAATTCCAGTAGTGAAACATACTTTCTCACTTCCAGAGTATCTCATGCCATTTTGTGTATATTATCTTATAGACTATATACATTTACATTGCATTATATTTACTTGAGTATAGTTTTCAAATTTTTAATAGAATGTGTGCTCCTTTGCATCATGGACTGTGTTTAATATGTGCTCCAACTACTGTGTCTTACACATAGAAAATACTAAAAAAAAGTTGAATGAATTGAAACTTTTTGTCACTTGGCTTTTTATGAAAGTCCAATATTTTAAAAATTCCCTTTATTTGAGGATGCTATTTAATTGGGTTCTAGGTCATTAAGATTGTATACCAGGGAGAAGAAAAACAACAGGGCAAGTAAAATATTATGGCACAAGATTACACTGAGGTGAGTTTAGAATTACAATGTTAAAATAGTTCAACAATAGATTCATTTTTCCTTTTTCATATTTTAATTTTATACAAGCAATTTCAACATTCATTTCATAGAAATGTTGAGTTTCAACTTATCTTTCTTCCTCCTGTGCCACCTTTCCTTCATTGAGAAGCTAAGCAATATGATACAGATTATACACTTGCAGTCCTGCAAAACATTTGCATATTAGTCAAGAACACACAGACCAAAAACAATAAGAAAAATAAAATAAAAAATGATTGGATATGCATTCGAATTCCATCAGTTCTTTTTCTAGAGATAGAATTTTGAGTGATTAGTCCTTCAAAATTATCTTGTATTATTATTTTGCAGAGAATAGTTGGGTCATTCACAGTTGATCGGCCTACAGTATATTGCTATTACTGTATACATTGTTCTCCTGGTTGGGTCACTTTATTTTGCATCAATTCTTGTAAGTCTTTGCAGGTTTTTAAAAAAGCATTATACCTTGACAGAAATTAGGCATGGATTCACACCTAACACCATATACCAAGATAAGATCAAAATGGGTCCATGATTTAGGCATAAAGAACAATATCATAAATAAATTAGAGGAACATAGGATAGTTTACCTCTGAGACTCATGGAAGAGGAAGAAATTTGTTTCCAAAGAAGAATTAGAGATCATCATTGATCACAAAATAGAAAATTTTGATTACATCAAATTAAAAAGTCTTTGTACAAACAAAACTAATGCAAACAAGATTAGAAGGGAAGTAACAAACTGAGAAAACATTTTTACAGTTAAAAGTTCTGATAAAGGTCTCATTTCCAACATATATAGAGAATTGACTCTAATTTATAACAAATCAAGCCATTCTCCAATTGATAAATGGTCAAAGGATATGGACAGACAATTTTCAGATGATGAAATTGAAACTATTTCCACTCATATGAAAGAGTGTTCCAAATCACTATTGATCATAGAAATGCAAATTAAGACAACTCTGAGATACCACTACATACTTGTCAGATTGGCTAAGATGACAGGAAAAAATAATAATGAATGCTGGAGGAGATGCGAGAAAACTGGGACATTGATGCATTGTTGGTGAGTTGTGAACAAATCCAACCATTCTGGAGAGCAATCTGGAATTATGCCCCAAAAGTTATCAAACTGTGCATACCCTTTGATCCAGCAATGTTACTACTGAGCTAATATTCCAAAGAAATATTAAATCCAGGTACTTGTCACTTGGCTTTTTATGAAAGCAATCCAATATATGTTACAATGTGCATTTCTTCTACACATATTTCCACATTTATCATGCCGCATAAGAAAAATCAGATCAAAAAGGGAAAAAATGAGAAAGAAAACATAAAGCAACCATACAACAATAAAAAAGATAAAAATACTATGTTGTGATCCACATTCAGTCTCCACAGTCCTCCCTCTGGATACAGATGGCTCTCTTCATCACAAATATATACTATACTAAATTACTACTAAATACTAAATATTAAATTCTAGTGAACATAGAAGATAATCTCTAAGTACACAGTATATCTGTGTACTTAGAAATACTAAAGAAGGGAAAGGGACCTGTATGTGCCAAAATGTTAGTGGCAGCCCTTTTTGTAGTGGATAGAAACTGGAAAATGAATATTCATGTATTGGAGAATGGCTGGGTAAATTGTGGTATATGAATGTTATGGAATATTATTGTTCTGTAAGAAATGACCAGCAGGATGAATACAGAGAGGCTTAGAGAGACTTACACGAACTGATGCTGAGTGAAATGAGCAGAACCAGGAGATCATTATACACTTCAACAACAATACTGTATGAGCATATATTCTGATGGAAGGGGAGATCTTCAATAAAGAGAAGATCTAATCCAGTTCCAATTGATCAATGATGAACAGAATCAGCTACACCCAGAGAAGGAATACTGGGAAATGAGCGTAAACTGTTTGCATTTTTGTTTTTCTTCCCAAGTTATTTTTATCTTCTGAATCCAATTCTTCCTGTGCAACAAGAGAACTGTTTGGTTCTGCATACATATATTGTATCTAGGATATACTATAACATATTTAATATGTATAAGACTGACTGCTATCTAGGGGAGAGGATGGAGGGAGGGAAGGGAAAAATCAGAACAGAAGTGAGTGCAAAGGATAATGTAAAAAATTACCCATGCATATGTACTGTCAATAAAAAGTTATAATTATATAAAAAAGCATTATACTTGATATTTCTTATAGCACAATAGCTTTTCATCACAATCACAAGCCACAACTTGTTCAGGCAGTTTGCGGTCCAAGAGCATTCTCTTAATTTCCAATTTTTTGCCACCACAAAAAGTGTTGCTATAAATATTTTTGTGCAAATTGATTCGTTTCCTTTTTCTTTCTGTCAAAATAGTTCTTCATTTTTATAACATCACTTTTTCAACATTTTCATATATCCTAATTATTCAGTCATCACCCAATGAATATGTAGCCCCTTAGTTTCTACTGTTTGTGAATAATAATAGCTAGCATTTATATGATACTTTTTATAAGCCAGGCATTGTTTGAACTATTTAACAAATACTTTCTCATTTGACCTTCACAACAACTCTAGGAGATGAGTGCTATTATTATTCCCATTTTCAGTTGAGGAACCAGATAAACAATGGCTAAATAACTTACCCAAGTTCATACAAATAATAAGGGCCAGAGACTGGCTCAAAATCCAGTTTTTCTGACTCCAGGTTTGATTTTCTATGTCTTGAATCATTGAGATATCCCACTACAAAAAGAGTAATTGTAAATATTTTTGTACTTGTAAGATATTTTCCTTTTATTTTGATATCTTTGGTAGTATAGGCCTAGTAATAGAATTGATTGGTCAATGAGCAAGTAGTTTTTTTGGATATTATCAAAAGTTATTTGCAGAATTTTCAATAAATTTATAGCACCATAAATATATCAATATTATTGTTTCCATGAAATCTCTACAACATGGGTAATTTTTTCTTTTTTTTTTCAACTTTGCCATGTTGATGGGTGTGAACTAGAGATAGGAAGTTGCTTTATTTTGAATATGATTATTAGTGACTTACAGCATTTTTAATATAACTGTAACATGGCTGATATTCCCTTAAAAACTGCCTCTTTATATAGATTTACCTTCATCAATTAATTAATGACACATTTTTATCAATTTGAATTAGTGCTTTTAAATCTTGAAAATCATATCTCTTTCTAATCATTGTTGAATTGGATTCATATGTGCTATCTGAATCTAGAAAGGAATATTGCTATGGTGTAAGAATTAATGAACTGGTTGATATATAAAAACACAAAAAGACTTATACTTAGGATGGGAAATGACATTGACTTTCAGAGAAACAGATCATAGGAGGAAATAAACATAGTACAATCATATATACATACATACACACATACATGTATTATATATGAGTGTGTCTGTGTATATCTCTATGTGTCTAAGTAGTTTTCTCAATAAGATTAATTGGAAATAGGAGGAGTTATAAATAATAAAATGATTGGGTAAAGTAAAAGTTTTTGAAGGATGGGAGAAATATTAACATGCTTTATATGAGAAAGAACTAGTAGAGAAAAATTAAACTTTAGAGTACAAAATTAGAGATGGTAATCTGATGAAGAAGATGGAAAGAGATGGGATTAAGCAAAAATAATGAGTTATTTGTCATGATGAGGAGAAAGACTACATGATCATGTAATACAGTTTATAGGAGGAGATGCGGAACATAATTAAGTGATATGAAATGAAGAGGAGAAAAAAGATAGGATTAAATGAATGACATTTTTTCAGTGAAATACTCTTTTAGCTAAGAGAATATGAAGTTGAGGAAAGATGATAATGTTATAAATAGTCTCCATGGGGTAAAAAGAGTGTTTTGCTTCAATAAGGATACAGATAAGCTTATGTAACATTAATTTGTAATTCACAGTTTTATTCCCTGCAGTTCCATTTTAACAGCATATAAACAGGAAAAAAGGAAATAATTTCAAATAATAATCTAAGCTTGGGGTTTCAGATCATAACTAGATAAAGAACCAGGGTTAAGGGATTAGACAGTAAATTATAGTATAGTGGAAGAGGTGGGAAGAATCTGGATTGATATAGGGCTCATTGAGATCACCAGAAAGAATCTTGAGTGAAGATAGAAACCAGACTGAATGGGACTGAATGGAGCCCAAGTAGTAACCTATCAAAGTTAATTGTGATTATCATGGTTACCCTGCTTTTTTCTTTTTTTGATAAATAGTATTTTATTTTTCCCTTTTAAGTATTCAGATACTTTAAAAAAATCCCTTTTTTGTTAATTCCAGGGATAGAGTTAAAGTGGCAGAGTAAAACCAGTAAGCTGCTTCAGCTCACCTAGCTTCCCTCAAAACCACATGAAACTAAGAATCTGAACAGAGTCTGACAGAAAGAAACCATTCTTTAGCTCAAAATAGATTGGGAAAATTTCAAGTAAGGGGTGTCTTACAAGGGTGAAAAGGGTTTTCAGCACAACTGAGAAACTTTGGAAAAGCTGTTGAGAAAGTCTTGATCACAGCAAATCAGCAAATAAGACCTTCAGTCCTGACTCAGTAGAGGACAAAATCAGTAGGGCAGCTTCCAGTCCCAGCTCAGAAGGCAAATATTGGCAACAGGCTGTTTCCTGAAAAAAAGCAAGCAAAATTACTCCATACAAACACAAGGGGCTCCTGGGCTCAAAGCTAAGGCTCACAGCTGCACAGAAAGCTTGGGACAGCACCACCTTTACCCCAGGAGCTGTGCTCTACCTTAATATAAAAAAGAGGAAATACCAAAAGAAAAGGAAAGAAAATGAGCAAGAAATAGAAAAGAACCTTGACCATAGAAAACTACTATGGTTTCAGGGCAGACCAAAACACAAAGTCAGATGAGTACAGAATGTCCACAGAGAGAATCACAAAGCATGAGATAAGTTGGTCTCAAACACAAAGAGGCTTCTTGGAAATGCTCATAAAATATTTCAAAAGGCAAATAAGAGGGGTACATGATAAAATGAGAAGTGTGCATGAGAGAGTCAGCAGTTTGGTAAGGGTAGGAAATAATTATCTGAAGAAAACAGTTACTTAAAGAGAAGAGTGGAAATGAGCTAGAGAAGTTACCTGGAAAAAAATCACACATTAAAAATTAGAACAGGACAAATGGAAGCTAATGACTTTGTGAGGCAGCAAGAATCAGTCAAACTAAAGAGAATAAAAAACATGGAAAAAATGCAAAATAATTCATTAGCAAAACAGCCAACTTGGAAAATAGATCTAGAAGAGACAATTAACAATTATTGGCCTATCTGAAGGCCATGACCCCCCCCCCCCCCAAAAAAAAAAAAAAAAAAAAAAGCCTGGATAGCATTCCACAAGAGGTCATTAAGGAAAAATTGCCTCCAAATTCCAGAAATAGAGGAGGAAATATTCATTGAAAGGATTCACTGATCACTTCTGGAAAAAGATCCCACAAGGAAAATATAAAGTACGGCTAGCTCCCTGGAGGGCCTCAGGATCAGTCAGAGTCAGGATAAATCAAAGTCCTTGGTATTTAGAGGGAGAAGTGAAGGAGGTGGGAAAGCTGCCATATGGCTTGCCAAAGATGTATCCTGGATTCTGGAGTCAGAGTCTTCAGCCTCTCTCCTTGTCCTGCCACCAAGTGAGACTGACTCTCTCCCTCAACCCTCCAATACTTGCCTAAGTTAATCTCATCACCAAACATTCAGCAAGCACTAATCATGAGGAGAGCCATCATATTACCATATCATCTAAATATATCCTTATAGAGCCATTATTTCACATTGAATAGGTAATTAGTCTTAAGTGCTCTGCAGTCTCAGATTTGAGTACACATTTTCAGTTTCAGCACTCTATAGGAAAACCTCAAGGAACATTGCAGTGAAACTCCAAAACTATATTCTGAAGGAAAAATTACTGCAAACTGCCATACAAAAACAATTCAAATGTTAAGGAGCAACATTTAGTATTATCCAAGATCTGGCAGCTTCTACAATAAAGGATCAGAAGGCCTAGAATTCTATCTTTCTGAAGGCAAGGAGCCTGGAGTTACAACCAAGAATTAACTACTTAGTGAGATTCAACATCACCTGTCAGGGGAAGATATGGATTGTCAATGAAGTAAGAGACTTTCATTTTCTTTTGAAAAAAATCAGAAGTAAACATAAAATTTAACTTACAAATATAGAACTCAAGAGAATCAAAGAAAGATAAACTAGGAAAAATATATATTTAAAAAAGTATAACAGGACAATCAGTTCACACCATGAGGCTCAAAAAACCTATTACAATATAGGGGGGAAAGGAGGAGGCTGAGCATTGAGTGAAGCTTGATCTCATTAGTTTTGGCTTTAAGAAGGAAAAATTTAATCACTCAATTGGGTATAGAAATTTATTTAATTTTATAAAGAAATAGGAGGGAAAAAGGAAAGAAAAAGGAAAAGAAAAACAGGATAGAAGTGAGGGCAGAAACACTGGGAGAAAAGGTAAGAGAGGGGAAGGTTTGTTAAATAAGCTAGTAAGTGGAATGAGTTTAAAAAAAAAAACATAAGAGAAGGAGAGAGAGATCATAGAAGATAAGGTAGTAGGTGGAATGAGTAAAAAAAAAAAAAAACCCACTGGTAAGAAAGGGGGAGGGCATAATAGGAGATAAGGTAGTGGTGGAGTGGGTAAAAGAAAAACACACTATTTAGGACAGTGTGTAAGGAGAGAACAAAAGTATATGCAAAGGAGAAAATAGGATGGAGGGAAATATTGAGCTGGTAATTATAACTGAATGTGAATGGGATTAACTCTCCTATAAAATAGAAGTGAATAGCAGAGCAGATTAAACAACAGAATCCTACTATATGTTGTTTACAAGAAACAGATTTAACATGGAGAGACACATGCAGAATAAAGATAAAAAGCTTGAACAGAATTTATTATTCTTCAGTTGAAGTTAAAAACCAGGGGTATCAGTTCTGATCTCAGATTAATCAAAAGTAAAAGATCTTACTAAAAGAGAGAAGGAAGTAAAGTACATCTTGATAAAGTGTATCACAAACAATGAAGTAGTAATGATACTAAATGTATATGTGCCAAATAGTAGAGCAGGCAAATTCCTAGAGAAGATTTTAAACTAGTTACAGGAAAAAAATAGACAGCAAAATTATTCTAGTGGGGGATCTTAAACTTCCCCTCTCAAAATCAGATAAATTGAACCATAAAATAAACTTGAAAGAAACTAGGAAGGTTAATAAGATTCTAGAAAACAGAAACGATAGACCTCTGGAGAAAACTGAATAGGGACAGAAAGGAAAAACATTTTTTTCTTGGCAGTACTTGGCACCTACACAAAAATCAACCATGTATTAGGGCATAAAAACCTCACAGTCAAGTGTAAAAAAAGGCAGAAATAGTAAAGGCATCCTCTTCAGACCACAATGCAATAAAAGATTTATTCAATAAAAGGCCAGGGGATGATAGACTAAAACTCAATTGGAAATTAAATTGTCTAATTCTAAAAAATGAGTGGATCAAATAAGTGGTTCTCACAGAAAAAATCCAAAATTTAATCCAAGAAAATGACAATAATTAGATAACATACAAAAACTGATATAATGTAGCCAAAGCAGTTAAGAGAAATTTTGTATCTCTAAAATTGCTATATGAATGAAATAAAGAGATTAATGAATTGGGCATACAACTAAAAAAGCTAGAAAAGGAACAAATTAAACCCCCCAATTAAATACCAAATTAGATATTTTGAAACTCAAAGGAGAGATTAATAAAATTGAAACTAAAAAGCTATTGAACTAATTAATTAAACTGAGTTCATTTTATGAAAAATACAATAATATAAACAAAGCATTCATTAACCTTTTAGAAAAAGGAAAGAAGGAAACCAAATCACTACCATCAAAAATAAAAAGGATGAGCTTGTTAGCAATGAAAAAGAAATTAAAAATAATTAGGAGTCATTTTGCACAACTGTAGGCTTCAAATATGACAATCTAATAAAAATAAATTAACATTTACTAAAATATAAATTGTCTAGATTAACATATGAAATAAATTATTTAAATACTCCCACTTTAGAAAAAGAAATTGAACAAGCCATTAATGTAATCCCTAAGGAAAAAAAATCTATAAGGCCAGATGGATTCACAAGTGAATTCTAGCACAATTTAAAGAAAAATTAATTCTAATAATATGTTAACTATTTGGAACAATTTTGGAAAAATAAGTAATTAGTCTTGCCAAATTCCTTCTATGATGAAAATATGATATTGATACCTAAGCCAGGAAGACACAAACCATAGAAAGAAAATTACAAACCAATTTCCCTAATGAATATTGATGCAAACATTTTAAATAAAATATTAGCAAAGAGATTACAGCAATTTATCAGCAGGAAAATACACTATAATTGAGTGGGATTTATACCAGGAATACAGGACTGGTTTGATATAAGGAAAACTATTACTGTAATCAACCAAATCAATGATAAAAAACCCCAAAGAAATCATATGATAATCTCAAAATTGATGTAAAAAAAAAAACTTTTGACAAAATATAGCACCCATTCCTAAGGTTAAAACATTAGAGTACAGGGATAAAGGGAGTTTTCCATTAAAATAATAAACAGTATCAGTCTCATATGTGTGTTGTTTGATATATAAACTATGTAAATATATATTTCTTTATGAATCAAGTTAGGAGAGAAAAATCAGAACAAAGGGGAAAAAAACCATGAGGAATACAAAACAGAAAGAAGTAGCATGTGTTGATTTACATTCATTATCCACAGTTTTTTTTTTTTTTTTCCTAGATGCAGATAGCTATTTCCATCCAAAGTTTATTGAGATTGTCTTGGATCATTAAAGCACTGAGAAGAACTGAATCTTCCATAGTTGATCACTCATACTTGCTGTTACTGTGCAAAATGTATTCTTGGTTCTGCCTGTTTCCAGGCCTCTATAAAATCAGCTTGTTCATCATTTTATATAATAATTATAATAATATTCCATTACATTTATATGCCACAGCTTATTAAACCATATTCCAATTGATGGGCATCAATCAATTTTCCAATTCTTTGCTATCACTAAAAGTGCTGCTACAAACATTTTTGCACATGTGGATCCTTTTTCATTCTTTATGATTTCTTTGGGATATAGACCAAGTAGTGGCACTGCTGGGTCAAAGGGTATGCACAGTTTTATAGCCTTTTGGATGCAGTTCCAAATTTTTCTCTGGAATGGTTTTATCATTTCACAACTCCACCAACAATGCATTGGTGTCCTAGTTTTTCCACATCTCCTCCACCATTTTTCATTACTTTTTCCTGTCATTTTACCTAATCTGAGAGAAATGAAATGATGCCTTAGAGTTGTTTTAATTTGCATTTCTCTAATCAACAGTGATTTAGAGGTTTTTTTTTTTTTATGTAAGTATAGATGGCTTTAATTTGTTTATCTGAGAATGGTCTATTCATGTCCTTTGACCATTTATCTTTTGGGGAATGACTTGTATCCTTATAAATTTGACATAGTTCCTTATATATTTTAGAAATGACACCTTTATTAGAAACACTGGCTATAATAATTTTTCTCCAGGTTTGTACTTCCCTTTTAATCTTTTGTCTGTTGGTTTTGTTTGTGCAAAGCCTTTTTAATTTAATTTCTATTAATTTCCTTATTGATGTAGTAAATTATGGTAACAATTTTCTTAATATTGAACCACACTTGACTTTTTGGTACAAAACCTACCTGATAATAATATATTATTCTGTCAAAAAATTGCTGTAGTTTTATCAATAATACTTTATTTAAATTTTTTGCATGGATATTCATTAGGGAAATTGGTCTATAGTTTTTTTTTTATATTTTGGATCTTTTTGTATCAGAACCATATTTGTGTCTTTAAATTATTAGGACTCCTTTTCCACCCATTTTGCTAAATTGTATGGTTTTGGAATTGATTATTCTTTAAAAGTCTGATGGACGGGCAGGTAGGTGGCACAGTGAATAGAGCACCAGCCTTGACATAAGAAGGACCTGAGTTCAAATATGACAAATATGATTCTTAACAGTTCCTAGACTAGTGGTGCTAGGCAAGTCACTTAATCCCAATTGCCTCAGCAAAAATAAATAAATAAATAAATAAATAAACAGGAAATAATAATAATAATAAATTAAAAAATAAAAATTTGGTAGAATTCATTTGTAAATCTAATAGGCCCTGGAAATTCATTCTTAAGAATTTTTTTGATGGATTGCTCAATTTTATTTTTTCTAAAATAGGATTAATTATTTTATTTCCTCCTCTGTTAATCCTGACAATTTATTTTTAAATGTATTTATTTCATGTAAATTGTCAGATTTATTGGCACAAGTTAGACAAAATAGCTCCTAATTACTGTTTGAATTTCCTCTTCATTGGTGTTGAATTTAACCTTTTTATTTTTAATATTGGTAATTTGGTTTTCTTTTTTTCTTTTTTATATTGAAAATACTTTTTGTAAGATTTTTAAGTTTCAATTTTTTTCTCTCTCCCTCTCCATGACAACAAGCAATTTGATATAGGCTTTACATGTATATTCTTATTTATTTGTTTTTTGTTTGTTTTGTTTTGTTTTGTGGAAAGGCAATTGAGATTAAGTGACTTGCCCAGGATCACACAGGTACCAGTAAATATTAAGTGTCTAAAGCCAGTCTAACTCCAGACTCTAAAGACAGTGCTTTATTCATAGTATCATCTAGCTGCTTTGAATTTTGACATATTTCCACATGAGTCATGTTGGGAAATAAAAATCAAAATAAAAGGGAAAAACATGAAAAGGAAGAAAAACAAAACAAAAGGTAAAAAGAGTAAGCTTCAATACACATTCAGTTTTCATAGTTCTTTCTCTGGATGTGAACAGCATTTTCCATCTAAAGCTTATTGGAATGGTCTCGGATCACTGTATTGCTGAGAAAATCTAAATCTATTATAGTTTATCATCACACAATCTTGCTATTACTATGTATAGTTTTCCTGGTTCTGCTTGTTTCCCTCAGCATCAGTTCATGTATTTTCTTCTAAGGTGTTCAGAAATCATCTTACTCATTTTTCTCACAGAAAAATATTATTTCATTACATTCAAATATCATAACTTATTCAGTCTTTGCAAATTGATGAGCATCTGCTCAGTTTTCATTTCTTGTCCCTACAAAAGAGCTGCTGCAAACATTTGCACAGGTGGTCTTTTTCCATCTTTTTAAATCTCTTGAATATAGAACCAACAATAGCATTGCTGGATCAAAATGTATGCATAGTTTTATAGTCCTTTGGGCATAGTTCCAAATTACTCTTGACAATATTTGGATAATTTCTACCTACCAACAATGTATTAATGTCCTTGTTTTCTCACATCCCCTCCAATATTTATCATTATCTCTTTCTGTTATTTTAGCCAATCTGAAATGTGTGAAGTGACACCTCAGAGTTGTCTTAATTTGCATTTGTCTAATCCAGGGGTCCTGAAATGTTTTAAATAGGGGACCAGTTCACTGTCCCTCTGACTGTTGGAGGGCTGGACTATAGTAAAAACAAAAACTTTATTTTGTGGGCCTTTAAATAAAGAAACTTCATAGCCTGGGTAAGGGGGACAATCGTCCTCAGCTGCCGCATCTGGCCTGCAGGCTGTAGTTTGAGGACCTCTGGTCTAATCAATAAAGATATGGAGCATTTTTTCATATGGATACACATGCCTTTCATTTCTTTATTTGAAAGTTGTCTTCATATCATTTGACAATTTATCAATTGATTTGTATCTTTATAAATCTTATTCATTTCTCTATATAATTAGAAGTGAGGCCATTATCAGAAACACTGGCTATAAAAATTGTTTCCTAGTCTTAGATTTTCCTTTTAATCTTGGCTGCATTAATTTTGTTTCTGCAAAAGCTTTTTAATTTAATATAATCAAAGTTATCCATTTTGCATTTTATAATGTTCTCTAGTTCTTCTTTGGCCATAAATTCCTCCCTTCTCTAAGTATCTGATAAATTAACTGTCCCTTGTTCTCCTAATTTGCTTATAATATTACCCTTTATGTCTAAATTATATATCAATTTTGACATTATCTTGGTATAAGTTGTGAGATGTTAGCCTATTCCTAGCTTCTGCCATAATATTTTTTTAGTTTCCCCAACAATTTTTGCCAAACAGTGGATTCTTATTCCAGAAATTGGAGTCTTGGCATTTGTTGAATGGTAGATTACTCTAGTCTTTGATTATTACATGAATTATTCTATTGATCGACAACTCTATTTGTTAGTACTGAATGATTTTGATTACTGCTGTTTTATAGTACAATATTAGATTTCATTAATTCTCTTTTGTTTTTTCCAGATGAATTTGATTATTAATTTTTCTAACTTTATAAAATAATTTTTGGCAGTTTAATTAGCATGGCACTGAATGATAGATTAATTTTGGCAGAATTATGTTTATTAGATTAGTTTTGTCTACCTATGAGCAATTGTCTTTTAAGCAAATTAATCAAAAGTTTTTGTTTTTTTTCTCCATAAAAGTATTCTTGGTTTTATTTATGAGTTCAATAGATTTCTTATGTTAAATTTTATGAATCTCTCCTTTGATTTTCAGATTTTCTGATGTATTGTTTAATTGGAAATTTTTGATTTGTTCTTTTACTAGCTTTTTTAGTTCCATGGCTAATTCATTGATCTCTATTTTATTTATGTAAACACACACACACTCATATATATATATATATATGTGTGTGTGTGTATATATATATATATAAAACTGAGTATTGCTTTGGCTGCGTCACATGAGTTGTCATTGTCTTTGATGAAATTATTATTCCTATCATTTGTTGTTTGACCCACTTGTTCTTTAGCATTAGATTGTTTATTGTGCAATTAAAATATCTATATTTTCATGGCACTTTATTGCACGTAATTTTTATTGCAACATTATTTGGGAAGGATGCATTTGCTACTTCTGCCCCTCTGGATTTTGTTGTGATGTTTTAATGCCCTAATACATGCTAAATTTCTGCATGTGTGACATGTAACATGGCGGGGGGAAGGGTAATTCTTTCTATCCTCACTCAGTTTTCTTCAGTGTTCTATTATATCTAACTTTTCTAAAAGTCCATATGCTTTCTTAACTTATTTTTTATTTATTTTGTGATTAGTTTCATCTAGTTCTGAGAGGGGAGGTTGAGGTCCCTAAATAGTACAATCTTTGCATTTTCTCCTTTTCTCCTTTGCATTTAAATTCTCTCTTTAGAGATTTGGATGCTATATTATTTGGTATAAATATGTTTAGCATTGACATTACTTCACTGCCTTTTAGCAAGATAGTTTCCTTCTATGAGATCTATTTTTGCTTTGCTTTGTTTGAGATCATGATTGCTGCCCCTGATTTTTTCCCCTTTAGTTGAAGCATGAGATGTTCTGCTCCAGTGCATTATGTTTATTTTTCATATATCTTTCTGCTTCAAATATGTTTCTTATAAACAACATATTCTAGGATTTTTATTTTTATTACAGCCTTCTATCCACTTCTGTTTTATGGGAGTTTTATGCCATTTACATTCACTGTTATGATACTAACTATATATCCTTCCATCCTATTTCCTCCTGTCTGTATTTTCTCCTCTAACAACCTCTCTCATCGTTGCTTTTCCTCTTTCCTTCTACAAGGTAAGATAGATTTCTATAACCAACTGAATATGCATATGTATTTACTCTTTGAGCCAAATCTGATAAGATTAAAGTTCAACCAATTCTCATTCTTTTGTACCTTTTCATGTGAGAAAAATTTACCCCCACTCTGCCTCCCTCTTTTCTTTTCTCTCAGTTTTTTGCCCTTTTTAATATCATCACTTCAAAGACAACTTATAACCACACCTTCTGTCCTAATAGAGATATAGTCCTTAAAAGTAACAAACATCATCTTCCCGTGTAGAGATGTAAACTGTGGTGTTCTCTTCTTTTCTAAAATATGATGGTTCTCTGAGAGCAGGTTTCTGGGGGGGTTTCTGGAGGCAGCCTTAGGTTCAGTTCAGATCAATAATCACTCCAAATACAGCCAGCTGTTAAAAGTTCAGATTCTTTATTTCCTCTTCCAAAATAGCCTGGTTAGTTTTCTTAGAGGCCTATCTTCCTCCTTGGTTCCAAGAGCTCTTCCAGCTTCTGCCTCTAGCTCAACTACGACTCTTCTTCCAAATCCTTTGTTCTCAATCTTCTCCTGACTGAATTCTGGCTTTGTCAATCTCCTCCACTGACTTCTCACCTTATTCCTTGACTGAGGCTCTAAGAGCTTCTTATATATGATCTCTTAAAGGTGTGAAGCCATAGGTTGACTCCTCCTCTGAGAGAATGCGATTGTGGGAGGTGTAAATTTGTGAATCTCATACTGAATCCTGACTTGTGAATCTCCCAAACTTGTGAACTAATATGTGAGCTAATGTGTGAACTCTCAAAGGTGTAAACAAAAGCATTGTTTCTACCAATTCCATTGAGTTAACACTTTGTAAGAATTCTATTGAAAAACTTGTTTTATTTTTCTTTCCTATTGTAATACGGGAGCCACTTGCCAGTGGCTGCTGGAGGTCTAACTCAGATCTGTAGAATGGATCTCTTCATATGAGAGGATGATGATGATACAAGGAGACTGAGAGACACTTCTGTTGTCTGACCTCTCTCCTCTTACCTCCAATTTATTTCATTCCCAAACCACAAGGAACAACCGGAGAAGGTTGCTTTGCAACTCCTTCAAGTTTATGATTCATAGCTGTGGAGGGTCTAGGAGAATTGACCTGCTCCTTCACCTAGTCATGGTCCTTAACAATTCCCTGTTTTTTTTTTTTTTTTTTTTGTTTGTTTGTTTGTTTGTTTTTTTGTTTGTTTTATGGGAGGGTGATTATTTCCCCCCCACAGCATGGTCAGTAAGTTTATGCATTGGCTGTTATCTAAGTCCACATGCTAAGATATCTAAGTCTGCATCCTAGAGAGTGCAAACAGCATTATAGCAGGTGTTGAATCATGTGAGATGTCATAGAGGCAAACTTTCAAACAGAGAAGAAGATTATAGTCAGAACAGGTATTTTTCATAAGTCTCTCATCAGTTTCTTGGCTCGGCTTTTTGATATGTTGGTCCATTTAATTATCCCAACTAAAAAAATCTTCTCCCTTACCTTCCCCACTAGTTATAAAAGGAACTCTGGGAGTATCCTACTCACAAACAACTTTTGGGCACTGCTGATTCTTTATTTCTTGTGTTTCTTATGTCTCATATTTGGGCACCATATATTGTAATATGGGAGCCACCTGCCAGTGGCTACTAGAAATTGAACTCAGACCTGTAGAATGGATCTTTTTATGTGAGAGGATGATGATGATACAAGGAGACTTAAAGAGAGTTGTGTTCTCTGACCTCTCTCCTCTTTGCTCTTTCCTCCAATTTATTTCATTTCCAATTCACAAGGAATATCTGCAAAGGCTGCTTTGCAACTCCTTCAAGTTTATGATTCACAACTGTGGAGGCTTTTGGAGAACTGACCTGCCCCTTCACCTAGGCATGGTCCTTAACACTTTCCTGTTTACTGTTGTGCTTCTCTTGAATCTTGTATTTGAAGATTGAATTTTCTGTCCAAGTTCTAGTCTTTTTATCAGGAAGGTTTGAATGTCCCCTATTTCATTTAATTTTTTACCTGAAAGATTATGTTCATTTATTTTTCTGGAAAATTGATTCTTAATTATAATCTGAACTCCTTTGCATTCTAGAATATCATATTCCAAGTCCTTGTAACCTTTAATATAGAAGTTGCTAAATTTTGTTTAATCCTTACTGTAGATCTTTGATGTTTGATTCCCCCCCCCCCCAGGCCAGTTGCTGGCAGTATTTCCCCTTGACTTGAAAATTCATAGTTCTGGTATTTCATTGCAGTATGCCTTGAGGTTTTTATTTTTTGGTATTTTTCAGAAGCTTATTGATGGATTCTTTCAGTGACTATTTTATCTTCTGTTTCTAAAATGTCAGGGCAGGTTTCCTTGATAATTTTTAATTTCTTGAAAGATGATGTTTAGGTTCTTTCTTTTTTAATCACAGTTTTCAGTCAGTTCAAAGATTCTTAAATTATATCTTCTGGAACAATTTTCCAGATCAATTGTTTTTCCAATGAGATATTTCACATGTTCTCTTTTTTTTCTTATGATTTTGTTTGATTGATTCTTGATGTCTCATAGTCATTAACTTCCACTTTTCCAATTCTAATTTTTAAAGAATCATTTTCTTCAATTAGCTAACATACTACTTTTTTTCATTTGACCAATTCTACTTAAAAAGTAGGAGCTGTTTATTTTAGTGGATTTTTTTCATGTGGCCAATTATATTTTTGAAGGAATTTTCATTTAAATTTTGTGTTTCCTTTTCCAAGTTGTTTTTTTTCATGATTCTCTTGTGTTACTCTCATTTTCCCCCAATTTTTCTTTTTCCTCTTTATTTGAGTTCTAATAAAGCTAAGACCTTTATTTGGTCTTAGAAATTCCTTTTTGAGCTCTTCAAAGAGGATTTTTGGGGGCCTGAAACCAACTTATATTCTCCTTTGGTGTTTTTCATATAAGTATTTTGACATTATTGTCCTCTTCTGAGTTTGTGTTTTGAGCTTTCCTGTTTTCCATAGTGGCTTTCTACAATTAGGATTCTTTTTTGTGTTTTTTTTTTAATTTTCTACCCCATTTCATCAATTTTAAAGTTGAGTTCTGCAACTAGGGTATGGGGCACTGTCTCAAGATTCTTGGACTAGGAACTAGGGCCCTGGTAACTGACTTTTTGTGCTAGGGTCTCCTGGGTTAGTGTCTTGCCTACTGTACTATAATGGCCTGGCCTAATTATATTTATTGTGCTCTGGGTTCTCAGGCTTGTGGTTGACCTTCTGCACTGAACTGGAGGCCTCACCACTGGCCTACAGTGCCTCTGACATACTGAACTAGGACTATTGGACTTTGGTTGCTGATCTATGCTGTGGTTAAAAGCGTCCCTTTTAAGTGGTCTGCACTCCCGTTTTACCATATCAGACAGACCTTTTCTCAAGTACTTCTAAATTGTCTTAGGCCAGAAAATTGTTTCCCTGTATTTTTTATTTTTTTCACTCCAGAATTTGTTTAGAGGCTTGATTTCATGTTACTTCCCTGGGAAAATGCAGAGACCTCCATGACTCTTGGCTCTCTCTTATTCTGCCTTCCTTTTTTTTTTTTTTTTTCAATAAGACACACACAAAGTATTGCCTTATAGTGTAAGGAGCTAAACTTATAGAAAAAAAGAGAGAAAAACCTAAGGAAACAAACAAACAGCCAAACAAAAAAAAAAAAAAAGCCTGGGTCTAAGTGCTGTTCCAAATGGATCATCCCTGGTCTCCTTTTAATCATCTCTTTCCTGACTGTGTATATGTGTATGTGTGTGTGTGTGTGTGTGTGTGTGTGTGTGTGTGTGTGTGTTTGTGTGTGTGAATCGTCTCACTCCATTAGATTGTGAGTTTCTTGATGGCAGGGACTGTGTTTTTTTTTTTTTTTTTTTCTTTTAGTAATATCCCAAGAACTTCACACTACATTGGGTTCATTGTAGAAATTTGGTAAATGTTTATTGTATCAGATTGGATATGAGTATGGCTCAAGATCAAAGGTGGTCTGAGACTTACCTTTCTTATATATAATATAAAGAAACCTCTAAGTAACCATCTCATAGTTTTTCTTGTTTTTTTTTTATGAGAATGATATTAGATTAAATTGCTAAAACAATTTCATTCTAAAGCACTTTAAAAATGTCAGATTCATTCAAATTTAAATTCCCTTATAGGAATAAGGTAATTTTATACTCTATTTCTTTTTTTTCCTATTTGCCTATTTAAAAAAAAACAAAATCAACAGGAATATTGTCATTGTTACTAAAAAGAATCCGATGGATATCATATTTACAATTTTATCAAATTCAAAATATATTTTAAAAAATTTTCTTTCCATTGCATGCTCTTTTATCTGCCTGAATTTACAATTTAATTAACCAGGAAAGCATGGAAGAATAGAGTTCCAGTGACCTTTTTCCATTATTTTTTATGTCAGCATTTTGGGATAGAGTTAGAAATAAAATAAAATACATTAATTTATTTTTAAAAATATTTATTTATTTTTAACACCCATTGCTTTATTATATCTTGTTGGGATAAAAAAAAATCAGAACAAAAGGGAATTTTAAAAAAAACACAGAGAAACATAATAAAGTGAATATAGCATATATTGATTTACATTCAATCTCTGTAGTTCTTTTTCTGGTTGCAGATGGCATTTTCTGTCCATAGTCTTTGGATTGCTTTGGATCACTGTATCACTGAGAAGAACTGAATGTTTCATAGATGATCATCACAAATTCTTGCTGTAATTATCTATATCATATTCCTGATTCTGTTTATTTTACTCAGCATCAGTTTGTGTAAATTTTTCCAGTCCTTCCTAAAATTATCTTGTTCATCATTTTTAATAAGACAATAATATTCCATCACCTTCACAGCTTATTTAGCCATTTCCAAATTGATGAGCATCTAATCATTTTCCAATTCTTTGTTACCACAAAAAGAGCTGCTACAAACATTTTGTACATCCTCCTTTATAATTTCATTGGGATGCAGATCCAGTAGTGGCACTGCTGCATCAAAGGGTATGCACAGTTTTATAGTCTTTTGGGTATAATTCTAGATTGCTTTCCAGAATGGTTTGATCTTTCACAACTCCACTAAAAAATGCATTAGTGTCTCAGTTTTCCTATAATCTCTGCAACATTTATCATTATCTTTTCTTGTCATCTTAGCCAATCTGAGAGATATGAGATGGTACCTCAAAGCTGTTTTAATTTTAATTTCTCTAATCAATAGTGATTTAGAGCACTTTTCCAAATAATTATAAATGGTTTTATTTTTGTTATATGAAAATTGTCTACTAATATGCTTTGACTATCAATTGGGAAATGACTTCTATTCTTAAAATTTTGACACATTCTTTATATACTTTAGAAATGTGACCTTTATCAGAAAAAAATGCCCATTAAGATTTTTCCCAGGTTTGTACCTCCCTTTTAATCTTGTTTCTCTTAGGTTTGTTTGTGCAAAAACTTTTTGATTTGATGCAATCAAAGTTGTCCATTTTGCCTTTCATAATGTTCTCTAATTGTTTTTTGGTCATAAATTTCTCCCTTCTCCAAAGATCTGCTAGGTGAATTATCCCTTTTCCTCCTAATTTATTTATGGTATCATCCTTTATGCCCAAATCATGTACCGGTTTTTATCTTATTTTAGTATGGGGTGTGAGAGGTCAATTCCAAATTTCTGATATATTATTTTCCAGTTTTCCCATCAAGTTTTGTCAAATAGTAAGTTCTTATTCCAGATGCTGGAGTTTGTGAATTTATCAAATCTTAGATTACTATAGACCTTGATTGTTTTGTCATAAAGACAAATACATTTTATAAATAAAAAACCCCAACTAGGAACACATTGAATCTTATTTAAATAATCCAGATGGACAGAAGCTATTATTGTAGTCATTTTGAAATTATATTTTGGATAAACACATGATTTTTAAAAAATTTAAGAAAAAGATCAAAGTACTTTCTAGATAATTCTTCTGAAAAAGAAACCTTAACAGTAAAGCATTAGTATTGCTCTTCAGAAGAAATAGCATTTGGTAAACAAGATAGTGCATATTTCAATTCTTCAGTGATATGTGACTTTGTGCGTCAATACTCCATCCACCAAAAACACATTGAAATTCCTTTCACATCAGCAAAACATTTTTATCTCTTGGAATGGAAAATTTACCATTTTTCATCCAAATTTCTGTGCATGGGCCTCTCAAGACTTAAATAAGATGGTGTTTCAAATGTGAGGCACACAAAGAACTACAAATAACAGAAATGTCATGTGAGCACTACATATAAGTGATTTTCTAGAGTCAACTTGAAAATATCTCCTCATGACTAATCTTTTTCATAAGACAGAACATTCCACTTTTGGTGAGCTCTAAAAGTTAAGATTTCCTCCCCTTTATATCAAACATAAAAATGGTCCCTACAAACTTCCATTCATTCCTCCAGTTCTGATAAAAATGGCTAGTTTCTTCAGAACATGGCAATCTTTTAAATATTTGCAGAAACTTATTAATATTACACACTAAATGCTGCCATTTCCCAACTGAATGTGAAGTATAATGATATGCAATCCTTTTCTTATTTGGTACCTTTTCCTTTATTTTGTTTTTTGGCTATGTCCTAACCTTTTTTAATTTCTCTGCTAATGTAATTTATGGATTCAGAATACCATGATAATTAAGTATTAAAATAAATTGTATAATTTTCTACATACACTGAAATTTTCAGGTTTTCATAAAGGTTGAAACTTGCATAATTCAATAATAAAGATAGATTGTGAGGTAATGAATAAATAAAAATTTTCTTACTGAATCAACTTTTCTTCTGGTTATAGGCTATTAAATCTTCTTTCTTTTCTCTTCATCTTACAACCCAAACAGTCTTTTTAAAATCAGCAATATGAAGCACATTATGTTTTTCCCACTCATCTTTATCTTTTGCATTAAGATTTCAGGACTGTAAGTTACTCATTTCAGGAAAGATTGATGTATATCATGAATTTTTCTGTAATGGGGCCAATAATTCTGACAGTTGAATCAAATCTTTATGAACATATGTAGAATGCTCAAAAGATAAATGCTTACATGCCCTTTAAATCACAAATATACATTCTGTATCTAGTTAGTCTTCTAAGTAAGTTATAGGTAATATTTGGATAAGAGATAATGTAGGAGCAGAGGTTCTGAATCTTTCTCAACTGAGATCAATAATTATTCTTTTTTTTGTTTATTTAACTTGATTGAAAATGGTTATAATCTCATGAACTTCAAAAAATCAAGAGTAAGCTTTGAGAAAGTTCTGTTGAAGACTCTATGCTGAGTTTATTAGACAACTACTCTATAAATAACACACTGAGGCAAAATAGTCAGGGGCCTACACAGTAGTAGCCAAGATACAGAACCATCCATAAAAATAAAATTAAAATTCACTAACAAGGAAAGTCTCATAATCAATGTAGTAGTCATTTTAAAATCAGTTCTTTGAACACAACTAGTTCACTGACTTTTTTACATAAAAGTCAAAACTAATATACAAGTAGAGAATTGAAAAACAAATTAAGGGATGTGGCATATAGATAAAACCAACAAATCTTGACTTATTCAAACACATTATTTACAATGAAAAATGGTTAAAGGATAGAAGGACCCAGAGATACATTATAAGCATTTCATAGAAAAGTTTGATGAAGCACGTTGTTTGCTGTCATAAGATCAAAAGCCTAAAAAGTACTTCACTTAGTAAATATTGATTTTTTTTTTGCTGAATAGAAAGATATGACAACCCAAAGCAGTATTGATTTAGAATAACTCACTTGTAAAACATTACAAAGAATGATGGAAAATTATAAAGAGTATGATAAAAATTGAATACATGAATGAAAAAGAATTCATTAAGCACTTACTAGATGCTAAAACTGCAGAATGCTAGAAATATAAAGGCATCAAGATAGATAGTTCTTGGAGTTTCATTTCTGAAACTCAAGGTGGCAGAAGAAGCAATAATTTGTTCTAAGTTCAAACAAACAAAAATAGTTCCCCCTAACAAATCCTGGAACAACAGGACCTATAGGAAATGGGGTAAAAAAATCTTTTAAACAAATAAACTTGAAAGATTGTCAAGAAAGGTCTATCTCATTCAGCTAAAAGTGGAGCACAGTCCAAGACAAGAAACTTCCCAGCAGGCAGCCCCACATCTGACCTTAGCAAACCAGCAGGATATAATGAGCCCCAGTGTTTTGGAGCAGGCAAATGTCAACACAGGGACCTCCAACATGCTTCAGCATAGCCAGGGGACCTGCTAGATTCTAGCTTGGATAATAGCTATGTGCCTCAGCATACCTCCAGGTAAAAAGGCATCCCCCTGAGGCCAGACATCCATGTGCTTCAGTATAGCCTTGGAAAAACACAGAATCATGCTACCAGGCCTCAGAACATGGTAGACACCATTACTAGCACCCCAGTTCTGCACCAGACATGTTGCTAGAACCCACTGTTCTCCAGAAGTGCCAGACATTCTTCTTCACCCACACAGCTCAGCACCAGATAACAGGGTCCCTCATGGAATTCAGGGAAACATCAATGCCATACAAAGTAAATAACCAAGGCCTGCAGCCCCTGACACCAAAAGTCTCAGAGAGTACCACTTCCATCCTGGGAGCAGACTTTAAATTTAATATAAAGAAAAAGACCAAAAAAGAGCAAACAACAAGGAATCTGACTTTAAAAAGTTATTATGTTGATAGGCAAGATCAAAATCCAAACTCAGAAGAGGATAACAATATCAAAACACTTACAGGCAAAACTCCAAAGAAAAATGGGAAGTGGTGTCACCCCCATCTAATGAAAAAATTTCAAAAGGGGCTTAGAATTATGTAAGAAAATTAGAAGTAAAAAAAGGAAGAAAGAAATGAGTGATGGGGCAGCTAGGTGGCACAGTGGATCAAGCACCAGTCCTGAAGTCAAGAGGACCTGAGTTCCAATCTAGTCTCAGATACTTAACACTGAATGTTAAGCTGTGTGACCCTGGACAGGTCATTTAACCCCAACTGTCTCAGCAAAAATAAATAAATAGATTGATAGATAGATAGAAAAAATAGATAAATAAATAAATGAATAAGAATGATTCGATATGATCATAATTTTAAAAAGAGACCTTAGCTTGGAAAACTGCTTAAAAAGTACAACCGGCCAAAGGGAAAATGTGATGTAAAAGTCTACTTAAGAAAACAACTCCTTAAAGAATACCATTGGCCAATTAGAAAACACAGTACAAAAACTAGTTGAAGAAAAGGATACTTTTAAAAGTTAGAATTGGGCAAGTGAAAGCTAATGATTTTATCACTCATCAAGAATTAATCAAATTTTAAAAAATGAAAAAAAAATCACTGAGGAAAAAAATGTAAAATACATCATAGGAAAAACAACTGACCTAGAAAATAAATCCAGGAAAGACAATATCAGAATCATTGGGATACATGGAAGCTATAATCAAAAGGAAGACTTGAACATCATCCAAGAAATTATCAAGGAAACTCTTTTGATGTCTGTTGGAATCTTTATGATTGATCTGATCTTACAAAATGTTTTGGGCCAGAACCTGAAACAAGGTACTAAGTAGAACTAATTGATAGAATGCTTCTGTTCACACCTTGAGAGAGCTCATATAAGCAAGAAGTATTTAATTACTCATTGGAGTTCACACATTTGGGAAATTTCAGGGTTTAGTATGAGATATCCGAATTCACACCTCCCTTGAAGCTCTTAGGCCAGAGAACACGCTGGGAGATATCCCACAATTCCTCTCTCTCCTATATAAGAAACAGACAGAGGCTCTCTGACAGAATTCAACTGAATTGCATGGAGAGGGGAGCATCAAGTCAGAAGAAGCCACGAGTCAGAGTTGCGCTAGAGCCAGGAGAGAATTACTTTGGAAGGCAAGAGAGACAGATTCATCTTTGTGCTGGCTGGAGGCTGAAGGGAGCAGAGGCAAAGGACAAAGCTGCAGGAGCTCTCAGAACCAAGCCGAAAGATAGGCCTCTAAGAATCTAGCTATCCAGGCCCAAGGAAAGAGATAAGACTTGGAAGGAGAAATAAACATTTGCATTTTTACCAGCTGGCTGCATTTGGGGTAATTATTGATCTGAACTGACACTAAGGCTGCCTCCAGAAAACCTTCCCCGAGAAACCTGCTTTCTCTCAGAGAGAACCATTATTAATTTAAAGAAGAACAAAAACACCACAGATGTCCTGGAACAAGACGGTAAAATAGGCATTGGAAAAAACAAACAAGCAAAAGCACTGGTCACCTCAGGAAAGTGATCCCCAAATAAAAACTTCAGGGAATATTTTAGCCAAATTCCAGAACTATCAAGTCAAGGAAAAATATTCTAAATGATCCAAACCAACAATTCAAATGTCAGGCATCACAATCAGTATTACACAGAACTTGGCAGCTGTAATACTAAAGCATCAGAGGTCATGGGATATAATATTCTAGAAGGCAAAGAAACTAGGACTACAATGGAGAATCACTTCCCACTAAAATTACATCAAAGGAAAAAAAATGGTCATTCAATGAAATAGAAGGATTCCAAGTTTTCATAAAAAAAATACCAGAAATAAGAACAATTTAGCCTCCAATATCAAGACCCAAGAGGTAAAAAGGTAAAAGAAAGAGATTAAAATGAGGGGAGGAAAGTGAGGGAGGAGAAAAATCTGGAGCTCAAAATCTTGTTAAAATGAATGCTAAAAAATTTCTTGACATGTAATGGGGGAAAATAAATCATTATTAAAGATAGTCTTTGCACTTATGGTGCTCACATTCTAACTGAAAAAGATGGCATTAAAAAAAATTTAGTTTTATTGGAAATGATAAGTCCCAGAAGAAACTCAGAATGCATCTATGGTGAGGATGGTTAAGATACAGAATTCTTGAATAACATAATTAAGATGATATTGGATGGGAGTAGCCAGTGCAGATGGTAAGACCTAAGACTTTGATATTCTGTCAGAAGAAAGAAGGTTGTTTATTGTCAACTCATTCAAACACAATGAACAGACAAGTGGTTAAGCAGTCCAACGAAGAGGAATGTAAAAAGGATATGATCCCCTAGTGCAGAACATTAAGGAAAATTCTGACAATATAAAGGGGAAAAAATTCCAACGAGAAAGAGAAAATAAGATTTGTCTTAAGAGATTAGTATTTTTGAGCAAAGAAATCACCATCCAATTTAGATTTTAAAAGGGAATATACCTTAGATGTAAAAAGTGAAATTGAATATGAGAGATACATGGTTCAATAAAAATAGTATCAGACTGTTGAGGGCCTCAACTAGTGGTGGAATGCTGAGTGAGACATAAGACTCTTTAGTCCATTAAGGAACTCTTCTCAAATATCTGGTTTAGCTCCCCATAACTCCTAAGGACATCTTAGCTTTCCTAAGAATTCAGAGGATGTGACAACCGGTGTTGTACTTGAAGCAGAGTTATACATTTGGTAAGGAAGCATCAGCACACAAAAGCAAGTTGTTTATGTGGTCATGCATGTGCAGTGTCTTGTGGTTATGTGAGAGTATTATGTAAGCATAGGGTATATAAGGTTGAGGATTTCTTCTAGTAAACTGACTCCTTCTTGACTATCCTCCTAAGTTCTGTCTCTTCACTCCTCACTCAAGATCAGAGTTTGGGCTGGTACCAAAGTCCTCCCATAAGCAGTTCCAGACAACTGGCGCCTAACATGGGGCATAGCAGCTCAGCTGATGTAAAGAGGGCAAGCTTGGGTGAGGAATCCCTAGTACCTAGGAATAAGCTAAGTCTAAATTGATACCAGAAAGATTTGGCAAGGCCTAATCTTGTCCCGTTTGTTTTCCAGCCAAAATGGGGTCAGGGCTAACAAAGATGTCTCCCTCTTGGGAGAAGCATTTAAAAAATGCTTGGTTAGGTTAATTAAAAAAGCAAGGTTTGTAAGTAACTCAGAAGCAGATCACTGAGTTCTTAGATATTGTGAAATGCACATCCCCATGGCTCTCTAAAGAGGGGACATTAGAGCCTGAGAAGTGGAAGATAGTGGGAAAACAACTAACTGAATAGTATCACACTACATGACCTGGCTCAATCCCCGAGCACATATTCCTTATGTACAATGTAATAAAATTGGCTTTGAGAGATCCTACAAATTATCAAGAAAAGAAGACTATTAGTATAGGGTTCCAAACAAAGGAGAATGAGGAAAACAATCAAAAAAATGGTGCCCATGACTCTTAAGGGTGTAGTGAATTTAACAAAGACAAAGACAAAGATGGTGCTGGAAGGTTTGAAGGGCATTTCCACATTTCTCAGCTTGCTTCCTCCTGCAGTTGCACCCCTAGTGTATCTCCCACTTATGAGATCTCAGTTACATATTCTGACATACTCCACCCTCAATGCTACATATATTCAAAACCTAACAGGCAGAAAATTGCTCAGATGGCAAATACTTCTTGGTTGCATTCTATGCTATAAGAGCTTAGCCTGATTGGAGTAACAGAGAACATAGGGCAGGACACATTTGCATTTGTAAGAGAGTTCAATTTCACAAATTACCCCAAGCCCATCCTTAAATTAAAATGAAATAAAACTCCGAACTCCATAAATTTGATCAGTTTCTGGAAGCCATTTATTCAGAGAACTGAGGAATGGGGGAAGTGAGACAGGAGGCATTCCAGCAAAATTATAGGAAAGATTCCAGGATCTAGGTGGGGCCAGTTTTATCCCATTGAAGTCATTTGGGGCAGAAACTTAGCACAGTCAACACTAATTGCTCACTATGAAAGGAACTTGACATACTTTGATTCCCAAAGACACCATCACAAGACAGAAAATCAGAAAAGTCATTTGGGGGAAAAGTGTGGGGGGGAAATTAACAAAACATATTAGGAGGAGAAATATTAAAGACTTTGAGCATAAGCAGATAAATCAATAGGAAAAACAATAGAAGAGTTATGCTTTCCAAATTTAGTAATCGAGTTCAGGTATCTAAGAATAAGTATTATAAGAGAAAGTAAAACAATTCAACCTGCTGCTGAGGTAAAGGAACCCATAAACATTTAAAAACTAATTTAAAATTTTACAGTTGCAAATTCTCTCATTTCTTCCATTCCATCTCTATCCATTGAGAAAACAAGTGATATGATGCTCAATACATGTGAAATCATGCAAAACATATTTCCATATTTGAAAATTGCATAAAAATAAGAAAACTAAGGTACTTTTCTGGATGTGGATAGCATTTTTCACCATGAGTCCTTTGAAATTGTCACTGATCTTTGGGTTCATTAGAGTAGCTCAGTCTTTCACAGCTAAATATCCTTACAATATTAAAGTTACTATGTACATTGTTATTCTAGGTCTGCTTACTAAATTTTGTATTATTCCATATAGGTCTTTTCAGGTTTTTCTGAAAGTATCCCTTTCATTATTTCTTATAGCACATTGTTCAGCCATTGTTCAGCCGTTCTGCAAATGATGGGCATCTCCTCAATTTCCAGTTTTTGACACCACAAAAAGAGTTGCTAGAAACATTTTTGTATACATAAGTCTTTTCCCTTTTTACTTTCACTATATATTCAAATATATATCTATATTTTCACTATATATTCAATTCAAAATATATTCACTATATATTTCTTTGGGCATACTTCTAATTATCTCCAGAATTGTTTGACAAGTTCGTAACTCCACCAATAGGGTATTAGTGTCCCAATTTTTCCACCATCATCCCTTCCAGAATGATCCATTTTCCTTTTTTGTCAGTCAGTTTGATAAGGGAGATGTGGTACCTGAGAGTTGCTTTAATTTACATGTTTCTATTAATGATGTAGAGCATATTTTCTCCTATTTCTTTTTATACTTCTTTATATACTTTATATTTCTTCTTATATATTTTAATTTTTTTTCCTTTGAAAACTGCCAAATCATTTCCTTTCACTATATATCAATTAGGAAATAAACTCTTATTTTTGTAAAATATATATTTGACTCAGTTCTTTATAAATTCAAGAAACCAGTTCTGTACTCCTATATTAGAGACACTTTATATAATTTTCCCTCCTCCCTGGTAGACTTTCATCCTTTCTTTTACTTTTTGCTGCATTGATTTTGTTTCTGCAAAAACTTATAATCAAAATTATTCATTTTACCTCATAATCCCCTCACCTTTTATCCAATGATATTATGGATATTTTCCTCCATGCTTTCCTAATTTGCATATGCATTTATGCTTATCTTGATATATAGTGTGGCATTGTTTTGCCCAAACTATTTTCAAGATTTCCCAGAGATTTTTGTTTAATAGTGAATTCTTCCTCCACAGCTTATATTTTTGGGTTTATCAAACATTAGTTAGCTGATGTCCATATACTACTGCATATAGTGTATTCCATACTGTTCAACAACTCCATCTCTTATGCAGTAAGAAACTGCTTTGATGATTTCTGCTTTGTAATTTACATTGAGATCTGGAATTACTAGACCACTTTTCTTCATTTATTTTTTTCACTGATTTTTTTGATATGCTTAACCTTTTATTTTTCCAGGTGAATTTTATTATTTTTCTAGCTCTTTAAATTAATTTATTGGTAGTTTGATTGGTATGGTAGTGGATAAGTAAATTAATATAATTTGTATTATAATTTTATTATATTGCTTCAACTTACTCATGAATAATTAATTTTTCTAATTGTTTCCATTTATATTTATTTTTGATCATATATTTTGTTCATATATTTTTTGTTCAAATTTCCATAGGTAGACTTCCAAATCTATTATAGTATCTATGCTACTTTAAAAGGATTTGTCTATCTCTTCTTGCTGGATTTTGTTATTAATATATAGAAATATTGATGTGATTTTATTTTATATTCTGATACTCTACAAAGGTTGTTACTTGTTTCTCTTAGGTTGTCTAAGCATGTCAAAATATCATCACAAAGAGCAATAATTTTCTTTCCTCATTTTCTATTTTTATTCCTTCAATTTCTTTTTCTTATCATTGCTATAGCCAATACTTCAAATACCATATTAAACAATAGAGGTGAATGTATATTTTCCCTTAACTCAATCTTATTGGGAAGGCGTCTAATTTATCCCCATTATAGATAATGTCTGCTGATGGTTTAAATAGATATTATCATTTTTTAAAACCTCCACTTATTACTTTACTTTCCAGTGTTTTTAATGGAAATGTATGCTATATTTTGTTAAAGGATTTTTTTCATCTATTGAGATAATAATATATCTTTATTGTTTTGTTATTGATGTAGTCAATTATACTTATATCTTTCTTAATATCCAACCAGTCCTACATTCCAAGTATAAATCCCACATTATCATAGTATGTGATCTTTATTATAGGTTGTTGTAATTTTTGTAAATATTTAAGATTTTTGTACCAATATTCATTAGAGAAATTATCAGAACATTTTCTTTCTATGCTTTTTCTCTCTGTGATTTAGGTAAGTAAACCATAATGATGACATATAAGGAATTTGATGGGATTCTATTTGTTTTTTAAAATACTTAGATAGTATGTAAATTAATTGTTCTTTAAATGTTTATTAAAAATTTGCTTGTAAATCCATCTGGGTTATTTAAGCATTCTATTTCCTCTTCTGTTCAACTGAATGTTTACATGATTTTTAAGTTTATATTTTTATAAATATTCATGTATTTCACTAAGATTTCCAATTTTATTCAAATATAACTAGTTAAAATTCATTCTAATCATTGCTTTAATTTCACCTACATTGGTGATACAGTTATCCTTTTCTTTTTTGATGCTGGTAATTTGATTTCCAAATTTTAAAAAGTCAATTTAATCAATGTTCTTTTTTTTTTTTTTGCTTATTCTGTTAAATATTTTCTACTTAAATTTTAATCTGGTAAAAGTTAGACTTAATAATTAGGGCAGCAATGCTCCTTCCCCTCAGGTACCGGCTATCTGTTTGACACCCCTTCTGTAGACTCAACAAATTTCAGATTTCAGCAAACAGAAAAAAAAAAAATCTCTCCTGCTGTTCCTAGTGGACAGCCAATGCAAGGTGACAGTATGATTATATGGACTGAGGATTGATTGAATGACTAGGCCTAAAGAGAAATGTTCCAAGAGGAAGGTCATAGGGATTTAGCCTTGGCTTCATTTTTATTAGGTATTTGCATGAAATCATAGAAGGGACATTTGTCAAATTTGCAAATAATAAAAAAAGAAAAGCTTGCAGATACATTTAACATAGAAAGTAAACCAAAATAAAAGGATCCAAAAATTTTATGAGGTAGAATTGATCATTTGAATCTAATAAAATAAAAACTTTAAATTCAATAGAGAAGATGTAATATTGTGTTGCACGTTTTACAATAGTGATAAAAAGACAAATGATCCTTACCATCAGTGATATTTATTTTATAAAGTGAAACATATATACATATAATTAAATGAATTTATAATTATAAAGATCTACACTATAATTCACAACAAAAACAAAAACAAAAGCCCATGAATCTATCAATTTAGAGATATAGGATCGGGGAAATGAAAGTTTAGTTTTCTTTAAGTATATGAAATGGCACTAAAGTTATTATATACAACAACTGCATGCTTAAAGGTTCTAAAATGAGAGGTTTGAGTTCTATAGTATCTTTCATTAGTGAGATCACTATACTATATTTGGTGTATGATATAGAGTTGCATCAGCTATACTAAAAGAAATACTGACTACCAATATTTTTACCAGAAGTTCAATAATACTAAGATAGAGGTTTACAGAATCAACCCTATGATAATCAGCTGAAAGAACTGAAAATATTTTGCCTTGAAAAGATTGAGGACAGGTGGTGTGATAGCAGAATTAAACATTTTTTGAAGACTTGGAGCATGAAAGAGAAATCATTTTTTTTTGTTCCCAAAAAGCAGAATAAGAGAATAAAAGTATATAGCAGGTAGGATTTAGGTAGGACATAAGAACATTTGCTAAAATGAGAACTGTTAGAGAAAAGTGACATATATAACAAGTCTATAATAAGTGGGTTTTTAGTCACAACACTGCCTGTAAACTAAAATGTTTTGATCATTCATTAGTGATTCTGTGGAGAGGTAGTTGATCAATTAGAAATTGGACTATTTATCCTTAGAGGTAATTTCTACCCCTTAGTTTCTGAAATTTCTTAATTTTTAAGTCACCTCTTTATTTTAATAAACTATTTTGCTTTGTTTCTCATCATAAAACTACCTGAAGGTTACTATTGTTGCCCCAAACTTATCTCATTCTCTCTCTCTCTCTCTCGATAGATATATATCCTTCAGTATTTGTAGTTTATATAAATATATAAAATCATGTATACTATTACCATAGAGCAAACATAAAGTTTAAAAAGTCTGAAAAACAGAAAAAGCCAGCAAGTCATCTTAATAATTTTAAACATTTGGGTTTTTTTTAAACTTTTGAATTCTAGATTCTCTTGCCTCCCTCCTTACTGCACATGAGGCAATGTGAAGACATATGTGGAGTTATGCAAAACTTTTTTTACATAAAAGTCATATTATGAAAGAAAACATAGATTGTACCTCACCCCGCCAAAAAAAAATCTGCAGAAAAAATTAAAGAACAATAAAATTTTTTAAAAGTATGCTTCAATCTGTATTCTGTTCTTTCTCTGGCGACACTAGAATTTTTGATCATAAATATTTCTGAGTAGTCTTGAATCATTGGATTGCTGAGATTAGCATTCATTTATAGCTGATCCTCTCATAATATCGATGTTACTTTGCATAAAGTAGATTTCACTTTTCTTGAGTTCGTGAAAGTTTTTCCAGGTTTTTCTGAGAACATTCTGATAATCATTTTCCATAAAATGATAATGTTCCATCATGATCATATATCAAAATTTATTCATCCATACTCCAATTGATGGGTATCTCCTCAACTTTCAATTCTTTGCTCTGAGAAAAAAGTTAATACCACAATTTATTCATTTTTTCCTCAGTCAAAAGTTCTCTATTTCAAGTTTTTCCCCTGAAAGATTATACTCATTATACTCATTTTTGAGGTTAGGTGATTTTTCATTGTAATCCTAGTTCCTCTCCTCTCCAGAATATCTTATTCTAAATCCTTTTATCACTAAATGTAGAAGCAGCTATGTTTTGCTTTATCTGACAGTGACTTCATTGTATTTTAATTGTTTTTTCTGGATGCTTGCAGTATTTTCTTCTTGAGGAGAGAGTTCTGAAATTTGTTTAGAATATTCATGGGAGTTTTCATTTGGGGATGACTTTCAAAAGATGATGGGTAGATTCGTTTGATTTCCCTTTTATCTTCTGATTCTAGAATCTCAGAACAACTTTCCTTAATTTCTTGAAGGATGAAGTCTAGACTCTTTTTTTTTTTAATTATGGCTTTGAAATATTCTAATAATTTTAAAATTATCTCTCCTGGATATTTTTTCCAATTATAAATTTCATTCTTATCTATTTTTTCTTACCTTTAACTTTTTATTACTTTTTGATTTCTCATAAAGTCATTAGCTTTCATTTTCTCAATTCAAATTTTTAAGGAATTACTTTTCTCAATGAATTTTTGTAGTTCCTTTTCCATTTGGCCAAATTTTCTTTTAAAGGCATTCTTTTTTTTTTTTTTTTGTACTTACTTTTGTACCACTCTCATTTTTCTTTCAAATTTTTCCTCTACCACTTTTAATGTTTTTCAAAATTCCATTTGAGATATTCCATAGCCTGATGCCAGTTCTTATCTTTCTTGGAGGCTTTGGATGTTTTGGAGTTTTGACTTTGTCGTTTTCTTCTGAGTTTTGATCTTCATTGTCACCATAGTAACTTTCTATAATGAGTATCTTCTGTTATTTGCTCATTTCCCCATGCTATTTTTTGGCTTTTAACTCTTTATTAAAGTAAGATGCTGGTTCCAGGGTGGAAGGTGCAATGTCTCAACTTCTAGAGTTTTGTGCAACTGTTTTCAGAGATCCTTCTAGAGACCTCTAAGTTTTTAATTCTTCCAAGGGGGTATGATCCAAGGTTATGATTTAATAGTAATAAATATAAAAATTTACACTTGGATTCACAAAGTTGACTTCATAAGTACAAGATGAGAGAAATGTAGGGAAGTGATTATTTCACTGTGTTGTCTGCTCATGTCAGATCAGACTTGGTATATTTTCTTTAATTCAGGGTATTAGCAATAACATTAGTGATTGTTCAGTGTGAGGCTGGGATGAAGCACTAGGATGCTGAAGCAATGAGTAATGACATACTAGGACAAATTAAAGGATTAGATGGTGTTTAGTATGGACAAAAGAAGAGTCAAGGACATGATAATTGTTTTTAAGTATTTATAGGAATTTTTGAGAAAGAGGAAATAGACTTGACTCGAAGAATCAGGACCAAAATAATGGAAATAATGAATAATGAAATAGGCTGATTCTCCCTCACTAAAAACCTTCAAGCAAAGATTGCATGACCATTTGTGATCAAGGTTGCAGATAGTTTTCTTATGTATTTCAAGTCTCTTCATTTTCACTGACTCCTTTATCTGTTTTTAAAAATATGTTTCTCCTCCTCTACTTTCAACAACAATAATAACAACCATTTCCCTTGACCCTTCCAACCCATTAAACTATTATGCTATTTAGCTTCTCACATTCTTTGCCAAATTTGTGGGAATGGCTGTAAAACTAAAGTAGGAATATAAGTATATTTTCTTCTGTTCACACCAGCAGACACATTGTAGACCTATAGGAAAGAAACAAAAATATCATTTAGAAATGTGACACAATGGACAAAATATCAGCGTTGGAGTTAGTAAAATCCAAGTTTAAATCTTGTCCTGAACACTTACTAGCTGTGTAATATCACAAGTAAAAAGGAGATAATTAATAATTCCTTGTTGCTGAAAGCACTTTTCGCCCTCTACACAGGGTACTCATGAAGATGTTTTTGGAGCTGCATAACTTTATGCTGTGTTTCTTGTATAATACTGAATCTACACATTCTTAGCATACCTAGACCATGCTCAGTTCTTGATGTAATCACTGTTCTAAAGATGGTAATAGGAACACAGTGAATCACATGCTTTAATCCTACAAACTTGGAAAGGTCATCCACTTACCAAGTAGGATAGAAATTCTAATCCTTCTTTAGATCAAGAGATTTTCTCTCAAGGTTCTTGACTAGACCTATTTTCTTCTAAGTTACCATATATACAAACATTTGGGTTCACAAAATGCCTTCTACTTATATAAAAGAAGGAAAGAGCAGGGCATGACTGAGTTATCATAGATAATACCAATTTACACAATCATTATATACAAAATAATGTTTTGTATGCATTTTTGTCACTAATAGGCCTATTTATAATCAGTGTATTTTTTTTCTCTTCAAATGATTTTGTTTTGTTCCACAGTTCATTATATCAAAAAAATTAATCTGATCCCAATATAGAAACAACTGCCAATTTTCTAATAATCTTTGTTGTTATTTTTGTTATGGGAATTTATTTTTTTAAAAATTTTAATAGCTTTTTATTTACAAGTTATATGCATGGGTAATTTTATAGCATTGACAATTGCCAAACCTTTTGTTCCAAATTTTCCCCTCTTCCTCCCCCCCTCCCCCGACTCCCTCTCCTAGACAGCAGGATGATCAATACATGTTAAATATGTTAAAGTATAAATTAAATACAAAATAAGTATACATGTCCAAACTGTTATTTTGCGATACAAAAAGAATTGGACGCTGAAATATTGTACAATTAGCCTTTGAAGGAAATAAAAAATGCAGGTGGAAAAATATAGGGATTGGGAATTCTATGTAATGGTTCTTAGGCATCTCCCAGAGTTCTTTTGCTGGGTGTAGCTGCTGCATTGGAAGTAATTTGGTTCATCTCATTGCTTAAGATGGCCAGGTCCATCAGAATTGATCATCATATAGTATTATTGTTGAAGTATATAATAATCTCCTGGTCCTGCTCATTTCACTCAGCATCACTTCATGTAAGTCTCTCTGGGCCTTTCTGAAATCCTCCTGTTGGTCATTTCTTACTGAACAATAATATTTCCAAATATTCATATACCACAATTTATTCAGCCATTCTCCAATTGATGGACATCTACTAAATTTCCAGGTTCTGGTCACTACAAAGAGAGCTGCCACAAACATTCTTGCACATACAGGTCCCTTTCCCTTCTTTAAGATCTCTTTAGGATATAAGCCCAGTAGTAACACTTCTGGATCAAAGGGTATGCACAGTTTGATAACTTTTTGAGCATAGTTCTAAATTGCTCTCCAGCATGGTTGAATGTATTCACAATTCCACCAACAATGTATTAGTGTCCCTGTTTTCCTACATCCCCTCCAACATTCCACATTGTCTTTTCCTGTCATTCTAGCCAGTCTGATAAGTGTGTAGTGGTATCTCAGAGTTGTCTTAATTTGCATTTCTCTGATTAATAATGACTTGGAGCATCTTTTCATATGGCTAGAAATAGTTTCAATTTCTTCATCTGAAAATTATCTGTTCATATCCTTTGACCATTTATCAATTGGAGAATGGTTTGATTTCTGATAAATTACAGTCAATTCTCTATATATTTTGGAAATGAGGTCTCTATCAGATCCTTTGACTGTAAAAATGTTTTCCCAGTTTATTGCTTTCCTTCTAATCTTGTCTGCACTAGTTTTTGTACAAACAAAAACTTTTCAATTTGATATCATCAAAATTTTTTATTTTGTGATCACTAACGATCTCTAGTTCCTTCTTTGGTCATAAATTCCAGAAGTTGGAGAGGTAAACTATCCTGTGTTCCTCTAATTTCTTTATAATCTCATTCTTTATGCCTAGGTCATGAACCCATTTTGACCTTATCTTGGTGTACGGTGTTACGTGTGGGTCAATGCCTAGTTTCTGCCATACTAGTTTCCAATTTTCCCAGGAATTTTTGTCAAACAGTGAGTTCTTCTCCCAAAAGCTGGGGTCTTTGGGTTTGTCAAACACTACATTATTAAAGATATTGACTATTTTGTCCTTTGAACCTAATCTATTACAGTGATCAACTGATCTATTTCTTAGCCAATACCAAATGGTTTTGGTAACTGCTACTTTATAATATAATTTTAGATCTGGTAGAGCTAGGCCACATTCATTTGATTATTTTTTCATTAATTCCCTTAAAATTCTTGACCTTTTATTTTTCCTATGAACTTTGTTGTTATTTTTTCTAGGTCATTAAAATAGTTTTTTGGGAGTCTGATTGGTATAGAGCTAAATAAATAGATTAGTTTAGGTAGTATTGTCAACTTTATTATATTTGCTCACCCTATCCAAGAACATTTAATATTTTCCCAATTGGTTAGATCAGACTTAATTTGTGTGGAAAGTGTTTTGTAGTTTTTGTCATAAAGTTTCTGATTTTCCCTTGGCAGATAGATTCTTAAGTATTTTATTCGATCAGTAGTTACTTTAAATGGGATTTCTCTTTGTATCTTTGACTGCTGGATTTTCTTAGTGATATATAAGAAGCTGATCACTTATGTGGGTTTATTTTGTATCCTGCAACTTTGCTAAAGGTGTGGATTGTTTCTAATAACTTTTTAGTAGAGTCTCTGGGGTTCTCTAAGTATACCATCATATCATCAGCAAAGAGTGATAATTTGGTTTCCTCATTGCCTATTCTTATTCCTTTAAACTCTTTCTCAACTCTTATTGCCGAAACTAGCATATCTAATACAATATTAAATAGTAACGGTGATAGTGGGCAACCTTGTTTCACTCCTGATCTTATTGGGAATGGTTGCAGTTTATCCCCATTACATATGATGTTTACTTATGGTTTTAAATAGATGCCACTGATTATTTTAAGGAAAAGTTCATTTATTCCTATACTCTCAAGTGTTTTTAATAGGAATGGATGTTGGATATTATCAAATGCTTTTTCTGCATCTATTGAGATGATCATATGGTTTTTGTTAATTTCGTTATTAATATGGCCAATTATACTGATAGTTTTCTTAATATTGAACCAGCCCTGCATTCTTGGTATAAATCCTACTTAATTGTGGTGTATTATCCTGAGGATGATTTTTTGTAGTCTTTTTGCTAATATCTTATTTAAGATTTTAGCATCAATATTCATTAGAGAGACTGGTCTATAATTTTTTTTCTCTGTTTTCAACCTACTTGGTTTAGGTATCAGTACCATGGTTGTGTCATAAAATGAATTTGGTAGCTCTCCTTCATTCCCTATTTTTTCAAATAGTTTATATAACATTGGGGGTAATTGTTCTTTAAATGTTTGGTAGAATTCACATGTAAATCCATCTGGTCCTGGGGATTTTTTCTTAGGGAGTTGATTAAGAGCTTGTTCTATTTCTTTTTCTGAAATGGGACTATTTAAGCATTTTACTTTCTCCTCTGTTAATCTGGGAAGCCTATATTTTTGGAGATAGTCATCCATTTCACTTAGGTTCTCAAATTTATTGGCATAAAGTTGGGTAAAGTAACTCCTTATTATTTCTCTAATTTCCTCTTGGTGGAAAGTTCTCCCTTTTCATTTTCAAGACTACTAATTTGATTTTCCTCTCTCCTTTTTCTAATCAGATTTACCAAAGGCTTATCTATTTTGTTGATTTTTTCATAAAACCAACTCCTAGTTTTATTTATTAATTCAATAGTTTTTTTTTTACTTTCAATATTATTAATTTCTCCTTTTAATTTTAGATCTTCAAATTTAGTATTTGATTGGGGTTTTTTAATTTGTTCTTTTTCTAGTTTTTTTTTTTTTAAGTTGCAAGCCCAAATCATTGATCTTCTCTTTCTCTATTTTACTCAAGTAAGCCTCTAAGGGTATAAAATTTCCTCTTATTACCACTTTGCTTGCATCCCACAAATTTTGGTATGACGTCTCATTGTTGTCATTATCTTTAGTGAAATTATTAATTGTTTCTATAATTTGCTGTTTCACCCAATCATTCTTTAAGATGAGATTGTTTAGTTTTCAATTACTTTTGGTCTATTTACCCCTAACTTTTTGTTGAATGTTGTTTTTAGTGCCTTGTGATCTGAAAAGAAAGCATTTACTATTTCTGCCTTCCTGCATTTAATTTTCAGTTCTTTATATCCTAATATGTGGTCAATTTTTGTATAGGTTCCATGAACTGCTGAGAAGAAAGTATACTCCTTTCTGTCTCCATTCAGTTTTCTCCAAAGATCTACCATACCTAATTTTTCTAATATTCTATTTACCTCTTTAATTTTTTTCTTATTTGTTTTGTTGTTTGATTTATCTAATTCTGAGAGTGCAAGGTTGAGATCTCCCACTATTATAGTTTTGCTGTCTATTTCTTTTTGCAACTCTCTTAACTTCTCCTTTAGGAAGTTAGACGCTATACCACTTGATGCATTTATGTTTAGTATTAATATCGCTTCACTGTCTATGCTACCCTTTATCAAGCTATAGTTTCCTTCCTTATCTCTTTTAATTAGATCAATTTTTGCTTTTGCTTGATCTGAGATAAGGATGGCTACCCCTGCTTTTTTGACTTCACTTGAAGCATAATAGATTCTGTTCCAGCCTTTTACCTTTACTCTGTATATATCTCCCTGCTTTAAATGTGTTTCCTGTAAACAACATATTGTAGAGTTCTGAATTTTGATTCAGTTTGCTATACACCTCTGCTTTATGGGAGAGTTCATCCCATTCACATTTCTGGTTAAAATGACTAATTCTATATTTCCTGCCATCTTTTATCCCCAGATTATAATTTTCTTTTACTTCCCTCCCCCCAACCCTCTTTCCCAGTTTTAAAATTATGTGCCCCACTTGTATCATGCTGCTCACCCTCTTTAGGATCCTTCCCTCCCTCCTTTGAATCTCTTCCCCTTTCTTGTACCCTTCCCTTATTACTCTTTTCCTTTTCTCTTTTTCTCTCCCTCTTTTTAATAAGATGAGAGAAGATTTTCTGTAAAACAAGTATGTCAATTATTTTCTCTTTGAGCCAATTCTGATGAGAGTAAGATTCACACAATGTTCCTCTCCCTCTCTAAATTCCCTCAGATATGATAAGTTTCCTTTGCCTCTTTGTGGGATGTAGTTTCCCTCTTTTTATCCCTCCTTTTCCCCTTTCCTGACATTATCCCCTTTCCATTTCTACTTCCCCCTTTTTTATATTATATTAGTAAAATCAAATTGTACATGCAGTCATTTTGTATATCCACAACAGAAATACAGTTCTCAAGAATTTCTTTTACCTTTTCTGCTTCTCTTGAGTCCTATGGCTGGAGATCAAATTTTTCGTTTAGTTCTGGTTTTTTTCCTTAGAAACAAATGGAATTCATCTGTTTCATTAAATGTCCATCTTCTTCCCTGGAAGAAAATGCTCAGCTTGGCTGAGTAGTTTATTCTTGGCTGCATTCCAAGTTCTTTTGCCTTTCGGAATATCAGATTCCAGGCTCTTTGATCTTTTAATGTAGAGGCAGCCAGATCTTGTGTTATCCTTATTGTGGCACCTTGGTATTTGAATTGTTTTTTTCTGGCTGCTTGTAATATTTTTTTCTTTAATCTGATAGTTCTGAAATTTGACCACAATATTCCTTGGAGTTTTTATTTTAGGGTCTTTTTTAGAAGGTGTTCGATGAATTCTTTCAATGCCTATTTTTCCTTCTGATTCTATTATCTCTGGACAATTCTCTTTGATGATTTCCTGTAAAATAGTATCTAGGCTCTTTTTTCCATCATAATTTTTGGAAGGTCCAATAATCCTCACATTATCTCTCCTACATCTGTTTTCCAAGTCTGTCATTTTTCCATGTAGATATTTCATGATTTTTTCCAATTTATCATTTTTTTTTTTTTTTTGGTTTTGCTTGAATGATTCTTGCTGTCTCAATGAATCAGTGGTTTCTATTTGTTCAATTCTGATTTTTAATGAGCTATTTTCTTCATTGGCTTTTTTTTTTTTACTTCTTTTTATATATATCCAATTTTTAAATGAGTTGTATTGCTCTATGGAATTTTTTTCCATTTCATTAATTTTTTTTTAGTGAATTATTTTCTTTTTCCAATTCACAAATCCTACTTTCCTGGAATTTTTCAGCTTTTCCAATTCACAAATTCTGTTTCCCTGCACTTCCTGGGAATGGAATTTTTTACCTTTTCCAATTCATATTTCAGGAAGTTGTTACTTTCTTGCAAAGCTTCTCTTTCCTTTCCCCACTTTTCTTTTAATTCTCTTTGAGACTTTTAATGGTTCTTCATTTCTTTAACACGGTGAGTGCTGGCTGAGTTCTTCTTTTTTCCTCCATCATGCCCCCTGAGTTCTTCTTTTATCCTCCATCATGCCCCCTCACTCCCACTTACATACCGGGTTTTTATGTTGTCCTGCCTCAGCTCTCCTCCGTGGCACTGCTCTCAATGGCGCCAGCAAACAAATCACTGGGGAAGAACAGGATGACGCACTCACTGCTGCAGCTGTGATTGGATGCAGCTCGGAGTGTGGCATGCGTTTCATCTCTGGGGGGAGGGGGGACGGTGCATACAGAGGTTACCGTAATGTAGCGTGTAGCGCAGGGGATCACCTTCACTATCGTAGCAATCTCAATAGGGCTTATTTTCGGGGGAGGGCTTATTTTAGAGGAATCTTACACAGTAAGGGGAGGGCTAATTTTCGGGATAGGTATTATCGGGGAAACATGGTATTAGTCTCTTTTGGGTTGTAAACCTGCTCTTTTTCTGTATAGAAACTATCGATTGTCCATTTGATTTTTTTACTCATTTGTAAAGTCTTTAGGGTCTGCCTCCAGGGCAAGGGGGTTACCAGCTTTCTCTGCAAAGCAGGGAAATATGTAAACAGGCTTCAGCCAGAGAGGTGTGGGAGTGCTCTGAGCAAAAGTTCCCTACCCCAACCAGAAGTGATTCAGCACGGCCAAGGTATGGAAGTGCCCAGTGGAGAACCCCATTGTGTGGTTTAGCGACTGCCCTAAAGTTAGAGACTAAGTAGTGAAAGTGTCACTACCAGAGGCCAAAGCCTCCTGTGGGGCTGTGTGTATTAGCAGCTGACCAAGCCAAAAGTCTGGCTCAGACTGGAAGTGTCTCTGCCCTGAAGCAAATTGCGCTGCAAAAGTTCTATTGCCTCAGGTGGAGCCCCCCACTGTACAGATTAGAGGATGCCCCAGGCTGTGCCTCCTTGCTATACAGGTTCTCAATTGCCCCCAGGAAAAGCCCCATACTATGTGTTGGGGCTGCAAGGTTGTGCTGTGATCTGTGCTGTCACTTCCGGGTTTTGGGTGTGTACAGGCAGACACTGTTAGGTTCTGGCATTTTTTAGAGTGGCTTCTCTGCTGATCTACTGTTTTGCAGAGCAATCAGTCTATGCTAGTGTCATCTCTACAATTTTCTAACCACTGAGACCACTCCTGCCCGGTCTGCATGATATGCTCACCTCTAGTTCTCTCCTTGCTTGTGCTGATCTTCTCTCCAGCCCCTCAGGACAAACCTTTTCTGACAAAATTCCAGATTATCTTCGGCTGGTGAGTTGCTGTACTTCTAGTCTTCGTGGGTTTTTACCAGTCAAGCACTATTTTTGAGGGTGAATTTAATGTTTCTCATGAAGGTATCAGAGAGCTTAGAAAGTTGTGTGTGCCTTCTCTGCCATCTTGGCCTGATCTTTTTATATTACCAGAATTTCACTAGTATCTGCATAGCTTCAAAATCAACCAGTGGTTTTTAAAGAGATTCAAATATTCATCCTTAAATAAGTTTTCATGAAGTTCCTATATATGAGATTAGGGTGGAATATGGAAGGGGTACTCTTAATTTTGCTTGCCTGATCTTTGGTTCCATTCATTACCATAAAAGGCAAAGGCAAAGGGGCAAGAAAATCCATTTATATAATACCTTCTCTGTCTAGACATTATTCTATTGGTCTAGACACTACACCAAAGAAGAACACTCTACACCTTGTAAATATTATCTCATTTGAGCCTCTCAAAAACTCTATGAGGTAGATACTGGTATCATTCCCATTTTACAGTTGAGAAAAATAAGGTAGACAAAATTTGTGCTTGCTTTAGGGCACATAGTAAGTATCTGGGGCAAAATATGAACTCATGTTTTCCTGACTATAGGCCTGGTGCTCTAATTTCTATTTATTTTTATATGTATTTTTGTTTCTTCCTATAGACCTATAGTATCTGCTATTGGGTACAGAATAAAATATAATTAAATCTGTACTACTTTATTTTTACAAGCTTTCTCCACAGTTTTGGCAAAGAAAGAAGGGAGCTGTCTCCCAGTCTATTGAGAACTGAAAAAAGGTAAGAAATGCTTTAAAAAGAAAAAAAAATCTCTTAGGACAAGAGGTCATAAAAGCCTGATATAAGGACATCAAGAGATCAAAGCTTAAGAATCAGAAATACCTTCTGGTATTACTGAGGACTGGATCAGAGGTAGAAACCATACTCCCAAGTGTTTACTGAACTAGATTAAAATGTGACTGAGAAATATTTAAGGAAATAGAAAAACTATGCAATAGGAAATAGATAACATTAAGACATCATTTTCTAACATGTGACCAAAGTGATTTTATGTATAGTTTTCTACTCCTTTTTTTATTTGAGTTTGACATCACTTTAGAATATCTACACTCCTAGCTTTAGAATTGGAAGGGACTTTAGGCACAGTCTAGTCCAGAATACTCATTTTACAGATGAACAAAGTGAGAACTAGGGATTTTTAGAGTGACTTGTCCAATTTCATAGAGGTGATCAAAGTCAGTCAGTATTTGAACCTAGGTTTACTGATTACAGACTCAGTCCTGGTTCAAATTTTAGGTTCCCTAAATATGTATTAATTTAGATTACAGGATCATAAGTGACAATTTTATTACATATAGTACACTTATTTTATGACTCTTCAAAAAACCTTTTATAGTCAATGTAGCCTCTATGGATTATCGGAAAAATATTTAGATTCCATTAATATGAGCTTTAGTTCCATAAGGTAGTAAGAAATCCCATCAAGAAGAAAAACAATGTTTCTCTTATGACCAGAATAAGACTAGTATGTTATGATTGATTGAGCCTATTTCTAGAATTTCAAAAATTGGCAGAATTTTTCACGTGATAAACTGTGACTCATTTTTTAATACCTTTAATCCACTGCAGAAAATTCTAAGAAGATACCATCAAGGATGTACTGATTGCACAACCTCAAATGCGGAACCTGAGAATTTCAACTTTGACATCTTTCTGGTGTCAAAGAAATGAATGGATTGTTTGAAAAACAAAATTTGTTGAAAGGACCATTGTGTGTTTATTACAATAATCGATTTTGTGTGGTGCCTATGGAATAACATAAAGAGGATACTTCCATATAACCGAACTATTTTGAGAGCAGTATTTTTGTAAAGTTGCCCAGTGTGAGATGGTAAATATCAGTCATCCATCTGAATGACTTTGTTGTCAACACTATCTGCACAGTGCCCCATAACAAAATAAGGTTAAAATGGGTACATGATTTGAGTATAAAGCCTGATACTATCAAAACAAAATTAGAAGAACAAAGATTAATTTACCTATCAGATTTTTGGAGAAGGAAAGAATTTATGACCAAAGAAGAATTAGAGAACCATGTGAAAGGCAAAATGAACAATTTTGATTACATTATATTAAAAAAGGTTTTGCATAAACAAAACCAACAGAAACAAGGTTAAAAGGAAAGTACAAAGCTGGGGGAATTTTTTGCAGCCAATGTTTCTGATAAAGGTCTCATTTCAAAAATATATAAAGAACTGGGTCAAATTTTAAGAATACAAGTCATTCCCAAATGATAAATTGTTATGGGCCAGAACTCTGAACTTGAAACAAAGGATTCTTACAAGGTACTAAGTCAGTGGAATTGATAGAGCCAATAGTTATCTAATTTAGCATGGTTCAGTATGATTGATTTAATCCTACAAGGAGATGTTATGGGCCAGAACTTGAAACATGGTACTAAGTGGAATTGAGGAGACAATGGTTAAATCTAGTTTAGCATTGATTTAATCCTACAATAAATAATGGTTTCCTAGTAATATTATGATTGGTTTGTACTCAGTGTGAAGCATATAAACTAGAAGCCTCAGCTAGGGGGATTCAGAGACATTCAGAGAGAAGGCAAAGAGCTGGCAGCAGGAGCTTAAGCTCTCAGAACCAAGGGAAGAAATTCAATTCAATCTTCGATCTTCCTGGTGGCTGGTCTGGAGGTCAGACTGAAAGGCTCTTTGGAAAGCTGCCTAGCCCCAGGAAGGAGATAATAAAAGATCTGTGTTGGAATCCTTACTAACTGCTAACTAATTAGAGTTGATCTAATCTTACAAGAAGATGTTTTGGGCAGAACCTGAAACAAGGTACTAAGTAGAACTAATTAATACAAGGCTTGTGTTCACACCTTTACTCATTGGAGTTCAATGAGTTCACACCTCCCTTGAAGCTTTTTGGGATAGAGAGCACTATGGGAGAAAACCCACAATCCCTCTCTTGAGCATAAATAGAGCTTCAATGGGCCAGTCGAGGAAGTTCTTCAGAGTGAAGAAGCTACAAGTCGAGATTTCAGAGATTCATTCCATCTCTGTGCTGGTTGGAGGCAGAAGAAAGCAGAGGCAGAGGCTGAAGGACCAGACCTTTGGATTTGGCGACATTCGGAGGGAGCTCTTGGAACCAAGCAGAGAGATAGGCCTCTAAGCTAACTGGGCTATATTGGAGATAATAAAAGATCTGAACTTTGATCACCTGGCTGCATTTTGAGAAGAAAAAGCTCACCACAGATCTGGACTATAAAAAAGATAACCAGGCCCTAGGAAAGGAGACAAAACTTTGAAAGAGATAATAAAGGATTTGGACTTTAACACCTGGCTGTACTTATGGTGATTTCCCTGACTGAAACAAAGGCTGCTCCCAAGATCTTCAGAGACCCAAAGAAACCGAACTAACAGAAGAACATTACAATAAATGGTCAAAGGAGATGAACAATTTTCAAATGAAATTAAAGCCATGTATAGTAACATGAAAAAATTATCTAAACCAGTATTTGTTAGAGAAATGTAAATTAAAATAACTCCAAGGCATTGACTTACTCTTTTCATATTAGATAAAATAACAGAAAAAAATAATGATAAATGATGGAGAAGATATGGGAAAACTAGGACACTAATGCATTGTTAGTAGAGTGGTGAAATGATTCAACCATTCTGGAGAACTATTTGGAACTATGCCAAAAGGGCTATAAAACTGTGCATACCCTTTGACCCATCAGTGCCACTACTGGTCTATATCCCAAGGAAATAATAAAAGAAGGGAAAGGACTCACATGTGTGAAAACTTTTATAACAGTTCTTTTTGTGGTAGCAAAGAAATGGAAAATGGATAGATGTTCATCAATTGGGGAATGGCTGAAAAAGTTGTGGTACATGAAGATAATGGAATATATTAATGTTCTATAAAATAATGAACAAGCTGATTTTTTGGATTCATGTGATATTTTATTTTTCTAATATTTTTATAAAGCTTTTTATTTTCAAAACATATGCATTGTTTTCAGTATTCAAGCTTGCAAAACCTTGTGTTCTAAATGTTTTTTCTCTTTCCCTTCCCTGTTCCCCATCCACTATTTGGAAAGTAATTCAATATATGTTAAATATGTGCAATTTTTCCATATTCAGTTCCACAATTATTATGCTACACAAGAAAAATCAAATGAAAAAGAAAAAAATAGAAAGGAAACAAAATGTAAGCAAACAATAAAAAGGTAAAAATACTATGTTGTAATCCACACTCAGTCCCCACAGTCCTCTGAGTACAAATGGCTCTCTTTATCACAAGACCATTGAAACTGGTCTGAATCACCTCACTGTTTAAAAGACTCATGATCATAAGAATTCATGATTGTATAATATTCTTCTTGTTGTGTATAATGTTTTCTTGGTTCTACTCATTTCACTTAGCATCAGTTCCATCTTTCTGAAATCATCCTACTGATCATTTCTTATAGAATAATATTCCATAACATTCATACACCATAACTTGTTCAGCCATTCTCCAATTGATGGGCATCCACTCAGTTTCCATGAACAAGCTGAATTTTTTTTAAAAGATCTGGAATTGGTTTACATGAACTGATTCTGAATGACACAAACAGAACCAGGAATACATTGTACATAGTAATAGTAAGATTTTGCAATGATCAACTATGAAAGACTTGGTTTTTCTCAGTGGCTCAGTGATTCAAGGCAACCCTAATAAATCTTGGATAGAAAATACCATCTACATTCAGAAAAAGAACTATGGAGATTAAATGTAAATCAACACATGCTATTTTCATTTTTTTCTATTTTTTTCCTCTTCTGTGCTTTTTTCCTTTTGTTCTAATTTTCCCTCTCATCATGATCTATAAATAAATGTGTTTTTAAAAAAGTTAATAGACATGTATAACCAGAAAAAACAAAACAATTAAGAAAGAAAAAATACCATAGTGTATGGCTTTCCTCGATTGTTGTAAAATGATTTAGAATGCTATAAATAGCTAAATAAATGCTATTAGGTTACAAAGTATTTTATAGGCTCCTCAACTTTTCACTGACTTTAAGAGAATAATGTTATCTTAAACTACCTTGAAGTATTAGTTACTTAGGTGACATCATTGCCTTTGGGAAGAAATTGGAAAATCATGAGAGAACACTAAGTCAAGTATTAGATGATGGTTTGAAGCTGTCAGTAAGTCTATATATCAATCATATTAAATAACAAATTTGTTCTAAGAACTGTGTAGAGCACTGGCAATATAAAGACAAATGAAAGAGTTTTTGCCCTGAAGAAATTTAAACTGAATTTACAATTACCTATTTTTCAGAGCCTCTGTCATATATATGAGTCACGAAGTGTCTCCAAGTGATGTGCCCACATATTCAGTGAAGGCAAAAGAATTTGCAGCTGACAATGTCTCAAAGACTGATGGATATTTGGTGGCTAGTATAGAAAATTTGTGATGAAGCATGGTAACTTAATTAAGCTGTTCAAGGATCTTGTGGCTATCTGGTTAAGAATAACCAAAGGCAGATGATTAAGAATGGTCAGTCTAGTTTGACCCATCCAAAAGAAAGTATAGATAGTTGGGAAAAAACAATGTAAATAAAGCTTGTGATGACTTGGGAAACTACTTTACACTTGCATCTGTGTTGGTTTGGGCAAAATAAAATAAGGACTTTGGGTAGTACTTGGGAACTAATATGGAAGGTTTATAAATTGGAGATTTCAATTAGAAGTTATGCAAACACTGTTTTTGAACCTTGTTATATAGGAACCATTCTTTTTGTTGTCAACTGTCTATGGATGAGTAGTGAAAATAACAAATACGTGATAAAGAACTATAAGAGATGATAAAAATAAGAAATAAAAGGAAGGAATGCAAATATTGATTAAGCTCCTACTATGTGCCAGGTAGGTAATCAAACTTTGCTTTCTAGAAAGATTTTTAATTTAGTATATTGAAGCAATGTCAGAAATCAGATCTATGCAATGGTATACTTTACTATATTGTAAATAATCCCATATTCAGTAGCAAGAAACAGTTGATACTACACAAGGCAGTTTTTCCTATGGTGTTGAAAGCAATACCTAAAAGTTTGGGCATTTAGGTGAGTAGAAAACATGATCTAGAAAAAATATTATTCCAAAATAGCAGCAGAAATCAATTAGAAATGTAATACTTTGGTTGAATGTTTGTAAAAGACCTTTTGCTACTTGTCTAGAGTATATACTAGAAACTCTTGAGAGCATTATGAATTGGATTTTTGTTTCTGGAAGGATGTGGTATGAACATGATTTACATCTTAGCAAAGAGTGACAATTTCACTTGGCATGCACTTATATGGGAGCCAGCAAGCATCTTAATTGTTAAAGTTGAAGAAATCTTTTCCTGAAATTTTTCTAATAAGATCCATTATGAGTAAAGTAGAGACTTTGAGAGTAAGCTATTTACTCATGTATTGGCCTTAACAAAAAGTTAAAAATATAAACTTATCTTATTACCATAAGCAAGTCCTAAGTATGAGATTTTGAAGTGTTTATCATACTGAGTATAAAGCTAAGTTGAAACAGGATATGCCATTTTCAGTGCATATACACACTCTCACCAAAAGTGATATCAAATATTTTCTAGCATGCTTATTGATGTTGAGCAGGAGACAAAATTTCCCATTGATTTGTGATTTGGAGTCTTTGAAGATGAAGAAGAAATAGAGACCACTAATATGTATTTCATCAGAGATTACTGAAAGATACCTACTGCCTAGCTACAATTTTAACTCACAAAAATTCTCACAGATCAAAGAGCAATGCCATGTTCCAGGTCCCCATCTCTTATTAGTTAAGAATTTTAAGAAATCTTGGTGTACAGGAAGTACATCAGAGACCATTCTAAACATAAAGAAACTTTCCATTCCAAAGTAAAATAATTCCATGCCAAATCTCGAAAATTTAGGTGATTTGCTTATTTACAAAATAGTCACAGAGAATGGCCAATGTTGTACAAAGATAATGGGCTACAATCATCTAATTTCTATTGTATGAGTACTCAAATTCCTAGATAATTAAAAGGAAAGTACTGCTGGATTGTCAGTTAAATAGACCTTAAGAATTACCTTATCACCAATCCACAATTATATAATGGCTCTGAAAATTTCTATTTTTCATATAATCAGAAAAAGTTCAGTGAAGGAATGCATGTAATTGATGCAGTGAATATAACTGAAAAATACTATGTTACATTTTGCATAAGACATATGCCTTGTTCAGCAATTGGTTATCACTGTTGTGAAGATATCATGCTATACTATACATAATAGGAATACCATGAATAAAAGTACTGAAGTGTGATATGAGGTAAGAACAAGGCTGAAACGAAACACCTCTCTACTTTTAATCTTTCTATTTGACTCATTTCCTTATTAATGCTCATACCAGGCTAAAACGTGTCCTGGCCCACTGCCTGATCTATATGACCACTCTTTGGTGGCCATGAACCTGCTTTCAGGATCCAACCCGGATCACACAAAGACTGACCAGGAGGTGCAAACATTCTGTCTTTATTCAGTTCCTCTCAATGGGGTAGCAGGGAGCAAGAGAGCAAGAGAGCAAACTCTGCTCAGAGCTGTCCATTTATGCTACCTCTTTTCCGGATTGCCTGTGCCCAGCCCACTCAGAACTGCCTAGGCAGAACCCCTAGAAGAGAGGCTTCTAGCGTTAGTTAGTGCTGCTTTTCCAGGAGGAGATCTAGCAAGAGGATACTCCCCTGGCCATCTCAAGAAATCTCTTAGTTCCTTTAACTCCTGTCAGACACAACTTCCTGTCTCAGAGGCTAAGCCCCTTTTAACCTCCTGGGCTTGTCCTGCCAGCTGACATGGTGTACAGGCTCCATTACACATCTCAAAGAGAGAGCAGTGCTTCATTGCCCCTAACAACTCTCCCTTTTTTATTAATAAGATCAATTGTTTTCAAGTTGATGAATGAGAAGCTCTTCCATAAGCATCTCTAAAGAATTTTTTAAAGAACACATATAAAACATCCCAGCAAAGTAGGCAAAAGAAAAAAAATGCAACAATATAAAAATGGCTACATAGAGCCCAATAGAAGGGGATGGGAAAGGAAGTATGTTGGATCCAATCACTAAGCCTGTCTGGAAAGGTAGTCATCTCTCCACTATGGTACTGTTTGGCACATTTTCTGGATCATCTCCTTCTCTTTTTCTTCAGCCCCTGTTTTAATATGGGAAACTTTCCTTGTTCTTCTTTCTGGAATCCAGCAGCCCTCCCCATCAGGACCTGCAAGACATAAATATCCCAGCTCTCTCCAAAGTATTAAGGATGGAACCTGCCAATGTCCTTAATCATCTTTCCAAAAGACCTTTTGTGTGTTCTCTGGTTCTTGAAGCACTGTTTTCATGGGGCCTAGTTTTCTGTCTTGTCTATAAGATTGTGCCAAATGTATCATTTATCCCTGTCTAGACAAAAAAATTGTAAGTATATAAGGCCTTATCCATGTCTACCTAATGTGGGCCATTGGGGGTTCTGACTACTTCATCCCCCTTTCTGTTTAACAAGGATGGCCTTCAAATATGATGGGCCCAATACACTAGGCCCTAACTCTGTGCATCACAGAGAATCCCTGTAACATGGTTAATGGTGATTGTGCAAGGAAGGTGGCCATGTGCTTAGAGGTATAAGCTGGACCATTGTTGGTCTTTATGGTATTAGGAACTCTGTGAGAAAAGAAGCAACTATACAAATGTTTAATGATTGAAGGAGTGTTCTCACAGGAGGCCACTGTGGCCCAAAGGAATCTAGAGAAGGTGTCGATACAGAAGTGGATGGCCCCTAAAAAAAAAAAAAAAATCCCCGGGACCAGATAGACTCACATGTGAATTCTACCAAACATTCAAAGAACAATTAGCCCCAATGCTTTATAAACTATTTGAAAAAATAGGGAATGAAGGAGTCCTACCAAATTCCTTTTATGACACAGACATGGTACTTATACCTAAACCAGGTAGGTTGAAAACAGAGAAAGAAAATCATAGACCAATCTCCCTAATGAATATTGAAGCTAAAATCTTAAATAAGATATTAGCAAAAAGATTACAGAAAATCATCCCTAGGATAATTCACCACAATCAAGTAGGATTTATACCAGGAATGCAGGGCTGGTTCAATATTAGGAAAACTATCACTATAATTGGCCATATTAATAATCAAATTAACAAAAACCATATGATCATCTCAATAAATGCAGAAAAAAAGCATTTTAAAAAAATTTATTTTATTTAATAATAACTTTGTATTGACAGAATCCATGCCAGGGTAATTTTTTACAACATTATCCCTTGCACTCGCTTATGTTTCATTTTTTTCCCCTTCCTCCCTCCACTCCCCCCCAAGATGGCAAGCAGTCCTATATATGTTAAATATATTGCAGTATATCCTAGATATAATACATATTTGCAGAACCAAACAGTTCTCCTGTTGCACAGGGAGAATTGGATTCAGAAGGTAAAAATAACTCGGGAAGAAAATCAAAAATGCAAATAGTTCACATTCTTTTCCCAGTGTTCCTTCTTTGGGTGTAGCTGTTTCTGTCCATCATTTATCCATTGAAACTCAGTTAGGTCTCTTTGTCATAGAAATCCACTTCCATCAGAAAACATCCTCATACAATATTGTTGTCGAAGTGTATAATGATCTCCTGGTTCTGCTCATCTCACTTAGCATCAGTCCATGTAGGTCTCTCCAAGCCTCTCTGTATTCATCCTGTTGGTCATTTCTTACAGAACAATAATATTCCATAACATTCATATACCACAATTTACTCAGCCATTCTCCAATTGATGGGCATCCATTCATTTTCCAGTTTTTAGCCACTACAAACAGGGCTGCTACCAACATTTTGGCACATACAGGTCCCTTTCCCTTATTTAGTATTTCTTTGGGATATAAGCCCAATAGAAACACTGCTGGATCAAAGGGTATGCACAGTTTGATAACTTTTTGGGCATAATTCCAGATTGCTCTCCAGAATGGTTGGATTCGTTCACAACTCCACCAACAATGCATCAGTGTCCCCGTTTTCCCACATCCCCTCCAACATTCATCATTATTTTTTCCTGTCATCTTAGCCAATCTGACAGGTGTGTAGTGATATCTCAGAGTTGTCTTAATTTGCATTTCTCTGATCAATAGTGATTTGGAACACTCTTTCATGTGAGTGGCAATAGTTTCAATTTCATCATCTGAAAATTGTCTGTTCATATCCTTTGACCATTTATCAATTGGAGAATGGCTTGATTTTTTATAAATTTGAGTCAGTTCTCTATATATTTTGGAAATGAGGCCTTTATCAGAACCTTTAATTGTAAAGATGTTTTCCCAGTTTGTTGCTTCCCTACTAATCTTGTTTGCATTCGTTCTGTTTGTACAAAGACTTTTTAATTTGATATAATCAAAATTTTCTATTTTGTGATCAGTAATGGTCTCTAGTTCATCTTTGGTCACAAATTTGTTTCTCCTCAACAAGTCTGAGAGATAAACTATCCTATGTTCCTCTAATTTATTTATAATCTCGTTCTTTATGCCTAGGTCATGGACCCATTTTGATCTTATCTTGGTATATGGTGTTAAGTGTGGGTCCTTGCCTAATGCAGAAAAAGCATTTGACAAAATCCAACATCCATTCCTATTAAAAAAACTCTTAAGAGTATAGGAATAAATGGACTTTTCCTTAAAATAATCAGTAGCATGATGCTTACATCATATGTAACGGTGACAAACAGCAACCATTCCCAATAAGATCAGGAGTGAAACAAGGTTGCCAACTATCACCATTACTATTTAATATTGTATTAGAAATGCTAGCTTTGGCAATAAGAGTTGAGAAAGAGATTAAAGGAATAAGAATAGGCAATGAGGAAACCAAATTATCACTCTTTGCTGATATGATGGTATACTTAGAGAACCCTAGAGACACTACTAAAAAGTTACTGAAACAATCCACACCTTCAGCAAAGTTGCAATATACAAAATAAACCCACATAAGTCATCAGCATTCTTATATATCACTAACAAAACCCAGCAGTTAGAGTTACAAGAAAAATTCCATTTAAAGTAACTACTGTTAGTATAAAATATTTAGGAATCTATCTGCCAAGGGAAAATCAGAAACTTTATGAGCAAAACTACAAAACACTTTCCACACAAATTAAGTCTGATCTAACCAACTGGAAAAATATTAAATGCTCTTGGATTGGGCGAGCAAATATAATAAAGATGACAATACTACCTAAACTAATCTATTTATTTAGCGCTATACCAATCAGACTCCCAAAAAACTACTTTGATGACATAGAAAAAATAACAACAAAGTTCATATGGAAAAACAAAAGGTCAATAATTTCAAGGGAATTAATGAAAAAAAATCAAATGAAGGTGGCCTAGCTGTACCAGATCTAAAATTATATTATAAAGCAGCAGTTACTAAAACCATCTGGTATTGGCTAAGAAATAGACTAATTGATCAATGGAATAGGCTAGGTTCAAAGGACAAAATAGCCAATAACTTTAATAATATAGTGTTTGACAAACCTAAAGACCCCAGTTTTGGGGATAAGAATGCATTATTTGACAAAAATTGCTGGGAAAATTGGAAATTAGTATGGCAGAAACTAGGCATTGACCCACACGTAACACCGTACACCAAGATAAGGTCAAAATGGGTTCATGACCGAGGCATAAAGAATGAGATTGTAAATAAATTGGAAGGGCATAGGATAGTTTACCTCTCAGACCTGTGGAAGAGGGAGGAATTTATGACCAAAGAAGATCTAGAGATCACTATTGACCACAAAATAGAAAATTTCGATTATATCAAATTGAAAAGTGTTTGTACAAACAAAACAAATGCAGACAAGATTAGAAGGAAAACAATAAACTGGGAAAACACTTTTACAGTCAAGGGTTCTGATAAAGGCCTCATTTCCAAAATATATAGAGAATTGACTCTAATTTATAAGAAATCAAACCATTCACCAATTGATAAATGGTCAAAGGATATGAATAGACACTTCTCAGATGAAGAAATTGAAACTATTTCTAACCCTATGAAAAGATGCTCCAAATCATTATTAATCAGAGAAATGCAAATTAAAATAATTCTGAGATACTACTACATACCTGTCAGATTGGCTAGAATAACAGGGAAAGATAATGCGGAATATTGGAGAGGATGTGGGAAAACAGGGACACTGATAAATTATTGGTGGAATTGTGAACACATCCAGCCATTCTGGAGAGCAATTTGGAACTATGCTCAAAAAGTTATCAAACTGTGCATACCCTTTGATCTAGCAGTGTTTCTACTGGGCTTATACCCCAAAGAGATACTGAAGAAGGGATAGGGACCTGTATGTGCCAAAATGTTTGTGGCAACTCTGTTTGTAGAGGCTAGAAGCTGGAAGATGAATGGATGCCCATCAATTGGAGAATGGCTGAGTAAATTGTGGTATACGAACATTATGGACTATTATTGTTCTGTAAGGAATGACCAGCAGGATGAATACAGAGAGGACTGGCGAGACTTACATGAACTGATGCTAAGTGAAATGAGCAGAACCAGGAGATCATTACATACCTCAACAACGATACTGTTTGAGCATGTATTCTGATGGAAGTGGATCTTTTCGACAAAGAGAGCTAATTCAGTTTCAATTGATCAAGGTTGGACAGAAGCAGCTACACCCAAAGAAAGAACACTGGGAAATGAATATAAACTGCTTGCATTTTTGTTTTTCTTCCCAGGTTATTTATATCTTCTGAATCTAATTCTCCTTGTGCAACAAGAAAACTGTTTGGTTCTGCACACATATATTGTATCTAGGATATACTGTAACCTATTCAACATGTAAAGGACTGCTTGCCATCTGGGGGAGGGGGTGGAGGAAGGGAGGGGAAAAATCGGAACAGAAGTGAGTGCAAGGGATAATGCTGTAAAAAATTACCCTGGCATGGGTTCTGTCAATAAAAAGTTATTAAAAAAAAAAAAAAAAGTGGATGGCCACATGACCCGCATGTGTCACATCCATTTGACACAAATTATTGTAGGATAAACTCTGGTTATTAATTCCTTTACTAGGTGAAGGAGAGAGAAACAGAACACAATGAACACACTGCTTCACTATCTGTCAGGCTTGTTGCCGGGTGAGGCCATAAAGGTGACATAAAGAATTGGGTAAGTGGAGAAATTCATGGCCATGTTCAGGGGACCGTGAGAAGGGAGCATTGTAAAGCACAGTCCACCACCTCATTGCCTGCAACTATGTCTCCTGGTGAGAGTATACATGCAGAATGTAAATCGGGATGTTTCCTAGTCTATAAAATCAGCTGCAATTTAGCAAGAAGGTTAGCAATTGAAGAATTCTGAAGGTTGTAGGATGACATTCTCAATGCCTCTGAGCACTCGGACAGCATATAAGCTATCGGATATGATACTAATGGAGTCAGGATATATTTTACAGGTCTGAAGGATAGAAAAAAGCTCATTTTTCTGGATGGATCCATAAGGATTCTCTAATACTAGAATCTCTTTTGAGCGCTCATTGAGGCCTTGCAGTTCTTAGTGGCATCAGTAAAGAAATTTGCACATTGCATGGACTCATCAACAATTGTCTTATAAAGGGGCTGTACCCTTCTCAAGAAAGGTGGGAGATGGGAAAGAAGGCAATATATTGGAGATGGAGGCAACCTTCCCTTTTTCTCTTTCTCCTCCCTCGTCTTATCACCATTTTTTTTTTCAAGGTCATATGTCCCTTTGCTTACTTCCTCATTCCTCATCTTATCCCTGCCTCCTCCTGTTTCCACTTCCTGCTTCTTCTTCACTACCTCTTCCTTTTTTGTCATATTCACCTCCTTTGTCTTCTTGTTTACTTCCTGATTCTTTCCCACAGTTAACTTCTGCCTGCTTCATTTTATAGGAGCGACTGGTCCCAGTAAGTGCCAGTTTATAAAACTCATTTGTTTTATGACTCTCAGTTTGCACTTCATTATCTACTTTTAATGCATTGTGGCTTGCACCTTTTAAAGTGCTTCTAATCACTTGATAAATGAGGTGATGCTGTTCTGGGGTGGTTCCCACAGTTTCCTTATACATAGGAAACCATCTGATTACCCACTACTTCCCACTTATTTAAATTTAGCCCATTATATTGCACCATCAGACAACAAAGTGGTATAGTGTTCACTAATGCTTGGGCTGTTTTTAAGTCAATATCTAATCCTGCTTGCTTTACTAGTTTATAAACTTCTTTTCCTAGCACCTCATGGACTGAGACCTTCACTATAGCTTGTCCTATACTAAACATTCCACTCACTAGAGCAGAGTTCTGTCTCCCTTCTCACCCTCTAGACCTACTACACTGTGAGGTCCTAGTCATGTGTCCCAGGCCACTGCAAGAACTATATGTCCATCCTTCAGTGGCCATGACTAGGCCAGCTCACCTGCCTTCAGACTCCAACCCAGATCACAGAGACACACTGACCAGGAGGTGCAAACACCCTGTCTTTATTCAGTCATCCTCTCAGTGGGGGTAACAGGAAGCAAGAGAGCAAGAGAGCGAGTTCTACTCAAGCCTGTCTATTTATGCTGTCTCTCTTCTGGGACGGCCTGTGCCCAGCCCACTCAAAACTGTGTAGGCATAGCCCCAACACAAAAGGTTCTTCTAGAAGAGACTGTTAAGAGTCTTAAAGAGAGAGCTAGAAGAAAAATGGGGAGAGGAAAGAGAAGCTAAGCAAGAAAGTAACAATTTCCTGAAATGTAAATTGGAAAAAATAAAAAAAATTCTCAGGAAGTGCAGGGAAATGGAATTTATGAATTGGAAAAGGTAAAGAAATCCCAGGAAAGTAAGATTTGTGGATTGGAAAATATAAAGAACTCACAGGAAAGTAGGATTTGTGAATTGGAAAAGATAGAGAATTCCCAAGAAAGTAGGATTTGTGGATTGGAAAAAGAAAACAACTCACTAAAAAAAAATTAGTGAAATGGAAAAAAATTCCATAGAGCAAAACAACTCATTTAAAAACTCAATTGGACATATATAAAAAAAGATTAAAAAGCTAATGAGAAAATAACTCATTAAAAATCAGAACTGAACAAATAGAATTGAATGATTCATTGAGACTCAAAAATCAGTCAAGCAAAAGCAAAAAAAAAATGAAAAATTAGGAAAAACGTTAAACATCTACTTGGAAAAACAACAGATCTAGAAAATATATCTAGGGGAGATAATCTGAGGATTATTGGACTTCCTCAAAAAGTATGATGAAAAAAGAGCCTAGATATTATTTTACAGGAAATCATAAAAGAGAACTGCCTAGATGTAATACAATCAGAAGGTAAAATAGGCATTGAAAGAATTCATTGAATACCTTCTGAAAAAGACCCTAAAATAAAAACTCCAAGGAATATTGTGGCCAATTTTCAGAACTATCAAACTAAGGAAAAATATTACAAGCAGCCAGGAAAAAACAATTTAAATACTGAGGTGCCACAATAAGGGTCACTGAAGATCTGGCTGCCTCCACATTAAAGGATCAAAGGGCCTGGAATCAGATATTCTGAAAGGCAAAAGGACTTGGAATGCAGTCAAGAGTAAATTACCAGCCATGCTGAGCATTTTCTTCCATGGAAGAAGATGGTCATTTAATGAAACAGAGGAATTCCATTTGTTTCTAAGGAAAAAAACCAGATCTAAGCACACAAACAAACAAAAAAAATGATCTCCAACCATAGGATTCAAGAGAAGCAGAAAAAAAAAAGAACTCTTGAAAACTGTATTTCTATTGTGGATACATATACAGACCACATGCAAGTTGATTTCACTGTTATAACATAAAAGAGGGGGAAGTAGAATTGGAAAGGGGTTAGTGTCAGAAAAAAAAGGGAAAAGGGGAGATAAAAAGAGGGAAACTTCATCCCATAAAGAGGCAAAGGAAACCTATCATATCTCAGGGAATTTAGAGAGGGGGAGGAACAATGTGTGAATCTTACTCTCATCAGAGTTGGCTCAAAGAGAAAATAATTGACATATTTGTTTTACAGAGAATTTTCTCTCACCTCATTAAAAAGGGGGAGAAGAAAAGGGGAAAGGAAAAGAGTAATAAGGGAAGGGTACAAGAAAGGGAAAGAAATCAAAATAGGAGGGAGGGATACTAAAGAAGGACAGCTGTGTGATGCAAGTGGGGCCCATAAGTTTGATACTGGGGAAAGGGTTAAGGGGGAGCAAGAAAAAGAGAAGCATAATCTGGAGATAAGATGGCAGGAAGTATAGAATTAGTCATTTTAGCCATAAATGTGAATGGGATGAACTCTCCCATAAAGTGGAGGTGGATTGCAGATTGGATCAAAAGTCAGAACCCTACAATATGTTGTTTACAGGAAACACATTTAAAGCAGGGAGATGCATACAGCGTAAAGGTAAATGGCTGGAACAGAATCTATTATGCTTCAGGTGAAATAAAAAAAAAAAAAAAACAGGAGTAGCCATCCTTATCTCAGATCAAGCAAAAGCAAAAATTGATCTAATTAAAAGAGATAGGAAGGAAACTATAGCTTGCTAAAGGGTAGCATAGACAATGAAGTAATATCAATAATAAACATATATGTTACAAGTGGTATAGCAACTAACTTCCTAAAGGAGAAGTTAAGAGAGTTGCAAGAAGAAACAGACAGCAAAACCATAATAGTGGGAGATCTCAATCTTGCACTCTCAGAATTAGATAAATCAAACCATAAAACAAATAAGAAAAAAAATTAAAGGAGTAAATACAATATTAGAAAAATTAGATATGATAGATCTTTGGAGAAAACTGAATGGTGACAGAAAGGAGTATACTTTCTTCTCAGCAGTTCATGGAACCTATACAAAAATTGAACATATATTAGGACATAAAGACCTGAAAATTAAATACAGGAAGACAGAAATAGTAAATGCTTTATTTTCAGATGATGATGCAATAAAAACAACATTAAATAAAAAGTTAGGAGTAATTAGACCAAAATAATTGGAAACTAAATAATCTCATCTTAAAGAATGATTGGGTGAAACAGGAAATTATAGACACAATTAATAATTTCACTCAAGATAATGACAGCAATGCAGCATCATACCAAAATGTGGGATGCAGCCAAAGAAGTAGTAAGGGGAAATTTTATATCTTTTGAGTCTTACTTGAATAAAACAGAGAAAGAGAAGATGAATGAATTGGGCTTGCAACTTAAAAAGCTAGAAAAAGACCAAATTAAAAACTCCCAATCAAATACTAAACTTGAAATTCTAAAATTAAAAGGAGAAAATAATAATATTGAAAATTAAAAAAAAAAACTATTGAATTAAATCAAAATAAGAGTTGGTTTTATGAAAATAAAAACAATAAAATAGATAAAACTTTGGTAAATCTGATTAGAAAAAGGAAAGAGGAAAATAAAATTGTTAGTCTTAAAAACTTACCACCAATGAAGAGGATAGTAGAGTAATAATAAGGAGTTACTTTGCCCAACTTTATGCCAATAAATTTGATAACCTAAGTGAAATGGATGACTACCTCCAAAAATATAGGCTTCCCAGATTAACAGAAGAGGAAGTAAATTGCTTGAATAGTCCCATTTCAGAAAAAGAAATAGAACAAGCTCTTAATCAACTCCCTAATGAAAAAATCCCCAGGACCAGATGGATTTACATGTGAATTCTACCAAACATTTAAAGAATAAGTACCCCCAATGGTCTATAAACTATTTAAAAAATAGGGAATGAAGGAGTCCTACCAAATTCCTTTTATGACACAGACATGGTAGTGATAACTAAACCAGGTAGGGTGAAAACAGAGAAAGAAAATTATAGACCAATCTCTCTAATGAATATTGATGCTAAAATCTTAAATAAAATATTAGCAAAAAGATTACAGAAAATCATCCCCAGGATAATACACTATGACCAAGTAGGATTTATACCAGGAATGCAGGACTGATTCAATATTAGGAAAACTATTGGCATAATCGACTATATCAATAAACAACCAAACAAAAACCATATGATCATTTCAATAGATGCAGAAAAAGCATTTGATAAAATCCAACATCCATTCCTATTAAAAAACACTTGAGAGTATAGGAATAAATGGACTTTTCCTTAAAATAATCAGCATCATCTATTTAAAACCATCAGTAAGCATCATATGTAACAGGGACAAACTGCAACCATTCCCAATAAGATCAGGAGTGAAATAAGGTTGCCCACTATCACCATTACTACTCAATATTGTATTAGAAATGCTAGCTTTGGCAATAAGTGTTGAGAAAGAGATTAAAGGAATTAAAATAGGTAATGAGGAAACCAAATTATCACTCTTTGCTGATGATATGATGGTATACTTAGAGAATCCCAGAGTGAAATAATCCACACCTTTAGCAAAGTTGCAGGATACAAGATAAACCCACATAAATCATCAACATTCTTATATATCATTAACAAAATCCAACAGAGTTACAAAGAGAAATTCCATTTAAAGTAACTACTGATAGTATAAAATATTTAGGAATCTATCTGCCAAGGGAAAAATCAGAAACTATATGAGCAAAACTACAAAACACTTTCCACACAAATAAAGTCAGATCTAACCAATTGGAAAAATATTAAATGCTCTTGAGTTGGGCAAGCAAATATAATAAAGATGACAATACTACCTTAACTAATCTATTTATTTAGCACAATACTTATCAGACTTCCCAAAACTATTTTAATGACCTAGAAAAAATAACAACAAAGTGCACAGGGAAAAACAAAAGGTCAAGAATTTTAAGGGAATTAATGAAAAAAAAATCAAATGAAAGTGGCCTAGCTCTACCAGATCTAAAATTATATGATAAAGCAGCTATTACCAAAACCATTTGGTATTGGCTAAGAAATAGACTAGCTAATTAGTGGAATAGCGTAGTTTCATAGGACAAAACAATCAATAACTTTAGTAATCTAGTGTTTGACAAACTCGAAGACTCCATCTTTTGGCATAAGAGCTCACTGACAAAAATTGCTGGGAAAATTGGAAATTTATATGACAGAAACTAGGCATTGAACCACACTTAACACCCTACACCAAGATAAGGTCAACATGGGTTCATGACCTAGGTATGAAGAATGAGATTATAAGTAAATTAGAAGAACCTCTCAGGTATCTCAGGATAGTTTACCTCTCAGACCTGTGGAAGAGGAAGGAATTTATGACCAAAAAAGAACTAAAGATCATTATTGATCACAAACTAGAAAATTTTGATGATATCAAATTGAAAAGTTTTTGCACAAAGAGAACTAATGCAGACAAGATTAGAAGGAAAGCAATAAACTGGGAAAACATTTTTGCAGTCAAAGGTTCTGATAAAGGCCTCATTTCCAAAATATATAGAGAACTGACTCTAATTATAAGAAATCAAGCCATTCTACAATTGATAAATGATCAAAGGATATGAACAGACAATTCTCAGATGAAGAAATTGAAACCATTTCTAGCCATATGAAAAGATGTTCCAAGTCATTATTAAGCAGAGAAATGCAAATTAAGACAACTCTGAGATACCACTATACACCTGTCAGATTGGCTAGACTGACATGGAAAGATAATGAGGAATCTTGGAAGGGATGGGAACACTGATAGATTGTTGGTGGAATTGTGAATACATCCAAACATTCTGGAGAGCAATTTGGAACTATGCTCAAAAAGTTATCAAACTGTGCATACCCTTTGATCCAGCAGTATTGCTACTGGGCTTATATCCCAAAGAGATACTAAAGAAGGGAAAGGGACCTGTATGTACAAAAATGTTATGGTAGTCCTCTTTGTAGTGGCCAGAAAGTGGAAACTGAGTGGATGCCCATCAATTGGAAAATGGCTGAATAAACTGTGGTATGTGAATATTATGCAATATTATTGTTCTGTAAAAAATGAACAGCAGGATGATTTCAGAAAGGCCTGGAGAGACTGACATGAACTAATGCTGAGTGAAATGAGCAGGATCAGAAAATCATTACTTCATCACCAATACTATATAACGATCAATTCTGATGGATGTGGCCCTCTTCAACAATGAGATGAACCAAATCAGTTCTAATAGAGCAGTAATGAACTGAACCAGCTACAGTCAGTGAAAGACCTCTGGGAGATGACTATGAACCACTGCATAGAATTCCCAATCCCTCTATTTATGTCCACTTGCATTTTTAATTTCCTTCACAGGCTAATTGTACACTATTTCAAAGTCTGATTCTTTTTGTACAGCAAAATAACTACTTGAATAAGTATACATATACTGTATTTAACTTGTACTTTAACATATTTAACATATATTGGTCAACCTGCCATCTGGGGAAAGGGCTGGGGAGAAGCAGGTGAAAAGTTGGAAGAAAAGGTTTTGCAATTGTCAATGCTGAACAATTACCCATGCATATATCTTGTAAATAAAAAGCTGTAATAAAAAAAATAGTTTTCCAGAAAAAAGAAGCATTTGACAAAAGCATTAATATAATTATTGCAAGAATAATTTTACATTAGCAACTTTGACCACAAATAAAAAATAAAGTTATTTGATTTGTGAGGGAATAATATTAGATGTGAATTTATACTCTAATGATGCAGAGCTGAAATTTATCTGTAGTGGTTAGGTTTAAAAAGCTTTCAAGAAATTTAGTGATTTGCCAATAGTCACAAACCTAGTATGTTCAGAGACAGGGCTTGAACCCACATCCTTCTGATCTCTTTGGCCTGACTCTATTTATTCTTTGGTACGTTTCTTTATCATATATATTTGTAAAACCTAGAACTGTGCTGTAATCTATGTAGGTGGGAAATACTATGCAAAATTTATAGGCCAGAATACTATGTTCAGGGATAAGTCATTGAGAAATCAGCCAAAATCTTTCAATTATCTGTGTTCAGCTGATTAGATATCATTGCATTAAGGTACTCCATCATTAAGGGGAAAATATATTTACCACACTATGCCTATTATATAGGGCATATAACAATTTAAAATTGACTTTATAGGCCAAAGTGTCTTCTATGCACTAGAAAATATGCAGGGTGGAATGAACAAATATTGATTACAAACTTGAAAAATGAGCAGTAAATAAAATAATCAGGTCTGGTATAAAGGCTCATAAATAACTGAAATGATGAAGTAGCCACATAAACTTTTGATAGCTTTATAGAATGAGAAGACTCATAAAACTGGCTTACTTACATGTTATTCATCACTAAAAATTCTCAGACTAATAATATCTGGGAAAATAATTTTGCATTGAAGCACATCACATATATGGGGTAGCTTGGTGGCAGAATGCATAGAACACTGGGATTGGAATGAGGAAGACACATATATCTGATTTCAAATATGGTCTCAGACACTTACTAGCTGTGTGACTCTAAGTAAAATTATTTAATCCTAGTTGCCTCTCTTCCTTATCTGTAAAATGAATTGGAGAAAAAAAAAAAAACATAGCAAATCACTCCAATATCTTTCCCAAGAAAATCCAAGAGACAAACATAATTGAACAACAATAATGTCATATCAAATATATAATTTAAAATATAGATTGTGTGAGATGATATAAAGCATTTTATTACCAAATTATTAAGAAGAATCAATTTTAGTTTAAATTTAAAATTTTACTTTATTTAGATTGAATTCTAAAATCCACTTTAAAAATTGACAATATACAAGAAATGCTATTGTTACTTTATGAGTATACATTGATTAACTTCTATGGAGGACTTGCTAAATAGAAATATGCATTTTGTGAAAATACATAAAATAATATGGGAAAGAAGAGAATTTATGGTTAGAATTAGCAATTCAGAAATAGCTAAAATGTTCTGTAATTTTCTCAGAAAGACTTCTGAAATTCTTAGATCTCAGTTGAAGGTTCCTAAATTCTGTGATTTATAAGTGAAAATAACTAGATTGTAAAAGTAACTAGAAAAAATTCAGGCAAATAGGTTATTTGTATAAGAGTCAGTTAAAATGTTTTGTGAGTTTCTTTGCCTTATCTGTACTTAAAAGCCAAGTATCTGACTGGATAAAAGAGACAATGATTTTTGCCACTGGGCTTAGTGTTTTCTCTATATTTAAATACACTTATAAATGCATATAATATGTTGTGTCATCTATTATTGATACATATTTTCCTTTACATGGCTACTGCATTATTCAAAGAGAAAATATATGAAGACAATTTCTCAGACCTTATTAAAAAAAGGCATTTTCAGATGAAGAACACCTAAAGATATTGATAGGCTTCTAATATCAGTTCTTGGTGTTGGGCCTATATATCTCAAAACATGAGAAACACTGACCTTTAGGAATCTTCTCAATAAAGGACTCATGACCCTCTGGGAAAATCCATGGAGCAGCATTAAATCATATGACTGAATCAAGTCATATAAAAGTTCATAAAATCTATCTCAATTTTAGCAAAATCTTTAATTTTCATTTTATGTAACTTTTCCAAAGTTCCATTCAGTTCCTTAAATTTTTTCTTGTTTATTTTTTGGTTAGATTTGTCTAGATTTGAAAAAGGAATGTTCTCTGATTTTCAAACCAAGATTGCTGGTGTAATAGTATAGTCAAGATAGCTGTAGAAGTCCCAGGAAGTCAGAGTATCTGGCACTTGATCTTGAGGGGCTTATTTAAACTTGAAATTTGGACTGCATTCTGTAGGAATTAAGCTAAACTATGAACCTGATCTCTTTCCTTTTCCAGAGACTGAGTGGTGCAAGAGTGAAGAGAGATTATATTTCTCACAAATTGAGCCAGTAAATTAGTATATTATTAAATTAGACTTTTTTGCAAAAGCTATTTTGACTTAATGACTAAATCAAACTGAGGTACAAGGAACTGCTTTAAAATTGATGGAACCTGATAAATTGGTGCTAGAGTTATTTCTAGAGAGGCTAATTATCTTGAAATCCCTGTTAAGGAAAATAAAAGTTTCTTGAGTTGTGATGAAATGCAGTCAGCAGGGAAGTGTTCAATGTTTATGTAGTTTCTCTTTTTATTTCATTTTATTTCTGTTTCTGCTGTTACCATATCTAAGATTATGATTGCTACTGATGCCTTTAAAACCATGTCCCTCTGAATCATAATGGACATAATTCTATCCTCATGAAACATGATGTTTGCCTGTGGTTTTAAATACATTTTGCTATTCCCTTTTTTATTGGTGAGTTCATCCTATTCACATTCACAGTTTTGAGTAATAATTATCTTTCTTCCCATCCAATTGTCTTCTAATTTTTTTTGTCTTTCTTTCTTGTTTTTTCTTTATTTATAATTAATAAAGTGTTAAGATAGAAGAAATGTTCTTGCTACAAATATTCTAATTTTAGTGCAATCTTCTTTTACTTCCCTATTCTCTCTCTCTTACTAAGAACCTGATAACTTCTTATCCTTCCTTTAAAAAAATCCCTCTATAGAATCAACTGTTTGTCATTAGCTTATTTTAATGATACAGTTAATTTATACTGGTGAAACTTTGAATGAAAATATAATCATTGTCAATGTCCTTTCAACCATCCATTATACCTTTTATCCCTAATAACTCATTTGAGTAGCTCAGAACTAAGTTAGTTTTGTTACATCACATGTCTTTTGCTTATTTTAATTCTTCTGTAATATTGCCATTATTGATCTTTGTGCAAACAGGCTAGCAGTATTAATATACCTAGAGATCTGAGTTAAGAATATTCTTCCATCATTGAGTCTTTTCCTGTCTGCAAATATAAAATCAATTTATTTTGATGTGATTCAGTCCATTTCCAATGAACTAATATTTCTTCCCTGAAAAAAGTTTTTATAATATTTTTATATCACTTCTTTGTAGTTCATAACTCTTTTCTATCTTTCTCATTTATTATTACTGACCACGATTTTTTCATATACTTCTTGTGATGCTGATGTAATTCTACTTTTTCATTGATGATCTTAGTAGGAAAATCTGTGTTAGTTTTTTTTTTTAATGAGTTCTTTGAAAAAATTCTTCTCTTAATCCTGTGTAACCCTTGCTGTTGCATAATCTATAATTAATTCAAATAATCTTTTCACAAATACTTAAACATACTAAAAAGTATAAAGTTCTTACAAAATGATGTTTCTTCTTTCCTTTTGCCAAAAATAAAAGCAAATTCTTACTGGTTCCAAAATGCACAATGATATTCATTCTCTTTAACTGAACCACCTCTATTTTGGGTTTCATTTATAGCAAAAATATCAAAACAAATATTATGTATTTTCTGCTGTAATATGTCTTACTATTGATCATTGGACAAGATTCTCATATTTAGAATAGCAATATCCACATTCAAGTTTGTGAAAAGTTTAAGATATATATGATGCTGACTATGAACCTTTTCTTGTCATTCTACTACATCATCTCAAATGAGAAAATGAGAGCCACAGTTGTGATAATCATGATTTTCCCCCTTGTTTAGAATTGTTATACACAAAGATTTCATCACCATGTGGCAATGCATGTTGAATTTTTCCATAAATGGGTCACAAGAACATGTTGTTTATGTAGAATGTTGATTGAACAATAGACAATCTATTCAGCAGGGTAGAATCTTTCAAAATTTAAGCTCCGTCGATATAATCCTGGAAAACCCAGAATATCTATTATATTACAATAAGGCATCAAAGTTGGACTCTGATGAAGGAAGTAAAAAGGATAATGAGAATAATCAAAATAATATTTAGGACTATTTTTTCCTTTAGTTTATGTATAAATCACTGCTGCGACCTACATAATAAGTGCTTATTAAATGCTTGATGAATGAATTTTGAAGGCACTATTAATCATGGCCTGGTCAATGGATATTCTTAATTCATTCGTGTGTTTTTTTTTTTAAGAACCTGAACTTTACCTTATAGAAGTAGTATGGAACACAGATTTTGTTCTCCATATAGTGCAGTGGAAAGAGTGCTGGATTTTAGGTAATAGTTCTAGGGTTTAAAACTTGGCTTTGCTATTTACTATTTGTGTAATTATGAGTATATCACTTAAAACTACCTGATCACTAATTTTTTTAAAAATGAGGTTGTATTAGATAATGAGGTTTCTATAAGCTCTAAATATAAAACTCTTTGATCCTAGAATTTTAGAACACACCTGGGAATGTCAGTGGTACATTGTAATGGGCCAGAACTTTGTATTTGAAACAAGGATTCTTACAAGATGCTAACTTAGGGGAATTGATGAGATAATGGTTATCTAGTTTAGCTAGTTCTCTAGTTCAATATGATTGATTTAATCTTACAACAAATAATGATATAATAATTGGCATATACTCAGTATGATGAATGGATTTAATTGTAACAGAGTATTTAAGAAGGTCAGAGTCAGACCTAGAGGGGGATTCAATGGGACTGGAACAGATTTAGGGAAGACAGAGGACTGGAGGCTGGAGCACAAGCTCCCGAACTCAGGGAGACTTCAAGACAGAGACTGTTGTGGTGGTCTCCTTGCCTCCCCCACAGAAACCAAGACACATTCCAGAGAACCTGCACAAAGCTAGCCTGGGCCCCAGGCAAGGAGACAAGACTGTGAAGAAGACAATAAAAAATTTTGAACTTTATCTCTGGCTATTCTCATGGTTATTATGCTGTTGAAATGAAAGCTAGTCCCAAGACCTCCAGAAAACCATCCAGAACACTATAGTACATGGAAGACCTTATCCTTCATAACTTCTCTTTGGAGACTTAGGAGTATTAAATACTACTGTGTAGAGTATTGAATACTAGTGGTGAATATACATCTTTTTAAATATGTACCTTGATGAACATTAATAATTTGATTTTTATCAAAATCCTTATTGTGGTTATATATTTAAAGAAATTTTTATATATTACTGTGTGTATCTATATGTGTGTGTGTTTGCTAAAGGTTAGCACTATGGTTTCAGATTTTTCTATTCTACTAAATATTTATTTATTTAGATTATAAATTTAGCCTTCATAATTTGTATAATTAATAAAAACATTCAGGAACTGAATTCATATATATATATATATATATATATATATATATATATATATATATATATATATATTCCAGCCAATATTTCAGCCAAATTGCCCTCTCCCTATATATAAATATCTTCATCACCCTTGCAATTCCGTATTCTATCCTAGGCATATAGGGAGGACTTAACCAAACGCACCTACAAAAAATTCTAGCCTACTTATCCATTGCCCACATAGGCTGAATAACAATTATTGTCCACATCAATCCTACCATGACTATCCTAAACCTTACCATCTATATCATAACCACCCTAACCACATTCCTAACCATCAACTTTTCAAACAGCACCAAAATCAAATCCCTTGGAGGCCTGTGAAATAAATCAACACCAACAAACATCATCATTCTCTTCACACTCCTTTCCCTGGGAGGCCTGCTGCCTCTCACTGGTTTTATACCCAAATGACCCATCCTACAAGAACTTATTACCAATGGTAACATCACAATAGCTACCATAACAGCTCTTTCAGCCCTGCTAAACCTGTTCTTCTATATGAATTATCTATGCATCCAGCCTTACCATATTCCCTTCTTCCAAGAATTCAAAAATACGCTATAGTAACTCAATAAAACCCACCACAATAATTCCAACAACCACAATCATCTTATCTCTCCTACTTCCCCTAACTCCCCCTATTCATTACACTCTCATAAGTTAGAATTGTAAGACTTTATCTTGCATCACTGGAATGCACTTTAATTGAGCTAAGTTCTCTCCCCAGCTCCAGCAGCACTTAATCTACTTCTTTGAATTTGGAATTCAACCTAAATATATACTTCAAAGCCCATTCAAAGGCTTAAGTTCAAACTAGACCAAAGGCCTTCAAAGCCTTAAGCAAGTGTTAAATCACCTAGTCTTTGAACACATGCAGAGCCTCCTTACCTTGTAAGAGAAAAAGGTGGGGAGGCCCCAGGGGCTCAATAGGTTACCTGGGCCTCTAAACTGGAGGGTATCTAATCCCCTAACTCTTAGTTAACAGCTAAGCACCTTGACATTTGGCTTTAATCTATTGGTAAAAAGACATATCTAATTGCTGTCTTTAAATTTGCAGTTCAATGCTTAAGCTCAGACATTTTACCTATGTTCATTACTTGTAACAGACTGAAACTGAGCAGATGCACTGAGGTTCAGACAAACAAGCACATAAGGCTAATTACCAATTGGACAATATTAGCATTTGCTTGGAAAATGTCCCACCCCACCATTCTGTGGAAGTTAGATCTTTCGGTGTATAGGGAGAGGAGGAGTGGAGAGAAGAGGGTGGAGTAGGACCAGCGAGGTGACTCCAAGCAGTAGAAGAAAGAGGAGATTCCTGTGTCCACTCTCTCTCCTTGAACTTCAACAAATAATAAAAATCAAGGACTTTTGCTTATCCTGACTCTGGCTGATTTTAAAGTATCCAGGGTGCTAATGCGGTCATCACAATTACTTGATGACTATTCTCTAATAATCATAAAGACATTGGCATTCTTTGTTTACTATTTGGTGCCTGAGCAGGCATAATTGGTACTGCCCTGAGTTCCTTATCCCAGCAGAACTTGGTCAGCGCAGAACTCTAATCAGTGATGATCATATCTACAAAGTAATCCTCACAGCTCATGCCTTTGTAATTATCTTCTTCATAGTAATACCCATTATAATTGAGGGTTTTGGCAACTGATTAGTGCCACTAATAATTGGAGCCCCAGATATAGCATTCCCCTGAATAAACACCTTAAGTTTCTGGTTGTTCCCACCATCATTCCTCCTATTTCTGGCATCTTCAACAGTTGAAGCAGATGTTGGAATGGGGTGAACAGTTGACCCACCCCTAGCAGGCAATCTCACTCATGCGAGCTGAGAGGGCCCCTGTGACTGACCATGGGCTGGGGTTTACTATGTGGTAGGCATGAGTTTGGTTGATCATTAAGGTTTCATCATATAGTTAGGTGATGATAGTGCAACTAAGAATTGTCATGTAAGTACAGGCTTACTGGTTATGCGAAAACATAGGCCTGGATAATAGCTTCGACTAGTTCTAGGATTGTGAGAAGAAAGAGGATGATGAATATGATTGATGACAGTGGGATATTGATGGATAAGAGTGCTAAAATGGCTGAACTGATCAAGTGGATTAGGAGTGGCTGGTGGTGAAGTTAGCTGTTAGTTGTACTGCTAAGGCTAGTGGTTGAAAAAACAGGCTAATTGTTTAGATGGTAATTAATATAGGGATTAGGGGTGTTGGAGTGCCTTGTGGTAGGAAGTGAGCAAGTGAGACTTTTGGTTTTTTGCAAAAGCCTATTATTACTGTTTCTACTCAAAGTGGGGTGACTACGGTAATATTTATTGAGAGTTGTGTAGTAGGGGTGAATGAGTAGGGAATAAGGCCAAGAAGGTTTGTTGTTGCAGAAATAGAATTAGGGATATAGTATTAGGGCTCATGATCGACCAAGATTATTATGCATAGATATTATTTGCTTGGTGATAAGGCAGATAAGTCAAATTTGTAGAATTTAGATTCAGTTTGGGAGTCAATGCTCAGGCATTGTAAAGATCAGACATAGAAATAGGATAATAATAGCTAGGGTGGAAATGCCTATGATGGTAGGGCAGATGAAAGGGGCAAATATATTTTCATTCATTTTTTCTCTCAGGGGAATGGAATTTCTGGAAGTTTGAGTATTTCTTCTAGAGGATAAATATAAATTATTTCGATAACGATGATTTGAAGTTGAAATGCGCAGAAAACACTGAGTAGGGTAAAGCCAGCTATGTAGAATCAAGTTGTTGTGTCTAATTGTAGCATAGGCTTTGAGGAGATATTAAGCTCTGGTAATATTTAAGTATTATGTTGATTTCTCAAAGATGTCTGCATCATATGAGGCCAGGTTTCAAAATATTTTAGGATGGGTATTTCTAGTACAATAGGCATGAAGCTGTGGTTGGAACAACAAATTTCTGAGCATTGGCCATAATAAATTCCAGGACGAGTGGAGATTAAGGTGGCCTGGGTTAGTTGTCCTGGGATAGCGTCCACTTTTAGTCAGGGCAATTTCAATTATATATAGGAATTTCAGCAAATTGGATGAAAAAAGGAAGATATTAATTAGGTAGAGGTGAATTCTACAAACCCTTGATACCCTAAAAGAAAATGAAAGTGATTACTATAAGTATTCACTAAACTAATTGGATATTACAGATTAAACTTCTCTGCTTTTAATTTCTTATTCTTTTTCTTCCAAATTTGGTTTCTTGGTATCCTAGACGATAGAAATAGAAACAATGCTTCATTTTCCTATATATGTGTGTGTATGTGTGTGTGTGTATATATATATAATACTGAAGTTCTATTTTCTTAGAAATTCACAGAGTCCTCTGCTTCATAAGGTGTTTATTTATTTTTGATTTGAATATTTATTCATAGATGTCTGTACTTGTTTAGCTGAATATATTTATATTGTCTTCTATTATTAAGATATTTTCTAACAATCTATTTGCTTTTAGCCAAAGTCTCTGAAATCTTTCTTCTTCTTTCTAAAATCTTTGGTAATTTCAGTCTTTTTCTTTTATATTCCCTTACTAATCATAGTATGACTCTTTCCCCTTTTATCAAAGTTACTCTAGAGGCTGGATCTCAAATCTGTCTCATCTTTTTTCCCCACCTGTGAAATTCATAATATTCTGCCATTAGTTTCTGGCCCAAGTTACTTCTGTGAAGTAGACAACTCATCCCAACTTCTTTTGTCTTTTTCTAAGTCTAAATGAATTGTTAAACATGATGACATTCTGACTTTGTTTCCTATAATTTTCAATTCATTGGATGAACCCTGTTATAGAGCAGACAGCTATTATACTTCTATCCTAGTTAGAGAAAGATTCTTCTTTTTTTCTTTTCTTTTCTTTTTTTCCTATGGTAGCATCAGGAGGATATTAGGTAGATTTGAAATGTTCAAACCCTTGACACCCTGTAAGAAAATGAAAACTGGTAAGGCTATAAGTGATCAATAAGCTAATTTGATATTACAGATTAGGCTTCTCTGCTTTTAATTTCTTTTTCTTTTTCTTCCAAATTTGGTTTCTTGGCGTCCTAGACTATAGAAACAGAAAAATGCTTCATTTTTCCTTATAGATAATTTCTATTGTAAGATATTTTTAAGAGGTCTGCATTATGAATAAGAAAATGTACTAATCTTAATTCTAGAATTAGATTTTCATGCCTTATTTTAGGACTTTGACCAAAAAAAAAAAACAAGAAATACAAAGACAGCTATTTTGTGAGATTTAAAGTTAAAGAAAAGTGATGACTACTACTAGTGGACAATCATGCTAGTCACAACTATGAAACTCAAGATAAATTGGGAGCAAAATTTACAACCAACTAAATTTTTGGATAGTCTCAGCTTCAAAGAACTATTTCTTTATGTAAGTATATCATATAAACATTGCCTAAGTCTAAATTCAGTGGATTACAGAAGTGTAAGATTTAGTGACCTTAAAGACTTTCTTGTTCAATCCCTTTATTTTAGATTTTTCCACTCAAAGAAAGCAACTTTTTCCAAGGACACACAGATAATTGGTAGCAAATAGTAATCTCTGACACTAGATTCCAAATCATTGGCACAATGTTAAGTGAGACATTTAAGAGCTAATTGTATTGCTATAATTCTATCTTTAAAAAAAGAGGGAAAATGTATGTAGTGATCAAAAGATATTGTTTCTGCACTTCCCCTTTATCTCAGGAAATGTGTATACCATGTCTATCCTTTGTAACTTCCTTGAACTTTAATGGTTATTTACTTATTTATTTTAATATAAACAAGTCTCTAATGAAAGAGTCATCTCAAATGTCCCTAATGATGTGTCATCCCATACTATGTCTAATAAGAAAATTATCTGAAATTCTACTCCGGTACTCTTGGCTAGTTGAAATTTCCATTAATCATAGTTTCATGGAAGCAAAGTGGATATCATTTCCACTTCTCTTTTCATTCTGTAGCATCTGATGAATCTGAGTTACTTTATCACTTCTATTATCAAATTGAAGTTATTATATAGGATTAATGTATAGACTATATATTCTAATGGACAGAAATTATAACTGATGTATAGAAAGAATACTCTTTGATAGTGTAATGCAGAAGGTAGGAAGGACACTTGTACTTTTGTAACAGATCAAATGTAGATAAAATTTAAAATAGAAATGTTTAAGAATGTTACTAGAAATTGAGGAAGTGCCCTTGTAAAAAATTCCATCATCAGGACATCATAGAATATAGATATTTTAAAGTCAAATTTATAGAGAAGTTCAAATAGTCATATCCAAATACAGTGATTGCAGTGCCACAAATTCACAATGGAAGGAAATGTGGAAAAAATAGGATCTTAATTCATTGTTGCTGGATCTGTAAGCTGATCCAACTATTTTGGAGAGAGATATAGATTTATATCTAACGCATTATTAAACTGTCTATATCCTTTGATCTAGCCATACCACTATTAGGTCTGTTTTTCAAAAGGATTTGGGAAAATGGAAAAGTATTTAGATGTTCTAAAATGTTTAAAGCAATTTTCTTTGTGTTAGCAAGGAAATGGAAGTTGTGGGGATTTCCCCCAATTGGGGAATGTCTAAACAAATTGTGTTATATTTTTATGATGGAATATTTCTTTGCTATAAGGAATTATGAGCTCAGTTATTTAGAAAAGCAGGTGAAGAACTCCATGAAATATTGAAGAGTAAAATAAGAATCCAGAGAACCTTATATACAATAACAGCAAAATTGTTTTAAGACAACTTTAAGCAGCCAAGTCACTCTTATTATCATAAATATGCAAATTAGCCTCAAAGATCCTATGAAAGAAGATGATGTTTGAATCCAGAAAGGAATATTGTTGTGGGTAGGAAATGATGAACTGGTTGATTTAGAAAAAGTTGGAAGGATTTAGACTTATGAAGATAAATGGTATCCACTTTCAGAGAAACAGATGCTAGGAGGAAATGAGCATAGTAGTCTTACATAGATGTGTATGAATGTATATGTGTATTTATGTCAATATTTTATGTTGATATCTGTGTATGTCTATTTCTATATGGATATCTAAAATATATATGCATGTGTGTATATATCTTTTTTACTTTCCATCTCTCTATCTCTCCATATTTAATTATAACTTTCTTTAGGGTGGGGGGAAGACAGAGAGGAATAAAGAAAGAAAGAAGTACACAGAAGAGAACAAAAGAAGACCAACAAGGAAAGTTGGCCAGCATTGAAAACAATATGTAGTTTTTACAATGTATATTTTATTGAAATAGAAATTTATAGTTTTATAATGAGTCTTCTCTTATGATCTTCTGTACTATGGCAATATTTTTTCTTTTCTAATTTTGTATTTAAGTGTAAAAAAATTACCAAACAAGCCCACAAATTCAACATGAGGACAATCATTAATGTAAAATAATCGGTATAATTAATTTTGTGATTGTAAGATGCAATGTTGATTAGAAATTTTTACTAAGGGACTTATGTAGAAATTAAAGTTAATTTCTAGAGAATGGTAGCACATTAGATTTTATATTTACCAACAGTGATGACCTATATGAGAAATGTAAAGTGAGGTTTCAGATCTAGAAGAATAGAAAATAAGTTGTCAGAAGGGGAAAAGATAGCTCAAAATTTGTGTAATTGGTGAATGTCATAATTTTTCAGCATAAAAGTATTTATAACTAAGTTCAAACATGTAGATAATAAATTTCCAGCAAGTTAATAATATTATAGGAAAATTTTACTGGATTCTTCAGAAACACAATTGATTGTTAAATGAAAATGCAGGACAGAGGCTTGGGAGGAAGAAACAGGCCCACTCAGGAGAAAAAAGTATAATTACCCTTGCAGTTGAGGTGATCTAAAAACAAAATAAGTTAAAAATAGGTATGAAGTGAATTTTATAGTACAATAAGAGTAGTTGGAAGGGATCAGGAATAGTATCATATGCTCTTTGTCTAGCAGAAAGACATTCCTAGTAGAGTTCAGAATCTCATTTACTATAGTTCGAAGAATATTCTCCAGAAAGATTTATTTATAAATAGAGATGCTGAAGAAATGATTTTTTATAATATCCCCTCTTCTACTTCACTTTTGTCTTCATAGTATTATAATTTTGTGGATCTAGAAAAAATAGTAATTTATGTTACTATGTTTGAGAGTCACCTGGATGTCTATCATTTATTTAAATGACAAAATTTCCTTATGAAGCAATTTAAATATTTATGTCAGTTGGGTTTTTCTTCAAGTAGACACTTGAGCATCTTTTTATTTATTGATTTACAAGGATATCAAGAAATATGAATTTCTAGTTCTCTTTTCACTAGAAGAAATCACTATGCAAAATCAACACAATCAAAAGGGCTACTTTGAATAAATTGTCAATCAGGTTCCAACCTGTTTTAATTCCAGTATAATTCAATTTTTAACAAATGTGATTACTGAAATCACTGATATGTTTGGGATAGTTTTCTGTGATGAATATGAATAATAAACTCTCAATTTCATTCCTGCAACATTTTCCCCATATAAATCCAAGTTCTGGTCCTATCACATCAATGGCTGTCTATAATTTCTATGTTCAAAATTTGATTTTTAGTATCTGACAGAGACAGAACCTGTGTCCAGGACTTCTGAGTTCACTTCAAGAAATAAAAGTTTAAAAATATCTATGCAAATACAATTGGAATTTTCTACATCTCTTCCACTGGATTCATTCTTATCGGTACATTCATTAAATAAGCTTTTATTAATGAATGAAAAATGTTCACTGAGTACTTACTATGTGTAATGTAAGCTAAGTTTGTAGTAATGTGCTAACTTTCAGGGGATTATAAATACAAAAGCAAAGAGCTTATGTCCTAATGAAATGATGATGATAAGGAAAAGGAATTACCATATGGTGAATAACAAAATTTAGGAAGGAAATAATAAAGCAGCCAATTGGTAGAGCTTTCTAGAGGTGAAGTAGCATTGCTGTGAATCCAAATCATTGAGCAAGAGATAAAAAGCAATTTTAGAGGCAATTACCCAGTGGCTGGGGTGAAGATGAGCTTGCAGGCCCTAGAATAGAGGAAGAGAGCTAAACTCTAGTTCATTGAAATGTGGAAATACACAAACACTCTCTCTCTCTCTCTCTTTCTCTCTCTCTCTCTCTCTCTCTCTCACACACACACACACACACACACACACACATATACGATATAAGTGGACCCTGTTGGGTTCTAGATTCATAAAATACATTTAATAATGTGATATTTTCAAGATAATAGCAAAATTTTTGAGTGAAACTACAAGTCCTGGGCATGGAAACTAAACATAGTAAATACATATAATGATTTCATGTATTGTTATAGCAGGACATAGGATACATTAATCTTCGACTACTTTACATAAAATAATACATACAACAAAATGAAGGAGGATATAGTGAGTATCAGAATTTTCATGCATGGATTACGACAAGAGCTGTGAAGAAGAAAAGGAGCAAATGTATCAATGAAATCTACAGTAGGAAGAGAAGACAGCTAATCATATGGTAATAAGAGATGGCTGTGTTTCACTGAGATACATAGATGTTAAATGACTTGTCCATAACCATGAAGTGATCTAATATGAGGAGGTAGATTCAAATATTGTTATTTGTTCTTCATTGAAGAGGACCATGGCAAGGGGAAGGTGATGTCATTATAAGTGAAATTGATTTAAATGAAGCATGGCTATGAAAAGTCATCAGCTTCTCTCTTGTGGAGCTTTTTGTGTTGGATGACTAGAGATAACTCTGTATGCAATAGGAAACCTTGGGCTTTTTAAGCTAAGGTCTTTCTCAGGAATCAATTTGTCTGAAATAAAACCCATTCAGTGACTAGGAATAGGTAAGAAAGAATTTTGCAAAGAATGACCTCTTTCATCTATCAAGAATATTCTGGGAAAGAAAGTCCCTCCAGGGTTTTTGAATAAAGTGGAAACAGTTGCTATTTACATCCATTCTGAGTCACCAGAGATAAAATAATCAAATGAAGCTTGGGCTGGGACCTGTTATTAGCCAATAAAGGAGTTTCAGAGTAATTGGGATTTAAGACATAGTCTTAGCATTATGTCCATTACCATATATACCAAGTTACATTGCCTTTCAAATATCTGCAGGTAAAGATAATATTGGAAAAACTGAAAAGCAAAAAGTTTAAATAAAATGAGTCAGCATTCCATAGACTAGAGAATGCTATCATTAATAGTGAGGGAATACATAGAAAAAATGAGATTGATGTCATTTTTTTCCATGTAAATTTAAAAAAAGTGAAAAAAAGTAAGAAATTATATTATAATTAACCAATTAAAACATATTTGTTAAATGCCTATAAATGAGTGATTGTTTTTTTAGTTAAAAAACTTTTTTGCATTTTTTATTTATTTTAAGCTTAAATTCAACATGAGAAAAGACAAGAAAACAGAACATTTCCCATGTACACAGCAGAACAGAAGAGAGGATGCAATATAGAACAGTACATTTACATCTCAAGAAAATCTATATAAAAATATACATAGTTTTCAAAGCTTTCCATTTTTTCTTTGCTTCCTTCTAGGTTTTCTTGGCTTTCTGTTGTGTACTTTTTATTTTATATTTTTTCATTCCTTCTGTCCTCCACCTTAAAGAAGGCTACAGTTAAATGAAGATAGCTGTCCATGTACATAAGTATCTATAAAAATACACATATATAGTTACATATGTAAGAATGTACTATGAACATATCCACTTGTGAGTTTGAGTGAATTTATCAAACATTTATTGAGTTACAAAGATTAAGATGTAGCAATGGTGAGTGGGACCAAGATACTGTTTTAAGCCATGGGAACACTGTGCTTTAAAGGTTACATTCCATCTTAACGAATCACTGAAAATGCATGCCATCAATAATTACAATGATTTGTTTCTCTTTGTATACAATTGATCATGGAATGAGAATAATCCAATGATTTATTCAAATAAAGTAACATTTTGAAATTTGTGAAATTTTAATCTGATAATTGCAGACAAACTAGAAACAATTTGGAACATATGAAACAAGAACAAGTTCTTTGGTGGAATGTAAATAAATTTAGCTCAACAAATATTGATTGAAATTCTAGATGTGCTTTTGAGAAGTTGGATAATATTTTGATGAATAAACAAAAATAGACTCTCTCCTCAAGAGGTTTTTGATACTAGTGGAAGGGAATAGAATATATAAAAGTAATTTTATTATCAAGTGAATATTAATATAAAGCACAAATACATAAATTAAACAAAACATTATGAATGTTCAAAACATGAAATGATTTTAGCTATGTGAGATATAAAGAAAAAATTTTGGGGAAAGGATGATTTTAGGGATAACTCATATTTCAAGAATTTGAAAATGATGTGATTGTGGTATGTGCAGGATATTCTACATATGGAAGATAATAAGAATAAAGACATGGGAGCAGAAAAAAATGAGCAATATGTTCAATCCACTGGTGTTTGATTAGTTTGGCTCAGGTAAAGGCTACAAGAAAGGGCACACTAGGTGATATCTAGGTAGAGCAGTAGGTAAAGTATGAGAGCTACTCAGGAAAACTAGATTTAAATTCAGCTTCAGATACATATTAGCCATGTGACCCTGGACAAAAAACATAAAATCTCCTTTCTTCTGTTTCTTCATGTGCAAAATATGAATAAAATCTACTTTCTGGGATTTCTGTAACAATAAAATAAGTAATGTATCAATGCAAATTATTATTATATTATTGTTCAGTCATTTCAGTCATGTCTGACTCTTGTGGACCCCCATTTGTAGTTTTGTTCATTTGTTTTTGGGCAAAGGTGTTGTAGTTTTGTTATTTCCTTTTTTAGTTCATTTTATAGATGAGGAACTGAGACAAAAAAAGTGTTAAGTAATTTCCTCAGGCTCACACAGGTAGTTTATTTATCTGAGGCCAAATTTGAACTCAGCAAGATGACTCTTTCTGATTTCAGGCCTAGTATTCCAGCTGCTGCATCACCCAATTATTGAAATACTAGTCCTAAAATAAAATAGGGCTGGAAATTGTAATTAAAGTCTTTGAAAATTGTTAAATATGAGAGTAATGTGATTAGGGCTGTACATTAGGCAGCTTAATTGGGCATCTCTGTGTAAAATATAAGGAAGAGGAAAAAGGATATTGGAATTGTTTTGCAATGCATCCTTGCATTGTGGGCTAAAAGAAGAATAGGATATCATGGGTGTATCATTGAAGTAATTCTAATTACTGTGTACAAATCACTATATGATACATAATTGCATGCTATAATATTCTAGATAAGCCTTCAAAATATTATGGATGGCAGAAATTAGACTAAAATAATACATTGTTCATGTATCAGAAGGAATCTGATGAAATAATTGGAATTCACCTCTAAATTTCTCTTTTTGGGAAATGGCTTTTATTAAATCCATCAAAAGAGAAGTTAAACCCGATTAGTATTGTGATATTGTGCAAATGTCTAAAATTAATATGAAGAAATATTCTGTTAAAAATCAGATTAATTTATCTCTGTGGGACTAAGGATTAAATCCAAAGTTACAAAAAAGTTGTCAAAGAATAATGACTCAAAAAAAGTCTAGATTTGTCTTACTGAGAAATAAATTTCCTTCTATGTTGTATGTTAATAATAATTACTTATTGAGTCTGCCATATTTTTCAAAATAATTTGAAGTTAATTTCATAAAACAATAAATTTTATGACAGCTGGATTGATTTTATACTTTGGAATAAATTGAAAAAAAACCAATAATTTTGAATCAATGAAATAAAATAGACTTTTGAATACAGGAAAAAGAAATAATATTTCTATCACCACCATCGTTGCCCTGAAAGTTCTGGGATTAGTTGAAATATTTGTGTTCTATTTCATTATTTGACCTGATACAACCTCATTACTACATTTCATTGAAAAAAATTAGCCAAGCTTAGTATTAAAATGAAAGTGAGGAAACTGTTGGATTCCTCAAAAATAATGTAAATATGCTGGAAGCCACTGTTATAATGCCATAATGACTGAACAATGCCAGCTTAAGGGGTAGATTTAGAGCCAATTGGATCAGTATTTGGAGAGAAATATTCCAGAGTAAAAATCAAATATGTAAAATATGATACCTGGTACTGTTTTTACACCTGGAGAATTTTTAACCATTGGATTCATATTTTGCTAATTCTTCAAATGGCTAATAATTGAATTGATATCATAACCAGGAAGCATACATAGTCTACTTCATTTAGTTTTTGAAGTCATAAACACTTTTGCTGGAGGTAAAAACAAAGTAGCATGAGATTTATGGAACTTAGAATTATGGTGGGCTCTTTTCTCCTTAATGTTTTATAGGATAAGCTATATGAAATAACAGGAAGTGATAGAAAGGACCTTAAGAGGGTACCTAGTCTAGTCCCTCATTTTACAGAATAGGAAATTAAGTTACTTAATAACTATCAGGAGAGGAACAAGCAGTAAAATAAGGATTTGAACTCAGGTCTTCTGTCTGCATATAGAAAGCTCATCCTATAAAACTGTACTAGTTCATACACACAGGAGAGAAGTAACTTACAGTGTAATGATGCATTTGTTTTTCTACTTATTTTTTCCAGTTCAAAAATCTCTTAATATTCCAAAGGATCAATGATCTCCTCAATGTAGGTACTTTCTATAGTGGTATAGATTTCAGATTTCAACTCATATATATTTTTCTACCTGTATGGATTTTTTTTGTCTTTCCAATATTAATTATAGGTTTTTGGCTCAGAGCTATTGTAAATAAAGATGAAAATTTCACCTAAACTAGTTAACAATGTTGTTTGTCAAACTACCAAATAATTGCTTTGCAGAATGGAAAAAAAAATCTGGAGGTCAAGTAATTCAAGAAAATAATCCAAGAAAGAAAATTTATCAATGACAGAGACAAAACCATATACGAAACAGTAATCATTAAATCTCTTTGATACTAGCTAAAAAATAGAAAAACCTGTTAGTGACAAAAGAACACTCTACAACTCATGGAAGTTAATAAACATAATACTATTGTGTTCAATAAGTCACAAAGACCTCAACTACTTTGATAAAACAAATGCTGAAAAAATACATTCTGGCAGAAATTAGGTTTAAACTAAGACTCACACTATATACCATAATAAATCCTAAATTAATTTTTCATACTTAGGGCAGCTAGGTAGTACAGCAGATAGAGCTTGGAATCAGAAAGACTGGCCTTTAATGAATTCAAATCTGGCTTCAAAACTGTATTTATTGTTTGATCTTGGACAAGTCTCTTAAGCCTGTTTGCCTCAGTTCCTCATCTGTGCAAATGAGTTGAAGAATCAAATGGCACATCACTCCAGTGTCTTTGTTAAGAAGACCCCAAAATGAAGTCACACATGATTGGATTCTATAGGAGTTCATGACTAAGTAAGTGATAACACATAACAGGAGACAAAAATGTTTTGCATCAAAGAAATCAGAACAGAATTTGAAGGGAAGGAGTTGACTGGGAAAAATATTTACTGCAAGTTTTTCTTAGAAATCCAAGCTATACCATATAAAAATGTTTCATATTATTTATAATTAGAAAAAAATGCAAATTAATGTAACTTTGTCCTGGAGACACTGGCCAAAGCAACAAACAGAATTTTAAAATAGCAATTCTGGATGGTACTACATGGAGAAAAAATAATTCATGCTTTTTGCCAACCTGTGAATTAGTGTAGGTATTCTAGAAAGTAAATTTAGATCTGTGCCCAAATTTTCACTACATTTTTGTGGCACATTTTGTCCTAGCAATACTGCATACTACTTATGAGGCTTAAATTCCAAAGAAATCAAAGACAACAAAAACCTATACATGTAAAAATGTTTTGAAGATAGTTTTACTTCTAGAAAAAGCTTGGAAGCAAATTTATTGCCCAATTTTCTATTCTGCAAATGGATAATGCTTGAGCAACTTTGGTTAAATTTATTGAAATATTATTGGAATCGTATAATGGCAAAATAGATAGATTAAGAGAAATTTGGGATGCCATAAACTACTACTGAAGAACAAGGTGAACACCATCAGAAGATAATTATAAATTTATTTTAGCATTATAAAACAAAACAAATGAAAGATTTAAGAACCTTGGTTAATGCACTAACCAATTGTGATGAGAGTGCTGATAACAGGACTTCCGGTTAAGAAGGCGGAGAGGAGGCACACAGCTGCATAAGCTCCGTGCTTTCTCTCACTATCCATTTCATTACAAGCCTCTGAATTAATGCTTGACTGAAAAAAAAACCCACAAAAAGTTACCAAGAAAAGCCATCCTTGAGATTCGCCAAGAAAGGTCTGTCTTTACTGGAGGGCTGGGACGGTTTTAGATCGGGCGCAGGTGGTGGGCAGTGGCAGTGAGAGCACGGGAGCAGACTGGAGAGGGGGTGGGGAGTGATTGCAGCCGTCTCTGCGGGGAGAGCTTCACTACAGGTTTGGATACTTTGCTGCGGCAGCAAGTCAGCAGCCCAGCAGAGAAGCTAAAAACACCGGGCTGAAGAATACAACCCCAAACAGTTGGAGTCTCTTGGGACCTGGCGGGCTCCCCCGTCCCCCCCCCCCACAGTGACTCAGCATGCTCTGGGATCTCAGAGCGCAGGCGCACACAGTCGGGCTAGTGCCTCACTGCTGCCCCCCACAGTTTGGAGAGGAAGCTCGGTAACACACCCAGCCCCTCCCCCAAAGAAAGACTCCAGTTTTTTCTGTTTTTCTTTGGCAGTTTGTCTTTGATTATTAGACAGAATGAGCAAGAAACTGAAGAGGACTTTAACCCTTGACAGCTTCTATACAGATAGAGAGCAGACTCTAAATCCTGAGGAGACTAAAAACAGACTGTCTCCAGGTGAATCCCCAAAGGAGGAGATCATCTGTTCCTCAGCACAGATGAACCTCATGGAAGTAATTAAAAAGGCTCTCACAAGGGAGCTAGAAGAAAAATGGGAAAAGCAGAGTGAGGCTTGGCAAAAGGAGAGGGAAGCTTGGGAAAAGGAGAGGGAGGCTTGGCAAAAGAGCCTGGAGAAAGTTAAAGAGAGAGTGGATAAAGAAGTAAAATCCTTGAAAAATAGGATTGGTGAACTGGAAAACAAAATTGGCGAAATGGAAAAAAATTCCACAGAACAAAAGAACTCAATGGGACAATTAGAAAAAGATTTTAAAAAAGTGAGTGAAGAAAATACTTCACTGAAAATCAGAATTGAACAAGTGGAATTGAATGACTCGAGGAGACAAGAAGAATCAGTCAAGCAAATCCAAAAAAATCAAACAATGGAAAAGAATGTGAAATACCTTCTGGGGAAGACAACAGACCTGGAAAACAGATCCAGGAGAGACAATCTGAGAATCATTGGACTTCCAGAAAAACATGATGAAAAAAAGAGCCTGGACACTATTTTCCAGGAAATTATCAAAGAGAACTGCCCAGAAGTCATAGGAACAGAGGAAAAAATAAACATTGAAAGGATTCATCGATCACCCACTGAAAGGGATCCTAAAATCAAAACACCAAGGAATATAGTGGCCAAATGCCAGAACCCTCAGATGAAGGAAAAAATATTGCAAGCGGCTAGAAAAACCCAATTCAAGTATCAAGGAGCCACAATAAGGATCACCCAGGATCTGGCAGCATCCACATTAAAAGATCGAAGGGCATGGAATATGATATTCCGAAAGGCTAAGGAACTTGGGATGCAACCAAAAATAACTTACCCAGCGAGAATGAGCATCTTTTTCCAGGGAAGAAGATGGACATTCAACGAAGTAAGCGAATTTCATCTATTTCTGATGAAAAAGCCAGAACTTAACAAAAAGTTTGATCTACAAATATAGAACTCAAGAGAAATCTAAAAAGGTAAAGATTAATCTTGGGAACTATATTTCGACTATATAGATGTATAAAGAATACATGTATACCTTGTTCTAGAAATTGATGTGGAAAGGACATTGTACCAGAAAAAGGGTAAAGTGGGGGTACTACATTTCATGAAGAGGCATAGGAAACCTATTATATCTGAGAGAAAGAAGGGAGGGGGATGAATATAGTGGGTATCTTACTGCCTTCAGAATTGGCTTTAAGTGAAAAATCTTAAGACATATTCAATCTATGGTGAAACTTCTCCCACCTCATTGAAAAGTGAGAAGAGAAAAGTGAAAAGGGAAGGAATAAGCTAAGCGGAAGGGAATACGGGAACTGGGAGGGAAAGGGGCAAGATAGGGGAAGGAATTCTAAGGCGGGGGGAGGGATACTAAAAGGGGAGAGCTGTGAGAAGCAAGTGGTGCTCACAAGCTTAATACTGGGAAGGGGGGAAAGGGGAAAGAAGGGAGAAAAGCGTAAACCGGGGTTAACAAGATGGCAAGTAATACAGAATTGGTCATTCTAACCATAAATGTGAATGGGGTAAACTCCTCCATAAAGAGGAAGCGGTTAGCAGAATGGATTAAAAGCCAGAATCCTACAATATGTTGTTTACAGGAAACACACCTGAAGCGGGGAGATACATGCAGGTTAAAGGTAAAAGGTTGGAGCAAAATCTACTATGCTTCAGGTGAAGTCAAAAAAGCAGGGGTAGCCATCCTGATCTCAGATCAAGCTAAAGCAAAAATTGATCTAATTAAAAGAGATAAGGAAGGGCACTATATCTTGCTAAAGGGTAGTATGGATAATGAAGCACTATCTATATTAAACATATATGCACCAAGTGGGGTAGCATCTAAATTCTTAAAAGGGAAACTAAGAGAGCTGCAAGAAGAAATAGACAGTAAAACTATAATAGTGGGAGATCTTAACCTTGCACTCTCAGAATTAGATAAATCAAACCACAAAATAAATAAGAAAGAAGTCAAAGAGGTAAATAGAATATTAGAAAAGTTAGATATGATAGATCTCTGGAGAAAATGTAATGGAGACAGAAAGGAATACACTTTCTTTTCAGCAGTTCATGGAACCTATACAAAAATTGACCATATATTAGGACATAAAAACCTCAAACTCAAATGCAGTAAAGCAGAAATAGTAAATGCATCCTTTTCAGACCACGATGCAATGAAAATTACATTCAACAAAAAAGCAGGGGGAAGTAGACCAAAAAATAATTGGAAACTAAATAATCTCATACTAAAGAATGATTGGGTGAAACAGCAAATCATAGACATAATTAATAACTTCACCCAAGAAAACGATAATAATGAGACATCATACCAAAATGTATGGGATGCAGCCAAAGCGGTAATAAGGGGAAATTTCATATCTCTAGAGGCCTATTTGTATAAAATAGAGAAAGAGAAGGTCAATGAATTGGGTTTGCAACTAAAAATGCTAGAAAAGGAACAAATTAAAAACCCCCAGTCAAACACTAAACTTGAAATTCTAAAAATAAAAGGAGAGATCAATAAAATTGAAAGTAAAAAAACTATTGAATTAATTAATAAAACTAAGAGTTGGTTCTATAAAAAAACCAACAAAATAGACAAACCCTTAGTAAATCTGATTAAAAAAAGGAAAGAGGAAAATCAAATTGTTAGTCTTAAAAATGAAAAGGGAGAACTCACCACTAACGAAGAGGAAATTAGAGCAATAATTAGGAGTTACTTTGCCCAACTTTATGCCAATAAATTCGACAACTTAAAAGAAATAGAAAAATACCTCCAAAAATATAGCTTGCCCAAACTAACAGAGGAAGAAGTAAATATCCTAAACAGTCCCATCTCAGAAAAAGAAATAGAACAAACTATCAATCAACTCCCTAAGAAAAAATCCCCAGGACCAGATGGATTTACATGTGAATTCTACCAAACATTTAAAGAACAATTAACTCCAATGTTATATAAACTATTTGAAAAAATAGGGATTGAAGGAGTCCTACCAAACTCCTTTTATGACACAGACATGGTACTGATACCTAAACCAGGTAGGCTGAAAACAGAGAAAGAAAATTATAGACCAATCTCCCTAATGAATATTGATGCTAAAATCTTAAATAAAATATTAGCAAAAAGATTACAGAAAATCGTCACCAGGATAATACACTATGACCAAGTAGGATTTATACCAAGAATGCAGGGCTGGTTCAATATTAGGAAAACTATTAGCATAATTGACTATATCAATAACCAAACAAACAAAAACCATATGATCATCTCAATAGATGCAGAAAAAGCATTTGATAAAATCCAACATCCATTCCTAATAAAAACACTTGAGAGCATAGGAATAAATGGACTTTTCCTTAAAATAGTCAGGAGCATATATTTAAAACCATCAGTAAGCATCATATGCAATGGGGAAAAACTGGAACCTTTCCCAGTAAGATCTGGAGTGAAGCAAGGTTGCCCACTATCACCATTATTATTTAATATCATATTAGAAACACTAGCCTTGGCAATAAGAGTCGAGAAAGATATTAAAGGAATTAGAGTAGGCAATGAGGAAACCAAATTATCACTCTTTGCAGATGATATGATGGTATACCTAGAGAACCCCAGAGATTCTACTAAAAAGCTATTGGAAATAATTCATAATTTTAGCAAAGTAGCTGGCTACAAAATAAATCCCCATAAATCCTCAGCATTTTTATACATCACCAACAAAACCCAACAGCAAGAGATACAAAGAGAAATTCCATTCAGAATAACTGTTGATACCATAAAATATTTGGGAATCTATCTACCAAAGGAAAGTCAGGAATTATATGAGCAAAATTATAGAAAAGTCTCCACACAAATAAAGTCAGACTTAAATAATTGGAAAAATATTAAGTGCTCTTGGATCGGCCAAGCAAACATAATAAAGATGACAATACTCCCTAAACTAATCTATTTATTTAGTGCTATACAAATCAGACTTCCAAGAAAATATTTTAATGATCTAGAAAAAATAACAACAAAATTCATATGGAACAATAAAAAGTCGAGAATCTCAAGGGAATTAATGAAAAAAAAATCAAATGAAGGTGGCCTAGCTGTACCTGATCTAAAATTATATTATAAAGCAGCAGTCACCAAAACCATTTGGTATTGGCTAAGAAATAGATTAGTGGATCAGTGGAAAAGGCTAGGTTCACAAGACAGAATAGTCAACTATAGCAATCTAGTGTTTGACAAACCCAAAGCCCCTAACTTCTGGGAAAAGAATTCATTATTTGATAAAAACTGCTGGGATAATTGGAAATTAGTATGGCAGAAATTAGGCATGGACCCACACTTAACACCATATACCAAGATAAGATCAAAATGGGTCCATGACCTAGGCATAAAGAACGAGATTATAAATAATTAGAGGAACATAGAATAGTTTATCTCTCAGACTTGTGGAGGAGAAAGAAATTTGTGATCAAAGATGAACTAGAGACCATTACTGATCACAAAATAGAAAATTTTGATTACATCAAATTAAAAAGCCTTTGTACAAATAAAACTAATGCAAACAAGATTAGAAGGGAAGCAACAAACTGGGAAAACATCTTCACAGTTAAAGGTTCTGATAAAGGCCTCATTTCCAAAATATATAGAGAACTGACTCAAATTTATAAGAAATCAAGCCATTCTCCAATTGATAAATGGTCAAAGGATATGAACAGACAATTTTCAGAGGATGAAATTGAAATTATTATCACCCATATGAAAGAGTGTTCCAAATCATTATTGATCAGAGAAATGCAAATTAAGACAACTCTGAGATACCACTACACACCTGTCAGATTGGCTAAGATGACAGGAAAAAATAATGATGAATGTTGGAGGGGATGTGGGAAAACTGGGACACTAATGCATTGTTGGTGGAGTTGTGAACGAATCCAACCATTCTGGAGAGCAATCTGGAATTATGCCCAAAAAATTATCAAATTGTGCATACCCTTTGATCCAGCAGTGTTTCTATTGGGCTTATATCCCAAAGAAATACTAAAGAAGGGAAAGGGACCTGTATGTGCCAAAATGTTTGTAGCAGCCCTGTTTGTAATGGCTAGAAACTGGAAAATGAATGGATGCCCACCAATTGGAGAATGGCTGGGTAAATTGTGGTATATGAATGTTATGGAATATTATTGTTCTGTAAGAAATGACCAGCAGGATGAATACAGAGAGGACTGGCGAGACTTACATGAACTGATGCTAAGTGAAATGAGCAGAACCAGGAGATCATTATACACTTCGACAACGATATTGTATGAGGACATATTTTGATGGAAGTGGATTTCTTTGACAAAGAGACCTAACAGAGTTTCAATTGATAAATGACGGACAAAAGCAGCTACACCCAAAGAAAGAACACTGGGAAATGAATGTGAACTATCTGCATTTTTGTTTTTCTTCCTGGGTTATTTATACCTTCTGAATCCAATTCTCCCTATGCAACAAGAGAACTGTTCGGTTCTGCAAACATATATTATATCTAGGATATACTGCAACATATCCAACATATAAAGGACTGCTTGCCATCTAGGGGAGGGGGTGGAGGGAGGGAGGGAAAAAAATCGGAACAGAAACGAGTGTCAATATAAAGTAATTATTAAATAAAAATTTTAAAAAAAAAAGAGAGTGCTGATAACAAAACATGTCACCCACCACCTGATAAAGAAGGGTGGTATTCAGGTTTGAGATTGAGATATATATTTTTGGTCTTGGCCAATGGGATCATTATTTTCTTTGGCTATGCTTATTTCTTTAAAAAGTGTTTATGTGGGTGGGTGTGGGGGGAGAGAGTGTTTATATGGCAGGGATTGGTCAAGTGAAGGTGAATATCGATAATAATGATATACCAAGAAAACAAATAAAGGTCTTTGTGAAAGGGTTCTAGTGGCACTCAGAGAGTTGTGGACATCCCCTTTTTAGTCAAAGGCGCAGATTCTTCATGAAAGAATTCATGAACCTGAAGAGTTTTAGGTGGCAAAATGGAAGTTTATTGTTGGATGAGAAGTGAGCTTTGCTAAGACAGTGACTTCTTTATTGGTAAAGTCCTATTAGGGAAATCGAGGCAGGCACTGAAAAGAGAATATCTTCTCAGCATGCAGGGTCCTGGCAGTTATACCAACGGACAAGACATAATCTTACTTTGGACATTCTGCAAAGAAATGAGGAAACAGAAACCTATTATATGAGCAGATCTTGGTGGGAGTGGGGGTGGGGGTGGGGCAGTTTGAGCTGATCAGACCAGGAGCTCCCAAATAAAATTGCTCTGAAGATTTTTTTTGTCTGAATTTGAATAGAGATCTGGCTTGTCCTAGAAATGACCCAGTCGGATGATGCTACTTAACTTGTCTGGGGAGATATGTTTCCCAAGAGGGCCTGAGAGACTTGAATCTCCCTTCTTTTTTTTTTTAATTTTTATTTTATAATAACTTTATATTGACAGAATCCATGCCAAGGTAATTTTTTTTTTTTACAACATTATCCCTTGCACTGGCTCCTGTTCTGATTTTCCCCCTCCCTCCTTCCACCCCCTCCCCTAGATGGCAAGCAGTCCTATATATGTTAAATATGTTGCAGTATATCCTAGATACAATATATGTGTGCAGAACCGAGCAGTTCTCTTGTTGCACAGGGAGAATTGGATTCAGAAGGTAAAAAACAACTTGGAAAGAAAAACAAAAATGCAAATAGTTCACATTCATTTCCCAGTGTTCTTTCTTTGGGTATAGCTGCTTCTGTCCATCATTTATCAATTGAAATTGAGTCTTTGTCAAAGAAATCCATTTCCATCAGAATACATCCTCATACAATATCGTTGTCGAAGTGTAAAGTGATCTCCTGGTTCTGCTCATTTCACTTAGCATCAGTTCATGTAGGTCTCTCCAAGCCTCTCTGTATTCATCCTGCTGGTCATTTCTTACAGAACAATAATATTCCATAACATTCATATACCACAATTTACCCAGCCAGTCTCCAGTTGATGGGCATCCATTCAATTTCCAGTTTCTAGCCACTACAAACAAGGCTGCCACAAACATTTTAGCACATACAGGTCCCTTTCCCTTCTTTAGTATTTCTTTGGGATATAAGCCCAATAGAAACACTGCTGGATCAAAGGGTATGTACAATTTGGTAACTTTTTGGGCATAATTCCAGATTGCTCTCCAGAATGGTTGGATTCGTTCACAGTTCCACCAACAATGCATCAGTGTCCTAGTTTTCCTGCATCCCCTCCAACATTCATCATTATTTTTTCCTGTCATCTTAGCCAATCTGACAGGTGTGTAGTGGTATCTCAGAGTTGTCTTATTGCATTTCTCTGATCAATAATGATTTGGAACACTCTTTCATATGAGTGGTAATAGTTTCAATTTCATCCTCTGAAAATTGTCTGTTAATATCCTTTAACCATTTATCAATTGGAGAATGGCTTGATTTCTTATAAATTTGAGTCAGTTCTCTATATATTTTGGAAATGAGGCCTTTATCAGAACCTTTAGCTGTGAAGATGTTTTCCCAGTTTGTTGCTTCCCTTCTAATCTTGTTTGCATCAGTTTTGTTTGTACAAAGGCTTTTTAATTTGATATAATCAAAATTTTCTATTTTGTGATCGGTAATAGTCTCTAGTTCATTTTTGGTCACAAATTTCTTTCTCCTCCACAAGTCTGAGAGATAAACTATCCTATGTTCCTCCAATTTATTTATAATCTCGTTCTTTATGCCTAAGTCATGGACCCATTTTGATCTTATCTTGGTATATGGTGTTAAGTATGGGTCCAGTCTCCCTTCTTTATATATCAAAGACTACACAATTTTAGAGTGTTAATTTTACAGATTAAAGGGAACACAATTTCACACCCTATCAAATGCATTAAAAAAAAACAGAAACAAAAAGCAGGAAGAGATTAATAAGGAAATTATATATATATATATATATATATATATATACATATATATATATATATATCTGTCAAACTACCAAATAATTGCTTTGCAGAATGGAAAAAAATATTAAAAAATTAATCTGGAGGTCAAGTAATTCAAGAAAATAATCCAAGAAAGAAAATTTATCAATAACAGAGACAAAACCATTCATCTGGAGGTGAAGTAATTCAAGAAAATAATCCAAGAAAGAAAATTTATCAATAACAGAGACAAAACCATTCATCTGGAGGTGAAGTAATTCAAGAAAATAATCCAAGAAAGAAAATTTATCAATAACAGAGACAAAACCATATACGACAAATATAATTTTGAAACACGTGGAATCTATTATATTATCTTGAAAATAAATACAAACTAAGTTCTGGGGTCAGAGCCAAGATGGCAGAGAAGGCACACACGACTTTCTAAGCTCCTTTCATTCCCCTCATAACCAACTATTTAATTCAGCCTCAAAAATAGCTCTTTACTGCTTAAATTCATGAAGATTAGAAGCACTACAATTTAACAGCCAATATCAATCTGGAAGATCGCCAGGAAAGGTTTGTCCTGAGGAGCCAGGAACAGACTAGCACAGGCAGCAAATTTAGAGACTAGCATCCTGAGCAGACCCTGGGTGGGGGTGATCTCTGTAACTAGAGTAATTATAGAGCCGACTCTGCTATAGGCTAACTACTCTGCCTTGACTACAAAGCAGTAAACTGGCAGAGAAATTAAAATCGTAAAACAGAGGGAACTCTAAAAAACACCAGAACCTAACGAGAGCTGGCTGTAATCACTCAAACCCAGAAGTGACTCAGGCAGACTGTAACGCAGCCCTGCAGCCACATCCAGCAGTTCAGGGCTTTTGCAGGGGCAGTCATAAATCTGTACAGCAAGGGGGCACAGCCTGGGCAGCCTCTAATCAACACAATGGGGGCTCAGCCTGGAACAATAGAACTTCCCCAGCAGACTGTGCTTCCCAGGGAGACACTTCCAGTCCCTGCAAAACCATTCATTGCTCAACCACTAATACCCACAGCTCCAAGGCCGGATTTGGCTTGGGAAGTGAAATTCTCACTGCTCAGTGTCTAGCCCCAGGGCAGTCATTATCTCACACAGCTGGTGTTCTTTGCAGGGCACTTTCCCAGCTCTGCCCTGCAGGCCTGAGTTACTCTTGGGTAGGAAACTCTTTCCCAGAGCACTCCAGTACCTCGCTGCTTTTTGTAGCCAGCTGGCAGGACAGCTACCTGTCCATACACCTTTCACTGCTTTGAAGAGGAAGCTGGTAACCTCCTGGCCCTGAAGGTAGACCCTACAGGCTTTAACAAAATGAGTAAAAAAATCAAAAGAACTATTGATAGTTTCTATACAGAAAGAGAACAGCTTTTCAACCCTGAAGAAACTAATAGCAGACAGTCTCCAGACAATTGTTGGTCCCCAATACAAAAGGCTTTCCTAAAAGAGACTATTAAAAACCTTAAAAGAGAACTAGAAGAAAAATGGGGAAAGGAAAGAGAAGCTATGCAAGAGAGTACAGAAAAGCATATAACTCACTAAAATTTGATAAAGTGGAAAAAGAAAACAACTTCTTGAAATGTGAATTGGAAAAGGTAAAAAACTCCCAAGAAATGCAGGGAAACATAATTTGTGAATTGGAAAAAGAAAATAACTCACTAAAAAAAATAGTGAAATGGAAAAAAATTCCATAGAGCAAAACAACTCAATTGTACATATACAAAAAGAAGTAAAAAAGCTAATGAAGAAAATAGCTCACTAAAAACAGAACTGAATAAATAGAAATGACTGATTCATTGAGACATCAAGAATCAGTCAAGCAAAACCAAAAAAAAAAAAAAAAAAAAAAAAAAGATACATTGGGAAAAAAAATGTCAAATATTTACTTGGAAAAACAACAGACCTGGAAAATAGATCTAGGAGAGATAACTTGAGGATCATTTGACTACCCAAAAATTATGATGAAAAAAAGAGCCTAAATACTATTTTACAGGAAATCATCAAAGAGAACTGCTCAGAAGTAAATAGAACTGGAAGGTAAAATAGGTGTTGAAAGAATTCATCGAACAGCTTCTGAAAAAGACCCTAAAATAAAGACCCTGAGGAATATTGTGGCCAAACTTCAGAATTTTCAGACTAAAGAAAAAATTTAGAAGCAGCTAGGAAAAAACAGTTTAAATACCAAGGTGCCACAAGAAGGGTCACACAAGATCGGGCTGCCTCAACATTAAAGGATCGAAGGGCCTGGAATCAGATATTCCAAAAGGCAAAAGAGCTTGGAATGCAGCCAAGAATAAACTACCCAGCTAAGCTGAGTATTTTTTTCCATGGAAGAAGATGGACATTTAATGAAATAGAGGAATTCCATTTGTTTCTAAGGAAAAAACCAGACTTAAACAAAAAAATTGATCTCCAACAACAGGATTAAAGAGAAGTAGAAAAAGGTAAAAGGGACTCTTGAGAACTGTATTTCTGTTGTGGATATACATAAAAACCATATGTATAATTTAATTTTACTGATATAACATAAAAAGGGAAGTAGAAATGGAAAGGGGATATTGTCAGAAAAAGGGAAAAGGGGAGATAAAAAGAGGGAAACTACATGTGATGATGAGGCAAAGGAAACCTATCATCTCTGAGGGAACTTAGGGGGAGGAACATTGTGTGCATCCTACTTTCATCAGAGTTGGCTCAAAGAGGAAATAATTGACATATTTGATTTACAGAGAATCTTCTCTCACTTCATTAAAAAGTGGGAAAGGAAAAGGGAAAAGGAAAAAGAGTAATAAGGTAAGGGTACCAAAAAAAGAGAAGGGATTCAAAGGGAGGAGAGAGGGATACTAAAGATGGAGAACTGCTTGACTTAAGTGGGACCAATAAGTTTAATACTAGGGAAGAAGGGAAGGAGGGCCAGAAAAAGAAAAGTATAATCTGGGGATATTAGGATGGCAGGAAATATAGAATTAGTAATTTAAACCATAAATGTGAATGGGATGAACTCTCCCATAAAGAGGAGGCAGAGAGCAGACTGGATCAAAAGTCAGAACCCTACAATGTGTTGTTTATAGGAAACACATTTAAAATAGGGAGATACATACAGAGTAAAGATAAAAAGCTGGAGCAGAATCTATTATGCTTCAGGTGAAGTCAAAAAAGCAGGGGTAGCCATCCTTATCTCAGATCAAGCAAAAGCAAAGATTGATCTAATTAAAAGAGATAAGGAAGGAAACTATATCTTGCTAAAGTGTACTATAGACAATGAAGCAATATCAGTATTAAACATATATGCACCAAGTGGTATAGCATCTAACTTCCTAAAGGAGAAGCTAAGAGAGTTGCAAGAAGAAATAGACAGCAAAACTATAATCGTGGGAGATCTCAACCTTGCCCTCTCAGATTTAGATAAATCAAATCACAAAACAAATAAGAAAGAAATTAAAGAGGTAAATAGAATATTAGAAAAATTAGGTATGATAGCTCTCTGGAGAAAACTGAATGGTGACAGAAAGGAGTATACTTTCTTCTCAGCAGTTCATGGAACCTACACAAAAACTGACCATATATTAGGACATAAAGACCTCAAAATTAAATGCAGAAAGGCAGAAATAATAAATGCTTTCTTTTCAGATCACAATGCAATAAAAACTACATTCAACAAAAAATTAGGTGTAAATAGACCAAAAAGTAATTGGAAACTAAATAATCTCATCTTAAAGAATGATTGGGTGAAACAGCAAATTATGGATACAATTAATAATTTCACTCAAGATAATGACAACAGTGAGACATCATACCAAAATTTATGGGATGCAGCCAAAGCGGTAATATGGGAAAATTTTATATCCTTAGAGGCTTACTTGAATAAAATAGAGAAACAGAAGATCAATGAATTGAGCCTGCAACTTAAAAAGCTAAAAAAAGACCAAATTAAAAACTCCCAATCAATTACTAAATTTGAAATTCTAAAATTAAAAGGAAAAATTAATAACATAGAAAGTAAAAAAAAAAACTATTGAACTAATAAATAAAACTAAGAGTTGGTTTTATGAAAAAACCAATAAAATTGATAAACCTTTGGTAAATCTGATTAGAAAAAGGAGAGAGAAAAATCAAATTAATAGTCTTAAAAATGAAAAGGGAGAACTTTCCACTGATGAAGAAGAAATTAAAGAAATAATAAGGGGTTACTTTGCCCAACTTTATGCCAATAAATTTGATAACTAAGCAAAATGGATAACCACCTCCAAAAATATAGGCTTCCCAGATTATCAGAGGAGGAAGTAAATTGCTTAAATAGTTCCATTTCAGAAAAAGAAATAGAACAAGCTATTAATCAACTCCTTAAAAAAAATCCCCCGGACCAGGTGGATTTATAAGTGAATTCTACCAAACATTCAAAGAACAATTAGCCCCAATGCTTTATAACCTATTTGAAAAAATAGGGAATGAAGGAGTCCTACCAAATTCCTTTTATGACACAGACATGGTAGTGATACCTAAAACAGGTAGGTTGAAAACAGAGAAAGAAAATTATAGACCAATCTCCCTAATGAATATTGATGCTAAAATCTTAAATAACATATTAACAAAAAGACTAAAGAAAATCATCCCCAGGATAATACACCACGATCAAGTAGGATTTATACCAGGAATGCAGGGTTGGTTCAATATTAGGAAAACTATCAGTATAATTGGCCATATTAATAATCAGATGAACAAAAACCATATGATCATGTCAATAGATGCAGAAAAAGCATTTGATAAAATCCAATATCTGTTCCTACTAAAAACTCTTGAGAGTATAGGAATAAATGGACTTTTCCTTACAATAATCAGTAGCAATTATTTAAAACCAGCAGTCAGCATCATATGTAATGGGGACAAACTGCAACCATTCCCAATAAGATCAGGAGTAAAACAAGTTTGCCCACTATCACCGTTTCTATTTAACATTGTATTAGAAATGCTAGCTTTGGCAATAAGAGTTGACAAAGAGATTAAAGGAATAAGAATAGGCAATGAGGAAACCAAATTATCACTCTTTAGTGATGATATGATGGTATACTTAGAGAACCCCAGAGATTCTACTAAAAAGGTAGTAGAAACAATCCACACCTTTAGCAAAGTTGCAGGATACAAAATGAACCCACATAAATCATAAGTATTCTTATATATCACTAACAAAACCCAGCAGTTAGAGTTACAAAGAAAAATTCCATTTAAAGTAACTGTTGATTGTGTAAAATATTTAGGAATCTATCTGACAAGGGAAAATCAGAAACTTTATGAGCAAAACTACAAAACACTTTCCACACAAATTAAGTCTGATCTAACCAACTGGAAAAATATTAAATGCTCTTGGATTGGGTGAGCAAATATAATAAAGATGACAATACTACCTAAACTAATCTATTTATTTAGCGCTATACCAATCAGACTCCCAAAAAACTATTTTGATGACCTAGAAAAAATAACAACAAAGTTCATATGGAAAAACAAAAGGTCAAGAATTTTAAGGGAATTAATGAAAAAAAAATCAAATGAAGGTGGCCTAGCTTCTACCAGATCTAAAATTATATTATAAAGCAGCAATTACTAAAATCATCTGGTATTGGCCAAGAAATAGACTAGTTGATCAATGGAATAGGTTAGGTTCAAAGGAGGAAACAGCCAATAACTTTAAAAATATAGTGTTTGACAAACCTAAAGACCCCAGTTTTGGGGATAAGAATGCATTATTTGACAAAAATTGCTGGGAAAATTGGAAATTATTATGGCAGAAACTAGGCATTGACCCACACTTAACACCGTACACCAAGATAAGGTCAAAATGGGTTCATGACCTAGACATAAAGAATGAGATTATAAAGAAATTGGAAGAGCATAGGATAGTTTACCTCTCAGACCTGTGGAAGAGGAAGGAATTTATGGCCAAAGAAGAATTAGAAATCACTATTGACCACAAAATAGAAAATTTCGATTATATCAAATTGAAAAGTGTTTGTACAAACAAAACAAATGCAGACAAGATTAGAAGGGAAACAATAAACTGGGAAAACATTTTTACAGTCAAAGGTTCTGATAAAGGCCTCATTTCCAAAATATATAGAGAATTGACTCTAATTTATAAGAAATCAAGCCATTCTCCAGTTGATAAATGGTCAAAGTATATGAACAGATAATTCTCAGATGTAGAAATTGAAACTATTTCTAGCCATATGAAAATATGCTCCAAATCATTATTAATCAGAGAAATGCAAATTAAGACAACTCTGTGATACTACTACACACCTGTCAGATAGGCTAGAATAACAGGGAAAGATAATGTGGAATGTTGGAGGGGATGTGGGAAAACAGGGACACTGATACATTGTTGGTGGAATTGTGAACATATCCAGCCATTCTGGAGAGCAATTTGGAACTATGGTCAAAAAGTTGTCAAACTGTGCATGCCCTTTGATCCAGCAATGTTTCTACTGGGCTTATACCCTAAAGAAATAGTAAAGAAGGGAAAGGGACCTGTATGTGTCAAAATGTTTGTGGCAACCCTGTTTATAGTGGCTAGAAGCTGGAAAATTAATGGATGCCCATCAATTGGAGAATGGTTGAGTAAATTGTGGTATATGAACATTATGGAATATTATTGTTTTGTAAGGAATGACCAGCAGGATGAATACAGAGAGGACTGGCGAGACTTACATAAACTGATGCTAAGTGAAATGAGCAGAACCAGGAGATCATTATATACCTCAACAACGATATTGTATGAGGATGTATTCTGATGGAAGTGGATCTCTTCAATAAAGAGATCTAATTCAATTTCAATTGATCAAGGATGGATAGAAACAGCTACACCCAAAGAAAGAACACTGGGAAATGAACATAAACTCTTGCATTTTTGTTTTTCTTCCCAGGTTATTTATACCTTCTGAATCCAATTCTCCCTGTGCAGCAAGAGAATTGTTGGGTTCTGCACACATATATTGTATCTAGGATATACTGTAACCTATTTAACATGTATAGGACGGCTTGCCATGTGGGCGAGGGGGTGAGGGGAGGGAGGGGAAAAATCGGAACAGAAGTGAGTGCAAGGGATAATGCTGTAAAAATTTACCCTGGCATGGGTTCTGTCAATAAAAAGGTATTAAAAAAAAAGAAAATAAATACAAACTTTTAAAGGTTATTCACAATTTCAAGTGCAGTCCTCTGTTTCTCTGTCTCTGTCTCTGTCCTCTCTTTCTCTTTCTGTCTTTCTCTCTTACTTTCTCCTTCTATTTTCTCTTTCTCTCTCTCTCCCTCTCCTCTTTCTTTGTCTCTGGAAATAATTATGTATGCCAAATTAAAAATAACCAAAATTTATTTAAAACATTAAAAATGATATTTGTTGGATGACTTCTTTGTGTAGACACATCAGAATTTTTAGATAGTTCTTTTTTTTCTCATTTGAATAAACCTTTTTTTTCTACTGAATTTCATGCTTAGCTACTTCTGCTCCCTCAAGGACCAGTATTAAGCTTTTGGTTTCTATTTATCTTTTTTCAGAATAATTTTAAATATGATTTCCCCAAATGTAGAAGAAAATACATAATACTATTCTTGACACTCTTCTCAGTACTAGGGAGACAAAGACAAAAAAGAAATGACTTCATTCCACTTTCTTCACAAGATTTGTCTCCTGACTACTGTGATCAACTCCAAATGCCTGGACTCCTTTTTTTCATTTTTCAGTGGAATCATTTCACACTCCAAGCAAAATGAAATCCTTAAAAATTATGTTTTATTATGTTGATAATAGTTATATGTAGATATGTAAGAACAAGTATATCCAAAGTAAATCAAAGTGATTTTGAAGGGACACCAATAAATGGAAAGGCATAATTTAGAAAATGAAACCTCAGCTAGGCCTAGATGAAAGCTAGGAATTCTGAAAGGTGCAGGTGAGCTTATATAATTGGAGTGGAATATGTGCAAAGATAGAAAGGCCATAAATGAATGTCATACATAGAGAATAGTAGATAGATTAGTTTGGGATAGAACATAAAAGTACATGCAGGAGAGTAATGTGAAATATGTCTTATAAGGTAGATGAGAGACTGGGTTGTCCTATAAAATGTTTAACAATTGGTGTAAAATATATGTACAACAGACCTTTAAATTTAAATTGCATTTTTTCATTTTCTTTCTTATGTTTAGATAATCAACAAAATCTCTGATTTGTAGCACTTGCTTATTTGTGCAATGTAAATATACATACTAAAATTTTAATAATTCACTCTGGAAAGTTGATTCAAATTGACTCCAGCAACATCCCTGAATGTAGAGATAGATTGTTAAAGATTTTAATTGTTAATTAAAAGTTTTGTATTTTTTTTCCCTGGAGGAATTTTGGCTACGTAAAATCAGATGTATACTTAAGCAAATCGTTTTTTGCAGAGGTTGTAAAATGTAAATTGAGGGAAAAGAACATTTAAACGTAGAAAGAAATATTAGGAGGCTATTATAATAGTAAAGTATTTAATTAAGTAAATAGTCAATTTGAGCCATTATCATATATGTATGTGTGTATAAATATATATTTATGTGTGTACATATAAAACATGTATTGAATTTATAGGATAATATTATTAATTCTACAAATAAAAAATCTTGAGACAAAATGCATTCTATATGCTTTATATTATATATAGATTATTGTTACTACTTTTATAACATTTCATTACATCCTAATCATTGCTCTAAAACTCCATCTGGTACGTGTGGACAAGGAGGTCTAATATCACATGGGAATTCTCAAAAGGAAACTGAGATAAGGGAGCACTAATTGCAACTGATTGTTGAAATAGATTTATATTCTACCGCTCCATCCTTACATAAGATAAAATAGAGGATTATTTAATTGCTATAAATGTGTTTCATACCTCTAGGAGTAACATAAAGAGGATATTGTAATTTTTTTAATCAAATTGTCTAAATATAATTTTCTGTTGATTTATAAAAATAGTTGCCATCAATTTGTTAAAAGAGATGACTGATTACGCATCTGCAATGGTGATTTGCACTTCTACTCCTGATTCAATCCTGATAGAAGTGAGCTGTTTAAACAATTTCAGAAGGACTATGCAAATCAATAAGGCATTTGTGGATTCTCATCTGAAACTAATCCCAAGCTTTGAACCTTCACAGAAGAGAGTTTTTCTAGCATGATTAGAAAAGTCTCAATGGACTTTAGAATAGGATTATTTATTTTGAATTGTTTTCTGTGGCTCCTCTAATTAAGTCAACACACACTTTCTTGAGTGATTTCACATTGCTGCTGGTGAGTGTGTCACAGATCCCACACTTATGGGCTCCATAAGTGTCTTGCTGGTGTCTTTGAATGGAATGGCAAAAGAGCAGCTTCCTGGATGACTTTTTCTTGAGAACAAACAACTGTGTCAGAAGAAGAGGCAGGGACTGTCTCCTGCACAGGGTTGAAGCAATGTTATCTTCACTAAAGACCTCTGCTGATTTTTAATTATTATTTTTAGATCTCAGCTTACCTGGTGTTTTGTTATTGGGCAACTACACACACTCACACACAATAATAATTATATGAATTTATTACACCCAATTAATGCTTTTCCTCTAGTCATTAGAATGTTCATAATAAACATACATTATTTGCATTTCAGAGATGTATTATGGTTTTATGTGTCCAATGAAGTGGTGATCTAATAATAGCACAAGATACTGAAACTTAATGGACACTGCAATGAAGATTGTACTAGTAAGATGCTTTAATACTACAATGGACCCTGCAGATAGTGTCTGATCCCTGGCTTCTCAATATGGTATCATGAGAATAATAGCAGACTGTGACTCAAGGGAGACATCCTATTTTTGTCATTGATTAATTGTGTCAAAAGAAATAATTAATTAAACTTTCTGAACTTAAATTTCTTTATTTGACATACAGGGATAATAATACCTATACACATCTTGCAGAGGTTTTGTGTATAGTAAGAGTATTTGACAGAAATAAGAGAAAGGGCTGCTGTCTTTTCTGATTAAAAATCCGGGTTGAGATAAAAATTTCTCATCACCTGTTGAAATTTATGACTGTTCACTTCTGCTCAGTCAGCATTTATTAAGAGTCTACAATTTACCAGGCACTGTGTGTTAAGTGCTAGTGATAGAAAGGCAAAATAAAATCATTTTTTCCAAGCTTTCACAGTTTAATGGAAGAAATAGCATTCAAACTCCTATGTAAAAACAAACTACACATGTCTTAAGCTGGAGAAAGTAAATGTAGAGAAGGCAGAAGATTTAAAGGGGATCAGAAAAAGTATCCTTCAGAAGGTGAAATTTTCACTAAGACTTGAAGGAAGTCAGGAGGTAAAGATGATGAATGAATGTCTTCTACATTGGAGATAGTCAAAGGGCCAAAGAGGAATATCAGGGAAATCAGATGCTCAATGATTTACTGATAGAGTGGATAAAAGAGGGGAAGAAGAAGAAGAAGGATAGCATGAACATAAGGAAGCTAGGAAACATTTTTGAGAATTGTGAAGTCTTGAGTCAAAATCTGTAGACCTTAAAAGGGTAAAAGAGGACATTTTCATGTAAAAATAACTTGTTACACTTAAACAATTATATGCTATCAGTTATTGATAATTTTGTTCATATATTTTTATGAGATTTTGATAGAAATTGTTAAAGGTGAAGTCAAGATGTTATTTTTTATTTACTATTTTGGGGAGAAATCATGCATATGATGGCCATGGTGAACATTTTGAATCTATTCTTGACTTAACCATTTTATAGGCTGAGATAAACTAATGTTAGTTGCATTCAACCCCGAAGAATCTATCTACTCCTAGCTTTTATTATTGCTAAGTGAAAAATTATTTATTGTTTCTAAACCATTGCTCTAAGATTTTAATCTAATTAGATGCTATGAGAACATTTACCAGTCTTCTGCTTTCTTTTTGATGAGAAAACTTTGTCATTTTATAGCCTCTTTAGGAGTGCAAAGTTTTGGATTTTATGAATATTTAAATATCTTAAAATACTTTCTAAATTTCTTGTAATCATTTTACTCTTAAAATTGTGTAAGTTGTTTCATATTGTACAGATGTTAATTGCTCTGAATGTATTTCTGAAAATTGTCCACAGAGGATTTCTCTAGTGCATTGGAAATATTCCTCTGATTGCTTTTAATTTTCCTGAGATACCAGTGTAGCACTTGGGCTGCTCAAATATTATTTCACTGTCTTACTGCTGTACTAAAAACAGTTTTACCACTGGATAAATAAACAGAGCATTTAATAAGCACTTACTGTATGTTAGATACTGTGCTAAATGCCAGGGATACAAATACAAGCAAGAGCATTTTCCTCAAGGAAAATAAATTGTCTTCTCTAAAAAGAAAAGATGCTAGAAAGATTGGGATGTGACTGACTTGATGATTAGACAACAGGGCACTGACATGATAAAGTATAAGCCTACTTTATCAAGCTAGTTAGAGTTCAAGCTTTGAAGAAAAATCAGGATGAAAAATGAAATACAGATCACTACACACCTCTTGGACAGGCTAAGATGACAGGAAAAGATAAAGATGAATTTTGGAGCACCTGTGGGAAGACTGGGACTCTATTACATTGTTGGTGAAACTGTGAATGGATCCAACATTTCTGGAGAACAATTTGGAACTATGCTTAAAAGTTATCAAACTGTGCATACCTTTTGACCCAGCAATGTTACTACTGGGCTTATATCCTAAAGAGATTTTAAAAGAGGGAAAGGGACCCACATGTGCAAAAATATTTGTGGCAGCCCTTTTTGTAGTGGCAAGAAACTGGAAACTGAGTGGATGCTTATCAATTGGAGAATGGCTGAATAAATTATAGTATATGAATGTTATGGAATATTATTGTTTTGTAAGAAATGATCAACAGGATGATTCCAGAAAGGCCTGGAGAGACTTACATGAACTGATGCAAAGTGAAATGAGCAGAACCAGGAGATCATTATACATGGAAAAAACAAGACTATATGGCAATCAATTCTAATGGACATGGCTCTTCTTCAACAATGAGTTGATTCAAACCAATTCCATTGGTTTAGCAATGAAAAGAGCCATCTATGCCCAGAAAGAAGATCATGGGGACCGAGTGTGAACATAACATTATGTATGCATTCTCACTCTTTCTGTTGTTGTTTGCTTGCATTTTGTTTTCTTTCTCAGTTTTTTTTTTCCCCTTCTTGATCTGTTTTTTTTCCTTGTGCAGCAAGATAACTGTATAAATATCTATACATATATTGGATTTAACATATTTTAACATATTTGATATTAATATATTAGCTTTCATAATAATTTAAATTATACTTGGCAGTAGTGGGATTGGAAACAGGACTTAAGAGTCCTATTCTAAGAATTCCATAAATTTAAAATAATGATGTCATGAAAAGTACCACTTCAATAGAAAATAGGAATAGGCAAACCTTCCAGTTCACTAACCCTACTTCTGGACTGGACCTCAGAGCCATCACTGAAGGAAGCAATCCCAATGAAGAAAGGATCTAATCTCCTTGCCACTACAGCAATTGCTGTTGAGCATCAACAAGTAGGTATGTTAATGGCCTATGAGTCTCAGCACAGTCTCACTCTAAAATACCTAATTAAATCTTGCCATGAAAATCTTGGGTCATTTCCAATGATTCAACATTAACAAAACAAAACAAAACAAAAAAACCTTGATAAGATTCTTATTAATAGAAATTATTTTAAAGATGATGCATAATAAGCTGCTTTGCCACTCTTTCTTAAGATTCATGAAACCTTTTTCCTGTGACTAGTAGTTGGAATGTTCTTTGTATTATATATCCTATCAGAATATGAGCTCCTTTAGGACAAAGAACTATCTTTTCTATTTTTAGTCCCAGTGTCTAGCACTATGAAAGCATGTAATAAATGTCTTTTCATACATTCATTTATATAATTCTGCATTGTCTTGTTCAATCAAAATGATTTTGCAAATTAATTATCAGGACAAATCTATTGATTATAAATAGATTCCTTGTATCTTATAATTCAGGCCAGTTTTTACATACAAATAAGCAAATACTTATTTATATGTAGCCATATTATTTGAATATGAGGCAGTGCAATACAATAAAATCATAAAAGTTTGTTTTAAATTTTAGATTTGACACTTACTGTCTGTGTCACCTTGAAATAGTTATCTCCTTTAGTCTCAGTTTCCTCATTTAAAAAATAAAGACGTTTCATTAGGTGACCTTTAAGATCTCTTCCAGCTCTAAATGTATGTTCTCATGATTTGTAGGTAGTTTGACAGAGAATAGCAAGTACTTCTGTGTCTTTCATAGGGGATTTCAGTATTATATAAGATGTATATTCTATAAGGACACCGGATAAGCATGTAAATTCATTAATGCCTTTAGATATGATTGATCATATAAGCATTTATTACTTCTGCTTAATAGATTCCATTGCAATACTTTAATTTTTCTTGTAATATTTACATAGCAATGGATTTCAGATAAAGTTGCATTTTTCTTCAAATTATTGATATTATACCATTAAAATTACATATACACAGATAGTTATTCATATGCACATATACATGTGGGTATATACATGTTTATATAAAAAGATACATATATTATTACAAAGTATAAGTAAATTTCTGAATATCCCAATATTATTAGTTACTTCCATAGAAAAATTAGATAAAGTGATATTGCAAGAGAGAGTTAGGCAGACTCTTATTGATGGACAGGACAGCAAAGGATGTTATAAAAGGGAAACATCCAATATGTATGTGTCTATGAATACACACCTTATTAGACACAGCAAGGAATCTGATATTTTCTCTCATGCTGCCTTGAGATTGTTGCAAATATTATGTTACAAATGAGGAAACAGACAAAATAGACTTATTTTAGTTGGATTTGTTCATACTATTGTGAAATGTGATTACACAACAGAATGGGGGCAGAATTTTATGGGAGCATAACTTTTTATGGTATAAATTGTGATAGTTTTGAGTCAAAGGAGTCAGACATTTCCATTTTGACAATTTAACCTCTTGCATCTAGTCATGTGGGCAAGGTTCTTCATTTAATACTTGCTCTTCCTCACTAAAAAAACGGATTGAGCTGGATTCCAAATTCAATTGACAGGTAAAACGGAAATTGCTTAAGAACAGTCCTGGGGCAAGAATGTCAGACACTTGCAGACCTGATGCAATCAGGTACTTAAATTAAATTCTTTCACCTGAAACATGTAAGTTTTTTTTTTTTTTTTTTTTTTTTTGGATAGCTTTCCTTCTATTGCCATTGCTCATAGATGCAAAGAAAATAGAACTCTAAGACCCCGGTTCCCCTTTAAAAGAACACTTCAGCAGACCATCTGTATTTCATTCTCTTTTATCAAGCAGAACTTCAAGAAGCAAAGTGTTCCCCTCTTGTGAAGAGGAGGCTGTTTTTTCCCTTCTTCCCTTGAAAAAGCTTTAGTTTTAAAGCTGGTGAATAACACATCCCCCACCTCCACAGCTTCTGATTTGAATAAAATGATTGAGAAAATTAACTTCACACTTGAAATCATAGAGTCTGTTACTTTTAAGTCTTTTTCAGAAAATCCTCTTAAAATATGTACTTTCAAATAGAGAAAAGCATTTCTCATTATAACATCCTTAGAGAAAACTGTGGATTTAGACTGACTTTTCACAGAGGAGAAAAGATCAATTAACATGTAATCACTGAAGCAGTATAAGTTGCAGAAGGCTAACAGAGGCCCTACTTTCCTTATTTTCAAAAATTGATTTCTGCTTCTTAGCTATAACAAAGAAACTCTTGATTTATATAGATGCTACTCATTCACTTAAGGACTATGCCCACAAAACAATAAAAATGCATTTAAAAGAGCCTTTAAATATGACTCCCTGCCAATGTAGATAGCAATGTTATATCTTGTTATCTCCAGAATTACTTTGACCTAAAACAAAATGAATTCGCCACAAATCAAGTAACAGGAGCAATTATTAATATTACTTTATTTTTGTATCTCAGATGACTGATATAATAAATAAATATTTTGTAAAGGGTAGTGTTGGGAATAGAGAGAGATAAGGTGAAGAACTTAAAGGAATGTATGAATTCTTTTTCTGTATTTTATTTTCATTATCTCTGTGTTTCCCCTATGACCTGTATAATATGTGCAGGCTCATATTTACTTGAGCTGTGGCCAGCTAGAAACATATTTACTTGACCTGACCTGATGACATTTATCGGTACTTGACATTTATTGATATTTAGTCTATTAGCTTGACCACTATCTGCTTGATTAAGCCTGAAGGCCTGACTTTCTGTTTCCTAGAAATCAGGAGATTTTGGGGAAAAAGAAACCTTCCATTCCAATCTCCCCAAATAGCAACAACCAATTAGATGCCTCCCCCTCCCCTTCTCAATGCTCTCTTACTTGTGATGTAATTTCTTGTATAAAAGCTATGTATTTTTATTACATCTTTAGCCCTCCTACTGTGAGCTTTCTCTTTCTTATGTTACGATGGGATGGCTCATCCTCTGCAGGTTTTCAATAAACAACTTTTCTGCCTTCTACTGAGTGATCTCTGAGTAGTCATTTTGGGTAAGGGTCTTCTACATCCCTCACAGTATGTGACTTTATCAATGTGAATAACTTTAGTATTAAATCTCACTACTAACACAGATGAGGTCTCATTGACCAATCAATAGGTAAGTCCTAGGGAATTACTTGAGGCACATAAAGATTATTTTGTATTTAAAAACCTTTGCAACCTGGTACTATTCATCTTTCAAGACATTATAAATCATACCTTTTAAATCACATTATGCTCGATCCAAATTGACTTTCTATTCTCCTCCTTGGAGAACTTCATATTCTTTCTTTGCTTTTGTGTTGGCTATCTTCAGTGGATGGAATGTCCTTTATCCTTTGCACTTACTGAAACCCCTAGTTTCCTTCAAATGTCATCATAAACAACATTTTCTTCCCTCTAAAACAATATTACATTTAGTATATGTATTTATGTATGTATGTATATATGTATGTGTCCCATAGAATGTTAGCTCCTAGAGGTTTTTTTTTTTTTGTTCTTGTATCCCTCACACCTATTAAATTCCTGACACATAATAGGCATTTAATAAGTATTTGTTTATTGCTTAATACTTGCTCAGGATAGCTAACTTTCATGTGAATAAGTGACAGAGGCTATATATGAAATTGGGTCTTAGTCAATCTAAGATTGACACTTTATTCACAGGACTAATGAAAGCTTTATATACTATCATAAAAGTCCTCATAATCACAATTGCAAATAAGTTTTTATGTAACTGTTCCTTATTGACCCCTGAATATTATAGATTCCAAATAAATCCAGTCTAAGTTAAATGCAAGCAATAAAATAAACATGATTTACCTTGTAGCCTTTGGTTAATCACATTTCTAGTGATGTGGCATCATTTCTAGTTACCTCTTGAATGAAAAGTACTCTACTTAAAAAAAAAAAAACTTCATTTTTTACTCTATAAATCAAAAACATCATTCAGTAATTAAACGAGCAACATTTAAAAAAATAAATGATGCCATCATATCATTCTTCCATGAAAAGTACAACAATAGGATGAAACTAACAATGTATTTATGTCTTGTAGAAACTGATGAGATATACTGAGGCCTCTTTATATGCTCCAAGAACATTAAGATTCTGCCAGCAATACATAATAAGGATGTGTTTATTAAAACAGCTTAAATATAGTTAAAATTTAACCATGCAAAACATTACTTGAAAAGACATATCCTAGCTATTTACCTTCTTACATCTCTTTTGTGTGAAAATAACTACTTAGAGAACATTTTTAAAAACACAATTCATATTTGAAACTGAAGCAAAAATAATTTGCTTGTCCAGAGAGAACAAGAAAATTAAAAAGGACCTTAAATGATTTATTTTCCAGGAGTTTAAAATATGCAAACAACAATTCTAACATCATTTCTTGCTGCATGTTAAATTGTACATTTTCTAAGCATCTGCTTATGTACTTATGTACATAGTTTTATTATTTTATTTTACATTATGATTTTCTACTAATTCTTTTTGTCCATAAAAAACATTTATAGTATTTTAATAGACACTCAAATTTACAGATATGTATTTCCTTTTAAATATACTAAATAGAAAGTTATCAATTACCTTTATTTTAAATATTACTAAAACATAATTATGTAAAATAAGTCCTTAGGAATATTTTCACAAATTGAGTTTTACTTTTTTTTTAGTGATTGAATTCATTTGGAATTATGGTTCACAATAACAAGATAATGAAGGAGCAGGCAAATAAATATCTACATTATAACCAAAAAGTAGAATAGATAACTTGGCACTGTCACAAAGTCCAATTCAGGAACTAAAATTGATTAATAGAGAAAATCAAGTAAAATACTGAATAATATTTTAAAAACTAGATCTAGAAATTCCTAAAGATATGTGTCTTAAAATATCATTACAATAGCCACCAGTGATTCAAAGGAAAGAAAATGGATTTTGCAGAATGATTATATGAATCCTTCAAACAAATTAAGCACAAATTAAAAATAGTATTAAGAAAAGGTTATGGAGGAAGGACACAAAGGAGAATAAAAGTTTACAAAAGAAAGTAGAGTAGCTGTAAGGTAGAATTAAGATGATAGCATAAGATGTAGTCTTTTTACAGGTGCAATTTATCTCACCTGTAAACTAGAAAACATACTAGAATAAATTGAGAAAGCCATGAAAAAGTAACAGAGAGAGAGTTCTTCAAACATTGGGTCAGGGGCTGATCAGGAATGCAATAGTCTAGTAAGTGGTAGTGAGCATGGCAATGGCCTGTAGGAGTGGTATAGTGGTGGACACCATTCTATCATAGGAAAAGTAAGACTAAGAAAGGAAGCACATGAGCAAAAAAAAGATCACAGTAGAACCCTACACTTGTACAGGGTGCAGGAGCAGTGTGTTCTAGCATTTCTGTTGCCAATTATCCAGGCCCACTTCACAGTTCCAAGGCAAAGAGGAGTGGTCATGAGGGAGCAAGTGTCTTTCATTTATAAGGAACAAGGAACAAGTTCCAGAAAAATAGTTGTGTGGCTCTAATCATAACAGTGGAATGGAGAATATTTTTATTAAATATTTACAAAACATATTCATAGATAATTTTCAAAATTCACTCTTGTAAAACTTTGTGTTCTGATTTCCCCCCTCCCTTCTGCTTATTCCCACCCCTAGACTACAAGTATTCCAATAAATATTAAACACATTCAATTCTTCTATACATATTTCCACAATTATCAAGCTGTATAAGAAAAATCAGATTGAAAAGGAAAAAAAAAAACCAAGAAAGAAAAAATGCAAGCAAACAACAACAAAAAAGTAAAAATACTATATTGTGATGCACACTCAGTCCCCACAGTCTTCTCTCTGAGTGCAGATGGCTCTTTCCATTATAAGTCTATTGGAACGAGCCTGAATCACCTTGCTGTTGAAAAGAACGACATCTATCTGAATACTGTTGCTGTGTAAATTCTTCTCCTAGTTCTATTCTATATAGTAACAGTTCACATAAACCATCCCATTGATCATTTCATATAGAAAAATAATATTCCATTACATTCATATACCATTACTTATTCAGCTATTCTCCAACTGATGGGCATCTACTCAGTTTCCAGTTCCTTGCCATTAAAAAAAGGGCTTCTATAAATATTTTTGCACATGTGGGTCCTTTTCCCTTTTTTACGATCTCTTTGAGATATAGTGTCCAGCAGAGACACTGCTGGAACAAAAGATACAGACAGTTTGATAGCCCTTTGGGAATAATTGCAAATTGCTTGAAGAATCATTTGTAATCTTTAGCCTTGCAAATAAACCTAGAATGGAACAAAATGGAGGGGAGACCAAAAACTAAGGAGAAGCAGTAATTCAGTAACTTTGAACTTACAGAACCTTCTAATCCCAGGATGAGAAGGATTTGCAAATAAATTCTGTCAAACATTTGAAGAACAATTTATTCCAATACTATATAACTATTTGAAAAAAAAATTGGTTCAAAAGAGAGTGCTAGTATATTCCTTCTTTGACATAAACATGGTCTTCACAGCTAAACTAAAGAGAGACAAAATAGAGCAAGGAAACTAGAGACAAATTGTTTTAATGAATATTGGTCCAAACATTTGAAACAAGATGCCAGCAAGAAGATTACAATAACATATTACAAAGATCATACATTATGACCAGATTAGATTTATGAGAATGCAAAATGAGGATGTGGGAAAATAGGTATAGTAATGTATATAATGTAGAGCTATAAACTATTCTAATCATTTTGGAAAATATTTTTTATATATTCTCCCAAAACAATTAGAAAGTACATAACTTTTCATCCAGGAATATTGTAGCTAGGAATAAATCTTTAATTAAGGAGTTTAAAGAAAAAGGGGAAAGGATCAATATCTTTTTTTTTTTAAGTCACAGTTATTTTTGTGGTGACAAACAATTGTAAATGGAAGAAATGTCCATAAAATTGGGAAATGAATAAACATTATGATTTGTGAATGCTATGGAATATTCTTACTATGTAAGAGAAAATAAAGGGAATAGTTTTAGACAATACTGAAAAGTCTTTTGTAAACTAATGCAAAAAGAAGTGAACAGAATCAAAATAAAAAACATACACAGAAAAAGTAATATTGTAAAGATGATCATCTGTGAAAGATTCAATTCTACTAAATACTACTATAATTTCAAAATTCTCATAATACAAAAATGTTATCCACTTCGAGATAATTTGTTAACTCAGAGTGCAAATTGAAGCATATTTTTCAATCTTTTAAAAAATGACCACTTTTAGTAATTTGTCTTGTACAACCTCATATTTGTAGTGCATTTTCTTTTTATTGTTTTCCATAGTGATAGATAAAAAATGGAAATAAAAATGAAATTAATTGAAAAGTTAAAACTAAATCACAATCCTTACATAAGAAATTATTTCCTTTAAATCTAGAATTAGAACAAAGAGAAAGAAATAACTCTATCCCATGGCAAAAAAAAAAAAAACCCAGAATTTTAAAACATTTTAAATAGAAGAAAATATAAGACATTTGATAAAAATGAAAATGACAAGTGAATCATCCAATTACAAAAACAAAAAATCATCTAAGTATCCAAAAATAAGATGTTTAAGTACCAAGGAACCATAATCAGAATCACATAAAACCTGATAACTTCTATTATAAATAAGAGGAGATCTTTGAATATAGTAACTTAAAAGTCCAAATATATATGCTGTAATCAAGAATAACATCCTTCAACAATGGCTTTATTTGGGTGATTGGTAGGGACTGCATTATGTTAAGATCCTAATAATGATTAAGAAATAAGTTTCTTATCTGAAGTTAAACGGGCTCAAGGCATACATCATGGGTAGGCTGAACTAATATAATAAAAATGACAATTCTGCCTAAATAGGTCTACTTTTTCAGTGTCATACCAATCAAAGTTCCATGCCAATCAAAGTAAAAAGAAAGTATTTTATAAAACCAGAAAAAATAATAACAAAATTAATCTGGAAGAACAAAAGGTCAAACATATCAATAGAATTAGTGAAAAAATACAAAGGATGGTAGTGTAACAGTACTACATTAAAACTACATTAAAAAGTAGTAGTCATCAAAGCCATTTGCTACTGGCTAAGAAATAGAATGGTGGATCAGTGGAATGGATTATATACACACACGACTAAATAATCAAGGCCTATAGCAATCTAGTATTTGATAAACCACCAAACTCCAGCTTCTGGAAAAATAACTCACTATTTGACAAAAATTGGTGAGAAAATTAGAAAACAATATGTCAGAAACTCAGCATAGACCTACATCTCACACCCCATACCAAAATAAGGTCAAAATGAGTACATGATTTCAACATAAAGGATGATACCATAAACAAATTAGGAGAGCAAGGGATCATTTACCTATCAGAAGGTAAGGAGAAGAAAGGAATTTATGACCAAAGAAGAACTAGAAAAAATTATGAAAGGCAGTATGGACAACTTTAATTACATTAAATTAAAAAGGTTTTGTAGAAACAAAACCAACAGAAACAAGGTTAAAAGGAAAGTAAAAAGCTGGGAAAAATTTACATCAGTATTTCTGATAAAGATTTCTTCTAAAATATATAAAAAACTGTCAAATTTATAACAATACAAATCATTTTTCGATTGTTAAATGTTCAAAGGTTATGAACGCACAATTTTCAAATGGAGAAATTAAATCCATCTAAAATCATATGAAAAATACTCTAAATCACTATTGATTTGTGAAATGCAAATTCAAACAACTCTGTGATACTACTACATACTTCTCATATTGGCTAAGATGACAAAAAAATAGATAACTGTTGGTGGGGATGTGGGAAAACAGGGACATTAATGCATTGTTAGTGTGTGAAATGATCCAACCATTTTGGAGAGCAATCTGGAACTATGCCCAAAGGGCTATAAAACTGTGCATACCCTTTGACCTAGCAGTGCCACTACTGGGTCTGTATCTCAAGGAAATCATAAAGAAGGGAAAAGGAATTACATATGCAAAAAATGTTTTTATCAGCTTTTTTGTGGTAGCAAAGAATTGGAAAATGAGTAGGTACCTATCAATTGGGGAATGGTTGAATAAGTTGTAATATATGGTGTATTGTCAATAAAAATGATAAACAAGTTAATTGTAGAAAGGCTTGGGAAGATTTACATGAACTGATGCTGAATGAAACAAACATAACCAAGAATACATTGTACAACTTAATAGCAAGAATGTGATGATCATCTATGAAAGACTTGATCCTTCACTGTGGTTCAGTGCCAAAGCAATCCTAATAGACTTTGGATAGAAAATGTCATTTGTATCCAGAAAAAGAACTATGGAGATTGAATGTAAATCAATACATATTCTGTTCACTTCCTTTTTCTGTTTTTTGATCTTTCCCCTTTTGATCTGATTTTTCTCTTACAACAATATTCATAAAGAAATTTATATTTAAAAGAATGTTTTTTAAAGAGAGATAGTAAGTTGAACAAGAAAAATAGTGGTCCAAATGTGAGCTGCTTTTCTTCTAAAAATTTAAACAGGGATATATTTTAGTGCCTTTTTAATATTTAATTAAAAATTTTTAGTTTACATATGTACATTCATTTGTTTTACATATTTCCATATGAGTCAGATTGGGAGAGGAAAATAAGAACAAAAGGGAAAAACCATGAGAAAGAAAAAAAAAAAGAAAAAAAGCTAAAAATAATGTCCATTTATCTAAATTCAGTCTTCATGGGTCTCTCTCTGTGTTTTCCTCCATCCTATTTTCTCCCTTGAGTATACTTTTTTCCCTCTCTTTCTATCCTATTCTCAGTCTAGTGTTTTTCTACAACCCACCCCACCTACTACCTTATATCCTATAATCCCTCTCCCCTTCTATTACTACTTTTTTTAATCCTCTCCACTCACTACCCTATCTTCTATTAACCATTTCTCCCTTCTCTTACCTTTTCCTCTAGTGTTTTTGTCCTCTTTTCTATCCTGTCCTTCCTTTTTCTTTTCCTCTTTCTCCTTCTAATTCTTTATAGGCTTAAATATATTTCTGTACTCAATTGGATGATTAAATTATTTTATTTTAAAGCCAAAACTGATGAGATCATGCTCAGACAATGTTCATCCCTCTCCCTTCTTTTCCTTGATTGTAATAGGTATTTTGCACCTCTTCATATTAACTAATTGTCCCATTATACCTCCCCTTTGTTTTTGTTTTTCAAATACAGATCTTTTCCCAGCCCCAAATGTCTTTTTCTTTGATATCATCACATTAAGGACCATTCACAACCATACTCAGTCCATAAGATGCCTCCCTCTGTCTGCTCCAATGACAAAGAGAATTCTCAAGTTACAAGTATTATTTTGCCAACTAGGAGTGCAAACAGTTTAACTTTAAATGTATATTTTCTTTCTGTTTACCTTTCTGTGGTTCTTGAAGTCCTGTGGTTAAATTTTTTGTTTAGTTCTGATTTTTCAATAGAAATGCCTTAAAATCTCTTAATTCATTGAATCTCTATCTCCTCTCCAAAAAAGATGATGCTGAATCTTGCTGGATAATTGATTCTTGGTTGTAACTCCAATTCCTTTGCCTTTTCTGAACTATGGTATTCCATATCCTCTGAACATTTATTTGAGAAGATGCCAGATCCTGGGTAATACTGACTGTGACTCCTTAATATTTGAATTGTTTTTGTCTGTCAGCTTGCAGTATTTTTTTCCTTGAGATTCTAATTTTGGAGTTTCACAATAATGTCCCTTGGGGTTTTCCTTGTGGGATCTCTTTCCAAAGGTGATTGAAGAATTCTTTCAATCATTAAATTCCCCTCTGAATTGGGGCAGTTTTCCTTAAGGACTTCTTGTAGAATGCTATTCAGGCTCTTTCTCTTTCTTTCTTTCTTTCTTTCTTTCTTCCTTTCTTTCTTTCTTTCTCTCTGGCATTTAAGTGACTTGCACAAGGTCACACAGCAAGGAAGTGTTAAGTGTCTGAGGCCAGATTTGAACTCAGGTCCTCCTAACTTCAGGGCTGGCACTCTATCCATTGCATTACTTAGCTGCCCCAAGCCAATAATCTTTCAATTGTCTCTTCTGAAACTATTTTCGAGGTTGACATTTTACATTTTCTTCCATTTTTTTTCATTCATTTTAGTTTGTTTGACTTTTATTTTGTTTGACTGATTCTTGCTATTTCAAAAAGTCACTAGCTTCTATTTGTTCTATTTTTTAAATTGTGATTTTCTTCGATTATTCTTTGTATCTCTTTTTCCATTTGGTTTATTCCACTATTTAAGGAGTTGTTTTCTTCAGACAATTTTTTTCCTTCCTGTTCCAAACTGTTGACTGTCTCATGCATACCTCTCATTTCCTTTCTATTTTTTTCTTTTACCTCTCTTATTTGCCTTTTGAAGTCTTGCATGAGCATTTCCAAGAAGCCTCTTTGGGCTTGACATCAATTTATATCAGTTTTTGAGATTTCTTCTGTGGACATTCTGTCTTTGTCTGAATTTGTGTTTTGATCTGCCTTGTCACTATAGTAACTTTCTGTGGTCAAGGTTCTTTTCTGTATCTTGCTCATTTTTTTTTTCCTTTTCTTTTGGTATTTCCTCTTTTGTTACTTTAAAGGTGGAGCTTTGCTCCTAGGCTCTTTCCCAAGCTTCCTATGTAGCTCTGAGACTTGCTTTAAGAACAGGGGCCCCTTTTGTTTGTAGGGAATAGCTCTGCCTGATCAGTTCAGGTTAGAGCCTGGTTTCCCCAGAATTTGCCTTCTGAGCTGGCACTGGAAGCTACCCCTCGGATTTGATCCTCTACTGAGCTAGGATTGACGGTTTTAGTTGGTGATTTACTGTGAGTAAGACTCTCTCACTGGCTTTCTCAGAGTCTATTTGACCTGAGTTGAATCCCTTTTTCACCCAAGGGAGACTGACCTTTCTTGAAATTGTTTCACTCTGTCTTGAACTGGAGAGAGAGGTTTCATTTTGCCACTCTCTGGTCAGATTCTTGGTTTCATATGGTTTTGGAGGGAAACTGGGAGAACTTGAGCAACTTCCTGGTTTTACTCTGCTATTTTGGCTCCACTCCCCAAATTCCAATGGATATCTCTCTGGATATGGATGGCATTTTCCATCAAAAGTTTATTGGATCACTGAATTAGTGAGAAGAATTAAGTTTATAATAGCTGACTATCACACAGTCTTCTTGTTGCTGAGTTGCGTGCTTGATTCTGCTTGCTTCACTTAGCATCAATTCATGTAAATCTTTCCAGGTGGAAATCACTTTTTTTAAAATGAAGGAAACAGAAATGCAAAGAGAAAAACTTGGAAAAATTTAAGCACTTTAATTCATCCAATGAAAAACCTTGTCACTAGATAATAAAATGCTGCAGAAGAATATAATTCTATACTTGTGTTTTACTATGCATATCAAATATTATCTTTCATGTTTACATTAAGGATATATATATATATATAATTTTTGAAAATGAAATATTTGTATATATAAGGTAGAGATAATAATCTAGATAATGTAAATTACAATCAACGGGCTAAACAGAAATATGGTAATACTTTCCACAGAAATAAGACAGTTTGGAGAAGGGGTGGATTTATTGTATAGGTGGGGATATAATAAGTTCTTTTTTGGGAATGCTGATTTTGTGATTACAATGGTACTTCTGTATTGTGGTGATATTCAACATTGAATACCTTATTATTAATATAAGTGTTGGTGATATGCAATAAATATTTGTCTTATGGATGTAGCCTATATATCTGGAATTCACCAATATAGATAGAAACCATTGTACCTATTTGAAGTGATTAGAACATAGCGAATTTCTGGTTGAGGATTCACTAATTTCAGTAATTCTTTCTTCAAAGCATCTGTAGCCCATGGCCCATTGCATCAAATATTGCTTTAGCCCATACCTATGTGAGTACCTTAACATCTCTGCTACTTTTCATTTTCCTTTCATGTCACCTTCCTTCACTAGAATGTAAGCTCCTTAAAGAGAAGAGTACCTTTACTTTTCTTTATATTTGTATACTCAGTGCTTAATATAATACCTGACACATAGCTATCAAAATAGCATGGAGAAAATGTCCAAAAGTCCAACTTTGGAGACTATTTACACTTAATATGTTTGAGACCTAAGATGATTTTCTAATGGAAACTAAGGAATGGTTAGAGAGCTAAGAAGAAATCTAAGAAAAAAGAGAGGCTCACATCAGACAAGCCAAAGGAACTAAGTAAAGAAGGAGGAGGTAGCCATTAATTTAAAAACTATAGATAAGTCAAGTAGAGGAAAGATTTTTATCAGATAGTAAAAAAGAGCATTGTAAATTTTGAACAAAGCAATTTTAGTTGAAGATCTGAAATCAACTTCCTCTTAATGCTTTGATGTTTACTTCAATCCCAACATGGATTTCTTTTGTTTACATTTGATCTTATCTAGTCCTTTTTTCTGACTTTTGAAATGTCATACCAATGTCCATATATAATCTTGATAGGAAGTATTTTCTAAATATGAGGATTCTGTTGTCATTTATGATGAAAATGAATCGTTATAGACATACATGTTGTTGTTGTTGTTGGGAGTCTTTGGGTATGTGGTTATGGCTTAGGCCAATCTCATATCAAATTATGTGTAAAAATGATTTTGCTTCCAATGCTTTTAGTTTAGTTCTTTTCAGATGTTCTACTATACACCAGGTTTCCTATAACAATTTTAAAAATAATTTGGATCATTCTGTTTGATAAGGAGGTCAAGTGGCTGATTCTTTCATTAGTTGAAGAATGGAGGCAGTTCATTTAATGATATCTCTGTATATTAATGTCAACCATGGAATGAAATAAGCTGTCTTAGGCTAGCGAAAAATAATTTCCCAGTGTCATGGAGATGGCCTACAAAAAGGTCACAATGAAGAAAGGTTCTAAATTTTTTTGCTAAAACAAAATGAGAAAACACAAGGAACAAGTTGCTGAATGGAAATGTTTAATGGTATCTACCTGGAAATGGAAATCAAGGAATTAGTCTATTTGTAGATTCTCAACTCTCATTCCTTGAAATATCATAAAGAGCAATATTTAAAAAGACTAATATTAACTTATTTCTAGCTTTTATACTTAAAAGTTGCAGGGAATCAATAGGTAAATATATTCCATGGCAGGAACATGGAGATGGTAGAGTTATGGTGGTATTTGAGCTCGCAAGACACATTCTAGGAAATTGTAGAAGAAATCTTTTTGAAAGTATTGACAGACAAAGAATGATAAAAGCATTGGATACCCATAAACAATTATTCAATGTATAAACACTTTTAAGGTGCCCACTATGTACCAAATGGGATACCTATATGGATAGAGCAATGAACTTAAAATTATAAAGTCTTATCTTTAAGAGTTCAAATCTGGGACTTCCGGCCAAGATGGTGGAGAGGAGGCACACAGCTATGTAAGCTCCGTGTTTTCTCTTAGAATCCATTTCATTACAAGCCTCTGAATTAATGCTTGATTGAAAAAAAACCCCACAAATAGTTACCAAGAGAAGACATCCTTGAAATTCGCCAGGAAAGGTCTGTTTTTGCTCGAGGGCAGGACGGTTTTAGATCGGGCACAGGCTGAGGGTAGAAAGTGGCAGTGAGAGCATGGCAGGCAGCTCACAGCCAAGCAGACCAGAGTGGGGTGGGGTGTGATCTCTGCCATCTCTGCGGGGGGAGCTTTGCTACAGGATGGATACTTTGCTCTGGTAGCAAGTCAGTAGCCCAGCAGAGAAGCTAAAAACACTGGGGGGTGAAAAATATAACCACAAACAGCTGGAGTCTCTTGGGACCTGGCCCCCTTCCCCACAGTGTCCCAGCACGCTCTCAGAGTCTCAGAGTGCAGGCGCAGCACAGTCCCGCTAGTACCTCGCTGCTGCTTCAGCAGTCTGTAAAGGAAGCTTGGTAATACCACCCAGCCCCTCCCCCCAAAAAAGTAGACTTCATTTAGGGGTTTTTTCTTTTTTTTTTCCTTTGCTAGTTTGTCTTTGATTCTTTGACAAAATGAGCAAAAAGTTGAAAAGGACCTTAACCCTTGACAGCTTCTATGGATAGAGAGCAGACTCTAAACCCTGAGGAGACTAAAAACAGACTGTCTCCAGGTGAATCCCCAAAGGAGGAGATCATCTGTTCCTCAGCACAGATGAATCTCATAGAAGAAATTAAAAAGGCTCTCACAAGGGAGCTAGAAGAAAAATGGGAAAAGGAGAGGGAGGCTTGGCAAGAGATTCTGGAGAAGTCATCCCACTCATTTAAAGATAGAGTGGATAAATAAATCAAATCCTTGAAAAATAGGATTAGTGAACTGGAAACAGAAAATAGCTCTCTAAAAAATTAAATTGGCAAAATGGAAAAAAATTCCATAGAACAAAAGAACTCAATTGGACAATTAGAAAAAGATATTAAAAAAGTGAGTGAAGAAAATACTTCATTGAAAATCAGAATCGAACAAATGGAATTGAATGACTCGAGGAGACAAGAAGAATCAGTCAAGCAAAACCAAAAAAATCAAACAATGGAAAAGAATGTGAAATACCTTCTTGGGAAAACAGACCTGGAAAATAGATCCAGGAGAGACAATCTGAGAATTATTGGACTCCCAGAAAAGTATGATGAAAAAAAGATCCTGGACACTATTTTCCAGGAAATTATCAATGAGAACTGCCCAGAAATCATAGAAACAGAGGGTAAAATAGACATTGAAAGAATTCATCAATCACCTACTGAAAGGGATCCTAACATCAAAATACCAAGAAATATAATGGCCAAATGACAGAACCCTCAGATGAAGGAAAAAAATACTGCAAGCGGCTAGAAAAACCCAATTCAAATATAGAGGAGCCACAATAAGGATTACCCAGGATCTAGCAAAGTCCACATTAAAAGATCGAAAGGACTGAAATATGATATTCTGAAAGGCTAAGGAACTTGGTATGCAACCAAAAATAACTTACTCAGCTAGAATGAGCATCAACATGTTGAGGCTAGCTCCATAAAAAAGAAGTGCAAGTGGGGATCCTGGAGCTAGCTGGCTTTGAGAGGTAACCTTAACCTGAACCATGGGAACTTTCATCTCCTGGACAGCATGGGGATGTAAGGGTCTTTGTCTGGGAACACTGTGGGAACCTCAGCTAATTAGGAAAACCAGGCTCAGATATGCTGCTGAGATACTGCCATGAGTGAGGAGGAAACAGCAGGTCAGGTGAGTGCAGAAGCAGTGAGGCAGGGATTGCTGCTGACCACAGGTATTTGCAGGAAGGTAGAACTTTTGGTTTGGGGTTCAAGAATAGAGGTAAGAATGGAGGTGAAACTAAACTAGAGGCACCATTCCCTTCACCCCCAAATTAAAGATTCTTACACTAATAGTTCTCATTTAAAAAATGAATTGGAAAAGAAGAAAGAACCAATTGTAGAAATTTATTAGGGTAATAAGAGAAGACTAAAGTTCTTCAGAGGTAGTCACTGACGTAAAAAATAAGCCTACTCTATCCAAAAATTTTAAATGTTAAATAACTACCTGTCCAGAATGAATTTATAGAATTGAAATAGATGTTAAAAATGAGAAATTGAGGACTATATATATTATGTATGTGTACATACACACTCACACACACATACACATATATTTGAACAATCTAAGTAAAACATGGAGATAATGAAAAAAAAATTTAACTTTTTTAGAACTTTTTTGAAAAGGAGATACTGAGCCTTAAAGAAGAAAATAATTCTACAAAAATTAGATTTAGGCTGGGGAAGCTAGTGAAGCTAGAAGACCAAGAAATAACAAGAAAACATATGAAGAATGAAAAATTAAAAGAGAATATGAGACATAAGAAAAGGGATAAATCAGGAGAAGAGATCAAATAGAGAAAATATGAAAATAATTGGATTCTCTGAAAGTTATGATCAAAAATTATCTTGACATGATACAGGAAATAATAAAAAAAAATTGTCCTGAAGTGATAGAGCAAGAGAGGAAAGAAGGAATGTAAATTTGAATTTTTAAAAATAGTTCTGAATTTCAATTTTGAATCAAGTACAAAAAATGATTACACTTACTCCAACTTGCCATTATGTTAACAGAAGTCAGTTTGAAACAAAAGCATTTATTTAACAAAATAATTTTAAAAGTAATTATGCTGCTTTGTGTTTACAAAAAAGTGAGAAATGTGATGGTTGAAAGAAAACTGTAACATATGAATAATATTTTGTTATTAGGAATAGTAAATATAATAATCTAGTGGAATATGATGTGTTTTATATGACAGATATTGGGTTTAAACAATAAGAATTGAAATGACAAATATGATATCAATGAAAAAAGGAAATACAACTCTGAATAAGTGAAAACCTTATGATCTTGACAAAGAATAAATGATGCATAAAAAGTTGGAAAATTATTAGAGCAGAATGCTATGCAATTTTCTAGTATTACTGTTTCAGGAGTTTTTGCTTAATTTCCTTTTTTACATTGTAGGATTTTAGCCTTTGAGGAGGCAGACATATGGAATAGACCAAACTTTTCAGAAAATAAGTTCAATTTAAAGACAAATGACATCAATAAAGTAGATTTTAACATCAGGGAAACAATAGCAAAGTATTATATATTAATAAGAAGAAAAATCATGTCATTATATCAAGGGATGCTTGATTTTGTTTGTTTTTATTGTGATCCAATGGGAATGATTTGGTCAAGATCACACACATTTGTCTGAGATCAAATTTGAATGCAGGTCCTCCTGACTCCAGGATCTGTGCTTTATCCCCTGCATCATCTAGCTGACCTGTCTAAGCTTGTTTTTTTTTTTTTCTTGGTTGTTGTTGTTGTTGTTTTTTTGTTTTTTGTTTGTTTTGTTTTGTTTTACAAAATGAGATACCTTTTTCTTTTTAAAACTCCAAAAATAAACATGAATAAATGAATATTTCCTTAATACCATGAAAGTATGTATATAATAGCAAAGTCAGTATTACATAAAATAGAGATAAACTAAAGACCTTTCCGATAAAATTATGTATAAGGCAAGAATGACAATAATCACAACCATTCTTTCATGGAGTTTTTGGAACATTAATTAGATCCTTTTCCATGGGATGGAATATCTCATTGCATATGCCCAGCATGAAAGTATGGCTTTCTGTTGGAGTCTTCTTGGTGTCTTATGTCTTTGGAAATCAGAACAGAATTGGGATCTGTTCTGAGCAGGTCAAAATTCTGGGGATAGTGACTAATAAGGATAAATGTGTAATCTAATGTATCTAAAAGTGTGATTATTAATAACTATCTGTTTTATCCCAATATATCTATAGCGAAAGAAGGAGAACTTTCACAGAAACAACATTTCTGATTGTTTGTGTGCTTGCATCTGCATGTGTGTGTACATTTTCATTGTTGGTATACCTCATGCATTATTTATAGCACTTTAATCAAATAACTAGAGAGAAATGACAATATTCATATTACATTGTTATAAAGTATCTGCTAGCTCCCAGAAGAGTCTTAGGGTCAGCTAGAGTCAGAGTAAATCAAAGTCTTTAGGGGAAAAAGTGAAGGAGGCAGGCAAGCTGCTATGCAGCTTGCCAAAGATGTATCCTGGATTCTGGAGTCTCCTCCTCATCCTACATCCAAGTGACTCTGACTTCTCTCCCTCTAACTTGTCTCTCTCTCCTTGCCCACAATTATCTTACTATCAAACATTCAGCAAGCACCAATGGTGAGGAGAGCTATCATCCAAATATATGCTAATAGAGCCATTGCCTCACATCAAATAGGTAGCCTTAAGTGCTCTCTTGTCTGATTCAGAGTTTCGGCCCCCTATACATTGTCAAAATACTGGATAAAAAAAAATGAAAACAATCCATATTTAAACAATGTTGATTTTCCCTAATTGAAAAATCTCTTGTTCTTTAATTTCAGAGAAACTGTCCTATCTTGTTTATTCTACTATCTCCTTAAGCATTTTAATTGGAAAATTTTCCTCCTCTAAATTTATTTGCTGATTATTTTTCCTAGTTATTCTCCCAGTTTTTTCTTTTCTTTTATATTATTATTCTTGCTTATCTAATGCCCACTATTTAAATTCTGATCATCATACAGAGCAACCAATCAATCATCCAAGCATCAATCAATTATTCAATATTTATTTGCTTCAGTTGCTAACTAACCTTACACACTGAATGGGTATAGCTTCAGTCAAAGTGAGAACTATAGAAAATTGTAGTTTAAAAAGTCCAAGGGTCTCTCTCTAGTCATTGTGATCTATATCTGGCCACTGGACCCAAATGATTCTGAAGGGAAGCAGATGACCTTGCACAGCCCTTCTTCACTTAAACCCAATTCACTTGCATATCATGGCATTACCTCTCTGATGTCATGGTCTTCTTCTAGAATAAAGGACAAACAACAATAACAACAATTAGTGTTTATAAAGTGGCTTCTATGATTCAGATACAATGGTAGGCTCTGGATATAAGAGAAAAAAAGGGGAAAAAAACCTTTCTAGAATCTCATATTGTATTGCAATAGAATAAGTATAACATGAATATGGGTATTTGTATTTATATATACATATATATGTATACATTTACATACAAAAAATACACAGTAGAAAAAATTCTTAAATGTTCATTTTTTCAAGAAATTTTCAGAAGTATAATTTAATTTGGAACATTATGCTTCAAGGAACCATTTTAAAATATTTTATGTTGAGCCATTTATTAAGATGTAAAGCTGGAAAAGTACATATTTGTTATTCCATTTGAACCTGGATAATAATACTTAGAAATTATATAAAGTTTTTAATATTTGGGACACTTTAAAACCATTAATTAATCATGTAGAGAGTATTGGCTCACCTCCCTATTATGTTCAATCTAAGTGCTCTAGGCAATTCAGTCATATAATCTTACCCTTTGAAGAGCAATTAAAAATGTTTTCATTTGGCTAGCAAGTTAGCACTACCTTCTAAACTGAATAATAGTTTAAAATTTGAAGGGTGAAATTTTATGTGGAATTGAGTATTGAAGAAGCACACAATGGAGTGCTGTAAAATTTGATATTTGCTTGGTTTTCTTTATTTCATATACTTAGTATTTGAAGGTAGAATCACAGAACTCTAAAATTAGAAAGGCATTTAGTCAAACCTATCAAACTCTCACTAGAGGGCAGTGAGAGAAGAAAATTCTATTGTAGCTCATGTTCCAATAAGGGATAATGTTTTATAGAATTTGTTGGGTTTTTTAAAGATATGTTTGTGAATGTATTAGATCTAGCAACATAATAAAATGGTTATTATTGTGTGTATCTTCAATATATTTTTTCTTTCTTTTATATATTTAAACATGCACTTTGATTTTGTTTTTATATGTGTTTGTATGTCATTGTCTACTTGGACAATGCCTTGTGAAGAAAGGTGTCAGAAGTATTTTGCCTCCAAACCTAATAAGGTATGTCATATATCATCCTCATTGAGGAATAACTTGCATTCTGAGAGACATTCCATCCCTCAGATTCCGTAATTCTGGTACAGAAGAAAGACAGAGGCATATTTACTTTTATCTATTTCTTTTAACATTCATTTAAAAAAGTTCCAAATTCTTTCCCTTACTCCACTCATTGAGAAGGCAAATAATATGATAACCATTGTAAACATGAAGTCATACCAAATACATTTACTTCTTAGTCATATTATAAAGAAAACATATATTTTAAAAATGTACTTTATTTTGCACTTAGAGTTCATCAGTTTTTTCTTGGAGATAGAGAACATTTTTTTTCATAAATCTTGGAATTGCCTCAGATTTTTGTGTTAATCAAAATAGCTAAGAAAAGGATTAATTTCAGGTAGATAATTTTAAAAATTCTGTTTTTGTGGAATCTTGATATGGCTATGTGATGTTGACAAGTTATTTTCTCTTTTGTGGCTAAATTTTCCTTTTATCATCTTTAATCATGCTCTCATATCAACTCTTACTGGAATAAATATGCTTTATTAAAATGTATGCAAGGTAATTGTACTCAATGTATTCCTTGGCATATGACAATCCTATAATGACTATAATGACATAAAGGCGTTCTCCAAGTTTCCTATCCTTTTACTTTGTCAGAGGAAGAGTCATTTTACCACTTCCTTAATTTTCAGAGAAATTAAATTATTCTTAAAACAAGCCAAAACATATATCAAATGTTGCACCTTCTGGAGAATGAAACTGGCAGTAGATGTATGATTTTGACATATTTGAAATTTATTTTAAATTTTAAATTAACTGTCATGTTCTGTAAGTTACCCTAAGATTCAATTGGTACCTTGAATGACCATGCAAAATGTTAAGATTTGTTCTGTGATCTTTGAAGATGTCAAATCCTAAGCACAATATGAGAGAGAATATGAGATTGGGATGGAAGAAAATAAAATCATTTCTAATTCTCATAATTTCACTCACAATTACCTTGTGTGTTTTATTTTATATTATAGTATCTTATTTTTCCCAATTAAAAGTAAACATAATTTTAGCATACATTTTTACAAGATTTTGTGTTCCAAATTTTCATCCCTCCCTGCCCTCCCCTCTTAAAATAGATGATGCAATATAGCTTATAAATGTGCTATTATATAGAACATATTTCTATATTAATCACAGTAGTTGAAGGAGAAATAGACCAAAAGGGGGGAAGCACATTAAAAATTAAAAAATATATATGATTCAATTTGCATTCAGAGTCTATCATTTCTTTAACTGGATATTAAAACTGCACTTTCCTTTGTGAATCCTTTGTACTTATCTTGGATTATTGTCATTCCATAGTAGCTGAGTCATTCATAGTTGATCAACACAAAATGCTATTCATACTGTAATCAATATTGTCCTAATTCTGCTCATTTCACTTTGCATTAGTTGGTGCAAATCTTTCCATGGTTTTCTGAAATCTTCTGGGTGATCATTTCTTGCACATTACTATTCTATTACATTTATATATCAAAACTAAATTGGTGGCCATCTCCTCTGTTTTCCAATATCTTGCCAACATAAAAAGGGCTTTGATAAATATTTTTGAGCAGATCGGCCATTTTCCTCTTTGGGATACAAACTTAATAATGTTATCGTTGGATCAAAGAATATGCATGATTTGGTTGTTCTCTCAGTATAATTCCAAATTGACCTTCAGAATATTAGATCAGTTCCCAACTTCACCAACAGTGTATTAATATCCTGATTTTCCCACATCCTTTCCAACATTTGTCATTTTCATTTTTTTTTTGTCATATTAGTCAATATGATATGTTGGTGGTGGTACTTCGGCTGTGTTTTAATTTGCATTTTTCTAATTTAAAGTGATTTAGAGCACTTCATCATATAACTATAGATTTGGTTTCTTTATATAAAAACTGTCTGGTCATATCCTTTGACCATTTATTAAATGGGGAATGGCTTGAATTTTTTTCTATTTGTTTTGCTTTTTAATTTTTAAAATTTATACATTATTATTATACATTGCTTTATGAACTATGCTGGGAGAGGAAAATCACAGCAAAAGGGAAAACCCTTGAGAAAGAAAAAAAAACAGAAAAAAAGTAAAATTAGCATGTGTTGCTTTACATTTAATCTCCGTAGTTCTTTTTCCAGATCAGATGGCATTTTATATTAAAAAATTTATTGGGATTGCATGGGATCACTAAACTATTGAAGTCTTTCATAGTTGATCATTGAACATTTTTGCTGTTATTGTGTGCAATATATTCCTGGTTCTGCTTGTTTTGCTCAGCATCAATCCATGTAAATATTTCCAAACATTTCTACAATTAGCTTGTTCACCATTTTTAATGGAAAAATAATATTTCATTACCTTTATATGCCACATCTTGGTTAGCCATTTCCCAATTAATGGGCATCTATCTATTACTTTGCTCCCACAAAAAGAACTGCTACAAACATTTTTGCACATGTAGGTCTTTTTCCCTTCATGATTTTCTTGGAATACAGATGTACTAATGGCACTATTTCATCAAAGTGGTATGCACACAGTTTTATAATCCTTTGGGTATAATTCCAAATTGCTCTCCAGAAAGATTGGATCATTTCACAATCCCATAAATAATGCATTAGTGTCCCAGTTTTCCCAATTCCCTTCCTTACTTATCATTATCTTTTCCTGTCATCTTAGCCTATGTGAGAGTTATGAGGTGAAACCTCAGAGTTGTTTTACTTTGCATTTCTCTAATCAATAATGATTTAGAGCATTTTTTCATATGACTACAGATGGCTTGAATTTTTTCATCTGAAAATTATCTGTTCATATCTTTTGATTTTTTATCAACTGGGGAATGGCTTGTATTCATATAAATTTGACATCTTTTTATATATTTTAGGAATGAGACCTTTATCAGAAGCTTTGTGCTTCCCTTTTAATCTTGTTTTGTTGGTTCTTTTTGTAAAAAATCTTTTTAATTTAATGTAATCAAAGTTGTACATTTTGTCCTTCATAATGTTCTCTAGTTCTTTTTGGTCACAAATTCCTCCCTTCTCCAAAGATCTGGTAGGTAGCTTACCACTAACTCTCCTAATTTGCTTATGGTATCACCTGTTCTGCTCAAATCATGTAACCATTTTGAACATTTTTTGGTGGTGTGAGATGTCAGTCCATCCTGAGTTTCTGACATTATTTTCCAATTCTCCCTGTAACTTTTGTCTAATAGTGATTTCTTATCTCAGAAGCTGGAATTTGGGGGTTTATCAAATATTAATTATTATAGACCTTGATCATTGTGTCTTGTGTTTCTAATCTATTCCACTGATTCACTCACTGTTTCTTAGCCAGTACCAAATAGTTTTGATGAGTGCTGCTTCATAGTTTTTTTTTTTTTTTTAAGTTTGGTTTTAAGTTTGGTACTGCTAATTCATCATCTTTTGAGGGTTTTTTTTTTGTTATTAAATCCCTTGATATTCTTGACCTTTTGTTCTTTTGTTTTTTTAATAACTTTTTATTGACAGAACCCCTAGGCCAGGGTAATTTTTACAGCATTATTCCTTGCACTCACTTCTGTTCCGATTTTCCTCCTCCCTCACTCCACCCCCTCCCCCAGATGGCAAGCAGTCCTTTACATGTTAAATAGGTTACAGCATAACCTAGATACAATATATGTGTGCAGAACCAAACAGTTTTCTTGTTGTAGAAGGAGAATTGGATTCAGAAGGTATAAATAACCTGGGAAGAAAAACAAAAAATGCAAGCAGTTTATATTCATTTCCCAGTGATCTTTCTTTGGGTGTAGCTGCTTCTGTTCATCCTTGATCAGTTGAAACTGAATTAGCTCTCTTTATCGAAGAGATCCACTTCCATCAGAATACATCCTCAAACAGTATCGTTGTTGAGGTATATAATGATCTCCTGGTTCTGCTTATTTCACTTAGCATCAGTTCATGTAAATCTCACCAGTCCTCTCTGTATTCATCCTGCTGGTCATTTCTTACAGAACAATAATATTCCATAACGTTCATATACCACAGTTTACTCAACCATTCTCCAATTGATGGGCATCCATTCATTTTCCAGCTTCTAGCCACTACAAACAGGGCTGCCACAAACATTTTGGCACATACAGGTCCCTTTCCCTTCTTTAGTATCTCCTTGGGATAAAAGCCCAATAGAAACACTGCTGGATCAAAGGGTATGCACATACCCTTTTTGAGCATAGTTCCAAATTGCTCTCCAGAATGGCTGGATGTGTTCACAATTCCACCAACAATGTATCAGAGTCCCTGTTTTCCCACTTCCCCTCCAGCAATCCGCATTATCTTTCCCTGTCATTCTAGCTAATCTGACAGGTATGTAGTGGTATCTCAGAGTTGTCTTAATTTGCATTTCTCTGATTAATAATGATTTGGAGCATCTTTTCATATAGTTAGAAATATTTTTAATTTCTTCGTCTGAGAATTGTCTGTTCATATCCTTTGACCATTTATCAATTGGAGAATGGTTTGATTTCTTATAAATTAGAGTCAATTCTCTATATATTTTGGAAATGAGGCCTTTATCAGAACCTTTGACTGTAAAAATGTTTTCCCAGTTTATTGTTTCCCTTGTAATCTTGTTTGCATTTGTTTTGTTTGTGGAAAAACTTTTCAATTTGATATCATCAAAATTTTCTATGTTGTGGTCAATGGTGATCTCTGGTTCTTCTTTGGTCATAAATTCCTCCCTCATCTACAGGTCTGAGAGGAAAACTATCCTATGCTCTTTGGATTTATTTATAATCTCATTCTTTATGCCTAGGTCATGAACCCATTTTGACCTTATCTTGGTGTACAGTGTTAAGTGTGGGTCAATGCCTAGTTTCTGCTATACTAATTTCCAATTTTCCCAGCAATTTTTTTTCAAATAATGTGTTCTTATCCCCAAAACTGGGAACTTTGGGTTTGTCAAACACTATATTATTAAAATTATGCTGTTTTGTCCTTTGAACCTAACCTATTCCATTGATCAACTAGTCTATTTCTTAGCCAATACTAGATGATTTTAGTAACTGCTGCTTTATAATGTAATTTTAGATCTGGTACAGCTAGGCCACCTTCATTTGATTTTTTTTCATTAATTTCCTTGAAATTCTTGACCTTTTGTTTTTCCATATGAACTTTGTTGTTATTTTTTCTGGGTCATCAAAGTAGTTTTTTTGGGGAGTCTGATTGGTGTAACGCTAAATAAATAGATTAGTTTAGGTAGTATTGTCATCTTTATTATATTTGCTCACCCAATCCAAGAGCATTTAATATTTTTCCAGTTGGATAGATCAGACTTAATTTTTGTGGAAAGTGTTTTGTAATTTTGCTCATAAAGTTTCTGATTTTCCCTTGGCAGATAGATTCCTAAATATTTTATACAATCAATAGGTACTTTAAATGGAATTTCTCTTTGTAACTTTAACTGTTGCATTTTGTTAGTGATATATAAGAATGCTGATGACTTTTGTGGGTTTATTTTGTATCCTGCAACTTTGCTAAAGGTGTGGATTGTTACTACTACCTTTTTAGTAGAATCTCTGGGGTTCTTTAAGTATACCATCATATCATCAGCAAAGAGTGATAATTTGGTTTCCTCGTTGCCTATTCTTATTCCTTTAATCTCTTTCTCAACTCTTATTGCCAAAGCTAGAATTTCTAATACAATATTAAATAGTAACGGTGATAGTGGGCAACCTTGTTTCACTCTGGATCTTATTGGGAATGGTTGCAGTTTGTCCCCATTATGTATCATGCTTGCTGCTGGTTTTAAATAGATGCTACTGATTATTTTAAGGAAAAGTCCATTTATTCCTATACTCTCAAGAGTTTTTAATAGGAATGGATGTTGGATTTTATAAAAAGCTTTTTCTGCATCTATTGAGATGATCATATGGTTTTTGTTAATATGATTATTAATGTGGCCAATTATACTGATAGTTTTCCTAATATTGAACCAACCCTGCATTCCTGGTATAAATCCTACTTGATCCTGGTGTATTATCCTGGGGATGATTTTCTGTAGTCTTTTTGCTAATATCTTATTTAAGATTTTAGCATCAATATTCATTAGGGAGATTAGTCTATAATTTTCTTTCTCTGTTTTCACCCTACCTGGTTTAGGTATCACTACCATGTCTGTGTCATAAAAGGAATTTGGTATGACTCCTTCATTCCCTATTTTTTTCAAATAGTTTCTAGACCATTGGGGGTACTTATTCTTTAAATGTTTGGTAGAATTCACATGTAAATCCATCTGGTCCTGGGGATTTTTTCATTAGGGAGTTGATTAAGAGCTTGTTCTATTTCTTTTTCTGAAATGGGACTATTCAAGCAATTTACTTCCTCTTCTGTTAATCTGGGAAGCCTATATTTTTGGAGGTAGTCATCCATTTCACTTAGGTTATCAAATTTATTGGCATAAAGTTGGGCAAAGTAACTCCTTATTATTACTCTAATATCCTCTTCATTGGTGGTAAGTTTTTAAGACTAACAATTTGATTTTCCTCTTTCCTTTTTCTAATCAGATTTACCAAAGGTTTATCAATTGATTTTTTCATAAAACCTACTCTTAGTTTTGTTTATTAGTTCAATAGTTTTTTTTTTACTTTCTATATTATTAATTTCTCTTTTTAATTTTAGAATTTCAAGTTTAGTAATTGATTGGGAGTTTTTAATTTGGTCTTTTTCTAGCTTTTTAAGTTGCAGGCTCAATTCATTGATCTTCTCTTTCTCTATTTTATTCAAGTAAGCCTCTAAGGATATAAACTTTCCCCTTATTACCTCTTTGGCTGCATCTCATAAATTGTGATATGATGTCTCACCATTGTCATTATCTTGAGTGAAATTATTAATTGTATCCATAATTTGTTCTTTCACCCAATCATTCTTTAAGATGAGATTATTTAGTTTCCAATTACTTTTTGGTCTATTTACACCTAACTTTTTGTTGAATGTAGTTTTTATTGCATTGTGATCTGAAAAGAAAACATTTATTATTTCTGCCATTCTGCATTTAATTTTGAGGTCTTTATGTCCTAATATATGGTCAATTTTTGTGTAGGTTCCATGAACTGCTGAGAAGAAAGTATACTCCTTTCTGTCACCATTCAGTTTTCTCCAGAGATCTATCATACCTAATTTTTCTAATATTCTATTTACCTCTTTAATTTCTTTCTTATTTGTTTTGTGATTTGATTTATCTAAATCTGAGAGGGCAAGATTGAGATCTCCCACTACTATAGTTTTGCTGTCTATTTCTTCTCACAACTCTCTTAACTTCTCCTTTAGGAAGTTAGATGCTATACCACTTGGTGCATATATGTTTAATACTGATATTGCTTCATTGTCTATAGTACCCTTTAGTAAGATATAGTTTCCTTCCTTATCTCTTTTAATTAGATCAATCTTTGCTTTTGCTTGATCTGAGATAAGGATGATTACCCCTGCTTTTTTGACTATACCTGAAGCATAATATATTCTACTCCAGCCTTTTACCTTTACTCTGTATGTATCTCCCTGTTTTAAATGTGTTTCCTGTAAACAACAGATTGTAAGGTTCTGATTTTTGATCCAGTCTGCTATCTGCCTCCTCTTTATGGGAGAGTTCATCCCATTCACATTTATGGTTAAAATCACTAATTCTATATTTCCTGCCATCCTAATATCCCCAGATTATACTTTTCTTTTTCTTGTCTTCCTTCCCTTCTTCCCCAGTATTAAACTTATTGGTCCCACTTAAGTCACGCAGCTCTCCCTCTTTAGTATTCCTCCCTCCTCCCTTTGAATCCCTTCCCCTTTCTTGTACCCTTCCCTTATTACTCTTTTTCCTTCTCCCTTTTCCTTTGTTACTTTTTAATGAAGTGAGAGAAGAATCTCTGTAAAACAAATATGTCAATTATTTCCTCTTTGAGCCAACGCTGATGAGAATAGGATTCACATAATGTTCCTCCCCCTCTCTAAGTTCCCTCAAATATGATAGGTTTCCTTTGCCTCTTCAAGGGATGAAGTTTCCCTCTTTTTATCTCCCCTTTCCCCTTTTTCTGACACTATCCCATTTCCATTTCTACTTCCTTTTTTATGTTATATCGGTAAAATCAAATTATACATATGGTTTTTATGTATATCCACAACAGAAATACAGTGCTCAAGAGTTCCTTTTACCTTTTTCTACTCTCTTGAATCCTGTTGTTGGAGATCAAATTTTTTGTTTAAGTCTGGTTTTTTCCTTAGAAACAAATGGAATTCCTCTATTTCATTAAATGTCCATCTTCTTCCATGGAACAAAAATACTCAGCTTAGCTGGGTAGTTTATTCTTGGCTGCATTCCAAGCTCTTTTGCCTTTTGGAATATCTGATTCCAGGCCCTTCGATCCTTTAATGTTGAGGCAGCCCGATCTTGTGTGACCCTTATTGTGGCACCTCGGTATTTGAACTGTTTTTTTCCTGGCTGCTTGTAAATTTTTTTCTTTAGTCTAAAAATTCTGAAGTTTGGCCACAACATTCCTCAGGGTCTTTATTTTAGGGTCTTTTTCAGAAGCTGTTCGATGAATTCTTTCAACACCTATTTTACCTTCCGGTTCTATTTACTTCTGAGCAGTTCTCTTTGATGATTTCCTGTAAAATAGTATTTAGGCTCTTTTTTTCATCATAATTTTTGGGTAGTCCAATGATCCTCAAGTTATCTCTCCTAGATCTATTTTCCATGTCTGTTGCTTTCCCAAGTAAATATTTGATATTTTTTCCCAATCTTTCTTTCTTTCTTTCTTTTTTTTTTTTTTTTGGTTTTGCTTGACTGATTCTTGATGTCTCAATGAATCAGTCATTTCCATTAGTTCAGTGTTGATTTTTAGTGAGCTGTTTTCTTCATTAGCTTTTTTATTTCTTTTTGTATATGTCCAATTGAGTTGTTTTGCTCTATGGAATTTTTTTCCATTTCACTATTTTTTTTTTAGTGAGTTATTTTCTTTTTCCAATTCACAAATTCTGTTTCCCTGCACTTCTTGGGAGTTTTTTACCTTTTCCAATTCACATTTCAAGAAGTTGTTTTCTTTTTCTACTTTATCAAATTTTAGTGAGTTATATGCTTTTCTGTACTCTCTTGCATAGCTTCTCTTTCCTTTCCCCATTTTTCTTCTAGTTCTCTTTTAAGGTTTTTAATAGTCTCTTCTAGGAGAGCCTTTTGTATTGGGGACCAACCATTGTCTGGAGACTGTCTGCTATTAGTTTCTTCAGGGTTGAAAAGCTGTTCTCTTTCTGTATAGAAACTATCAATAGTTCTTTTGATTTTTTTACTCATTTTGTTAAAGCCTGTAGGGTCTACCTTCAGGGCCAGGAGGTTACCAGGTTCCTCTGCAGAGCAGTGAAAGGTGTATGGACAAGTAGCTGTCCTGCCAGCTGGCTACAAAAAGTAGCAAGGTACTGGAGTGCTCTGGGAAAGAGTTTCCCACCCAAGAGTAACTCAGGCCTGCAGGGCAGAGCTGGGAAAGTGCCCTGCAAAGAACCCCAGCTGTGTGAGATAATGACTGCCCTGGGGCTAGACACTGAGCAGTGAGAATTTCACTTCCCAAGCCAAATCCGGCCTTGGGGCTGTGGGTATTAGTGGTTGAGCAGTGAATGGATTTGTTGGGACTGGAAGTGTCTCCCTGGAAGCACAGTCTGCTGGGGAAGTTCTATTGTTCCAGGCTGAGCCCCCCCATTGTGCTGATTAGAGGCTGCCCAGGCTGTGCACCCTTGCCGTGAAATTTGTAACTGCCCCTGCAAAAGCCCCGAACTGCAGGATGTGGCTGCAGGGCTGCATTACTGTCTGCCTGAGTCACTTCCGGGTTTGAGTGGTTACAGCCAGATCTTGTTAGGTTCTGGCATTTTTTTGAGTACCCTCTGTTTTATGCTTTAATTTCTCTGCCAGTTTACTGCTTTGTAATCAATGCGCAGCAGTTAGCCTATAACAGAGTCGTCTCTATAACTTCTCTAGCCACAGAGATCACCCCTGCCCCTAGTCTGCTCAGGCCTCTAGTCTCTCGCTGCCTGTGCTAGTCTGCTCCTGGCCCCTCAGGACAAACCTTTCCTGGCGATCTTCCAAATTGACATCCGCTGGTAAATTGTAGTGCTTCTAATCTTCATGAATTTAAGCAGTGAAGAGCTATTTTTGAGGCTGAATTAAATAGTTGGTTATGAGGGGGATGAGAGGAGCTTAGAGAGTCCTGTGTGCCTTCTCAGCCATCTTGGCACCCCCTTTTGTTCTTTCAGATTAATTTTATTTTATTTTTTTTTAGTTCTATAAAATGTTTTGGCAGTTTACATTGGTATGGCACTGAACAAGTAGACCAATTTAAGGAGGATTGTCATTTTTATTATATTAACTTGGCCTACCTATGAGCAATTGATATTTTTCCAATTATTTATATCTGACTTTATTTGTGTGAGAAGTGCTTTGTAATTGTGTTCATATAGTTTTGGGGTTTGTCTTGTCAGAAAGATCCCCAAATATTTCATTTTTTTCTATAGTTATTTTAAATGGAATTTCTCTTTCAATCTCTTGTTGCTGGGCTTTGTCAGTAGTTGATAGAAATGTTGATGATTTGTGTGAATTTTTTTATCCTGAAATTTTGCTAAAGCTGTGAATTGTTTCAAGTAGGTTTTTGCATGGTTTTCTAGGATTTTCTAAGTATATCATCATAGAATCTGTAAAGAGTGATAGCTTTTCTTTTTATTGCCAATTCTAATGTCTTTATTTTTTTCCTAATATTTTATTTAAAATGTTTGCATCAATATTCATGTGGGTGATTGGTATGTAATTTTCTTTCTTTAGTACATTTTTGTATTTGTGTCATTTTTGTGCCATAGAATTTGCAAGTACTCCTTCTTTCTTTATATTTTCAAATAGTTTACATACTATAAGAATTAATTTTTCTTTCAATGTTTGGTAAAATTCTAATGTTAAGCTATATATAGATTTGATAAATCTATATGAGATTTTTTTCTTATGGAATTCATTGATGGTTTGTTCAATTTCTTTTTTTTAATGTCACTAAATACTTTTTAAAAATTATATATATAATTAAATTACATGTATATAAAACCTAAATTTTATAATTTTATATTTAATTTTATAAATATCCATCCTTCTTATTAGATTGTCAGATTGGCTGGTGTGCAATTGGGCAAAAAAGCAAATTTTTGCTTTAATTTCTTTTTCACAGGCTGTAAGTTCACTTTTCATTTTTGATGGCAGTGATTTATTTTTCTTTCCTTTTAAATAATTAAAATTTAAATAACGATTTGTCTATTTTGCTTTTTTCATAAATCTTATTTGGCCAAAATATTTTTATTAATTAGTATAATAGTTTTCTTAGTTTCAATTTTATTAATGTCTCCTTTGAGTTTCTGAATTTCTAATTTGGTATTTAATTAGGTATTTGTAAGTTCTTCTTTTTCTAGATTTCTTAATTGCATGCCCAATTCACTGATCGCCTCTTTCTCTATTTAGCCATTTAGAGATATAAAATTTCCCTTAAGAATTACATTGAGTGCATCCCATATGTTTTGGTATATTGTCTCATTATTATCATTCCTTCGGAAAAAAATTATGGATTATTTCTGTGATTTGTTGTTTGACCCACTCATTCTTTAAAATTAGATTATTTAATTTCCAATTGTAATTTTACTTATCTTTCTCTGATCCTTTATTAAATATAATGTTTATTGCAATGTGATCTGAAAAGGATTTCTGCCTCTCTACATTTGATTGTGAAATTTTTATGTCTTAATAAATGGTCAATCTTTGTGTAGATGCTATGTACTGCCAAGAAAAAAGATATATTCCTTTCTGTCTTTACCAATTTTTTTTCTGATGTCTATCGTATGTAGGTTTTCTAGGATCCTACTTTATTCCCTAGTTTCTTTACTGTTTATTTTGTACTTAAATTTGTCTGACTTTGAGGAAATTTTAGGTTCCCTACTTAATGTAGTTTTACTATCTATTTTTCCTGTACTGTTTTAATATCTTCTCTAGGAATTTGTATGCTCTACCATTGGTAGAGCATATACATTTAATATGATTATTACTTTATTGTTTATAGCAACACTTATCAAGATGTATTTTCCTTCATTATCTCTAATTAGCTCTATTTTAAATTTTGCTTTATCAAAAGCATGATAAATTCTATTCCAGCCATTTACCTTTAGTCTATTTGCATCTTTCTGTGTCAAATGTGTTTCTTTTGAACAACATATTTCAGGATTCTGTTTTTTTTTTTTAATACACTCTGATATTTGCTTCCATTTTACTGGAGAGTTCATCCCATTCACATTCATAGTTATGATTACCAAGTCTGTAATTTCCCCATCCTATTTTTCTCTTGTATAATGTTTTTCCACCCTTTCCTTAGAAGTGTTTTGCTTTTTTGATCCACTCCACCTACTACCTTATAATCATCCCTTCCCCCCCCCCCTTTTAGTAGTGTTTTGCTTTTTAAGGTAGCCATCCACTATCTTATGTTCTATCACCTCTCCCTTCTTTTCTTACATTATTTCCCCAGTGTTTCTGCCCTATCTTCTATTCAATTCTCTTCCTTTCCTTTCCTATACCCAAGTGAATGCTTAATTTATTAAAGCCAAACTTAAAGCCCAAAGTGATGAGATTAACCTTCAGACAATGCTCATCCTCTCCCCTTTCCCCCTTGATTGTAATAGGTCCTTTGAGCCTCTTGCTGTAAACTAGTTTTCCCATTATACGTATCTTTTATTGTTTCCTTTCCCTCAGTAATTCTTTTAATCTCTTTACTCTTTTGGCCAATTTTTTAATGATAATAGCTTTTTTATTTTTCAAAATACATGCAAAGATAGTTTTCAGTATTCATCTTGCAGAACCTTGTTTTCCAAATTTTTATCCTTCCCTCTCCCACTTTCCCACTCCTAGACAGCAAGTAATCCAATATAGGCTAAACATGTGCAATTATTCTAAATACATTTCCACATTTATCATGCTGCACAAAAACAAGCAGACCAAAGGGGGGAGGAGAATGAAAAAGAAAACACCGACAAACAAAAACAAAAGATGAAAATAACATATTGTGATTCACATTGGGTACCCATGGTCCTCTCTCTGATTGTGAAAGGCTCTCTCCATCACAAATCTATTGGAATTGCCCTGAATCATCTCAATGTTGAAAAGGTGTGAAGTCCATCACATTTGATAATAGCAATCTTGTTGTTGCTTTATACAGTGTTCTCTTGGTTCTACTCTTTTCCCTTAGCATCCGTTCATATGAGTCTCTTCAAACCTTTCTGAAATCAATCTGCTTATCATTATATTGATGGACATTCACTCAGTTCCCACTTCCTTGTCACTATGAAAAGGGATGCTATGCACATTTTTCCACATGTGGGTTCTTTTCCCTCTTTTATGATCTCATTTGGATACAGACCTAGAAGAGACACTGCTTGGTCAAATGCTATGCACAATTTGACAAACCTATGGACATAGTTACAAATTGCTCTCCAGAATGGTTGGATCAATTCACAACTGTATCAACAATATATTGTCCCATTTTTCTATATCCCCTCTAACATTTATGTTTTCCTTTTCCTGTCATCTTAGCCAATCTGAAACATGTGAAGTGATACTTCAGAGATATTTTATTTTGCATTTCTCTAATCAATAGTAATTTGGAGCAATTTTCATACGACTAGAAATGGCTTTAATTTCTTCACTGGAAAACTGTTTGTTCATTTCCCTTGACCATTTGTTAATTGGAGGATGGTTTGTATTCTTTTAAACTTGAGTCAATTCTCTATGTATTTTAGAAATGAACACTTTATTAGAAATCTTGGAAGTACAAAATGTTCCCCAGTATTTTGCTTCTCTTCTAATCTCGGCTGCATTTTTTTTGTTTGTTTTTGTTTTTGTTTTTTTGGGTTTTTTGGGGTACAAAATCCTTTCAATTTAATATAATCAGCATTTTCCACTTACCATTTCATAATGTTCTCTAGGGGTTCTTTTCTGCATCAAATTTTTGTATTTCTTTCTTCCTGTTACTTTTTTTATCATTTGGTAATTTTTCTTTTAAAGTATTATTTTCTTTTATATTTTTCTGCCTCTTACTATGCTATCAATTCTCTTTTCAGACTTTTCTTGTATGAATCTCTTTTATTTTCCCTCTGCCATTTGTATATTTTTAACTCTTCTAGGAATTATTGTTTGTTTTGCATTGGATCTCTATTTTTTTTTTTTTGGTTGAGGCTTTGCGGGTAGCTCTTTATCTTCAGAGTTTATGTCTTATTCTTCACTGCCTCTCTAGTACTTTTTGTTATAGAGTTGTTTTCTTCTTGTTAGCTTATTTATTCAATTTGAACTTTATTTCAATGTTGGGACCTACCAGTTTAGTGTGGGCAGGCATTGTTCCAAGAGTCAGATTTTTCATGCAGCTATTTTCAGAGCTAATTCTGGTTGTCTGCCAGTTTTCATTGCTTTCAAAATAATATGTTCTCTAAAGAAATGTGGTCATTGCTTTCCTGATCTGCCCTTTGATCTGTAACCTGATAAGATCCTCTTCCCCTGCATACATAAGAGCTGGAATACTTCAGGGGTCTGGAACTGCAACCAATGCCCCTATTCTCTTGTGATTGATCACAAATTCTCCTATTTATCCTGGAGCTTCAACTCAGAATTTTGTATAGGCCAAAGAACTTTCAAACAGTGCTCTGTTCTGGACTGTATATTGGTATAGGATTCCCTATAAAGAACACTTTCCCAAACCCTTTTAATATTTCTGTTCTAAAAGCTTCCCAAAATCTGCTGCTTCTACCATTGTCCCAATCACATATAAGACCCACTGCTGGTATTTCTTTTGCATGTGTTCTAGTACAGCTGCTACCTAAATATTAAAGACCTATCTTATTATCTATTAATTTGTCTTGAGCTGAAAAAAAGTCTCTCCCTTATGTTTTGTGTTCTGCCCTTCTAGAATACAATTTAAGGCATAATATTACAGTTGTTTGGAGGGGGATTTGGGGAGGATTTTGCCCAATTAGTGCCTCTGTTCTGTCATCTTAGTCTAATCTCTCCCTCTATTGTGAAGTAAATATGAAGTTTAATCTGATGTTAAGTGGCTAAAATAGATTAGATCCTACATAATACCCCACAAGTGGACAACTATGGTGGTTCAGGTACAAAAGAATCCTGAATGTGTTGGAATATAACAGGCTTGGCACCTGGAGTATTCAAAGTTAACATTATTATATTACATTGCACAGATTTAGTATAGATTGTCCTGAACATTTACAAAACTAACTTAAAAAAAAAAACTTTATAAACTATTGTGAAAAATTAACTTTTACCATCTCAATTAAGTTGAAAATAGTATTTTTAGACTTTACAAACTCTAAAAACAATATAAAATAACTGAATGACTAAATATCATCAAAACTCTAAATTAATAATGACAAGGAGTTTCTTATTGTAAATTCACATGCTAGTTTATATAGTCAAATTCTGTAGTATTTTAGAAATTTTAATATCTCAGACATATTGTTTTTGATAAGCACTTACAACTTTTTACAACATATATGATATAAAAGTTAAAGATGAAGAGTAGATTCAGTGAGGAAGACATGGTATCTCTGACATTTAAGAGATTCAAGTCACTTAATTGCTCTGTGACCCAAGCAAGCCTTGACCCAAGCAAACCTTTAGCATTATAATTTGCAGGCTAAATGCTGATCATTGTTAAAGGATCATTGTTACTTTTCAATGCAAATTAGCATTTTTTTTTCAAATTTATAATGATTTTCATGCAAATTTTTGTTGAAATGACAGCTCTAGAATAAAAAAAAAAAAGAAAAAACAAACCAAAATCTTATATTGAAAAGATATAAAAATAAAATCCTAGAATTCAACACTCCTAAAACAAAACTCATCACATAGTGAGTTTCTTGAGAGCAGGAACTGTCTTTTGCCTTTTTTGTGTCCCCAGATCTTACACAATGCTAGTACAGGGGTCCTCAAACTTTTTTACATAGGAGGCCAGTTCACTGTCCCTCAGACTGTTGGAGGGCGGGACTATAGTAAAAACAAAAACTTGGTTTTGTGGGCCTTTAAATAAAGAAACTTCATAGCCCTGGGTGAGGGGGATAAATGTCCTCAGCTGCTGTATTTGGCCTGCGGGCTGTAGTTTGAGGACGCCGGAATTCATAGTAGGCAGTTGGACTTTATCTATCCAATGAGCTTTTGAAACTCAAAGAAATAATTCTTATATACTGGAATCATTCAAAAGATTTCCTTATCCATAGAACTAAAGTTGGAGAGGATATTAAGATCATGTAATGCAAACCAATATTTACATGCGTGATAGATGAGGCTTGAGACATTAAGTGATTTGTCCAAATACATGGAGATAGAAGAAACAGGATTGAAACCAAATTGCTGTAATTTGAAATTTAGCTTTCTTTCTACTGTTCCATACTTAATAGTAGTAGCAGTTTGTTGACAGAAATCTCAAGCCAATTCTTGTTTCTTTGAAACTTCCCTTTGTTGATCTTTTAGGTTTTTTTTTCTTTTTTTCTTTTTCTTCTTACCAATTTAGTTGAAACACAGAAAGGAGCAAAGTGCACTAGATGGTTTCTTTCTTTCTTGCCATTTCCACTTTTCCATGCATTTACCCAGGCTCTTCCATGATACTGGGGTGTGCTTTCTTTTAAGTTTCCTTTGAAAGAGTTTTTTTGAATCATTATCTTTGTTCAAGGCTCAGCACATTTTCTGATTCCATTGTGGAACCTTCCCTGATTCACATAGGTTATTTCACTCAACTTAGGTCCTACTTAGTGGAGATAATGAATACCCTGAAGTGATGACATTATTCAAATTTTCACTGCATATTTTCATTGGGCTGGAACTAATTATCATATATCACCTAATTATAACTTTGAATGGTGCAAATTTAAATACACAGGACTACTTCTGGGCATTCATTCTTCACACTAACAGTTACCTAAATTTTCTTTTGTTTTTTATAAAAAATGAGATTCTTCTTATGGATAATCACTCAGAAGAAAAAAGTATCCAAATCACTGTTGGTCATACTGCTTGAAACTCAGGAGGTTTTAGTCATTTGTCACTGTTAAATTTAAATTCATTTCACTGATTCTAGATGAATTAGATGCATCAGGAACTTCAAATGCTTAATTCACAGTACAAGGAGAAATGCTGAACAAATTATAGATGTTCTAGAAGACATTAGGGAAAAAAATACAATAAATGAAGAAGTATAAATTTCTCCAGGCATTATGCTTATATGTCATCTTTAATTTAAAATAACTTAATTTACTTATTGTGATATAATTTTAACATTATTATCAGTGTGGATGTTCCCTTAAATGACACAGACCACAATCTACCTGATAATATTTCATTCTATGTAAGTATTCTTTTTAATGTTTTATGAATTCCACGCAAAATTTCTACCCAAAAACCTGAGGAATATGCCACTGAAGGAAAAAAAAATTGAATTTATTTATCACTCAAAAAGGAAAAAAGTCTGGACATTTCCAGAAATATCATGTCCCCAAATGAGAAGTAATGAAACAATATGCTGCAAATATCCAGAAAGAAATTTCAAGAACCAAAATCCATGGTCAAGATTAGAGTTGTCAAAAGTGTATCCAGCAGTTCAATGACAAAAAAAAAAAAAAAAAAAAAAAAAAAAAAAAAAAAAAAAAAAAACAACTCTGGAGTATGCCCTGAATCAAATTAAAATATAATTTGGAAACATTTAACAAAATAAAAAAAAAATTAAATACATAGGACATTGCATTTTAAAAGTAAGTCAGTGTTTTGTTCACAGGAGTCTTAATTATGAGTTAATTTTTCCTATTTCTATTTGAGTCTGACATCACTGGTCATAATCACAAAGACTGCAGATAGTGTTGTAAAGTTGAGAAAATAAATGACTTTTTAAAATTATAGCCTTTTATTTACAAGATATATGCATGAGTAATTTTTCAGCATTGACAATTGCCAAATCTTTCATCCATTTTTCCCCCTCCTTCTCCCCACCCCTTCCCCCAGATGGCAGGTTGACCAATACATGTTAAATATGTTAAAGTCTAAATTAAATAAAATATTAATATACATGTCCAATAGTTATTTTGCTGTACAAAAAAGAATCGGACTTTTAAATAGTATATAATTAGCCTGTGAAGGAAATCAAAAATGCAGGTGGACAAAAATAAAGGGATTGGGAATTCTATGTAGTGGTTCATACTCATCTTCCAGAGTTCTTTCGCTGTGTGTAGCTGGTTCATTTCATTACTGCTCTATTGGAACTGATTTAGTTACTCTCATTGTTGAAGATGGGCACAAACATCAGAATTGATCATCATATAGTATTGTTGTTTGTGATGACCGTGCTAGCACCCCAGACACCCGAGAATCAACCAGAGTCAGGAGAAGCAAAAGTCCCTAGTCTTTATTCTTGGTCTTAGATGCAGGTTTGAACAGGATGGAAGCAGAATCTCCGCAACTACCTTCTCCCTCATCTACCCCCAAAGACTGACTTTGGCTAGTCTTACTCCACCCCCTTGTCCCTTCTACAATCATCTGTATACAGCAATCATTTAGCCAGCACAAATAGTGGAAAGGACCATTTTCCAAGAATATGCCCATAGAATATTGTCCAATCGATAGTTAGCCTCAAGTGCTCCGTAGGTCAGGACTTTGCATTGACTCAATAGTTTCAGCCCTCTACAGTTGTTGAAGTATATAATGATTTCTTGGTCCTGTTCATTTCACTCAGTATCAGTTCATGTAAGTCTCTCCAGGCCTTTCTGAAATCATCCTGTTAGTCATTTCTTACAGAACAATAACATTCCATAATATTCATATACCACAATATATTCATCCATTATTCAATTGTTGGGCATCCACTCAGTTTCCAGTTTCTGGCCACTACAAACAGGGCTGCCACAAACATTCGTGCACATGCAGGTCTCTTTCTCTTCTTTTAAATCTTTTTGGGATAAAAGCCCAGTAGTAACACTGCTGGAGCAAAGGGTATGCACATTTTGATAACTTTTTGAGCATAGTTCCAAATTGCTCTCCAGAATGGTTGGATGTATTTACAGTTCCACCAGCAATATATCAATGTCCCTGTTTTCCCACATCCCCTCCAACATTCCGCATTATCTTTTCCTGTCATTCTACCCAGTCTGACAGGTGCGCAGCATTTCTCTAATTAATAATGACTTGAAGCATCTTTTCATATGGCTAGAAATAGTTTGAATTTCTTCATCTGAGAATTGTCTGTTCATATCCTTTGACCATTTATCAATTGGAGAATGGCTTGTTTTCTTATAAATTAAGGGTCAATTTTCTATATATTTTGGAAATGAGGCCTTTATCAGAACCTTTGACTGTAAAAGTGTTTTCCCAGTTTATTGCTTCCCTTCTATTCTTGTCTGCATTAGTTTTATTTATATAAACACTTTTCAATTTGATAAAATCAAAATTTTCTATGTTGTGATCAATAATGATCCTTAGTTAATCTTTGGTCATAAATTCCTTCCTTTTCCACACATCTGAGAGGTAAACTATCCCATGTTCCTCTAATTTGTTTATAATATCATTCTTTATGCCTAGGGCATGAACCCATTTATTTATTCATATACATATATATTATATATGTTTTAAATAGCGTTTTATTTACAAGTGATATGTATGGCTAATTTTACAGCATTGACAATTGCCAAACCTTTTGTTCCAATTTTTCCCCACCTTTCCTCCACCCCTTCCCCTAGATGGCAGGATGACCAGTAGATGTTAAATATATTAAAGTATAAATTAGATACACAATAAGTATACATGACCAAACTGTTATTTTACTGCACAAAAAGAATTGGACTCTGAAATATTGTACAATTAGCCTGTGAAGGAAATCCAAAATGCAGGCAGGCAAAAATATAGGAATTGGGAATTCAATGTAATGGTTCTTAGTCATCTCCCAGAGTTCTTTCACTGTGCATAGCTGGTTCAGTTCATTACTGCTCCATTGGAACTGATTTGGTTCATCTCATTGCTGAAGATGACCAAGTCCATCAGAATTGATCATCATATAGTATTTTTGTTGAAGTATATAATGATCTCCTGGCCCTACTTGTTTCACTCAGCATCAGTTCGTGTAAGTCTCTCCAGGCCATTCTGAAATTATCCTGTTGGTCATTTCTTACAGAACAATAATATTCCATAATATTCATATACCACAATTTATTCAGCTATTCTCCAATAGATGGGTATCTACTCAATTTCCAATTTCTGGCCACTACAAATAGGGCTGCCACAAACATTCGTGCACATACAGATCTCTTTCCCTTCCTTATGATCTCTTTGGGATATAAGCCCAATAGTAACACTGCTGGAACAAAGGGTGTGCACAGTTTAATAACTTTTTGAGCATAGTTCCAAATTGCTCTCCAGAATGGTTGGATGTATTCACAATTCCACCAACAATGTATTTAGTGTCCCTGTTTTCCCACATCCCCTCCAACATTCCACATTATCTTTCCCTGTCATTTTAGCAGTTTGACAGATGTATAGTGGTATCGTAGAGTTGTCTTACTTTGCATTTCTCTGATTAATAATGACTTGGAGCATCTTTTCATATGGCTAGAAATAGTTTCAATTTCTTCTTCTGAGAATTGTCTGTTCATATCCTTTGACCATTTATCAATTGGAGAATGGCTTGATTTCTTATAAATTAGAGTCAATTCTCTATATATTTTGGAAATGAGTCCTTTATCAGAACCTTTGTCTGCAGTAGTTTTGTTTGTACAAAACTTTTCAGTTTGATATAATCAAAATTTTCTATTTTGTGATCAGTAATGATCTCTAGTTCTTCTTTGGTCATAAATTCTTTCCTCTTCCACAGGTCTGAGAGGTAAACTATCCTGTGTTCCTCTAATTTATTTATAATCTCATTCTTTATGTTTAGGTCATGAACTCATTTTGACCTTATTTTGGTGTACGGTGTGTGGGTCAATGATTAGTTTCTGCCATTCTAGTTTCCAATTTTCCCAGCAATTTTTGTCAAACAGTAAGTTCTTATCCCAAAAGCTGGGTTCTCTGGGTTTGTCAAACACTAGATTGCTATAGTTATTGACTGTTTTGTTCCTTGAACTTAACCTATTCCACTGATCATCTACTCTATTCCTTAGCCAATACCAAATGGTTTTGGTAACTGCTGCTTTATAATATAATTCTAGATTGGATTCAGCTAGGCCACCTTCATTTGATTTTTTTTTTCATTAATTCCCTTGAAATTCTTGACCTTTTGTCTTACCATATGAACTTTGTTGTTATTTTTTCTAGGTCATTAAAGTAGTTTTTTGGGAGTCTGATTGGTATAGCTGTAAGCACATAGATTAGTTTAGGTAGTATGGTCATCTTTATTATATTTACTCTCCCAACCCAAGAGCATTTAATATTTTTCTACTTGGTTAGATCAGACTTAATTTGTGTGGAAAGCGTTTTATAGTTTTGCTCATAAAGTTTCTGATTTTCCCTTGATAGATAGATTCCTACGTATTTTATACTATCAGTAGTTACTTTAAATGGAATTTCTCTTTGTAACCCTGACTGTTGGATTTTGTTAGTGATATATAAGAATGCTGATGACTTATGTAGGTTTATTTTGTATCCTGCAACTTTGCTAAAGGTGTGGATTATTTCTAATAGCTTTTTAGTAGAATCTCTGGGGTTCTCTAAGTATACCATGCTATCATCAGCAAAGAGTGATAATTTGGTTTCTGCATTATCTGCTCTAATTTCTTTAATCTCTTTCTCAACTCTTATTGCCAAAGCTAGCATTTCTAATACAATATTGAATAATAATGGTGATAGTGGGAAACCTTATTTCACTCCTGATCTTATTAGGAATGGTTGCAGTTTATCCCCATTACATATGATGCTTACTGATTGTTTTAAATAGATATTACTGATTATTTTAAGGAAAAGTCCATTTATTCCTATGCTTTCAAGTGTTTTCAAGGAATGGATGTTGGATTTTATCAAATGCTTTTTCTGCATTTATTGAGATGATCATATGCTTTTTGTTAATTTGATTATTGATATGGCTAATTATACTAATAATTTTCCTAATATTGAAGTAGCCTTGCATTCCTGGTATAAATCTACTTGATCATAGTGTATTATCTTGGGCATGATTTTTTGTAGTCTTTTTTCTAATATTTTATTTAAGATTTTAGCATTAATATTCACTAGGGAGATTGGTCTATAATTTTCTTTCTCTGTTTTCAACCTACCTGGTTTAGGTATCAGTACCATATCTGTGTCATAAAAGGAATTTGGTAGGACTCCTTCATTCTCTATTTTTTCAAATAGTTTATATAGTATCAGAGCTAATTGTTCTTTAAATATTTGGTAGAATTCACATGTAAATACATCTGGTCCTGGGGATTTTTCTTAGTGAGTTGATTAATAAGTTGTTCTATTTCTTTTTCTGAAATGGGAATATTTAAGCAATTTATTTCCTCTTCTGTTAATCTGGGAAGCCTATATTTTTGTTAATAGTCATCCATTTCACTTAGGTTATCAAATTTATTGGCACAAAGTTGGGCAAAGTAACTCATGATTTATCTAATTTCTTCTTCATTGGTGGAAAGTTCTCCCTTTTCATTTTAAGACTAATAATTTGATTTTCCTCTGTCCTTTTTCTAATCAGATTTACCAAAGGTTTATCTATTTTATTGGTTTTTTCATAAAAAACAACTCTTAGTTTTATTTATTAGTTCAATGGTGTTTTTTTCTATATTATTAATTTATCCTTTTAATTTTAGAATTTCAAGTTTAGTATTTGATTGGGGGTTTTTTAATATGGTCTTTATCTAGATTTTTAAGTTGCAATCCTAATTCTGATTTTCTCTTTTTCTCTTTTATTCAAGTAAGCCTGTAAGGATATAAAATTTCCCCTTATTACCACTTTGGCTGCATTCCACAAATTTTGGCATGATGTCTCATTGTTGTTATTTTCTTGACTGAAATTATTGATTGTGTCTATAATTTGTTGCTTCACCCAATCATTCTTTAAGATGAGATTATTTAGTTTCCAATTACTTTTTGGTGTATTTACCCCTAATTTTTTTTGTTGAATATAGTTTTTATTTCATCGTAATATGAAAAGAAATCATGTACTATTTCTGCCTTCCTGCATTTAATTTTGAGGTTTTTATGTCCTAATGTATGGTCAATTTTGTATAGATTCCATGAACTGCTGAGAATAAATTATACTCCTACTGTTACCATTCAGTTTTCTCCAAAAATCTATCATACCTAATTTTTCTAATATTCTATTTACCTCTTTAATTTCTTTCTTATTTGTTATATGATTTGATTTATCTAATTCTGTGAGTGCAAGATTAATATCTCCCACTATTATAGTTTTGCTGTTTATTTCCTCTTGCAACTCTCTAAACTTCTCCTTTAGGAAGTTAGATGCTATACCACTTGGTGCATATGTTTAGTATTGATATTGCTTCATTGTCCATGCTACCCTTTAGTAAGATATAATTTCCTTCCTTATCTCTTTTAATTAGATCAATTTTTGCTTATACTTGATCTGAGACAAGGATGGTTACCCCTACTTTTTTGACTTCACCTGAAGCATAATAGATTCTGTTCCAGCCTTTTACCTTTACTCTGTATGTATCTCCCTGCTTTAAATGTGTTTCCTGCATACAGCATATTGTAGGGTTCTGACTTTTGATCCAGTCTGCTGTCCACCCCCTCCCCCAGTCAGCTCTGTTTGCTAGTCTCTCCTATTTCCCTGTTTACATTGATCTGCTCCGGCCCCTCAGGACAAACCTTTTCTGATGAACTTCCATGTTATCTTTGGCTGGTAAGTTGTAGTACTTCTAATCTTCGTTAGTTTTACCAGTCAATCACTATTTTTGAGGCTGAATTTAATAGTTGGTCATGAGGGTATGAGAGGAGCTTAGAAAATTGCATGTGCCCTCTACACCATTTTGGCTCCACTTCCCCACCCCAGTAGAATATATTAAAACAAATGTGGAGGAAGGGGTAAGAATAAGCATCTCATTGCTTCTTATTTGAACTAGATATAGGAGTATTGAACTTAAATATAATATAGAAGTTTATTGAATAATTAGTGAAACAGGAGGTTATAGGGAAAGGGAACCAGAGAAAAGTATAAAAAGAAGAGAATTGGGTAGAGAATATTTGGGAGGGTCTTAAATGGTTATTCAAAATAAGATTATTAAACAGGTTTAATTAACTGTTAAGTTAATAAATTAATTAATAAAATCAACACTATTATTTCATATAATTGTAGAAATAATTGATGTAGAGCATATATACTATATGGAAATCTATAACCTAAGACACACAGGTCTTAGATAAGTTCAACAGTAAATAGAAATAAAAGATAGAAATATATAAATAAAATAAAACATTGTAAAATTAAATAATTGATTCAATACCTCATAAAATAAGTTGCCAAATAATAATTTTTTTGTACTAGATAATTTTGACAGTAAAATTAGTTCATCAGAATATTAGAATAGGAATCTTAAGAGGAACATAAAAAATGGGAAGGAAGGCAGCTTACTTGTTAAAGATCCCAACTTTTGCTATAATCCAATAATCATCAAAACAAGTTGGCACTGCTTTCAAAAAGTCACTGGAAGAAATTATGTTAAAAACAATTATTTAAATACAATAGAATAAATATGTTTAGTTTTAAAAATTATTCTCATGCACATAAAATTCTGTTGTAGGTCTCTACAAGAAACACTGGGGAAATTGAATATCAGTTTAGTGTTACAAATTATGCTTAGGTAAACATCTCAGACTATATATCACAATAACTTCAAGATAAACATATGACCTTAAATAAAACTTTTAAGCAAATTAGAAAATGATGGAAGGATTGTGAAAAAGTTCTTCACTGATCAAAAAATAGAAAAAATCACATAAGAGGGGAGCAATTTCAAACAAATAAACTTAAAACGTTTTTGTACTCTCCCCTCCAAAAGGAAATTCAGCCATGGTTGTGAGAGAGGAAACTGGATACATATTAACATAAAATATTTCGGATAAGTGTTTGATGTCTAAGGTATATTAGGTAATTGATATAAAGTATGTAAGGATGAGTTTCCTAGCATATTTTTTCAATATATATGAATAGATGTTGTTCAAGGGAAGAAAATCAAACTATCAGTAACTATGTGGAAAAAAAAATTGTTCTGAACTAATGAGAAATTCCAATCATAACTGTGAGGTATCATTTTACCTCCATATTATGGATTCTATGGAAAAAATAACAATGGTTGATTTGCCATTAGAGATCAACAAATTAATGTACTCTTATTAGAGTTGTGACATGAGCTAATGATTCCAAAAGTAATTTGTAATCATGCACAATAAGTCAAATTATCCCCCCCCAAAAGATCAATACAAAAATGTTTTTGCATAATAGTATATGTTTATCAGGGCTCTTTGTGGGATGATAAGCAGAAAAAAAATGTGGAAGTGTACAAGGAAAAGCAGAAAAGGAATGCACAGTTGAAACATTTGACATATAGAGAAGTGAGAAGAGGAAAAACAAAATTCAGAAAAAAAGTAAGACAAAATGACAATATTAGTATCATCCTCTAAATTTAATTTGAGTTTAAAACCAAGCTTTATATATCATTTTAATATATGGTTCTTTTCTTCTCTAGCCTACTTTTTAAATGGAAATATTCATGTTTTTTTTTCTTTTTAATTCAAAATAAAAATAACATAAGTGAGGGAGGTTAATTTTCTCATTTCTTCTTTTGGGAAAAGCTTGGTTATTTTAATTAAAATGTCCTTTTTCTATCTGAGAAGAATAGCTTACTATCAGTTAAGATCTCAGAAGTTATTTATTCCAATCTGTATATATTTTCTTCTTATTCTTACTTTACTTTCTATCAGTTCATGTAAATTTCTCCTATTTCTCTGGCTTTCATATGCATATTTTTATTCAATATTAATATTTGTAAAGAAAATTTCTTATACTAAGAGTAATTTCACAATATATATACTGATTGTATTAAATGGAAGTAAACAAATTTATACCATTTTAAAAATCTAAATTATATTAGATTTTCAAGAATCATTTTTATTAAATATGTCTAAACGAAACAGATTGTAATCTCAGACTTGCTACCAATAAAAAATGTCAAAGAATTTTAGATTTTATACATATATATACTTTTAATATTGATGATGATAGTTTCTTTGTGAATGGTATTTTTAGCTTAAAACCATTGCTTTATTTCTTTTTATTTGATAATTTAAAGATAATTTTGTCAAAATTAACTACTAAATGTTTTTGAAGTCAAGTCAAAACTAATAAATTTTATTGTGTCCTCTTGATTATCTTTTTTATGAAAAACACTAATGTAACTCATTTATTACCCTTTGTGTTAATGTATATCTGCTGGTTGTTAAATCAAATATTACAATGCAACTTTTTGATAATGTTAAAATAGCAGAAATATATAGAATCTAGAAAATAGTCAGAAAGAAGACCAGAATATTTAGGAGATTGTTATAGCAATGTAGGGAAAAGGCATTGATAACCTGAATTAGACTTGTGAAAATAGGACTAGAAGAAAGGACTAGAGAAGAAAGAATACAAAAGAGGTCTCTTTTAGTTTTATAACTGTTAAGACTTGGTGACTAAGTGAATATGAACATAGAAAAAAAAAGAAAGACTCAAAGATATAAAATCAAAGTTTTGAATTTGAGTTTAAGATGAGGAGTGTTATTAACATAAATAGGGAAATCAGTAAAAGGTACATTTAGGTAGAAATTTTCAGTAGGCATTTAGCAATGTGAGTCTGATCTTTGAGGGGGAAATTGTTCTTAGGCAAAGAGATTTTACAAAACCACAGAATGAAGTTACATAAAAGTAAGTGGTGGTGCATTAAAAGAAAACATAATGTAGAAAACTTTCGAGGAAAATAATAAGACAATTATGTATATAGGGGCCTTAATATCACAAGGCTTAAAAGTATATTATAAATTCATCAAAATAAAGTCATTAAATCATTTGATAACTTTTTATCACAGAGAAATATAAACTAAATAAAAAATAAGTAAAAAATAAAAGCAACTAGAAAGAGTAGTTCAATGGTTGATAAACCCATGAACATAAATTAGTAGATAAAAGATATATATTTTGGAGAACTAATAGAAAAAATGTACAGATGTTTAGCAGAAGTTTAGAACCAATACCTTATACTGAAAATCATGTTTAAATTAATATTTCATTTAATTATAAAAATCATATCATGACAAATAAGAAGGCAATGAAAGTAGGTATGTTTCTTATTTAGCTCAAGAACAAATAATTGTGGGTTTGTGGGAAGGCAAGAATGCTAATACATGGAAGAGATCTAAATTGGTCCACATATTCTTTTTTAAAAATTGCTTGGAATTATGTGAGGAAAAATGACTAAACCACTTATACTTTCACATTGTGATCACAATATTAGCTATAGCATATTCTAAAGAAGTAAAAATGTAGACAAAGATCTTAGATATACCAAAAAATATTTCACTCTGTAGAAGCAAAGAATTGGCACTATTGTGGGTGGCTATTGACTGGGAAACAGCTGAAAAAAATCTATGGCAGTTGAATGGATTAGAATATTATTAAGTCAGAAGATATGGCAGTTGAAGAAATGGGGAATGTTGTAATGGGATGAGGCTTGATTTGATGTACTGAGGTTCCAAGCATGTGAGGCTAAATTGTAATTGGACCATATGCTTGGAGAAATAATGGCCCTCACCCACTCTTTGTACAAGTTGTGATGTATTGTATAGGGAATGACAATTTTGGTAGGTAGAGGCAGTGGAGTGGAGAAGGAAGCAGAAAGAGAAACTGCTGGCTGGCATCTTGACACAGCTGCTAACATTGCAAATCCCCCTTCACCTCCGATCTCCCTTCACCTCCGATCCCCCTTCACCTTCGATCCTTCTTCACCTCCACTAAGAATAAAGATCGATGATTTTCCCTTAACCTGAATTCCTGATTCCGGATGATTTTAAAATACGCAGTCCTCACATTTGGTGCCCAAGTGGGCGAACCAAGGACCCTACTTTCACTGAAGAAGTCTCCAGTGACCAGGAACTTAGGTGAGTATAATAGACAAATAGGGAACTTATATTCTTAAAGACTAAACTAGTAACCTTTTTTGGCTGAAATGGGATGGATGCTAGCTAAAACTTCTCCATCCCCACCCCCCACTCCCCACCCCCACCCAGGAATGGCGCTATAGAAAGCATTTTTAAGCTGATAGAAGGACAGGGCTACTCATAACTCGGGAACAGATAGCTAGACTTCTGGGTACATTAAAATGCACCTCTTGGTTCTTAGAGGAAGAGCAAATCTCTCCAGATAATTGGACATTAATTGGGCAACAGCTCTCCACATATTACAACGAAAATGGTCCTCATTCAATTTTCATTGAAGCATTCTATTTATACAATATAATACAGTTGGCCCTAAGAAATCATATAAGTTATAGAAGAAAAGAAAAAAGCTCTAGGAATAGTCAAATGGGGGAGCCTGAGATAAAGGAGGAAGATAATGAACAGATTAATGACCATATCCCCACAGGGCATGGAGACTTAAGTGAGGCAGCTTCAGCCCCACCCAAGGAGCAGGTAATTGACTCTCCTCCATCAACTCCACCCTCCAGGATGGAGGAGGAGGAGTAGTGGTGGGGGCAGGGACTGTAACAGCACCAGCACCTCCCCCCCAGCATCCAGCCACTCCTATGAGTAGATTGCAAAAGGGACTAATTAAGGCCAAAGTGAAAGGGAGAGATGTAACGGAACTTCAACATCACATTTTTCCTGTAATTCAACAGTTTAATTCTTCAAGTCAAGAAAGTAGAAAATACGCTCCTTTTGATATAGAAATCCTCAAAGATCTGAAAAAAGCTTGCACTCTTTATGGGGCTATATCAGCTTATGTTAGATGTTATTACAGAATTTGGCTTTTGAAATCTTAACTCCTAATGACTGGAAATTTATAGCAAGGGTATGCCTAGAACCAGGACAAAACTACTTGTGGCTTTCTGAATATAGTGAGCTCTGTAGGATACAAGCCCAATAAAATAGTCAAAGTGGAGTTCATGCTGCAATCATCTGTAACCTACTAACAGGTGTAGGTTCCTATGCAGATGTCGCAGTACAGATTAATTATTCCATAGCAACATATGAGCAAATTGCTGCTAATGCTATCAAAGCATGGGCTTCTCTCCACAAAAAAGATGACAAGGGTGAGGGCTTCACAAAAATAACACAAGGGTCGAATGAACCTTTGCTGACTTTGTGGGACATTTGCAGACAGCTATCACAAGAACAAATGGAGAAAATGCAGTAACAGACATTTTGATAAGGCAAGTTGCTAAGGAAAACGCTAATGAAGTTTGAAGAAGAATTATACCAGGACTGTACAAGGATGCTCCTTTAGAGGAGCTCATAAGATGCTGTGCCATAGTGGACACAAATGCCTTTTATAGCCAGTCTATAATGCAGACTTCCCAAGATCCCAACATGGGAAGACAGGGTCCCTTCTGGCAAGGGACTTCCAGAGAGACTTGTAGATGCTTTCAGTGTCGCAAAGTAGGGCATCTGAAAGCTCAATGTTGGTATAGAGACAGAACGAGGAAACAGGGTATGAGAACAAGACCCAAAACCCCATGTCCAAAATGCAACAGAGGCTTCCATTGGGCCTCAGAATATAGATAGATTTGGGGAAATGGGATGATGGGCCCAGCCCCAGGGCCTAAGGCAAAAAACACTTGGGGCATGATGGCAGCCAATGGTGCACCCAGAGAGTGCCTACAAGTCCAGTACCCTGACATGACCAATCAGCCAGAAAGCCAAATGATGGGAGCAAGGGATTACACAATCAATCAGTCAGGAAGCAACCTGATGGGAGAAAGGAATTACAATTGGGGAGAATAGAGCTGTATACAGCTGGGACAACTGAGATACTCCCTGGAGAGGTGAAATCTGTTCCTCTTCAGCCTATGGATTCCTTGCCTCCAGGCACAGTAGACTTGACCATTTCACTTCCTTTTTGTACGTACAAAACAGTGTCCATCCACACACTGATGTGGGAAACTGGGGAATGTGTAGATAATATCCCAGTCACTAATACAGGTAGACAATGTGTGACTTATCACCCAGGAGAAATAGTAGTATCAGGTTTACTCATACATAATCCTAATAAGCAACCTGGTGATAGTCACCCAGATTCTGACTCCAGACCACAAAATCCAGGAATATACTGGACAGTAGCTGTAACAACTGACTGACCTATGCTCATGATCTATATAAATGGTCTACCATAAGAAGGATTGGTAGAGCCCAGGCATTTCATTCTAAATATCATCAGGCTGCTCGAGCTTTACATTTACAATTTGGAATAACAAGAAAGGAAGCTAGGAGCATAGTAAAAGCCTGTACAGCTTGCCTTCCTTTCCATGCTCCTACACTGCCTCCAGGGAAGAACCCTCGTGGTTTGAGACCCAATGAAATCTGGCAAATGGATGTGACCCATTAAAAATCTTTTGGTCATCTGTCTTTTATCCACATTGTGGTAGATACCTTTTCAGGATTCACTTTTGCAATACCAGCAGCAAAAGAGACAGCCCGAGTGGTCACTAAAGTCGTCACTCAAGCATTTGCCATTATGGATGTGCCACAAGCAATAAAAACAGACAATGGTCCTGCATATACCTCCAAACATTTTGCACACTTTTGTGCACAGTATAAGATTTTACACACCACTGGCATACCTTTTAATCCTCAAGGACAGGCAATAGTAGAGAGGAAAAACAGACATTAAGATGCTGCTCCAAAAACAAAAGAAAGGGGGAGCCACAGGTAACCCTAGAGAACTTCTAAATCTAACCCTTTATACTATTAACTTCCTGATTTTTGACAAAGATGCACTGGCTCCAGCAGACAGATTTTATAACCCCTCGGAAGGGCAGTGTCCAGTGCGAGCAGCTCCACTATCTTTAGATAATCACCAGGTTATGTGAAGAGATCCAGAAAATGGTGAATGGAAGGGACCAGATAGGCTAACTGCTTGGGGGAGAGGGTTTTCTTGTATCTCTACAGGTGGAGGAGGAATCAGATGGGTGCCAACGAGTCATATTCACCTTGTCCATTGCAGAGAGACAGAACAGACCCTTGAAATGAAGGAGAAGACCCAAGAAATATCAGGTAGTTCTGTTGTTGATTGTGCTCACCATTGAAAGAGCGTGGCAGTTATGGCATTTGACTCATGGACATAGAAAATTGCTAGACTTGAAAACCCTCAGGAATCATTGGATTCTCTGAGACATGATAAGATTGTTGTAGGACTTGAAAACCCTCAGGAATCATTGGATTCTTTGAGACATAAGACTTGAAAGCCCTCAGGAATCATTGGATTTTCTGAGAAATGATAAGACTGTTACAGGACTTCCAAATCTGCTGGAATCATTGGATTCCCTAACACATAAAAAGACTTTTGCAGGACTTCAAAAACTTGGGGGGATCATTGGATTCCCTGAAATGTGAAGCAATGGACAATAGATTGGTTTTGGACTATCTTTTGGCTGCTGCAAAAGGCGTATGTGTAACTGCTGTTTACATACCCTCTTTCTAGGACGTCTGGAAATCTTTTACAACACCATGTTGATTTATATTGTTTGTTATATCATTACTTGTGTGTACAATTCATGTTTGTTACACCACATCAAGCCTGCACTGACAGTGGGAAGAGTCATCACTAATAGCCTCTGCGTTATTGGTATGTGCTTGTGTAATATCTCCCATGCTGATGGGTTTGTGCATACCTGTTTCTAATGAGACCCTTCAGCCCAGAATCCCGCTAGCAACTCCCACTTCCCTTTGGTGCTTTTCATCTCCCTTCCTGAGATGTCAGGGAGGGCGTGATTATCTCCTTTTTAGTGTTTTCACCTCCTTTCCTGAGAAGTCAGGGGGGTTGTGATCACCTCCTTTTCGGTGCTTTCACCTTTTTTCCTGAGAAATCAGGGAGGGTGTGATCCCCTCCCCTTGGGGGCTCTGACCTTCCTGAGGAGTAAGGGATGGCATGACCACCTGTGTTCTAAAACAAAAGGAAGTGGGAGATGTAATGGGCTGAGGCTCAAGTTGATGCACTGAGGTCCCAAGCACATGAGGCTAAATAGTAATTGGACCATACTCTATTAATATATAAGCTTGGAGAAAGAATGCCCCACCCCACTCTTTGTGCAAGTTCTGATGTGTTGTATAGGAAATGACAATTTTGGTGGGTAGAGGCAGTGGAGTGGAGAAGGAAGCAGAAAGAGAAACTACTGGCTGGTGTCTTGACACAGCTGCTCACATTGCTAATTCCTCTTCATCTCAGATCCCCCTTCACCTGCGATTCCCCTTCACCTTTGATCCTTCATCACCTCCACTAAGAATAAAGATCGACAATTTTCCCCTAACCTGAATTCCTGACTCCTGCTGATTTTAAAATACGTGGTCATCACAAAATGTGGTTGAACTGATACAAGCAGAAATTGAAAGAACAATATATACGGTCTGAGGACTGATTACAACAAGGAAGGTAAATTGAGAGCAGCCAAAACAAAACAATACAAAGTAATACTGGATCCAGCAACACAGAATGAAGCTTAAGTCCTTATGAAAAACAGATCTTCAAACTAGGAGGGAAGAGTACATAGTTAGGTGGTACAGAAAATAGAGTTTTGGTTCTGAAGTCAAGAAGATACAATTTCAAACTGCCCTGTGAAAGTAAATGGTGTGAGATCATGAGTAAGTCACTTAAACTTTTGTCTGCCTCAGTTTTCTGGTCTGCAAAATGGTGTTAATAATACTCCCAATTTCCCATGATTGTTTTGAAGATTTAAAGATATTATAGTTTAAAATCCTTTGTAAATATTAAATAAATAGCAGCTTTTATGTGATCTTTTAATTGAACATGTTAGTATAATTTTTTCTTTAAACAATAAATAATATTTAAAAAATTCAATCTGCAAATTAGTTGCATTCTTTTTTTCCCATAGAAATTACTTGATATAAAGGAAAATTGCATGTCTATCTCTTTTCTAGTCCATTTTTCTATCTATTTACATAAACTGTCCTCTACATTATTATATATATTTATATGTATGTTTATATACAGATTATATACACAAACATATCTGTATGTGTATATATAAATATATATATATATACATATATATACACAGAGAGAGAGAGAGAGAGAGAGAGAGAGAGAGAGAGAGAGTGTACATATATAACATCAAGAATATTCATCCAGATTTTGCTAGAAAATGTCATTGTGTGAGACAATATATTTCACTTAAGGATACTTCCCAGTATTTGTAATTTTTCATTTTATTAATCTGAATCCAATTTTTTTGGAACTCCCTTCCTTTGCTCCTAGATCTATCATTTGAGGGCATTTGACCATCATCAACATGTTGGTGCCCTGAGCCACAGGTATTTATGTGATCATGTAGGAGAGAGAAAGAAAGGACTTTCTTAAAATGTCAGCTATAGATAAATTATCAAAGCATAATTATACACTTACAATGAACAAAAAACTGTGTGAAATATTCAAGATACAAATAGAAAAGTATACTATGTAGATTTATCATGAAAACATTCATTCTTGTGGTTCTTTGCCTCCCTTATGCAATTTGTTTCTATTCAGCCATTTTTTTTCAGTTGTGTCTGAATCTTTGGGACCCCATCTTGGCTTAGGTAATAAAGTGGTTTGGCATTATTTTCTGTAGCACATTTTGCAGATGAAGAAACTGAAACAAAAAGAATGAAGTGACTCACCCAGGATCATATAGTTAATAAATGTCTTGTCAGATTTGAATTCAGAAAGACTGACTGAGATCTGGCACTCTATCTACTGTACAATCTGGCTTTTAATACTGAAAACTAAAAATATAAAAACTTTCATAGTTATTCCTCATCATCAAAGGTTTTTGATTCAGTAATAAAAGCTTTAGGAAAATACATAACCATATTTTAGGCTTTTTTATAGTTAGGTTTTAACTTGGCCTTTAAAAATCAACCAATGAGGTAATGAGTGAAACTTTCTGACTCAGTATTTACTTATCTCCTTGTTTCAAATTTGACAACATAATCAATGGAAATTCCTGCAAAAGGATAATAAAATGCACATTTAATTTAATTTCATAAAGTATTCTAGCAAAATTATATCACCTCATCTCACAGTGTGATGTTTCCTTGAGTTTAATTATCTGTGATAATGTATTATAGAAGTGTGTGATTGGTTAAAAAGTTTTTGATAGTTAAGAATCAAGCTTTCTAGAGAATAATGTAACCATAGTAACTGCATATTTAGAGAAGTTTCAAAATAATTGTGAATTTATATTTAAAAAATCACATGAATATTGTTAATGTGTTTCTTTAGATCCTTAACAAAATGAAACTATGAAAAAGTCTAGTTACTTAAAAATTATAAATATTACACTTATTAGAAATTATAAGTATTAGCATTTCATAGAATTTAGAATAGAAAAATAATGCTAAGATAATCTAATTAAGATAATATCCACACTTTGTAAGTTGGGAAACTGAGGCTTAAAACAATTCAATGATCAATCCATGGTAATGTATCTAGCATTCAGAAGAGATGAAATTCTAATTTCTCCTCTGGGTCATCCATAATAATTTTTCAGTACTAAGTCTTTTCTTCAAAGTCATTTCTTCCTTCTGTTTCTAAATTCAGTAGGCCTAGAAAAACAAAGGTTCTCTCAATGGAAAAATTGTTCAGGGCCCCCTTACTACTCATTATTTACAACTTGTTTTGAAAGCTAAAAGAAAAATAGAAAGCATATGCTCATTTTTAATAGACCTATCTTGAATTTTCTTTAATATCTAGGCACATAGGTCATTTTTTTTAATTTCTTGTATTCTCTGTGAGTTATCAAATATGAATAATTATTGTATCTTAACAATTTAGGTGACAAAATAAATCCACAAAATTGGCAATTTAAGTAGTATTTTTCCATCAATTTTTTTTATTGCATTGAGGAATTCTGATTAATACTGTAGCATGATTAAGGTAGTAACCCAATATAATAAGCCAATGTGAATGACCTATGAGTCAGCATGGTGAAGTTATCATTAAACTTGTACAAATGCGTATATGACAAGGTCAATAATTAGTTAATGTCATTTTATTTGTATAGCTCTATCTTCTAAACACCAAGTTCAAATCAATCTATATAATAGTAAGTCTTCTACTCAAAGACATTAAGTAATTTATCCATAGTCACTGAGATAGTAACAAGAAAAGATAAAATCCACACCCAGATCATCCTAACTCCAATTCTAGCATCTTCAGTGAGGACATTTTTGAAGTAATAAAAATAAATGAAAAATAAGATGATTGTTTTATAGTCTGCATTTGTCAGCTCAAATTGGATATTTTTTATTTAGAAATTTCCATTTCAGAAATATGAAATACATTACAGTGACCGAGGAATTCCCCTAATTTAAGTTCTGTCACATTCTAGATGCAGCAAGAGTCTTATATCCTCAGTTTTTCTATGCTATATAGACAGTCACTAATTCATTCATTCAGTTTATATGAATAGCTGTAAGAACATGACTTCCCAATTTGAAAAAAAAAAAGGAGATACACTTACTAATGCTCTGGGAGGTCAGCTCTTCTTAAAGAGAGCACCTATGTCTTGTATAAATGGCTCAGGAATTGTATTTTACTATAAAATGGTTAATTGAAAGAATGACATAGCTCTCTCTTTTCTTCTCTGTTCAAAAGAAAAATAATGTTATACATGAAAGAACTTAGGAGTTAATATATTCTAACCTCATCATTTTACACATGCACTTATAGGTGGACCACAGAAAAGAACGGAGAAAGGCAGAACTAAGATGACTGAAAAGAGAAACATGTAATTGAGCTCTACCAAACTCTCCTCAAATAACTCCTACATTATACCTCAAATCAAATGGTGGGATAGCAGAAAAACAAAACTGGATAAATCTCTTAGGCTTGATATAAGCCTAAGAGGTAGAAAGGAAAGGTCTGTGTTGGCCTGAAGTGCAGGATAGAGTACTCAGTGTCTTACAAACTTTGGAGATAGCTACATAGGTGACAACAGAAGCAGCTTTAGTAGGTCTCACTCCACAAATTTACTAGTATGAAGGAAATTTCAAGGGACCTTTTCTTAGTACCAGGTTCAGGAGCCTGTTCCTTTGCCCATATGATTTTGTGGGTAAGTCTCAAGGCTCCAAAAGACAAAAGCGTATGTTGCAACAAGACATCAGGAAATTTGGTCATAGTTCCATGGCAGAGATGAAAGCTTGTGGTCACACACCAGGGAGAAGGTACCTAGTATCAGTTTCAAGATATAAGGAAGCACTAGCAATTGCAGATGCAATATAGCCAAGGACTTGATCATAGTGCCAGTGATAGGAAGAGTGCTAGTCCATGTGACTATCAAAAACAGGTCCCTTATGGGGTAGAGGTCAGAGCATAGTACAGGTGACCACACCTTTCCTTAGAACATATCACTTGGAAAGCACTGAAAACCTATAAACCCTCAGAGCTAGCTCTTAAAATAACAATTAAAAAACCTGAAGCTGAGAATTGTTCCCCCTTTAATCCAAAGCAGCTACCAACTTTAAAATAAATTTAAAAGGCAAGAAATAGACTGGTAAAGTGAACAAACTACAAAAAGAGAAGCTAACAATAATATTTTATTGTAGAGACAGTGAAGATTAAGACAAAAATCCAGAACAATGCATAGAGATAAAGGGAGTCTTCTTTAAAATAATGAGCTATATTTATCTAAAAACACCAATGAACATTATTGTAATGGAGAGAAATAAGACACGTTCCCAATAAGGGTAAAACAAGGATGTCCATTATCAACACTGTTGTTCAACATTGTGCGAGAAATGCTAGCTTTAGCAATAAGAAAAGAAAAAAAAAAACATTAAAGGAATTAGAATAGGCAATGAGGTAGATGATAAATTATTTCTCTTTGCAGATGTTATGATAATATACTTAGAGAATCCTAGAAATTCATCCAAAAACCTACTGGAAACAATTCACAGCTTTATCAAAGTTTCAAGATATAATAATCACACAAATCATCAGCATTTCTATATATTACTGAAAGAGTGTAGTAGCAAGAGATAGAGAAATTCCATTTATAATAACTATAGGCAAAATACAATATTGGGCATCTATCTGCTAATACAAACCCAGGAATTATATGAATATAATTACAAAACACTTCTCATACAAATGAAGTCAGACCTAAACAATTGGAAAAACATCATTTGCTCCTGAGTAGGCTAAGCTAATATAATAAAAATGACAATTCTACCTAAATTGATTTACTTATTCAGTGCCATGCTAATCAAACTACTAAAAGTTATTTTATAGGGCTAGAAAAAATAATAACAAAATTCATTTGGAAGAATAAAAAGTCAAGAATATTGAGGGAATTAATGAAAAAAAATATAAATGATGGTGGCCTAGCAGTACCAGACCTACAATTATATAATAAAGCAGCATTCATCAAAAGCATTTGGTACTGACTAAGACAGAATGGTGGATCAGTGGAATAGGTTAGACACACATGATTCTATAGTCAATGCTTATAGTGATCTAGTATTTGATAAAGCATTGAACTCTAGCTTTTGGAATAAGAATTCACTATTTTATAGGAAGTGCTAGGAAAATTGAAATAAAATATGTCAGAAACTTAGCATAGACCTACATCTCATATCCCATACCAATAAAAGGTCAAAATATGAACATGATTTGGGCATACAGGGTAATATCATAAGTAAATTAATAGAGTAAAAATAATTTACTAATAAGATCTTTGGAGAAGGGAGGAATTTATGGTCAAAGAATGATAGAACATTATGAAAGGCAAAATGAACAAATTTTATTAAATTCAATCAAAAAAGGTTTTGCACAAACAAAAGCAACAGAAACAAAATCAAAAGAGAATTAAAGCTGGGAAAATTTTATAGACAGAGTTTCTGATAAAGGTCTCATTTCTAAAATATCTAAAAAACCTGTGTCAAATCAATAATAATACAAGTCATTCCCCAATAGATAAGTGATCAAAGGATATGAACAGACAATTTTTAGGTGATGAAATTAAAGGAATATCTAGTCATATGAAAAAATGCTCTAAATCACTATTGATTAGGCAAATGCAAATTAAAACAGCTCTGAGATACCATTTTATACCTCTCTGATTAGCTAAGATGACAGAAAAAGATAAAGATGAATGTTGGAGGGAAAATGGGAAAACGGGGACACTAATGCCTTGTTAATCAACTTGTGAAATGATCCCATCATTCTGGAGAGCAATTTGGAACCATGTCCAAGGGACTTTAATCCAGAATTGCCACTACTAGTTTTATATAACAAGCAAATCATACAGGAGGGGAAAAGGACTCAAATATGCAAAAATGTTTGTAGCTGCTCTTTTTGTGATAGCAAAAAATTTGGACAATGAGCAGATACTCATTTATTATGGAATGACTGAATAAGTTGTGGTATATGAAGATAAAGGGATATTATTGTTTAAAAATGATGAGCAAGTTGATTCTAGAAAGACCTAGAAAGATTTACATGATCTTATGCTGAGTGAAAAAAACAGAACAAGAAATACATTGTACACAATAACAGTAAGATTGTAAGATGATTAACTTTGAAATATTTGGTTCTTCTCAATGATTTCAGGTAATACCAAAAAAATTTGGATAGAAATGACATCTGCATCCAGAAAGAGAATTGTAATGTCCGGGCTAGTTCTCTGGAGGTCCTCCAAATGGGTTTTGGTTTCAGCAGAATAATCACGATAAGAATAGTCAGGAATAAACTCTAAAATCTTTGTTATCTCCTTTACAATCTGTCTTCTTCACCTGGAGCTGAGCTAGCTTTCTGGGGGACCTTCAGATGGGCCTTGGTCTTTTTAGTGGAGGAATGCAGGAAGCAGGAGAGAAACCAGAATGGTGGGAGATAGAATGTCTCTCTTCTAGGCCCTGTTGGCTCTTACATACCTTGTTATAATTGTAATTACATCTTTACAGCATACTGATTATGTGTGAACCATTACATCACTATGCTAAGTACTAAGTATACATATGTAAACTAGATAACCATTTCCTTATCAATTCCTCTGAGTTAACACCTTGTTTCCAATATACTTCTCTAGAGTTCTGGCTCTTTACATCTTCCACTTTTTGTTTGTTTTTTTTTGTTTTAGAACATAGGTGAGAAGTCAGAGAGGATAAGATTTTAGACTTTACCTGAAATCGCTGAATCAACATGGTATTGTAAAAGATTTCCATAAGTCCTTGCAGACGGGTATATAAATAACAATCATAATATTCTTCTTTTAGCAGCCAAGAGATAATCCAAAACTAATCTATTGTTCATTACTTCATGTATTAGGGAATCCAATGATTCCTACAAGTTTTGAAGTTCTGCAACAGTCACATCATATGTTAGGGAATGCAATGATTCCTGCAGATTTTGAAGACCTGTATCAATCTCATCATATATCAGGGAATCCAGTGATTCCTGATGGTTTTAAAGTTCTGTAACAGTCTTATCAATAATTTTTTATGTCCATGAGTCAATTGCCATACACATTGGCCTTTTCAGTGGCACATGTAGTCAGAGATGGAACCACCCAATGTTTCTTGAGTTTTCTCCTTTGTTTCAAGGTTTTTTCTCTTTTTCTATCTCTCTCTGATGGACAAGGCAAATACAGCTCGTTGGCACCCATCTGATTCCTTCTTCATCTGTAGAGATACAAGCAAACACTAACCGCCAAGCATTTAACCTATTTAATCCTTTCCCTTTGCCACTTTCTGGATCTCTCCACATCACTTGGAGATTATATTGGAGTTGTTCATACTGGACACTGTCCTTCTGTCCAGTTAAAAAGCCTATATTCTCCCCAATTGTAATCCCTTTCTCCTATCAGATTGTTTCTCTGCTGATTGATCATATCTTAGTATTGAACTTCTGGACTCTCCAGATGTAACCTCAGCTACCATCATGCCCCACCTGTTTTTTTTTTCCTGGATCCCTGGAGCTGGAAGTCGCCTCTCATTTCCCTGAGTCAGTCTACATTCTGATGTCCACTGGGACCCTGAAGCTGGGACTTGCTTTCCATTTCCCCTAAGTCCATCTACATTCTGATGCCCAATGGAAGCCTCTGTTGCATTTTGGACATGGGATTTTGGGTCTTGTTCTCCCACCCTGTTTTCTCACTCTGTCTTTATGCCAACATTGAGCTTTCTGATGTCCTACTTTACCACATTGTAAGCATTGAAGAGATTCTCTGGAAGACCTTTACCAAAAGGGACCCTGTCATCCCATGTTTGGATCTTGAGAAGTCTGCATCATAGCTTGGATATAAAAGGCATTTGTACCACTGTGGCACAGTGTCTTATGATTTCCTCTAAAGGAGCATCCTTGTGTAGTCCTAGTATTATTCTTCTATAAACCTCATTAGCATTTTCTCTAGTAAGCTGCTTTATCATTCCTGTTGCTGCATTTTCACTACTAGTTTGTATGACAGCTGTCTGCAGATGTCCTATGAAATCAGCAAAAGGTTCATTTGGATGTATTTTCCTGACGACTTTCCCTCTATCTTGTTTCCTGGAAGTGTGTCCCATGCTCTGATAGCAGCTGCAGCAATTTGCTCATATGCTATCAAAGAGTAATTAATTTACGCTAAAGTGTCTGCATAATGACCTGCACCTGTTAATTGAGCAAAGGTGATTGGTATATTAACTCCAGTTTGCCTCTTTCATTGGTCTTGTATTCTACACTATACTCAGAAAGCCACAACATGTTTTGTCCAGGTTCTAAACATGTGCTTGCTATAGATTTCTAATCACTAGGGGTTAAACTTTCAAAAGCCCAATTCCCCAATACTTTCTTAACATAAGATGATGTAGCCCCAAAAGAGTGCAACTCTTTTTCAGATCTTTGATAATTTCCAGATCAAAAGGAGTGTATCTTCTGGCTTGACTTGAAGAATCAAATTCTTTAATCTCAGGGTATGCTTTTATTCTTAAATCAAATATCCTGTCCTTTTTTAGCTTTAACTAGTGCCTTTTCTAATCATGTCATAGTGGGTGGACAAAGCTGCTGGATGGGTGGTACTGATTGTCTCACTGCTTTTTGCACTCCTCCTCCTTCCACTCATGAAGGGGAAATTGAGGAGGGAGGATGATGAAATAAGAAATGCCTTAATGGCTCCTGATGTGAAGCACCACATTATTTAATTTCATAAGCATTGTAAACTCCTTTCTTGTCTAATTCTTCATGCTTTTCAGCTATTTTGTCAGTACCATCCCTCTTTTTAATTTCATCAATACTATATTTAACTCCTTTCTTGACTAATTCTTCATGCTTTTAGCTATTTTGTCAATATTATCCCCCTCTTGCTCTTTCTTCTTTGTCCTTATTCTAAAACTTACACAATTCCCTAAAGCAAATTGTATTATGCTGTATATATAAAATGTTTCTTTAGAAATTGAATTAGGAGCATTATCATTGTAGTACTCAATTAGTTGCTCTTCCACTAGTTTCCACTTATTGGGCTCCAATTTTTCTTCCTTACAGAACCAAGGAGACATGTACTGTAATGTTTCTAAAAGTTCATTGACCTGCTTCCAAGTTAAAATCAAACTTGTTTATTAGCTTAACTATGCATTCTACACACTTCTCTTGGGGTGGGGAAGGTTCTTTTCTAAGCATTTGTCCCATTTTAACTGAAACATTAGTTTAGCCCTTAACAAAGTTTTCTGCTTATCTATTTTTGTACTCACCCTATTTCCAGGTCATGGGGATTTCTCCATTGAATTCAGAATCACGCCAGTTGCACTGCTGAATGTAAATCCTTACATCCACATCCAGGCACCAAAATGAAATGTCCAGGCTAGCTCTTTGGAGGGCCTCCAAATGGGCTTTGTTTTCAGCAGAATAATTACCACAAGAATAGTCAGGAATAAAGTCCAAAGTCTTTATTGTCTCCTTTAATTTCTCAATCTGCTTATGCAGCTAATCTCAGCTAATCAGTCAGTAAGCAGTCTGCACATCTTGATGTAATGTTCTACTTATTAGACCCCCTAAGTTAGGGAGAAAAAGTGTACCATTGCTTTCTAGAGCCCCCATACTGTGGTGGATTAAAATATAGTGTCCAGACTAGCTCTCTGGAGGATCTAGGGACCAGCCTGAGTCTTTCCTTTGTCTTAGGGGAGAAGTGATGAAGGCAGGAGAGCTACCATGATGTTGATCAAGTCTCCTCTTCTGTGGCTGAGTTTCTCCCAATTTTATATACTCTATTACAATTAAATCAATTCATCATACTGAGTATAAACTAATTGTCATATCACTAGGGAACCATTATTTGTTCTAAGATTAACTCAGTCATACTGAACTAGAGAACTATTAATCACCATACTAAATTAGATAACCACTGTATTATTAATTTCACAGAGTTAACACCTTGTTTCAAATATACTTCTCCAGAGGTCTGGCTCTCTACAGAGAATTATGGAGATTGAATCTAAATAAACACAGGTTATGGTCACTTCTTTCTTCTGTTTTTTTCCCCCTTTCTCATGGTGCTTTCCCTTTGGGTCTGAGTTTTTTCTCTACATGACTCATAAAAACTATGTATTAAAATACTTAATGTACATGTATAACCAGAAAAAAATAAAAAATATTAAAAAAAACCTCAAAAACTATGTCAAAGAAACTACAAACAATGCATCAGAAAAATATATAAATTGGATGCAAGTCCAATGGGAAGGATTCAAAAAATTTAACAAATGAAAGAAGTAAATAAAAATTGGGAAAAAATGAGAACATTATGAAAAGAGAATCAGCTTGAGAAGCCTGACAAAATAGTGATGAAAATAATCACATAAACAATTTGGCCAAATTGCAAAAGAGGCACAAAAATCAACTGAAAAGAAAAGCAAAATTAGTACAATGAAAAAAGTGCTTCACTAGCTTGCTGAAGAAAATAATTCCTCCAAAGTTAGAACTTACCAAGTGGAAGATAATTACTTCACAAGTTTTTAAGAGATAATAAAATCAAATAAAAATAAATAAAACCAAGAAAAGAAAATGTGAAATGTCTTATTGGAAAAGAACTTACTTGGAAAATATATTAAGGGAAGATAATTTAAGGATGATTGAATTGCTTTTTGCTTTTGTTCTGATCTTGTCTACATGTGTTTTATTTGTTCAAAATCTTTATTTTTAAGGTAATAAAAATAAGTGTTAAACCTTACACTGTGCTCTATCTCTTGTTTATTCATAAATTATCTATAGATTTCTTGAAAACTATGACAAAACAACATACTAGATATCATATTTCAAGAAATTAAAAGTAAAACTTCCTTGATATTATAGAATCACAAGTAATCCACTGATAAACCTACTAAAAGGTCAGAAAGTGAAAATTGCAGGAATATTATATTCAGATTCTAGTGCCCCAAGTCAAAGAGAAAATATTGTAAATAGTCATGAAGACAATTGAAATATTAAGAGGCCACAATATAAGGATCACAAAAGATCTAGCAGCTTCCACATGAAACATCAAAAGGGGTTGAAATATGATGTTGCAGAAGGCAAAGGATTTGGAATTACAATCAAGAATACTGAAGATGATTTAATGTAATTCTTCAGCTGAAAAATGGATAGTTAATCAAATAGATGTTCAAGCATTCCTATTGAAAAGAGCAGAGCTGAATAGAAATTTTAACTTTCAAATATAAGATTGAAGAAAAACATTAAAAAATTAAACATGAAAGTTAAATAACACAGAATAAGAAATAGTTTCCTTCCTAAGAAGGAAAAGAAAATGTAACTTGTAAATCCTTAAAAAGTTATCCTTATTATGAAAGTTGAAAAGACTATACAAAGACAGAAAGCATAGATGTATGTTATTTATATTTGGATGCTTTTTAAAAATAAAATTAAAGAGTGAGAGAGTGGAGAGAAAGAGGCGGCAGAAAAGGGAAGGGAAAAGAAGTTCAGGAAAAAACTATCTCACTTAAAAAAGGGGGAAAAGGAAGAGCTTTTACAATATAGGAGATGATAGAGAAGTGACAAGCAATATGAAAGAGAGAGAGAGAGACAGAGAGACAGAGAGAGAGAGAGAGAGAAACACACAGACAGAGACAGAGAGAAGGTAAAAAGAGAAAAGTAGGATGAAGGAAAATTAGTTAATAATCATAACTGGTAATATAAATAGGATGAACTCACAAACAATATGAAAGGAGGAAACTATATATATATATATATAAAAAAAACCCAACAACAATATGAACAGAATCTTTTGTGTTTCAAATGAAGGAAAAAACACAGAGGTGACAATCACAATCCCAGATAAAATAAAAGTAAAACTAGATGTAACAAAAAGATATGAATGTGAAAGCTACATTTTGCTAAAAGCAAAACTAAATAGCAAAATTAAACATATATGCACCCAATAGTATACCATCTAAATTCTTAAAGAGAAAGTTAAATGAATTACAGTAATAATATAATTATACTCATGAGAACCTCATTTTCCCCTTTCTGCACTAGATAACTCTAATTCTAAAATAAGCAAAAATAGAAGTTAATGAAATGAACAGAACTTTAGAAAAGTTAAATAGGATAGATTTGTGGTCAATGGGAAGAGAAAAGAGTATAGCTCTTTCACAGCGGCACAAGGCATCTTCATTGTATTAGTAGAGAAAAATCTCATAATCAAATGCTGAAAGCACAAATATTAAACAAATGTTTTCAGATCACAATATAATAAAATACCATTTAATAAAGGACCATTGAAACATGGATTAATATTAATTAGAAAACAGTATAATTGAAAATAACATGGAACAAATAATAAATCTTAGGAATAATAAATTATGTCAATAATTGGCAAATTGCAAAGAGGCAACATTCCAAAACTTTGTGTATTATAGAAGAATAGAAGAGAAATTTTATGTTTATAAATGCATAAACCAGTAAAAGAGAAAAAGCACATATATGAATTGGGCATGCAAATTAAACAAAAAAAAAACTAGAAAAAGAACAAATTGGAAATACTGAATTGAATAGCAAAATGCAAAAAGATAAGCTGCTGAGATATAATAGCACAACAAGCAGAATACTTAAATATATATATTTATATATTGTATATAAATATAAAAAATTAACAGGCCATAAATGAGCTCCTTAAGGAAAAAATAACAAGAACAACATGATGACTAGATAGATTTATAAAGGACTTCAACCAAACATTTGAGAAACAATTAATCTCAGTACTACTATATGAAGTATTTTGGAGAAAAACATAAAGGAAGAATAGTAAATTCCTTTTGGGATGCAAATATAATTTGAAAACCAATCCAGAGAAAAGAAGAACAAAGAAAACTATAGATCAATTTTCTTACTAAAGATGCAAAAATTTTAAATAAAATACTGTTTATAATGATATCAAGGAAAAAAAAAAACATTTAAAGACTTGCATGACATAATGAACAGTGAAGTGAGCAGAACCAAGAGAATATTATATACATTAATAAAAATATTGTTTTAAGACTGACTTTGAGTGAATACATTACTATAAAAAACAAACAAACAAACAAATTAACCTTAAAGGACATATCAAAACAGACACTATATGAAACCAGAGAAAGAACTAATAAGCAGAAGTGCGTATAGAGTAATTTTAGTTACATAGAAAGTTATAACTATGTGTGTCTAATGGTAATCTTTAGGGTGAAGGGGAGAAAAAAGCTTTTCATGATAATTTTGTTGTGTATTTCACAGTAATATCAGATGTGTACATTAAATTACAATTTCAGATGCAATCTTTTTTATTGTATTACATTGTAGAAATGCTTGTTTTATCCCACAAGTTAAAAAGGAAATGAAAATAGTAAAAATAAAATGAAATACTAAGAAGAAGAATATGTAACATATAATGTTCATATATTGCAACCAGGTGGAATTTATATTGTGAATACAGAGCTGGCATAATATTAGGGAAATAATTGGTATTATTTGTCATGTCCATATTGAGACAGTAAAAAATGATTATTTCAATACTTGTACACAAAGCTGTTGATGAGAGCACTCATTCATAGTAAAAACACTAGAAATGATAAGAATTTGTAAATAGAAAAAGAAAAAAAACTCCTTAAAAACAGAATTTGTGAAATAAAAAAAATGATAGAACAAAACAACTCATTTAAAAATTCAATTGGACAAATACAAAAAGAACTTAAAAAAATTAAATGAAGAAAATAAGCCACTAAAATTCAAAATTGAACAAATGTAAATGAATGATTCAATGAGACAACAAGAATCAGTCAAGCAAAACCAAAAAAGTGAAAAAAATAGGAAAAATGTAAAATATCTAACTGAGAAAACAACTAATCTGGAACCTCAGGAAGACAATCTAAAAATTATTGGACTCCCTGAAGTAGATCATGAAAAAACAAGCATAGACACTATCTTTTAGGAAACCATCAAAGAGAACTGCCCAGATATCATAGAAACAGAAGATAAAATGACCTTTAAAAGAATTCACTGAATGCCTGCTAAAGACACCCCAAAATTAAAACCCCAAGGACTATCGTGGCTAAATTTGAGAACTATCAGACTAAAGAAAAAATATTACAATCAGCCAGAAAGAAACAATTCAAATACTGAGGAGGAGCCACAATAAAAATTACTCAGGATCTAGTAGCTTCCCCTTTAAAGGATTGGAAGGTCTGGGATTTGATATTCCTAAAAGCAAAGAAACTTGGAATGCAGTCAAGAATAAATTACCCTGCTAAACTGAGCATTTTCTTTCAGGGAAGAAGGTGGACATTCAATTAAACTGGTGAATTCCATTTATTTTTTATGAAAAGACCATAGCTAAATAAAAAATTTGACCTCCAAAATAGAACTCAAGAGAAGTATGAAAAGGAAGAAAGAAAAGAACTCTTGAGAACTGTATTTCTGTTATGGGTATACATTGAGAGTACATTTATAAACTAATTTTACTGTTATAATATAAAAAAGAAACTAGAGATGGAAAGGAAATTGTAACAGAAAAAAAGGGGGGGAACTGGAGGTAAAATGAGGGAAATTACAACTGAGGGAGAGGCAAAAAAAAAAAAAACATATTACAATTGGGGGAAAGAAGGGAGATTGACAAATATTGTATGAATCTTACCCTTATCAAATTTGTCTAAAAAAAACGAATATTGGATATATTTTGTTTCACCAGGAAACATCTCTCATCTTATAGAAAAGTGGGAGGGAAAAGGAGAAAAGAGAAGAGATAGGTTAAATAGAAGGAAAAAGAGAAATACTACAGCAAAGATATAAGAAAGGGGGAGGGTCTCTAAAGGGAGAAGACTGCTTAAGGCTAATAGTGCTCATAAGTAAAATACTGGGGAGGAAGGAAAGGGAAAAAGGAAAAAGAAAAGCATAATCTGGGGATATTAGGATGGCAGGAAATACAGAATTAGAAATTTAAACTATAAATGTGAATGGGATGAACTCTCCCATAAAGTGGAGGCAGATAGCAGACTGGATCAAAAGTCAGAACCCTACAATATGTTGTTTACAAGAATCACATTTAAAACAGGGAAATACATACAGAGTAAAGGTAAAAGGCTGGAGCAGAATCTATTATGCTTCAGGTGAAGTAAAAAAAGCAGGGATAGCTATCCTCATCTCAGATCAAGCAAAAGCAAAAAATGATCTAATTAAAAGAGACAAGGGAAGGAAACTATACCTTGCTAAAGGGTACCATAGAAAATAACACAATATCAATAATAAAAATATATGCACCAAGTGCTGTCAAATCTAAATTCCTAAAGAAGTTAAGAGAGTTACAAAAAGAAACAGCAAAACTATAATAGTGGGGGATCTCAACCTTGTTCTCTCAGAACTAGAAAAATTGAGCCACAAAATAAACAATAAAGAAGTTAAGAAGGTAAATAGAATGTTAGAAAACTTAGGTAAGGTAGGTCTTTGCAGAAAACTGAATGAAGACCAAAGGAGTTTCCTTTTTTCTCTGCAGGTCATGGAACCTATACAAAAATTGATTATGTATAAGGGCATAAAAACCTGAAAATCAAATGCAAAAAGACAGAAATATTAAATGCATTTTTTCAGATCATGATGCAATAAAGGGCCAGGGGAGGGGCAGCTAATGATGCAGTGAATAAAGTGCCAGCCCTGAATTCAGGAGGACCTGAGTTCAAATCTGATCTCAGACACTTAACACTTGCTAATTGTGTAACCCTGACCAAGTCACTTAACCCCAATTGCATCAGCAAAAACAAACAAACAAATAAATAAAAGTTCAGGGGAAAATAGACCAAAAAGAAATTGGAAACTAAATAATCTCATCCTAAATAATGAATGGGTGAAACAGCAAATCGTAGACAGAATCAATAATTTCATCCAAGAGAATGGCAATGAGACAACATACCAAAAATTGTGGGATGCAGTCAAAAGGGAAAGAAGGGGAAATTTTATATCTCTAGATGCTTACTTGCAGAAAATAGAGAAAGAGAAAATCAATAAATTTCAACTAAAGAAGCTAAAACAGAACAAATTAACCCGCCCAATCAAATACCAAACTTGAAATTCTAAAAATAAAAGGAGATCAATAAAATTGGAACTATTAAAAAACTATCTGAATAATAAATAAAACTAAGATTTGTTTTTATAAAAAACCCTACAAAATAGATAAACCTTTACTTAATCTGATTGGAAAAAGGAAAGAGGAAAATCAAATTGTTAGTCTTAAAAATGAAAAGAGAGAACTATCCACCAATGAAGAGGGAATTAGAACAATTATTAGGAATTATTTTGCCCAACTTTATGCCAATAAATTTGACAACCTAAGTGAAATGGAGGAATACCTACAGAATTATATATTGCCCAAATTAACAGGGGAAGAAGTGAATTATTTAAATAGTCCCATTTTAGAAAAAAGAAAAAGAACAAGTTATTAATCAAATCCCTAATAAAAAATCCCCAGGATAAAATGGATTTACATGTGAATTTTACCAAACATTTAAAAAACAATGAACTCCAATACTATATAAACTATTTGAAAAATAGGGAATGAAGGAGTCCTACCAAATTCCTTTTATGACATAAACATGGTACTGATACCTAAACTAGGTAGGACAAAAACAAAGAAAAAAAATTATAGACTAATCTCCCTAATGAATATTGATGCTAAAATCTTAAATAAAATATTAACAAAGAGATTACAGATAACCCTCCCCAGGATAATACACCACAATTAAGTAGGATTTATACCAGGAAAGCATGGCTGGTTCCATATAAGGAAAACTATTAGCAGAATTGACCATATCATTAACCAAATTAACAAAAACCATATGGTTATCTCTACTGTGATAATCTGCATCTATTGATGCAGAAAAAGCATTTGATAAAAATCCAATACCCATTTTTATTAAAAACACTAGATAGTATAGGAATAAATGGAGTTTTCTTTAAAATAGTCAATAGCATCTATGTAAAACCATTAGCAAGCATCATATGCAATGGAAATAAACTAAAATCATTCCCAGTAAGATCAGTAGTGAAACAAAATTGCCCACTGTCACCATTACAATTCAATATTGTATTAGAAATGTTAGCCTTGGCAATAAGAAAAGAAAAAGAGATAAAAGGAATTAGAGTAAGTAGTGAGGAAACCGAATTATCACTCTTTGAGATGATATAGTATTTTTAGAGATCGCCAGAGAATTAACTAAAAAGCTATTAAAAATAATCCACAAGTGAAACAAGGTTGCCCACTATCACCATTATTATTCAATATAATATTAGAAATGCTAGCTTTGTCAATAAGTGTTGAGAAAGAGATTAAAGGAATTACAGTAGGTAATGAGGAAACCAAATTATCACTCTTTGCTGATGATAGGATGGTATATTTAGAGAACTCCAGAGATTCCACTAAAAAGCTATTAGAAATAAGCCACACCTTTACCAAAGTTGCAGGATACAAAATAAACCCACATAAGTCATCAGCATTCTTATATATCACTAACAAAATCCAACAGTCAGAGTTACAAAGAGAAATTCCATTTAAAGTAACTACTGGTAGTATAAAATATGTAGGAATCTATCTGCCAAGGGAAAATCAGAAACTATATGAGCAAAACTACAAAACACTTTCCCCACAAATTAAGTCAGATATAACTAATTGGAAAAATATTAAATGCTCTTGAATAAGGTGAGCAAATATAATAAAGATGACAATACTACCTAAACTAATCTATGTGTTTAGCGCTGTACCAATCAAACTCCCAAAAAAGTATTTTAATGACCTAGAAAAAATAACAACAAAGTTCATATAGAAAAACAAAAGGTCAAGAATTTCAAGGGAAAAACATCAAAATTAAGGTGTTTTAGCTGAACCAGATCTAAAATTATATTATAAAGCAGCAGTTACCAAAACCATTTGGATAAGAAATAGACTAGTTGATCAGTGGAATAGATTAGGTTCAAAGGACAAAACAATCAATAACTTCAATAATCTAGTGTTTTACAAACCCAAAGACCCCAGCTTTTGGGATAAGAACTCACTATTTGAAAAAGTCAAGAATTTCAAGGGAACTAATGAAAAAAAAAAATCAAATGAAGGTGGCCTAGCTGTACCAGATCTAAAATTATATTATAAAGCAGCAGTTACCAAAACCATTTGGTATTGGATAAGAAATAGGCTAGGTGATCAATGGAACAGCTTAGTTTAAAAGGAAAAATAGCCAATAACTTTAATAATTTAGTGCTTGACAAACCCAGATTTACAATTCACTCTTCCCCCATTGTTTTCTAGTATTGTTAAAGGAAAAGGGGGAAGGGTAATCTAGGTTCTACAAACATCAATAGTGTTTCCTCTAGTTTAGAGTGGTACAGATCGTCTGTCCAGGATCTGTTTACTTACTAAAGTTTACATTCACTTTTACAAAGAAATATTTACTTAAAAGTTATAATGGAAAATGTGCATTTTGCTCTCCATTATATAATTATTAATCCTTTCCTCTATATCAACATGTCTCTGCATAGAGAAAAGGGATTATGTCTCTAGTTTAGTTCACTTACTGTAGAGCACAATCTCAAGTTCCAAGGCCAAAGAATCTTTAGCTCCATTCCTAAGTAATCCATTTTCTCAAGTATTCCCTCTCAGGATGACTGACTGCTTCCCTTCACTTACTAGCTTTAAGGTTTTCAGAGCTTGAACTGCCAAGTCCAGTAGGAATTTCTAATTACACTAAAAACTGAAAACAAATGGACCAAACCAAACCAAAACAAAAACCATACCAATCAATAGGATTTACAGTTAGAAGGAAGGACATATTCTCCTTTCTGGAAATACTCATGGCATCCATAATTTGGAGGAGCTGTGTACTCTGCATTCTTTTCATAATAGGAAAGCTTTCACAGGTGTGTGTGTGTGTGTGTGTGTGTGTGTGTGTATGTGTGTTATGTGTGTATGTGTAAAAGAGAAAGAAAGAAAGAGACACAAATACACACACACGCAGACAGAGAGACAAAGAGACACAGAGAAAGAGAGACAGAAATACAGAGAAAGACAGAGACAGATATAGAAAAAAGACACACAGAGAGAAATAGAGAGAGATAGACAGAGACAAAGACAGAGAGAGACAGAAGAGACAGAGAGAGACAGAGACAAAAAGACTGTCTTAGTCTTAAATATTTGATAGCTTTAAATTCTTTATGTCTTCCAAATACAAGCCAATTAAAAACAGTTACTGCTTTTAAGTAGTTGGAAACACAGGAAAGTAGGGTATCTTAAATGTTAGATGACTTGGATTACATATATATCTGGGATACTGAACTATAATCACAATCTTGTTTTAAATATGGATACATCGTCTGCTCCATTCCTCTATTCCTCTCTTTGGACTGAGCTCTGATGCAGGAACGAATGATGACATTTGGCACTTCCAGCCAAGATGGTGGAGAGGAGGCACACAGCTGTGTAAGCTCCGCGTTTTCTCTCAGAATCCATTTCATGACAAGCCTCTGAATGCTTGACTGAAAAAAAAAACTCACAAATAGTTACCAAGAGAAGACATCCTTGAAATTCACCAGGAAAGATCTATTTTTGCTCGAGGGCCGGGATGGTTTTAGATTGGGCGCAGGCTGAGGGCAGGCAGCAGCAGCGAGAGCACAGCAGGCAGCTCACAGTCAAGCAGACCGGAGTGGGGTGGAGTGTGATCAGAGCACCTCGGTATTTGAATTGTTTTTTCCTGGATGCTTGTAATATTTTTTTCTTTAGTCTGAAAATTCTGAAGTTTGGCCACAATATTCCTTGGAGTCTTTATTTTTGGGAATCTATCTACCAAAGGAAAGTCAGGAATTATATGAGCAAAATTACAAAAAACTTTCCACACAAATAAAGTCAGACTTAAATAATTGGAAAAATATTAAGTGCTCTTGGATAGGCCGAGCAAATATAATAAAGTTGACAATACTCCTTAAACTAGTCTATTTATTTAGTGCTATACAAATCAGACTTCCAAGAAAATATTTTAATGATCTAGAAAAAATAAGAACAAAATTCATATGGAACAATAAAAAGTCGAGAATCTCAAGGGAATTAATGAAAAAAAAATCAAATGAAGGTGGCCTAGCTGTACCTGATCTAAAACTATATTTTAAAGCAGCAGTCACCAAAACCATTTGGTATTGGCTAAGAAATAGATCAGTTGATCAGTGGAATAGGTTAGGTTCACAAGACAAGAATAGTCAACTATAACAATCTAGAGTTTGACAAACCCAAAGATCCTAAGTTTTGGGATAAGAATTCATTATTTGATTAAAAACTGCTGGGATAACTGGAAATTAGTATGGCAGAAATTAGGCATGGACCCACACTTAACACGGTTTACCAAGATAAGATCAAAATGGGTCCATGATTTAGGCATAAAGAATGAGATTATAAATAAATTAGAGGAACATAGGATAGTTTATCTCTCAGACTTGTGGAGGAGAAAGAAATTTGTGACCAAAGATGAACTAGAGACTATTACCGATCACAAAATAGAAAATGTTGATTATATCAAATGAAAAAGCCTTTGTACAAACAAAACTAATGCAAACAAGATTAAAAGGGAAGCAACAAACTGGGAAAACATCTTCACAGTTAAAGGTTCTGATAAAGACCTCATTTCCAAAATATATAGAGAATTGACTCAAGCCATTCTCCAATTGATAAATGGTCAAAGGATATGAACAGACAATTTTCAGAGGATGAAATTGAAATTATTACCACTCATATGAAAGAGTGTTCCAAATCACTATTGATCAGAGAAATGTAAATTAAGACAACTCTGAGATACCACTACACACCTGTCAGAATGGCTAAGATGACAGGAAAAAATAATGATGAATGTTGGAGGGAATGCAGGAAAACTGGGACACTGATGCATTGTTGGTGGTGTTGTGGATGAATCCAACCATTAGGGAGAGCCATCTGGAATTATGCCCAAAAAGTTATCAAACTGTGCATACCCTTTGATCCAGCAGTGTTACTACCCAAAGAGATACTAAAAAAGGCAAAGGGACTTTTATGTGCCAAAATGTTTGTGGCAGCCCTGTTTGTAGTGGCTAGAAACTGGAAAATGAATGGATGCCCATCAATTGGAGAATAGTTGGGTAAATTCTGGTATATGAATGTTATGGAATATTATTTTCTGTAAGAAATGACCAGCAAGATGAATACAGAGATGCTTGGAGAGACTTACATGAACAGATGCTAAGTGAAATGAACAGAACCAGGAGATCATTGTATACTTCAACAACGATACTGTATGAAGATGTTTTCTAATGGAAGTGGATTTCTTTGACAGAGACCTAACTCAATTTCAATTGCTCAATGATGGACAAAAGCAGCTACACCCAAAGAAAGAACAGTGGGAAATGAATGCAAACTGTTTGCATTTCTGTTTTTCCTCCTGGGTAATTTCTACCTTTTGAATCCAATTCTCCCTGTGCAACAAGAGATCTGTTTGGTTCTGCACACATATATTGTATCTAGGATATACTGGGACATATTTAACATATATAGGACTGCTTGCCATCTAGGGGAGGGAGTGAAGGGAGAGAGAGGAAAAATCGGAACAGAAATGAATGCAAGGGATAATGTTGTAAAAAATTACCCTGGCATGGGTTCTGTCAATAAAAATTATTATAAAAAATAAAAAATAAATAAAAAAGAATGATGACATCTTCCTATTTCCTCGACAATAGGGAATCCTCAAGAGTGGGGAAAAGGAGTTGGAGTAAAGATATAGATATGGAATTAAGTTCTGTTATAAGTCTATGCATTAACTTTTGAAGCCTTGCTGCTGTGTACATGGTGGGGCACAAAGGTACATGCATTTATGCATGTACATTTAAATTTATAAATACATAGATAAATTGTATGTGCTACATATGTTGATGTATATGAAATGTATTACATATAAAAAGACAGAAAGAGATCTATGAATTAGTGCAATCATTTTGGAATTATGCACATAAAATTACTAAAATGTTTATTCTCTTTGATCCAGAGAATTTTACTCCTCTAAGAAAGCCATTGATAAGAATTAGGTCCTTATAGTGACATAAATATTTATAACTCCACTATTTTACAAGTGTAAAGGATTATTAAATGTCCAACAACTGTAGAAAAAAAGTGTGATTCAAGTGTAATAGAATGTCTCAGTCTACTTTGATAGTTCTTCATCCAAATCACCTCTGTTAACCACAGTATTCTATAGGTCTCTGTCCTAAGTCCTTTTCTTTATTATTATTTTGCTATCTCAGCAGCTCCCATGAATTTAATTATAATATTTGTGTTAATCATTCTCAAATTTATAAATCCATTCCCAATATCTCCACTGATGCTTAATCTTACACTGCCAATTACCTTCTAGACTTTTTGAATTGGGTGCTCCATGAATATGTTAAATCTAATACATGAAAAATGAACTTATTTTACTCTGCTTTCACTCATAGTCTCTCTCTTCCCAACTTCCCTTGTACTAGCATCACAACCTAAGTGTCAACATCAGTTCTTCATTATCTGTCATTCTGCATATCAAATCTGTTGCCAATCCAAATCAGCTTTGCAACATCTCTTAAATGAATATAGGCTTTGACTATCACATAGTCTTCTAGTTGGGCTGCCTGCCACAAGTCTCTTCCTATTCCCTTTATCTTCTATTCAGCTACTAAAGTTATTTTCCTCAAGTGCAGGTTAAACTCCATGTCTTGGCATTTTCAATCGTGGTTCATTATTCCAGGAATATTCTTTTTCATCATTTCCATTTGTGGGCTTCCCTGCTTTCCTTCATGTAGCTAAAATCTTACCTTCAATAGGAAGCCTTTCCAAAACCCTTCTAATCCTATTACCTTCCTTACAATGGATTATTCCTTATTTATCCTAGATACAGCTGGTTTTTCCAGTGTTGCTTTCATTTTGTCTTACTTGTCAAACTGGGATCTTCTAAAGGGCCAGAATTGCTTTTGCCCTCCTTTGTATACCTCAGTCCTTGGCACTCACACACAGAAACACTGAAGATAATTCTTATTAACTGACTGAAAACAGAAAGTAAACAGAGCCAAAAAAAATCAAAATACATAATTTTGAATCAATGAAAAGAACAAAGAACAATCAAAAGTGAATGTACAAAAATAGCAAAGAACATGGCATTAAAAAAAAGACCCTAGTCCTTTACAATAGAAAGATCAAAGTGTATTTTGTTGATTATATTTTTCAATCTTTTTAATGTATGGTTAGGCTGGATTAATTTTTTCCTTCTTTTTTTTCTAAATTATTCTTGTTGTATGAGATATCTTTTTAAGAGTGGAAAGAAAGCAGGATAAAGGCAAACATTTTGGTGATGTAACAATGCAATTAGTAAAATTTTAAAAGATTATATTTTGAGCTGTCCAACTATGAATTAATTAATATCTGATTAATATGATAGTAACCTTCAAAGTGTTCTTTAGTGCTGACTGGTCTTTTTTTAATGTAAGGAAGTCATCACAGACATAGAAATAAAGCTGAAAGGGACCTCAGAGAAGATATCATCCTATTTCCTCCTTTTATGAATTAGACAATTTAGGCCATCAAAAGACTTCCTGAAGATCACACAGTCATTGTGGGGGAAGAGGGAAGGAGAGATATTTAAAGCTGAATTCTTTGTATTTAGATCAATGGTCTTTATACTCAATTCCTTCTATAGAGTTCCTGCCAAAATAAACAGTTGCCAATCACTCAGAAGAGATTCCTCACTTCATCCACTTATATCATTTTATCAGATCATTATCATGATCTGATCTCCTTTTTCAATGAATTTGGCATTTGGCCCAGTCTTTGTCTGAACTTCTAACCCCATCCTTATTTTAATGACTTCAACATTACTATTGGTGACATTTTAAGAACATTGGTCTCCTGATTTAGCATCTCCATTAACTTTTGATTCTCTTTTGTTTCCATTCTTTATGTTTTAGAAGATATTAGTCCTTAACACTTTTCTTCCCCTGAGAACTTGAGCTCTAAAATTTCTCTTTCTGATAATAATTTCCTAACATTCTATTTCTTTCCTTATTTCAATTTTGTTATCCTGCTTTTGATCAACACTTCAACTCACAATCATTTATTTAATTCCTTGTTTTTTATTTTTTATTTTTCTCCCTCCACTGCTTTTTCCTTCTGGTTAACTTTTTCATTATACTAGGTGACTCAGGGCATAGAATGTTTGGGCTACAGTTAGGATGATGTGGACATAGATACTGGGAAAGTCACCTAATCTCTGATTATCTCATTTCCTCATTGGTAAAATGAAGATTATAACAGCACATATTCTCTTGGATTTTTGTGCATTATCAAATGAGGTAGCAATTCTAAAATGCTTAGCCATAGTGCTTGGCATTTAAATAGTGCTCTTATCTTCTTCTTCCTCCTCTGTCTTGGAATCTTCCCTTCTTTCTATTGTTCATATTCTGTTAATTTCCAAATATGGATTACCTTCCCCTTCTAGTTTCATATACTTTTAAAAATATTAAATCAATTTTTCCTTCTCTGTATCTTATATTTAACTCTTTCTAGTCTACTACTAAGTAACTGGGAAAAGACTCAATTCTTCCACATTCTTAAAAAAATAAAATTAGCATCTGAAGTTTTATCTCATAGTCTATTATTTTATGAAGATGACAAATAATGAAGCAGTCAGTTTGGAGGGCATATGGGAAGTCAAACTTATTGTCGTTGCTTCTAAGAATTTATTTGATCATTCTGAGATATAATTTGGATTTATAAAAATAAAAGAACTAAATTGCTTATAAAACTTGATTGAAAAATTCCACTATTAGAATACCCTAAGGAGCTCAATGATAAAAAGAAAATTCTCTGACATTAAAAATTTTGCATAAATGTACTTTTTTATTTTACTAAAGAAGAAAGAAAATTAATACCAGTAATTAGATATTGTGTAGAAAAACCCTGAAATATATAAATGTAGTTGGTTATGATTGTGTAGTAAAAAATAAAGAGCATAAGAAATTCAGAGCAACATTGGGAAATGTATATGAACTAAATACTTAGAATCATTATAATACTCAAAATGCCTACAATAATAAATCAGTAGAGACAGAGCCATAAGGGACTCCAGAGGCCCCTGAGTTGAACCCTCTTATTTTACAGATAAGAAAATTGAGGTCTAGGGAGATGAAATGATAAGCCAAAGATTTCACAATATTTAAGGCCATATTCTGTCCTTGGAAACACACGGTAGTATGTTATCAATTAGAAACTCTGAAGAAGATCAAGTAATTGTGTGACAAAAAGGGCAGATGTAACCAAGTCATTAAAAAAAAAAGATAGATAACAGATGATCAGAATACTGCACAAGTAATTCCAAAATACTGAGAGATAATATGGAACACTTTAAATATGTGGAATGGACATATTCTTGTAAATTATTGGGAAATTTTAGACAAGAGTTGCATAGGATAGGATAAGTTGTATGATATAGTAGATTTTAAAGTTCTTTTGTAATGAATCAATGAATGATTAAATTTACCAAAAAAACAAAAACAAAAACTAAAACTAAAACAAATTTCTAAATTTATGTTCTGCAATGTATCTTATGTTTGCTTTAAAAGAATACCCTTAATAGATATATGACCATAATATTCTGGTGAATCACAGGGCTAACTTATCTAGAAAAAAATCGAAAGGCAAATTTATAAATGAAGATACATTTTTTTTAAAAAGAGAAGACTTCTGTTTTATAGGCCTTCATTATAATTTTAGATTTTTATGTCTCTGCTTTAGTATCATATTTAATAGCTTTAAATGCAATTTTCAAAAATATGCTTCTTGATCAATTATCAGTTCTGCCCTGAGAGTCAATGTTGTTTTGCTCACATTTAACTATGCATAATTGTTTGTAAAGTACTTTGATGATTCGAGGGAAAATAACATTAGAAATTATAATTACCAGATTTTTTGTTGACATAAAAATAATCAAGCAACAAAAGAGTGTAAAACATCTTATAATATCTGCAGTGCTTCAATTATATCCTAGTCTACTCTACTGATAGTTGTTTCTTTAATGAATTTACATTTTAATAATTCTTGGCAACCAATATGTAATTAAATATAAGAATGGGAAACACCCTAGCTTTGACATGTTTGTTACAGTGATAGAATACATAAGAATTGCAGATTAAAATATCAATAATTTAATTCCTGTTCCTACCTATCTTTACAATTTATTATTTTAAAATATTCTCATTTTAGATAGAGGACCTGGGCATTCAACTTTTTTGTCATTTTCTTTTAATAATACTTTTTTTTTTTGGCTGAGGAAATTGGGATTAAATGACTTACTCAGGGTCACCCAACTAATGGTTTCTCAGAATTATCTTAATTTGCATTTATCTGATCAATAGTGATTTAGAGAATCTTTTCATATGATTAGAAATGGCTGAGTGTCTAAAACCAGATTTTAACTCAGGTACTTCTGACATTAGGGCTGATGCTCTATCCACTGCAGCACCTAGCTGCTCCTTAAGATTATTTTGTACTAATTGTTTATTTAGTCATTAATCTTTGCTCATGCACTTAATTATAGTGTCAAAATAAAATCTCTAAAATTCTTTCATACCTACTTGAAGATGAGTCAAAATTGGTTAATATGGCTAGAACATAGCATGACAGATTGAAGATCCCCACTATTCCCTCAGAGAAAAAAAGATATGATCTAAATCAAGTAACTTAGATTATTAATACAAAAAAAAAATGACCAGAATTTCTCTTATTAAAGACATTTGATTTCCTTATTTACTTTTTCAGAGGTGGGACAAAAATCAATTGTACCTGCAAAGGATGGACAGAACCTATTATCTTCCCCCACAACCCATCCTTACTACTTTCTAATTATTTTATTTTTTAATCTTTTTTTAAAGCTTTTTATTTTTAAAACACATGAATGGATAATTTTTCAACATTGATGCTTGCATAGTTTTGTGTTTCAGATTTTCCCCTCCTTCCTTCTTCATCCTCCCTTAGATGGCAAGAAATCCAAGATATGTTATGCATGTTAAAGTATATGTAAACTCCAATAAGTGTAAATATTTTATACAATTTATTTATTTATACAATTTCTCTTATTTATACAATTCTCTTATTACACAAGGAAAAATCAGATAAAAAAAGAAAAGTAAATAAATAAGAAAACAAAATGCAAGCAAACAACATCAAAAGGGGTGAAAAGGTTATATTGTGATCCACAGTTCTCTCTCTCAGTGTAGGTGGCTCTCATCATCACAAAATCATTGGAACTGGCATCACTCATCTCATTGTTGGAAAGAGTCACATTCATCAGAATAATCATCATATAATCTTGTTGCCATTCATAATGATCTCTTGGTTCTGCTCATTTCAATTAGCATCAATACATGTAAGTCTCTCCAGCCCTTTCTGAAATCATCCTGCAGGTCATTTCTTACAGAACAATAATATTTCATAACATTCATATACCATAATTTTTTTTAGCCATTCTCTAAAGGATAGGCATCCATTCAGTTTCCAGTTTTTTGCCACTACAAAAAGGGCTGCTACAAACATTTTTACACATGTGGGTCCCTTTCCATCATTTAAGATTTCTTTGGGATATAAGCCAAGTAGAAACACTGCTGAGTCAAAAAGTGTGTACAGTTTGATAACTTTTTAAGCATGGTTCCAAATTGGAATCCATTTACAGTTCCAACAACAATGTATTAGTGCCCTAGTTTTTCCACATCTCTTCCTTTGTTCATCATTATTTTTCCCTGTCTTCTTAGTCAGTCTCAGAGCTGTGTAGAGGTTTCTCAGAATTATCTTAATTTTCATTTATCCAATCAATAGTAATTTAGAACATCTTTTCATATGATTAGAAGTGGTTTTAATTTCTTCATCTGAAAATTGTTTATATGGTTAGATAATGGCTTGAATTCTTATGAATTTGAGTCAATTCTCTATATTTTTCAGAAATGACATCTTTATCAGAACCCTTAAATATATAAAAAAATTTCCCAATTTATTGTTTCCATTCTAATCATGTCTGCATTAGTTTTATTTGTACAAAAACTTTTTAATTAATATAATAAAAATTATATTTTATGTTAAATTGAGTTCCATTCTTTCTCCACAGATCTGAGAAGTAAATTATCCTATATTCTTCTGATTTGCTTATAATATCACTATTTCTAAATCCTGAACCCATTTTGAACTTTTCTTGGTATGTGGTATTAGGTGTGGGTTAGTGCCTAGTTTCTGTCAAATTCTGTAAAAAATTTCAATTTTCCCAGCAGATTTTTGTCAAATAGTGAGTTCTTATCTCCAAAGCTGGGGTCTTTGGATTTGTCAAACACTAGATTACTATAGTTAATGACTATTTTGTCCTATGATCCTAACCTATTTCACTGATTGACTATTCTATTTCTTGGCCAATACCAAATGGTTTTGATGATCACTGCTTCATAATAGTTATAGGTCTGGCACAGCTATACCACCTTCATTGCCATTTTTTTTATTAATTCCCTTTAAATACTTGAACTTTTTTCTTCCAGATGAACTTTGTTATTATTTTTCCTAGGTCTATTACATAATTTCTTGGGAGTTTGATTGGTATGGCACTAAATAACTAGATTGATTTAGGCAGTATTGCCATTTTTATTATAATTGCTTGGCCCACCCATGAGCACTTGATATTTTTCCAAAGGAGTAGATAGCACTTTATTAGTATATAAAGTGTTCATACAGTTCTTTACTTTCCCTTTGCAGATAGATTCCCAAATATTTATATTATTGACAATTATTTTGTATGGAATTTATTTTTTATCTATTGCTATTGGAAATATAAAAATTCTAATGATTTATGTGGATTTATTTTGTATCCTGCAATTTTGCTAAAATTGTGAATTGTTTCTATTAGTTTTTTAGTTGATTCTCTAGGGTTCTCTAAGTATGCCATTATATCATCTGCAAAGAGTCATAACTTGGTTTCCTCATTACCTACTCTGATTCTTTAATCTCTTTTTCTTCTCTTATTGCCAAGGCTGACATTTTAAATACAATATTGAATAGTAATGGTGATAATGGGCAATCTTGTTTCACTCCTGATCTTGTTGGGGATGGTTTTATTTTGTCTCCATTACATATGATTCTGGCTGAGGGTTTTAAATTGATGCTACTGGTCATTTTAAGGAAAAGTCAATTTATTCTTATACTCTCTAGTGTTTTAATAGGAATGGGTATTGGATTTTATCAAATGCCTTTTCTGAATTTATTGAGATAATCATATAATTTTTGTTAGTTTTGTTATTGATATGGCCGATTATGCTAATAGTTTTCCTAATATTCCTAATATTTCCATGCCTGCATACCTGGTATTAACCCTACTTGGTCATAGTGTATTATCCTGGGAATATTTTTCTGCAATCTCATTACTAATATTTTATTTACAATTTTTTGCATCAATATTCATTAAGGAAATTGGTTTATAATTTTCTTTTTCTGTTTTCATCCTACCTTGTTTAGCTATCAGCACCATATCTGTGTCATAAAAGGAATTTGGTATGAATCCTCTTTCCTTATTTTGTCAAATAGTTTATTTAGTATTGGAGTTAATTATTCTTTAAATATTTGGTAGAGCAAGATGGTAGAGAGGACACATGAGGCTTTCTGAGCTCTCCTTTACCCTCAAACTATTTTTACAAAACTCAGCCTCAGAATTAGTGCTTGACTGTCAAAACCCATGAAGATTGGGAATACAACACATTACCAACAGAAGATAATCTCAAAATTTTCCAGAAAAGGTTTGTTTTTGCTCAAATGCAGGGATGGAATGGGGCTAGGCTCAGGCAGATGGGCAGTAAGAGCACAGAAAACAGCTCATGCTGAGCAGACCAAAGGGTGGTGTGGAATGGTGTTTGCAGGTTGAAAATTTGCAGGGAGAATTGTACAACATCTATTCTGTTCTGGCAGCAAACTAGTAGATCAGCAGAGAAGCTATAAACACAGAAGGTAAAGACTATAACCCCAAAATACTAGAGTCTCTCAGACCTGGCCACACCTACCCATTACCAGGAGGGACTAAGCATAATCACATTGTGCAACTGCTGACCCCAGCCCATATGTTAATTCCTGTGCAGCCATTGCTGTCTCACTGTTGCTTCCCTGCTACTTCCTGTTGCCTACTGATGAAGCTCAATAGTCTCACATTGTCCCAAAAGCAGACTGCAGGTTTTTTTTTTTTTGTTAAAATGAATAAAAAAGGTAAAGTGGGCTCTAACTATAGATAGCTGCTATACTGAAAGAGAGCAGATTTCAAACCCTGAGGACACTAAAAACATTTTGTCTCTAGATCCAAAGTTGGCTATGATCTGATCCCTACCACATAAGGCTCTCATAGAAGAAATTTAAAAAGCTCTTAAGAGAGAGCTAGAAGAAAGGAAAGAGTCTGGATAAGACATGTAACTCATTAAAAGATAGAATCGAAAAAGAAAACAACTCCCTGAAAAATAGAAGTAGTGAATTGGAAAAAAGACAAACTGCAACCATTCCCAATAAAATCAGGAGTGAAACAAGGTTGCCCACTGTCACCATTACTATGCAATATTGTATTAGAAATGTTAGCTGTGACAAGGAGTTGAGAAAGAGATTAAAGGAATTAGAGAAAGCAATGAGGAAACCAAATTATCACTCTTTGCTGATGATATGATGGTATACTTAGAGAACCCCAGAGATTCTACTAAAAAATTATTAGAAATAATCCACAACTTTAGCAAAGTTGCAGGATACAAAATAAACCCACATAAGTCACCAGCATTCTTGTATATCACTAACAAAATCCAACAGTCAGAGTTACAAAGAGAAATTCCATTTAAAGTAACTACTGATAGTATAAAATATGTAGGAATCTATCTGCCAAGGGAAAATCAGAAACTTTATGAGCAAAACTACAAAACACTTTTCACACAAATTAAATCTGATCTAAGCAATTGGATAAATATAAAATGCTCTTGAATAAGGTGAGCAAATATAATAAAGATGACAATACTACCTAAACTAATCTATGTGCTTACAGCTATACCAATCAGACTCCCAAAAACCTATTTTAATGACCTAGAAAAAAATAACAACAAAGTTCATACAGAAAAACAAAAGGTCAAGAATTTCAAAGGAATTAATGAAAAAAAAAATCAAGTGAAGGTGGCTTAGCTATACCAGATCTAAAATTATATTACAGAGCAGCTGTTACAAAAACCATTTGGTATTGGCTAAGGAATAGATTAGTTGATCAGTGGAATAGGTTAGGTTCAAAGGACAAAACAGTCAATAACTATAGCAATCTAGTGTTTGACAAACCCAGAGACCCCAGCTTTTGGGATAAGAACTTACTGTTTGACAAAAATTGTTGGGAAAATTAGAAACTAGTTTGGCAGAAACTAGACATCGACCCACACGTAACACCACACACCAAGATAAGGTCAAAATGAGTTCATGATCTAGGCATAAAGAATGAGATTATAAATAAATTAGAGGAACACAGGATAGTTTACCTCTCAGACCTGTGGAAGAGGAAGGAATTTATGATCAAAGAAGAACTAGAGATCATTACTGATCACAAAATAGAAAATTTTGATTATATCAAACTGAAAAGTTTTTGTATAAACAAAACTAATGCAGAGAAGATTAGAAGGGAAGCAATAAACTGGAAAATATTTTTTACAGTCAAAGGTTCTGATAAAGGCCTCATTTCCAAAATATATAGAGAATTGACTCTAATTTATAAGAAATCAAGCTATTCTCCAATTGATAAATTGTCAAAGGGTATGAACAGACAATTCTCAGACAAAGAAATTGAAACTATTTCTAGCCATATGAAAAGATGCTTCAAGTCATTATTAATCAGAGAAATGCAAATTAAGACACCTTTGAGATACCATTAAACACCTGTCATATTGGCTAGAATGACAGGGAAAGATAATGTGGAATGTTGGAGGGGATGTGGGAAAACAGGGACACTAAATATATTGTTGGTGGAATTGTGAATACATCCAACCATTCTGGAGAGCAATTTGAAACTATGCCCAAAAAGTTATCAAATTGTTCATAACCTTTGATCCAGCAGTGTTTCTACTGGGCTTATACCCCAAAGAGATACTAAAGAAAGGAAAGGGACCTGTATATGCCAAAATGTTTGTGGTAGCCCTGTTTGTAGTGGCTAGAAGCTGGAAAATGAATGGATGCCCATCAATTGGAGAATGGCTGAATAAATTGTGGTATATGAATATAATGGAATATTATTGGTCGGTAAGAAATGACCAACAGGATCATTTCAGAAAGGCCTGGAGAGACTTACATGAACTGATACTGAGTGAAACGAGCAGGCCAGGAGATCATTATATACTTTAACAACAATATTATATGATAATCAATTCTGATGGACTTGGTCATCTTCAGCAATGAGATGAACCAAATCAGTTCCAATGGAGCAGTAATGAACTGAACCAGCTACACCCAGCAAAAGAACTCTAGGAGATGACTAAGAATCATTACACTGAATTCCCCTATATTTTTGTCTGCCTGCATTTTGGATTTCCTTCACAGGCTAATTGTATAATATTTCAGAGTCTGATTCTTTTTGTTCAGCAAAATAACAGTTTGGTCATGTATACTTATTGTGTATCTAATTTATATGTTAATATATTTAATATCTACTGGTCATCCTGCCATCTAGGGGAGGGGGTGGGAAGAAGGAGGGGAAAAATTGGAACAAAAGGTTTGGCAATTGTCAATGTTGCGAAATTACTCATACAGATAACTTGTAAATAAAAAGTTATGAAATTTAAAAAAAAAGCACTATTTAAAGCCAAGGAGGAAGGGCGGAATACAGCTTATTTGAGAACAGAAATTTATTCTGTGATTGAACAGCTTAACTCTTCAGGTCAAGAAAGGAGAAGATATACTCCTTTTAATCTAGAAATTATCAAAGGTCTAAAAATATCTTGCAGTCTTTATGGGTCTACATCATCTTAAGATATTATTACAAAATTTGGCTTATGAAATTTTAACCCCTGATGATTGGAAATCTATACCAAGGACATGTTTAGAACCTAGACAAAACTTGTTGTGGGGTTCTAAATATAGTGAACTTTGTAGGATACAAAAATGGGCAATCTAGAATTAATACACCAATCACCTGGGACCAACTAACATGTGTAGTTTCCTATGCAGACACTTCAACACATATTAATTATCCCATAGCAGTATATGATCAAATTGCTTCTGCTGCTATCATAGCATGGGGCATCCTTCCAGGAAAGCAAGTTAGAGGGGAGGCCTTCACAAAAATAGAGCAAGGTCCAAAAGAACCCTTTGCTGGTTTCATGGGATGTCTGCAGACAGCTGCCATACAAACTATTGGTGAAAATGTAGTAATAGAAATTGTGATAAGACAACTTGCTAAAGAAAATACTAATGAGATTTGTAGAAGAATTATACTAGGACTAAGCAAGGAAGCCCCTTTGGAGGAGATCATAAGATGCTGTGTCACAGTGGGCACAAATACCTTTTATACCAAGACTATGATGCAGACTTCCCAAGATCCAACATGGAAAGGCAGGGTTCCTTTTGGCAAGGGACTTCCAGAGAGTCTTATCAATGCTTTCAATGTGGTAAAGTAGGGCATTTGAAAGTTCAGTGTTGGCAAAAAGACAGAGTGAGAAAACAGGGTGGGAGAACAAGATCCAAAACCTCGTGCCCAAAATACAACGGAGGCTTCTATTTAGCATTGAAATGTATATTATTCAGGGAAACGGAATGGGGGGCCCAGCCTCAGGGACTAAGGCAAAAAATACTTGATGGCATGCTAATGCTACACCCAGAGAGTCTTTAGAAGTTTACTACTCACTCATGACCAATCAGCTAAGAAGCAATCTGATGGAATAAAGGGATTACATAATCAATCAGTCAAGAAGCAACCTGATGGGAGAAAGAGATTACAATTGGGGAGAATAGAGTTGTATGCAGCTGGGACAACTGAGATACCCCTTGGAGAAGTGAAATCTGTTCTTCTTCAGCCTATGGATCCCTTGCCTCCAGGCACAGTAGGCTTAACCATTTCACCTCCTGAGAATACTTACAAAACTGCTCATTCATACACTGATGTAGGAAATTGGGAAATGTGTAGATAATATCCCAGTCACTAAAACAGACTGACAATGTATGACTTATTAATCAGGAGAATTAGTAGCATCAGATTTACTGATACAGACTCCTAATAGGTTTTTTGGTGATAGTCGCCCAGATTCTGACTCCAAGTCACAAAATCCAGGAATATACTGGACAGCTGATCAACCTATGCTCACAATCTATATAAATGTTCTACCATTGGAAGGATTGGTAGACACAGGTGCAGATTGTACAGTTATTAAATGTGCCAGCTGGTTCAGTCATTGGCCAAAGATTAAGACAGACATCTATATGTCTGGCATAGGAGGTTCAATAGCAGCTGAAATTAGCACTACCCCTTTGAGATGGACATTTGAAGGTGAAACAGGAGTTTTCACTCCTTTTATAGTTGAAAAAATGCCCATCACTCTGTAGGGAAGAGACATCTTACAATATGAGTATTACAAATGAGTACTTCAGTGTTTTAGGCTGGGCTGCTGTTGAAGATCTGCCTGCACTCTCACCTTTTCCCATTCAATGGAAAACTGATACACCAGTGTAGGTAGAACAGTGGTGCTTAGCTAGTGATAAAATTCAGTCCTTATTAGATATAGTAGAGGAGCCACTTGACCTAGGACACTAACGTCTTTCTCTAAGTTTTTGGAATTCCCCTGTATTTGTTTAAAAAAGAAATCTGGAAAATGGAGGATGTTGACTGATTTAAGAAAAGTAAACGAACATATGGCAATTATGGGGACTCTTCAGCCTGACCTTCCATCTCCTACTCAATTGTCTAGAGAATGGACTCTTTGGGTTACAGACATTATGGATTGCTTCTATTCTATCCCTCTAGATAAGGAGGATATGAATGATTTGCTTTTTCAATACCTAGCATTAATTTAGCTGAGCCTTATAAAAGATATAAATTCATAGTTTTGCCACAGGGAATGAAAAATAGCCCTACAGTATGTCAAATGTATATTGCTGCTGCTCTTACTGCAGTAAGAAAAGCATTTCCAAAAGTAATGTTATTACATTATATGGATGATTTATTGGGATGTGCACCTGAGGAGTAGATGTTAGAAGCATGTTTACAAAAGATGAGAAAAATACTAAGGAACTACAAATTGCATATATCTCCAAAAAAATTCAAAGATGTGCTCCTTTTCAATATTTGCCATATGAATTCTATCCTAAAGTGCTTTCAGTACAAAACCTTTCTTTAAGATCAGAGAAGTCGAACACCTTAAATGACTTTCAGAAATTGATAGGAGATATATAATGGCTATGTCCAGTGTTAGGCTTAACTACCTATCAATTACAACCATTATATGACATTTTAAGGGGAGACACTGCTTTAAACTCATCCCACCAGCTCACAAAGGAAGCTCAAGAGGCTTTGAGAGAAGTTGAATTATCTTTATCCAATGTGGTTGTTTCAACCATTTCATTCAGAAATCCTTGGAAATATCAGTTTTTGGCATAAAAGTGGCACCCACAGCAATCCTTCATCAAGGACACAATGTGATAGAGTGTGAACCTCCCAGTACAACCAGAACAAAGCCTACTCCTTATCTAGTGCTTGTGGCTAGAATTTTATTAAAGGCCATTAAAAGCCAGTAATACAATTATCTGGAATAAGACCTGACAAGATAAACACTTTTAATCTTCAAGGACAGGCAATAGTAGAAAGAGAAAGTGAGACATTAAGATCCTCCTCCAAAAACAAAAGAAAGGGGAAGCCATAGGTAATTCTGGAGAACTTTTAAATTTAGCTCTTTTACTATTAATTTTTTTTTTGATTTTTGACAAAGATCTACTAGCATTAGCAGACAGGTTTTATAATCCACCAGAAGGGCAGTGTGCAGTGAGAGAAGCTCCAGTATCATTAGATAATCACCAGGTAAAGTGGAGAGATCCAGAAAGTGGTGAATGGAAGGGACCAGACATATTACCTGCTTGGGGGTGTGGGTTTACTTGTGTCTCTACAGATGAAAAAGGAATCAGATGGGTATCAATGAGACATATTCTCCTTGTCCATCAGAGAGAGACAGAGTAGACCCTTGAAACAAAGAAGACCTAAGAAACATCCTGTAGTTCCATGCCTGACTGTGTCCACCATTGAAAGAACATGGCAGTTATGGAAATTGACTCATGAACATCAATAATTGTTGATGAGACTGATGTAGGACTTCAAAACCAGTAGGAATCATTGGATTCCCTGACATGTGAAGTAATGGATAATAGATTGGTTTTTGGACTATCTCTTGGCTGTTGAAGGAGGTGTATGTATGCCTGTTATTTATATACTCTGCTTCTAGGACTTATGGACATGTATATTGATATTGTTTGTTATATCGCTATGTTAATTTATGTTATTTGTTTTATCACTGCTAGCTTTTGTTATATTAATATGTGCTTGTGTAATACCCCCCATGCTGATGGATTTGTGTATACCTGTTTCAATTTCAGCCCAGAGGAAACCTGCTAACAATATCTGGTTTGACTCCCCATTTCCCTTTGGTGTTTTCATCTCCCTTCCTGAGAAGTTAGGGAAGGTGTGATCACCTCCTTTTTTGGGTTCTCATCTCCTTTCCTGTGAAGTCAGGGAGAGCGAGACCAACTGTGTTCTAAAACAAAAGAAAGCTGGAGATGTAGAGGGCCAGAACTCTGAAAAAATACACTTGAATCAAGGACAGCAAAGTACTTATAGTTAAGCACATATTCAGTGTGACTAATTGCCTAGTTATGCACATACTTAGTGTAATATGGTGATGTAATGGCACAGTGTGCTGTAGTGAAGTAATTGTACTGAGGTATTTAAGGGAGTCTCAGACATAGAAAGTGCTCTCAGACATCAGGCTCCAAATTCCAGAATCTGGACTCCATCTTTGACCAGCCACATGGTAGCTCTCCTGCCTCCTTCACTTCTTCCCCTAAAGACCACAGCCCATCCTGGGACCCTCCAGAGAGCTAGCCCAGACATTACAATGTTGGATTTCACCAATTTTTTTTTCTGCATCTATTGAGATAATCTGTTTTTTGTTAATTTGCTTATTGATATAAACAATTATGTTAATAATTTCCCTAATATTGAACCAGCCCTGAATTTCTGCTATAATTCCTACTTGGTCATGATGTATTATACTGGGTATGACTTTCTGTAAGCTCTTTGCTAATATTTTATTTAAGATTTTTGCATCAATATTCATTAGGAAAATTGGTCTATAATTTTCTCTCTTTGTTTTCCTCCTACCTGGTTTAGGTAACAGTACCATGTCTGTGTCATAAAAGGAATTTGATAGGAGTCCTTCTTTCCTTATTTTTTCAAATATTTTATAGAGTATTGGACTTAATTGTTCTTTAAATGTTTGGTAGAATTCACATGTAAACCCATCTGGTCCTGGGAATTTTTTCTTAGAGAGTTGATTAATAGCTTGTTCTATTTTTTTTTCTAAAATGGGACTATTTAAGTAATTTATTTTCCTGTCTGTTAATCTGGACTATCTATATTTTTGTAGGTATTCCTCCATTTCACTTACATTATCGAATTTATTGGCACAAAGTTGGGCAAAGTAACTACTAATTATTGCTCTAATTTCCTCTTCATTGGTGGGAATTTCTACCTTTTCACTTTTGAGACTAACAATTTGATTTTCCTCTTTCCTTTTTCTAATCAAATTTAATGAAGATTTATCTATTTTGTTGGTTTTTTCCCATAAAAACAACTCAGTTTTATTTATTAATTCTTTTTTTTTTACTTTCAATTTTATTAACTTCTTTTATTTTTAGAATTTCAAGTTTGGTATTTGATTGGGGGGGTTAATTTGTTCTTTTTCTATTTTTTTTTAGTTGCAAGCACAATTCATTGATCTTCTTTTTCTCTATTTTATTCAAGTAAGGTTTTAGAAAGATAAAATTTACCCTTATTACTTCTTTGGCAGCATCCCACACATTTTGGTATGTTGTCTTCTTATTATCATTCTCTTGGATGAAATTAGTAATTGTGTCTATGATTTGCTGTTTCACCCATTCATTCTTTAAGATGAGATTATTTAATTTCCAATTACTTTTTGGTCTGTTTACCTCTGGCTTTTTATTGAATGTAATTTTAGTGTATTGTGATCTGAAAAAAATGCATTTGCTATTTCTGCCTTTCTGCATTTGATTTTGAAGTCTTTATCTCCTAATATATATTCAATTTTTCTATAGGTTCCATGAAATTTCAAGAATAACATGAACTCCTTTCTATATTCATTCAATTTTATCCAAAGATCTATCAAATCTAGTTTTTCTAGTATTCTGTTTACCTCTTTAATTTCTTTCTTATTTATTCTGTGGTTTGATTAGTTTTGAGAATGTAAGTTTGAGATACCCTACTATTATAGTTTTGATGTCTGTTTCTTCTTACAGCTCTCTTAACTTTTCCTTTAGGAATTTAGATGCTATACCACTTGGCACATATAGGTTTAGTATTGATATTGCTTCATTATCTATGGTACCCTTTAGCAAGATATAGTTTCTTTACTTATCCTTTTTAATTAGATTGATTTTTGATTTTGCTTGATCTGAGATCAGGATGGCCCCTGCTTTTTTGCTTTCACCTAAAGCTTAATAGATTCTGCTCCAGCCTTTTACTTTTACTCTGTATGTATCACTGTTTTAAATGTGTTTCTTGTAAATAATATATTGTAGGATTATGTCTTTTATTCCAATCTGCAATCTGTTGCTGCTTTATGGGACAGTTCACCCCATTCACATTTATGGTTAAAACTACTAATTCTATATTTCCTCCCATCTTATTTACCCCAAATATATAATTTTATTTTTACTTTTCCTCTTTCTCTCCTTCCCTGTATTTTACTTATGAGCACCACTTTCTTGAAGCAGTAATCCCTTTTTAGAGTCCTGTTAAGTCCATGCTAGCTTTTTTGGAGATCCTCCAAATGGCCTTGGTCTCAGCAGGATAGTCACCAGGAAGATAATCAGGAATAGAATTTAAAGTCTTTATTCTTGAGTCTTGAATCTGAGATCGAGTTAGAGCACACTATGTTCACACTCTCCTTCACTCAGTCTCTCCTCCACAGTCTGTCCAACTCTGACTGACTCAATTTTCATCTTAGTGGCAGAGTGTAGGAGGCAGGAGAGCCACCAGGAGAATGGTCAAAAATAGAATGTCTCATTTCCAGCCCTTCTCAGCCCTTAAATAACCTATTACAAACTCATCATTACATCATACTGATTATGTGTTAACTGGAGAACTATTACATCACTATGTTAATTAATAAGCATATGTATACTAAAGAACTATCATCTCATCAATTTCATTGAGTTGACACCTTATTGTAAGTATCCTTGTTTCAAGTATAACTTTTTCCAAAGTTCCAGCCCTCTACAGAGTTCCTCTCCTTTTCTTATATCTTTCTCCTACCATTTTTGTTTTCCCTTCTATTTAGTTTATCCCTTCCCTATTACCCTTTCCCCTTCCACATTTCTATAAAAAGAGAGAAGTTTCACAGATATATCTAATAGTCTCTCTTTGAGCCAAATCTGATGAGTGTAAGATTCATACAATGTTCATCTCCCTTCCTTTTTTCCCTGAGTTATAATAGTTTTTCTTTGTGTCTTTGTGAGATGTAATTTCCCTCATTTTACTTCAACTTTCCCCTTTTTCTAGTACAATCCTTTTTCCACCTCTAGTTTTTTGTTGTAACAGAATTCTCTCTGTATACCCATAATAGAAATATAGTTCTCAAGAGTTCTTTTCTTTTTACCTTTTCATGCTTCTCTTGAATTCTATATTGTAGGTCAAATTTTTTGTTTACCTCTGGCCTTTTTCATTGGAAATAAGTGGAATTCATTTTTTTTCACTGAATGTCTACCTTCTTCCCTGAAAGAAAATGCTCAGTTTAGCGGGGTTATTCATTCATGGTTGTATTCTCAAGTTCCTTTGCATTTTAGAATATTAGAATCCAGTCCCTTTGGTCTTTTAAGGCAGAAGATGTGAGGTCCTGGGTAATCCTAGTTGTAGCTTTTTGGTAACTGAATTGTGTTTTTTTTTTTCTGGATGCTTGCAATACTTTTTCCTTGGTTTGATAGTTCTGAAATTTATCCATGATATGCCTTGAAGTTTTAATTTTGGGATCTCTTTCAGGAGGTGTTTGGTGAATTCTCTCAATGACTATTTTGCCTTCGAATTTTAAGATATCAAGGTAGTTCTCTTTGATGATTTCTTGAAAAATAGTGTCTAGGCTCTTTTTTGCATTGTGGTTTCCAGAAAGTACAATAATTTAACAAATTTCTGTTTTTCAGGATATTGTTTTCTTATTCCATTTTGTCAAATCTATATTTTAATGAGTTATAGTCATTTTCCATTTCACTAAGTCTATTTTGTGGTGAATTTCTTCAGATAATTTCTCCGTTGCCTTTTCCAAACCCTCTTGCAAAGTTTTCATTTCCTTTCTCCATTTTTCTTCTAAAATCCTTTTTAATTTCTTCTAGGAGAGTCTTATGTGATGACCAATTTATATCACCTTTTGGCACTTTATCTGGAGACAATCTGCTTTTAGTCTCTTCAGTGTTCGAAATCTGTTCTCCTCTTTCACCATAAAAAGTCTATGGTTAGGGTTCTTTCTGCTTTTTTATTTATTTAAAAAAATGAAATCTGCTTTTAGGGCAAGGGAGATTGTCCAAGATTCCTCTACAAGCAGCAATGGCTATTCTGGGTCAGTGCTTATTGACTTCCAGTGCTGGGTATGCATGACCAGGTATGATGAAATTCTGGCATTTTGGGGTTTACTATTTACCTTTTGTGTTTGTATTGGATATTTTATAACTTCTCTGCTTGTCATCTGGCTTGCAACCAGGGCAGAATAGCCAACACTGCTATAAATTCCTCTCTGTAGATTCTCCAGCATGTGGAGTCCTCACCACCTTGGGTCACTGAGCTGCCTGCAATGGTGTCTGCCCTTAGCCTGCTTGTACTTGGTCTGTCTCACTTTGTGCCCAATTGAACTAGATCGTTTCTAAAGTGCTTCTAAATTATCTTCTGCTGGTAATTTGTTACACTCCCAATATTTGTAAGTTCTGCCAGTCCAGAACTAATTCAGAAAATGGATTTGCTAATTAATTTGAGGGACATGGGACAAAGTCAGAAAGAATGTGTCTGCTTTCTGCCATCTTGGCTCTTTCATGCATGTGTTTATTTCAAAATAGAAAACTGAAAAATTATTATGGAAAAATATCAGTGCAACTAAAAAAAACTGAATTTGTGAACTGAAAAAAATAAACATCCCTTATGAACAATTGATATTCAGGAAACATTAGGAATTGACTTCTCAAAGCAACCTCCCAAATAATAAGTGATAGAAGAATATAAACAAATATGTCCCCAAAGAATAAGTACAACTTAATGATGATAGATTGCTTGAAATTACTATTAGTAAAAGAAATTCAACTGAAAATAACTGAAAAGTCACCATACATTTGGGAAATTTGAAAAATTGACAAAAACAGAGATATAGTCAATGTTGAAGGAAATAAAGGAAGGAGGAGCACATTAATAAAATATTGTTAGAGGCTTGATTTGGATCAATCATTATGGAATGCAGTTTATAATTGTTCTAAAAGTTAATAAAAATATCAATTTTTTCAACTAGAAATTCCATTGGTAAACATATAAATAAAGACAAGGAAAACAGAAAATATATAAGAACCAAAATTCTCTTAAGTTTTAAATACATGCTATTTATTTCATTAAGCATTACCAAATTATTTATACAATGTTGAATAATAATATTTTTAAAAGATTTTGAGTTGCAAAATATCTTTTTACTGTTTATTCCCTCTCCATCTTCTAATGGAGCAAAATTCCGACAAGCCATTTAATATGAATGATACATATAAGTCATGTAAAACATGTTTCTATATTAGCCATATTATAAAATAAAATATAGACAAAAAGTAAAACAAGAAAAAGAAAGAAATCTTTTAAAGTATGCTTTAATTTATATACAGAATTCATTAGTTCATTCTTTGGAGGTGGATAGCATTTTTCATCATAGGTCTTTTGGAATTGTCTTGATAAAGTAGGTAAATTTTCACAGTTCAAAATCTTTACAATATTGCTGTTACTGTGTAGAATGTTCCCCTGGTTTTAGTAACTTTACAAATATGTCTTCCTAGATTTTCTTGAAATCATATTCATAATTTATGATGACACAATATCACAATTTATTCAACCATTCCCAAACTGGTGATTATCCCTTCTATTTCCAATTCTTTGCTATGCTATCTATATTTTTGGAAATAAAGAAAAAATGTTAAGAATGATGGCCTTAATTTTACAGACTTAAAACTGCATTTTATAAAGCATCAGTCTCAAATTTTTAATAATTCAAGCCATTCTCAAACTGATAAATGGTCAAAGTATATGAAGACAATTTTCAGATGAAGACATTAAAAACCATTTATGGTCATATGAAAAAATGCTCTAAATCATTATTGATCAGACAAATGCAAATTAAGACACCTCTGAGGTACCACTATATATATCTATTAGATTTGCTATGATGACAGGAAATAATAATGATGAATGTTTGAGGGGATGCATTGTTGGTGGAGTTGTGAACTGATTCAACTATTCTGAAGAGCAATTTGGAATTATGCCCAAAGGACTATCAAACCGTGCATACCCTTTGATCCAGAAGCATCTCTACTGGGTTTGTGTCCCAAAGAAATCATAAAAAGGGAAAGGGACCCACATGAGCAAAAATGTTTGTGGCAGCCTTTTTGTGGTGGCAAGAAACTGGATACTGAGTGTATGACCATCAGTTGGAGAATGGCTGAATAAGTTATAGTATATTAATGTTATGGAATATTATTGTTCTATAAAAAACGATCAGCAGGATGATTTCATAGAAGCCTGGAGAACCTTACATGAACTGATGATAAGTGAAATGAGCAGGACCAGGAGAACACTGTACACAACAACAACAAGATTATATGATGATCAATTCTGAAAGACATGTTTTTTTTTTTTTTTCAAAAGAGAGGTCACTTCTAATGGTCTTGTGATGAAGAGAGCCATTACACCCAGAGAGAGCTACAAGGATGGAGTAAGGATTACAACATAGTATTTTCACCTTTTTATTGTTGTTGTTTGCATTTTATTTCCTTTTTTCCTTTTTTTACCTTTTTTAATCTGATTTTTTTGTGTATCATGATATTGTGGAAATATGTATAGAAGAATTGCACATGTTTAACATATTCAATTACTTGCCATCTAGGGAAGGGTTTGGGGGGAAGAGAAGGAAAAAAAATGAAACATAAGGTTTTACAAATCTCAGTGTTGATAATTATCTATGCATATGTCTTGAAAATGGAAAGCTTTCATTTAAAATAATAAAATAAAAAATAAAGCAGCAGTCATCAAAACCATTCTGTATTTACTAAGAAATAGATTTGTTGATTAGTGGAACAGGTTATGTACATAAGACAAAATAGTCAGTGATGATCATAATCTACTGTTTGATAAACTCAGTGACTCCAGATTCTGTGTTAACAACACAGTATTTCACAAAAGTATCTGGGAAAATTGGAAAGTACTATGGCAGAAACTATATATAGATCAACATCTCACACCTTATACCAAGAAAATATCAAAATGGGATGATGATTTAGATATAAAAGGTTATAGTCTAAGAAAATTAGGAGATCAAATGATAGTTTACTGCTCAGAGTTTTGGAGAAGGGAGGAATTTGTGACCAAATAAGAAATGAAGAACATTATGAAATGCAAAAATGAATACTTTTGATTACAGTAAATTAAAAAAAAACTTTTTACACAACAAATTCACTGCAACCAAGAGTAGATGGGAAGCAAAACATCGGAAAACATATTTTTTTCAGTATTTCTGATAAAGGCCTGATTTTTAAAACATGTGAAGAATTTATGAGAATATAAATCATTTCCCAATTGGTAAATGATCAAGAGATATGAACAGGCAGCTTTCAGATGAATAATTTAAAGTCAAATATAATCAAATGAAAAATGCTCTAAATAATCATTGATCAGAGAAAGGCAAATTAAAATAATTCTGAGGTATCAACTCACATCTCTCAAATTGGCTAATATGACAGGAAAAGAAATGATGGATGGGATGTGGAAAAACTGGTTCACTAATATATTGTTGGTGGAGTTGCTTTTCAGCCAATCTGGAGACCAATTTGGAAAGATTCCCAAAGGCCTGTGCACACTCTTTCTTATAGCAGTGTCACTACTGGGTTTGTATCCAAAAATATTATAAAAGAGGAAAAGAACTCGCATTGAAAAATATTTGTATTAATTCTAATTGTCATTCCACTATCTTTGAATTTTTTTTCCTTTTGCTTATAAAATTTTGTTATTGATTTAAGGATTTCAGAATTTTGCTATGATGTTCTTATAAGTTTTCCTCATAGGATATCGTTCAGGTAGTGGTTGTGGATTTTCTCTCCACTTTCCCCTGTTGTTCTAAGATTATAGGATAATTTTATTTAGTTATTTCTAGTATTATTGTATTAAGATTCTTTTTAAAAAATATTTTTCAGATAGTCCAATTGTTCTTAAGTTTTCTTTTTCTTTTTTTTTAAATAACTTTTTATTGGCAGAACCCATGCCAGGATAATTTTTTACAACATTATCCCTTGCACTCACTTCTGTTCTGATTTTTCCCTGCCCTCCCTCCACCCCCTCCTCCAGATGGCAAGCAATCCTATACATGTTAAATAGGTTAACAGTATATCCTAGATACAATATATGTGTGTAGAACCGAACAGTTCTCTTATTGCACAGGGAGAATTGGATTCAGAAGGTATAAATAACCCAGGAAGAAAAACAGAAATGCAAGCAGTTTATATTCATTTCCCACCGTTCTTTCTTTGGATGTAGCTGCTTCTGTCCATCCTTGATCAATTGAAACTGTGTTAGATCTCTTTGTTGAAGAAATCCACTTCCATCAGAATACATCCTCATACAGTATCGATGTTGAGGTATATAATGATCTCCTGGTTCTGCTCATTTCACTTAGCATCAGTTCTTGTAAGTCTCGCCATTCCTCTCTGTATTCATCCTGCTGGTCATTTCTTACAGAACAATAATATTCCATGACATTTATATACCACAATTTACTCAAACATTCTCCAATTGGTGGTCATCCATTCATTTTCCAGCTTCTAGCCACTACAAACAGGGTTGCCAAAACATTTTGGCACATACAGGTCCTTTTCCCTTCTTTAGTATCTCTTTAAGGTATAAGCCCAGTAGAAACACTGCTGTATCAAAAGGTATGCACAGTTTGATAACTTTTTGAGCACAGTTCCAAATTGCTCTCCAGAATGGCTGAATGTGTTCACAATTCCATCAACAATGTATCAGCATCCCTGTTTTCCCACATCCCCTCCAACATTCTGCTTTATTTTTCCCTGTCATTCTAGCCAATCTAACAGGTGTGTAGTAGTATGTCAGAGTTGCCTTAATTTGCATTTCTCTGATTAATAATGATTTGGAACATCTTTTCATAGGGTTACAAATAGTTTCAATTTCTTCATCTGAGAATTGTCTGTTCATATCCTTTGACCATTTATCAACTGGACAATGGCTTGATTTCTTATAAATTAGAGTCAATTCTCTATATATTTTGGAAATGAGTCTTTTATCAAAACCTTTTACTATAAAAATGTTTTCCCAGTTTATTGTTTCCCTTCTAATCTTGTCTGCATTAGTTTTGTTTGTACAAAAACTTTTCAATTTGATATAATCAAAATTTTCTATTTTGTGGTCAATAGTGATCTTTAAATTTTCTTTTCTTGGTTTGTTCTTCAATTTTGTGATTTTTCTTATGAGATTTCTCACATTCCCTTCTATTTTTACATTCTTTTAATTTGTTTTATTATTTCTATATATAATTTTTCTGGCTTCCCCTTATTCATTTCTAGTGTCAAGGTATCATTTTCTGCCTTAAGATTTTGAGTCTCCTTTTCCAGTTGGTTGATTTTCTTTTCATGCTTATAAAGAGCTGAAACTCTTAAAGATGTGCTTGAATCAGACAACAGAGTACTTAAGGCTAATTACCTATTGGACAATAACTCTATTAGCATATGTTTGGAAAAATGGCCCTTCTCACTATTCCGTGCTGGCTCGATCTTTTGGTGTATACAGATAATCGTAGGAAGGATTAGAAGGTGGAGTGAGAAAGGTGAGAGAACTTCACTTGGCTCTAGGATGGAGAGGAGAAAAGTGTGGACATTCTGGACTCTAGATCCTAGGTAAAACTCCTGGCAGTTTTGTCTGTCTCTTTCACTTCTTCCCCTAAAGACCAAGGACTTTTGCTTATCCTGACTCTGGCTGACTCTGAGGCCTCCAGAGAACTAGTCTGGACTTCACACATGTTCTTCTTTTTCTTGAATTGTTTTTTTCCCCTTTCCTTTTCCTTAATTTTTTTTCTCCAGTCTCTCTCATCTAATTTTAAAAAGTCACTTTTTGGGTTCTTATGTGAATTATTTTTCAGTAGGTGACCATTTAGTGTTACTCTTTGGAGTAGAATTTTTTTTTTATTTCAGCATTTTCCTCTCAAAATGAGTCCCAGTCTTCTATATTCTCATAGATTTTTTCTTATTGTATGATTCTTTCTCCTTTGCCTATTCATTTCAGAGGTTGTTGGTACAATCACTTCTACTTTTGAAGTATTGAGAATGGTATTTCTGGCCTCAGGTCCTCCTTCAGTTTTATTTTTCTATCCTGGAACACAAAACAAGGATCCTATCCTCTTGTAAGTTCCTGTAGCCAGCAGTATCCTTGTCTTCCAGCAATTGGTGTGAGTGCTAGATGAAGCAATGGGGCCAGATGAGTTCAAGCTTACATCTTGGAACTATTTCTTATAGCTTCCCATTTATGCCCCACCAAAAGTATATATTTTATCATAAAACTAAAGAAAGTACAACTAAGGCTATGTCATTTCCTTGTTCTAATAGTCAAGGTCCATTCTGCTATTTGTTTTCATTTTTGAAAGCATCCTGTCTGAAAAATACTGTCAGGTTATGTTGACTGTCAGTACTAATCTGAAGGAATTCTGATAGGAGTTATTAGCTGGGAAAGTGGCCTTACCAAGTCCCCTAAAGTCCAGCAAGTGATCTCACTTTGTTTTGGTCTTCTAAAGGACTTATGGCTGGCTCCCCGCACCTGTTCCACTGTTTATGTACTTACCAGGTATGTACTGATTCTTTCTCTCACAGGTCTAAGTCTCAGCAGCATAGCTAGGTCTGGCATCATTTAGTAGTAGAGGTTCTCTCAGTTTTCCCTGATTCAGACACCCAATTATTTACACTGTCTGGGAGGTGAAAATTTTTTTGCCTGTGGCCAAGGCTACCTCCCAATCCAGATAGCTTCAAGTCTCTCAAAACTAGCCTGTAGGTGTTTACACTTCACATGAGTCAAACCTTGGTCCTAGAATCTTCCTTCTCTGATTGTTACAGGATATTTATCTTTACCACTCTATTTTGATCCTAAAGCACAATTTTTTTTCTTCTCTGAAAGAGAAATCTGGAAATGGTAGAATTTTCTGACATATTATATTATCTTCTGGGAAGTTTTTCTTTGTAGCTAGTATTTCTATTATAATATTGAATAATCATGGTGTTCATGGGTATCCTTGACTCAACCAGGATAGTACTAGAAAAGTTTAAAGTTTACCCCCATTACAGCTAATGCTTTCTCATGGTTTTAAATATTTATCTTAAGAAAAGCTTTATTTATTCCTTGCATACTAGTTTTCTTTTCTTCTTTCTTTTTTTCCTTAAAGAATTTGATCATGCATTTTGTCAAGAATCTTTTCTGTATCTATTGATATAATTATATGGTTTTATTTTTGTTTTTATTGTTGACATAGTCAATTATGCTAACAGTTTTTGTAATGCTAAAATAACACTGCATTCCTGGCATAAATTCCATTTGCCATAGTGTATGATTTTGGAAATATATTGCTATAATTTCCTTGTTAATATTTTATCTACATTTTCATTTATATTCTTTAAAAAATTGGTCTATGAAATGATGCTGAGTGAAATGAGCAGGACCAGGAGATCATTATATACTTCAAAAACAATACTATATGATGATCAATTCTGATGGATGTGGCCCTCTTCAACAATGAGATGAACTAAATCAGTTCCAATAGAGCAGTAATGAATTGAACCAGCTACACCCAGTGAAAGAACTCTGGGAGATGACTATGAACCATTACATAATATTCCCAATCCCTCTATTTTTGTCCACCCGCATTTTTGATTTCCTTCACAGGCTAATGGTACACTATTTTAAAGTCCATTTTTTTTTGTACAGCAAAATAACTGGACATGTGTGTATATATATATATATACACACATGTCCAGTTATTTTGCTGGACTATACACACACACACACACACACACACACACACACACATATATATAGTATTTAACTTATACTTTAACATATTTAACATGTATTGGTCAACCTGCCATCTTGAGGAAGGAGGGGAAAAGTTGGAACAAAAGGTTTTGCAATTGCCAATGCTGAAAAATTACCCATGCATATATCTTGTAAATAAGAAGCTATAATAAGAAAAATTAAAAAAAAGAAAATTGGTCTATAGTTTGTTTATGGTTTTGTTCTCCCTGTTTCTCCTTTTCCTGTACATTTTCTAGCAGATCATTGGTGTAATCACTTTTAATCCTTGACTATGGAGAATGGTGTCTCTGGCCTGAGATCCTTAAGTTCTACTTTCTGGTATGGAAACCAAACCAAGAACTCTACTCTCTTATAAGTCCCCACAGCCAGCAGTTTCCCTATTCCACTGCTTTTGCATTTATCAGGTATATACTAGTTCTTTCTTACCCTCACCCAATTTAACCAATTTGATTCAATTGAATCAAGTTTAAAGCCTCAGTCAATCTATAGAATAGAGTAAGTTTTGCAGTAACATGAACAAAGCATGATATATTTGCATTTTGAGCACAACAATGTGATTGTGAGTTCTATTATGGGAGTATACTTACGTATATTCTAGAAAAGGTGCAAAAAAATTGAGGAAGTACCTCTGAACTTCTCCTTTTAATTGGGATTCCAGTGAAAAGGGATAGTATTTAAATTAAGGGGAGAGAAATAGTTAATTTCTGAAATTCTGAGAGTAGGAGAATATCACAGAAAGGTAGAAATCAGGGAAAATTGTGTGTTTGTTTTGATATTATAATAATAAAAGCTAATTCAAAGCTCTTGTTTATTAGGAGGAAACAGGTGCTTGTAAAAATAATAATAATGAAGGAGATTACAGAAATTACTAAGTAGGTTGTCATTTAGCAAGGATTACAGGAAGAAGAGAAGGATGGTTATGGATGGTAATTCCCTTGCTCTGACATGACAAGGCAACTATCCATCAATCAGATAATAACCCATAGAGAGGACTTGTTTTCCTATGGAATAGAAATCATACATTATAAAGAACTTCCAAAGAATTGTCAAAAATAACAGCTAATACCTATTTTTGGTGATTTATGAGAACACAAATCTAAGTTTAAGAATGAATCTAAAATATATCTTTTCTCCCTAAAGGAGATATTGTATTTATTTTGTATATTTCAAATTATATGTATCTATCAGTGTGCGTGTGTGTGTGTGTGTGTGTGTGTGTGTGTGTGTGTTATCTCTATTAGAATGTAAGTTATGGAGAGCATGTATTTTATCTTTGTATCTCAAAGTTTTAGTACAGTGCTGAATATATAGAAGGTACTTAAGAAATGCATATTTTATTGATTGCTAAAGCTCTCAGAAAAAATTAAATAAAATAAATGGATACCCCGAGAGATATAAGTTTTCTTTTTCTCACTATGACCCATCAAAAAGTAAGAAAAAATAGTTAGGAATTAAACAACAGATTTAGAAGGTGGTAGTGTATGAGAATGGTATTTGGGCACTAGGATCACTGATCTTAACAGAGGGATGACAGATTTCTGATCAGGATAGAGTACATGTAGCAAAGTTATATAAGAATATATTTGACTTGTGTTTTACATGTATAATCAAAAGGCTTAACCCTAAAATTCATCATGGAGAGGGAATGAATGAATGGATGAATGAATAGAAGAATATATGAAAAATAATTTATTGGGAATTTGAACATTGTTCAAGTGCTGGGATTACAAATAGTAAGAAAAGACATTCTCTGCTCTGAAATAATTTAGATTTTGAGAGAGAAGACAAGACAGCTATAAGGCAGATTGAAGACTATCATGATAATTAGAGAACAGCGGCAAACAGATGGAAAGGTCTTTTCTTCAATGTTGTTTCTACTATAATCATATCAGTTTCTGATGTTGAATTATTTGATAGTCTCTAGGACTTTGGTGCTAGGAACTTTCCTTTATGAAGCTTCATACAGCACACAGAGAAGTAGTTGCCAGGTTACAGTCCCATAAGGATTACTTTCTGGAATGATTTCTATGGGGATTAGCCTAGATATGTGACAATTGGTATAGGGAATGCTGCCACTCCCATTGCTATTGAGATTACCTGTCCGTCTGTTAGCAATTCACGTTGGTTGTAGTATGGAAAATAGGCCATTGCTCCCTTCAATGATGGCAATGATACTTAGATTAGAAGAACAAATATTGATCAGAAAAGCACTACTAGTCTCAAAGTATTTAGATTCAGTGAGCTGGGTTATCACCATCAAAATGTGAGTTGCAGTTTTGGTTGAAGTGGTCATGGTGAAGGTTGTAGCTGTCTGACACATGCTACATCTTTTCTCACCTTTAGGATGTTCTGAGGATCACTTAGTCTGACTTGCCTGTTTATATAGTTTTTCTCACAAAAATAGGGAGAAAAGCACTTTTATCATTTATCTATCTATCTATCTATCTAGTGTCTATCAAAGTAAAAACCACAGAGAGATAACTAGCTATTGAAAAATCCAGATATTTAGAAGACAAAATCAGTGGATGTAACCGATTGCTTTAAATATTCAAATATGAATGCGCAAAGTTTAATTCCATTGATATAAGAAATAAAGGCCATTATATAAAAAGAAAAGAAGATAAATTGGGCATTATAGTTATTACTGAGACTTGAAGGAATGAAAATGACTACACTGAAGGAATAAAACTCAAAACTTGAATACCTTGTTCAGAAAAATTAAGTCAAGTTAAAGAAGTGGCAACAAGCAATATTATATACAAAAAAGGATATTCTCATGAGAAGAAATTCAATAACCAGATAGCAGATCATGGCAGTGAGTATTTAGGAAAATGACAAATAAAGAAAAGAGAAGTTATTTTCTTCTGTGAGTATACTGTAGACATTCTAGACAAAGAAAATGGATGTATAATTTAAGATATCACACTCAAACCTGAAACATTGCCTTGATGGTGATATAGTAGTAGCTACTATAGTAGGTATGGTAGATAGCTATAGGAGTACCCATACTCACAAACACAAATAGCATCTCATAACTTCTTTATTTTCCTAATTGTAATTTAATGTTCATCATTAGATATTAATAACATTTTTTCAATGTAGAAAAGCTAATAAGTAGAAATGGAACTGATTCTTACTAATAGAGACTAATTCATCACTGAAGTAAAATTGAGAGGAAAATCTCACTTGGAGAGGTAATGATCATTGGCTATTTAAGTTTGTGACAAAAGAAAAGAAATCTGGGGATATTCTCAAATGTGCCCCAAATCATGAGAAATTGCTCACTAAGTATTTGCTGTATATGTTATTTTCCACCTTGATAGCAGAGTTTGTTTCATCTTTTTATTTTTATCTCCAGCATCTTCTATAGTGCTTGACATTCCATTTGTCTTTGTTGACTTGTTTCAGTTATGTCCAATTCCTTGTGAACACATTTTCTTTGCAATGATATTGTTGGTCTACATTTCATTTCCTTCTCCAGGTGAGCAAACTGAAGTAAATAAGTTTAAATAACTTGCCTAGGAGCACACAGATAGTAATTGTCCAAAGCCAGATTTGAACTCAAATCTCTCTGATTCCAGGCTTGGTGTTTTACTCAATGTGATACCTGGCTGCCCTCAGACTTTTCATACATGCTTATTAATTGGTTTAGTGTATCTAAAAACTAAATTAAAAGATCTAACTGTTAGGGTCAATAATAAGCCTTATTTTCTTTTGTATCCTCAGGTCTTGGTATTGAAAAATGTTTAATGCCTATTGGAAAATACTTTAATATTTTGTTAAGTGAAAGAATGAACTTAAACTTGTTAGATACTTATTTCATTTTCTATGAAACAGGCATAATAATATATGTCCTACTTACCTCCTAAGATTGTTATAAAGATCAAATCAAATGAGTTAATGGATGTGAATGAACTCAGAAATGGCAAAGGACAATACATCTATAAGGTGTTATTAACCTTTTAAAAGATGGGCTTCTGTCTTAGACAGTACCCTTCTAGTGCAGAGGGAAATATTCTAGAGAATAATTGATTAGACATAAATGATAGATAAGGCTGTATAATTAAATGTTTGTATTTTACAAAAGAGCAAAATTCAAATGATACTGAAGACAGAAAATACTTGGACTTATGAGGGTTGTCCCTAGCATAAGATTTGGATTTTCACTGTTATTCCCAGGAGATGTGATAGACTGCTTGTGAGTGAGGACATAGCAATGCTTCCATAGGGTAGTTTAGGGGTTTGGGGTCCATCAAACTACAATAGTTTTCTAAGGTTCATATCATAACCCCATGGGGAAATTGGCAAAGGCAATGCTTAATTTGCTTCCAACACGGCTAATTAACCTGGCCTGAACCATCCATTATGAAATAAATGAATGCCAAAAAGGATATGATATCACTAAGGATCAAAGATCCAGGTGAAAGTGTCTATCAGACAGATTGAGAAGATGAGAAACCTGGAGTTAAGGTGGGGCTCAGGTGGGGACATTGATTCTGCTCATGGTGACCAATTTGATTTTTTTTTTTTTACTTATGAGTTGTTTAAAGTATTAATTAACTTTTTCTTCCCAACCATATTACAAAATCCTTCATACTTATTGATAATATAATCAAGACACCAAGGAATCAATATGTACTAATCTTCTCCAAAACATGGTTTGGTATCAGATATTCTTTTTTTTTCATCAATATATTTTTTAAAATTTTGCATTGATTAAAATTTCTATGATCTTGTACTGGTGTTCAATTTTCAAAATAATTCATTTTCATATTTTCAAATGTCAACATTATATGAACACTTTCATGATCTTAAAGCACTTTGTTCATCCTTCAAATTTTGCAAATAAAAGTGATACATAGTGATTCGACCAGTTCGTTAACTTTTCATTTAATAGTTAGGAGAAAAAAAATATCTTGAAATGAACATTCAATGTATCCAATTAAAATTAATGTATGGAACTGTTCTCATTGCTGCTGGTTTAAAGTTGAATTCATGGCAATCATCTTACTATGAAAAACAAAAGTAAAGTTTTATAATATTGAATTATAAAAGGCCTCATCTATGATTCATGTCCAATTGATTATTTTCTGGAGAATTTTCCTTTGTATTAGAAAGATTCTATCTAGGATAGAAGCACATTCTTAATTTTATAAATAGGAAAGTGTTAACCCAAAGGAGAAAGGGAAGTATGTAGTAGTAGAAAAGGTATGGAGAAAGACAATATTGCTTTGATTCTAAGTTCTGACACTTCCTACCTCTGTGACCTTGGCTAAGTCTCTTTTCCTCTCATGAGCCTCAGGTGTCAATAGAGGTGAGGACATTTCAACTATGAATTGGATCATATAGCTTCTAAAACTTGTTTCAAGTTTAGCTATGTGATACAATTAGTAAACTGATCTTCCTAAGGAATGACAAATGATGTTTGGATTTGATGGTCTTATCTAAAATCTGGAACTTTTTCCATATACCTCTTCTTAAAAGTACCTACTCATATGTGTGTAATTGGATTTTGAGTTAGAAGATCAGAGACTTGAATCTTTTCTATGCCACTTAGTAATTATGCGACTTTAGTCAAGTAACAATTTTTATGTCTTTGTTTCCTCAAGTACAAAATGATAGGAAAAGTCTAGGTGATTTTCAAGAACCCTTCCATCTCTAAATCTATCATCTTTTAAACCAAGATATAAATAAGGGCATCATCAATACTTGTCTACAAAATATATTTTCTTAATATCTCTTCTGAAAAACAATAAAATGTTTAAAAATGGGCAACTGGGAAATTTATTCATCTCTGGACCTAAATGATTGTAAAATAAGAACTTAATTTTTAGAAGATTATCATTTCTTAATAGACTAAATAAAGCAAAACTTTATAGGCTTAATAGACCAAATCCCTTCAGATTTATCAGAAAATATTTGTTGTGATCATATACAGTACTTGGAAAAAATGGAAAGAGTTGAATTAAATATTGAAACATTTCAAAATAAATTTCTGAATATTTTTTAAAGCACTCTTTTGATTCAGAAGTCACATAAAGTACAATTCAAAATGGATTTTCTCAAGAAATGGAAATTATACTTAATTTTGTGCCATCAAAATTATAAAGTAATGTTATACAATACTTATCAGACAATTAATATTATTTTCACATAATTTTAGAGGTAGTGATCTCTACATAAGAATGCTACCAGAATTTGAGATTCTTATTTTTAAAATGTTTAAATTCAGTCAATATAGACATTTTAATTCCATTCAGCAAATATTTCTTAGAACCCTATGCTGTGTTAAGTGCTGAAGTAGTTTTACATTTTAAGAAAGACTCAGTGTCTGACTTCCTGAAGATTATATATTGAGAGCATGTTAAGATACAAATTCAAAATAATACAGAAAGAATGATTTAGAATGATTTTTAAAAGGATTACACAAGAGCCAAATGGTAGAGGTTAGGGATTGGTTAGATATTCAGAGATTTTATGAAGTAGGTAGTTTTTGAATTGAACTTTAAAGGATGAATTTTATTTCAATAGTCAAAGAAGAGGGAGGCATTCCAGGCATATGGAATATAAGTGATACAGAGACAGGAAAACTCTGGACATGTTTTGAAATAGTAAGTAATCCATTTAGACCAGTATATACAGAGTGTGTGGATGACATGAAATAAAACTGCAAAATTAGGATAACACTAAATTGTGGAAGGCTGTAAATTTAATCTGCTCAGGATAAAATAGGGATTTACTTGATACCCCTAAGCAAACTAGATCTATGAACAGAGAAAATTCCTCTCTCTTTCTTCTTTTTTCTCTCTTCTTCTCCCTTTCCCTTTCCTTCCCTCTCTTCTTCTCCCTCCTCTCTCTCTCTCTCTCTCTCTCTCTCTGTTTCTCTCCCTGTCTCTGTCTCTGTCTCTGTCTCTGTCTCTGTCTGTCTTTGTCTCTCTCTCTCTCTCTCTCTCTCTCTCTCTCTCTCTCTCTCTTTCTCTGTCTTTAATTCTCACTCTCTCTTTCCCTCTCCCTCTTTATTTCTCCTTCATTTCCCTTTACTTCTTGTCTTCTCCCTTTCCCTTTCCCTCTCTAACTCCCTTGGTCTTTCTCTTCCTTTCCTCCCCTTCTATCTACTTCCATCTTTCTCTGTTCTCTTTCTGTTTCTCTCTCTTTCTTCTTTCTCTTCCTCATCCCCCCTTTTCTCTCCCTCTCTTCTTTCCTCTTTCTCTCCTCTTTCCTGCATCACTCCCTTCAAATGATTTCCCTTCTTTTCTTGTTGAGTGCTGGACATTAGTAAGGTTTGTGTCAATCATTTATTTTGTCTAAATGAAGCCTTATAATCACATAAAATGATGAATGCCTGAATTTTACACATTCTTTTTATAGGGTCACTCTAAAATATTCTATAGGTACTTTTATTTTTATCAGTTCTTTCTTCAATGCAGATCACATCTTCTTTCATATGTACTTTATAATTAGAATATTAATAATAGTCAAAATGACTTAGCTGCTCAAAGTGATTCTTTTAAAATTTTAGTTCTAATTTGTGTGGTAAAGCAAACATTTCTATAATATAGAAAAATAAAAATGTTGCAAGTAAAGCTGTGAATCTTGCTATTCCTTTTGAATAAATAAAAATATCATATAAATTCCTTTTATTCCCCTGCCCTAGAGATGATTACCATCACACACAAGTAGGCATAATGGGCACACACATATAGATGTAAAATTATTCTATGCATACTTCCATTTATGAGTCATTTCTCTGGATGCAGATAGCATGTTTCTTTATTTGTTCTTTATATTTAATTTGGATATTATGATACACAAAATAATCTATTTACTCAAAGTTAATTCTTGAGACAATATTGTTGTTACAGTACACAATGTTCTTTTGCTTCTGTTCATTTCAATCTCCATAGGATTGTGCTCCAACCTATAACCAACTTTGCATTGATGCTCCAATCCATAACCAACTTTGCATTGACTTAGGACATATTTTAATCAGTGACTTGATTAGGCCCGGCTTTCCTGATAGATTTTAATGATTTAAATCCAGTACAAAGTCTTAGCCACAGTAGAGAACCTTGTTTCTCAAGTACATATAAATCACATAATCCTGCTCTACCAACTATAAAAGTTTTCATTTTTTATAAAAGGCCATATCCTTTATTCAAATCTTTGTTCTTTTAGGGAAAAGAAAACCTCCTTTTATTAATATTCAGTATTTGTAAGTGTTTCTAATTTGTAAGTTGTTTTAATATCAGACCTAAGTTAGAAAAGGGCTGGTGCTGAAGTTGTGCCTCCAAGAAAAGGAAAACTGAAATAGGAATAGGGTCGAATATGACTTGGAGAAGAAGGTAAGTTGTTTGAACTGCTTTTGATGATATTGATGATGTAGAAGAGGTTAGTTGTGAGTGAGACTGCTGGGTCAAAGGGTATGCACAATTTGATAGCCCTTTGGGCATAGTTCCAGATTGCTCTCCAAAAGGTTGTATATTTCATTTCACAAGTCCACCAATAATGTACTCACTTTTCAGTTTTCTCACATCACCTCCAACATTTATAATCACCTGTATCATCATAGCCAATCTCAGAGATATGAGCTGGTTGTACCTGGGAGATGTTTTAAAATGTATTTTTCTAATCAATAGTGATTTAGAGCATGTTTTCATATGACTATAGATAGCTTAAATTTCATCATCTGGAAATTGTTCATATCCTTTGACCATTTATCAATTGGGGAATGACTTGTATTCTTACAAATTTTACATAATTCTTTATATATTTTATAATGAGACCTTTATCAGAAACACTGGCTGTAAAGATTTTCCCCAGCTTTATACCTTTCTTTTAGTCTTGTTTCTGTTAGTTTTGATTGAGCAAAAAAGTTTTCAATTTAATGTAATCAAAATTGTTCATTTTGTCTTTCATGATTTTCTCCAATTCTTTTGTCATAAATTTCTCCTTTTCCAAAGGGGTAGATTGTCAGATTTACTGGCATACAGTTGGATAAAATAGCTCCTAATTATTGCTTTAAATTCTTTTTTATTAGTGGTAAGTTTACCCTTTTTATTTTTGATGCTGGTGATTTGGTTTTGTTCTTTGCTTTTTGAATCAAATTAACCAAATATTTATCAATTTTTTTCATAAATGCAAATCTTAGTTTTATTTATTAATTCAAAGTTTTTCTTATCTTCAATTTTATTAAATTCTCCTTTGAGTTTCAGAATTTCTAATTTGGTATTTACTTGGGTGTTTTTAATTTGTTCTTTTTGTAACTTTTTTAGTTATATGCTCAATTTGTTGATATCCTTTTTCTCTATATTATTCATAGCTATTTAGAGATACAAAATATCCACTATGAAATGCTTTGACTGCATACCATTGTTTTGGTATGTCATTTCATTATTGTCCTTCTCTTGGAAGAAATTATGGATTCTTTCTGTGATTTGTTGTTTGAACCACTCATTTTTTGGAGTTAGATTATTTAATTTCCAATTGGTTATTAGTTAATTTTTCCCTGCCCCTTCATTGAATATAATTTTTATTGTATTGTGGATTGAAAAGGAAGCATTTACTATTTCTGCCTTTTTGAATTTGATTGTGAGGTTTTTAGGGTCAATTTTTGTGTATTTGTCATGTGTTGTTGAGAAAAATGTCTATTTCTTTCTGTCACTATTCAATTTTCTCCAGAGGTCTCTCATATCTACTTTTTTCTAGGAGCTTATTACCTCCCCACCTAGTTTCTTTCTCATTGATTCTATGATTAAATTTGTCTCATTCTGAGAGAGGGAGGTTGAGGTCCCCCATTAATATAGTTTTGCTGTCTATTACTTCCTGTAACTGGCTTAAAATCTTCTCTAGGAATCTGGCTACTTTACCACGTGGTACATATACATTTAGTATAATTACTACTTTATTATTTACAGTGTTCTTTATGAAGATGTATTTTCCTTCCTAATCTCTTTTAAGATCTATATTTACTTTTGCTTTATTTGAGATCCTAATTGTTACCTCTCCTTTTTTGACTTCAACTGAAGCATAATAAATTCTTTTCTAGCCTTTTAAATTTATGCTGTATTTTTTCCCTAGTTTTTCTGCCCTCTCTTCTATCTAGCCCCCTTCCCTTTTCTTTCCTCTTTTTCCTCCTACTTCTTTATGTAGTTAGATAAATAAATATACCAAATGAATGATTATATAATTTCCTTTAAGAGCCAAAGCTGATGAGATCAAGCTTCAGACAATGCTCATCCCCCTCTTTCTTTTCCCTTCAGAGTAACAGGTGTTTTGTCCCTCTTCATCTGATTTAATTTTTCCCATTAAACCTCCCCCTTTCTTCTTCTAGAACAGACTTTTTCCATTAGTTCATGTTTTTTTCTTTGATATCATCACATCAGAGTCCAGTCACAAGCATATCCTTAGTCCATGTGACATCCCTCTATGTCTACCCCAGTACCAGATACAGTTCTGAAGAGGTACTGATATTGTTGGTGGAGCCAAGATGACAGTGTGTAGAGAGGTCTTTATTTGAGCTCTCCCTGGTATCCCTCAGATCAACACCACATCAAGCCTCTGAACTGGTTTTGGAGGGACAAATCCCAGAAATAAATTTCCAGCAGAAAATATCTTGGAATAATTTCAGAAAAGGTCAGTTTCATTTGGGTGTAGAAGAAGGTGGCTGCACACAGGGACCAGCCTAGCACAGGGACCCAAGGTAATGTGGTGTCCATGCTTGGAGGAATCTACTGGAAGGCTCTTAGCCCTAATATAGCAGCATTGGCTACTCTGTCCTGGTTACAAGCCAGTGGATCAGCAGATTATCTATGAGATATCCAATTCAAATACAAAAGGCAAATAATGAGCTTCTGGACCCAAGAATAATGTAAGACCTCTCCACCCCACATAGTGCCAAAAGGAACTGCAGCACCAGCTCAGGGAATACTAAAGCAGCTGTCACCTATAGAAGACACTTGGGACAATCTCCCCTTTGCTGTAAGAGTATACCTTGATCTTTAAAAAAATGAATAAAAAAAAAAAGTAAAAAAGAACTCTGACCATAGATAGCTTATATAAAGAACGAGAACACACTTCAAACCCTGAGGAGCCTAAAGACAAATCATCTCCAGATGAAACCCCAAAGGGTTTCAGGTATCAGCCCAAAGGCTGATATTAATCAGTTCTTTTTTTACAAGTCTCTCTTGGAAGAATTCCAAAAGAATCTTAAAAGAGAGAAGAAAATGCAGAAAAGAAGTGAGAACTTTACAAGAGAGTTTGAAGAGAAAAAAACAGAAGTTATCTGAAGAAAACTCCTTGAAAATAGATTTAGTGAAACAGAAAAAGCATAAAAGTTCCTTAACAAATACTTTTGACAAAATGGAATATGCAAATAATTTCTTACAAAATAGATTTGACAAAATGGAAAAAGCAAATAACTCCTTAGAAAAAATAGATTCAAAAAAGAAATCAATTAGTTGAAAAACAAAATTTGTGAAATGGAAAAAAAAATCAATGATCAAAACATCTCATTTAAGAAGTTTAATTGGCCAAATGCAAAATGACATAAAAAGCTAACTGGAAAAAGTTCACTAAATATTAGAATTGAACACATAGAAGTGAATGACTCAATGAGACTTCAATAATTAGTTGACCAAAACAAAAAAAATGAAAAAAAAAAAAAGAAGAAAATGTAAATTACCTCATTGTAAAAACTGATGACCTGGAAAACAGATCTAGGAGAGACAATCTAAGGATTATTGGACTTCCTGAAAACCATGATGAAAAAAAGAGACTAGACATCAAGAAGATAAAATAGCCAGTGAAAGAATCCACCAATCACCTCCTGAAACCATAAAATGAAAACTCCAATGAACATTGTAGCTAATTTCAGAATTATTGGATCAAAGAGATAATACTGCACACAGCTAGAAAGAAACAACGAAAATATTGAGGAGCCACAATCAAGATTACCCAGGACCTAGCAGCTTCTACCTTTACAAATCAAAGGGCCTGGAGTCTCATATTCTGAAAGGATTTATCTAGTTCTGAGAGAGCAAGATTGAGATCCTTCACCAGTATAATTTTGCTGTCTAATTCTTCTTGTAGCTCTCTTTATCTCTTCTAGGAATTTGGATGCTATAACACTTGGTGCATACATATTTGTATTGATCTTAACTTCATTATCTATGGTACCATTTAGCAAAGTGTAGTTTCTTTCCTTATCTCTTAATTAGATCTATTTTTGCTTTTGTTTGATCTAAGATCAGAATCTCTATCCTTGCCTTTTTTACTTCACCTGAAGAATAACAGATTTTACTCCACCCTTTTATGTTTACTCTATAGGTATCACTCTGCTTCAAATGTGTTTCTTGTAAACAATATATTGTGGGATTCTGACTTTTAATCCAGTCTGCTATCCACTTCCATTTTATGGGAGAGTTCATCTCATTCACATTCACAATTTAAAAAAATCTAATTTTGTATTTCCAGCCATTTTATTTTCCCCAAGTTATATTTTTCTCTTTATTTTCCCCCTTTCCCTCCTCCTCCTCTGTATTTTGCTTCTGAACATCATTTCCCTCAAACAGCTCTCCCATTTTAAAGCCCTCGCCCCTTTGTTATACTTTTCCCCTTCTACTTCCTTTCTCCCTTCTATTAGCCTCCCTTTTTCATTTTTGTCTTTCCTCTCCTACTTTCTTAGAGGTTGAGACAAGTTTTTTTGTGAAGCTAAATATGTTTGATAATCTCTCATTGAGCCCAGATCTGATGAGGGTAAGCTCACACTCCTTCCTTTTTTTCCTTCAATTGTAATAGGTCTTTTTTGCCTCTCCATGAGATGTAATTTACCCCATTTTAATTTATTTTTCCTTTTCTTCCAGTAGAATCCCCTTTCCTCCACTAGGTTTTTTTTTTTTTTTTGTATATCATCACAATAAAATCAAATTGTACTTGTACCCTCTAAAGTATAGCCAAAACAGAGATACAGATCTCAAGAATTAAACATATCATTTTCTTATATAGGGATGTAAGCTTTTTAATTTTTAAAAGAAAGTTATATTTTTTCTTCAGTTTTACCTTTTTATGCTTCTCTTACATTCTGTATTTGAAAATCAAATTTACTGTTCAGCCCTGGTCTTTCCATCATAAATTAATGAAATTCACCTGTTTCATTGAATGTCTATCTTTTTTCCTGAAAGATAATGCTTCTAGGCTGCAATGCAAGTTCCTTTGCCTTTCAGAATATCAAATTCTAGGCCCCTGGATCCTTTAAAGTGGAAACTGCATTTAAAATAATTGTGGATAATATAAAATATTTGGTAACCTATGGGCCAAACTTACAAATTACAAAAACTTTCCACACACATAAATTCAGATCTAATCATTTGGAATAATAGCAAATGCTCATGGGTGGGCTGAGCTAATATAAAAAAATAACAATAATACCTAAATTAATCTATTCAGTGTCATACGGATCTTTTTTTTTTTTTACAAATCTAGAAAATTATTTTACAAATCTAGAAAAAATAATAAAATTCATCTGGAGGAAAAAAGCATTAAGAATTTCAAGGTAATTAATGAAAAATTCAAATGAAGGTGGCCTAGTGTACTACATCTAAAACTATATTTTAAAGCAGCAGTCACCAAAACTATTTGGTACAGGATAAGAAATAGAATAGTCAATCAGTGGAATAGGTTAAATTCCCAGAACAAAATGGTCAATGGCTACTGTAAACTAGTGTGTGACAAACTCAAAAGACCCCAGCTTTGAGGATAAGATCTTACTGTTTGACAAAAACTCCTAGGAAAATTGGAAATTTGTATGGCAGAAACTATGCACTGTCCAACACAGAACACTCTGTAACAAGATAAGGTTCAAATAGATTCATGATTTAAACATCAAAAGTGACATTATAAACAAATTAGAATAACAAAGAATAATTTACCTCTCAGATCTGTAAGAAGGAAGGAATTTGAGGCCAAAGAAGAACCAGAATATATTATTGAGTACAAAATGTATAATTTTATTATATTAAATTAAAAATATTAAAACAAAACTAATGCAGACAAAATTAGAAAGGGAAGTTAAATTAAATGGAAAAACATTTTTACATTTAAATATTCTGATAAAGGTCTCATTTTTAATATATATACAGAATTGACTCAAATTTATAAGAATTCAAACCATTCTCCACTTGATAAATAGTCAAAGAACATGAACACACAATTTTCAAGTAAAGAAAGTGAGACTAGTTCTATTCACATGAAAAAGTGCTCTAAATCACTATTGATTAGAGAAATGCAAATTAAGACAACTCTGAGGTACCCCTACATATTTCTCAGATTGCCTAAATGATAGGAAAAGACAATGATGAATGTTGGAGGGGATGTGGGAAACATGGGACATTAATTCATTGTTGGTGGAGTTGTGAATCGATCCAACCATTCTGGAGAGCAATTTGGAATTATGCCCAAAGAGCTATCAACTGTGTATATCCTTTGATCCAGCAATGTTTCTACAGGGTTTATATCCCAAAGAGATCTTAAAGGAAGAAAAGAGATCCACATGTGAAAAAATGTTTGTGGCAGCCTTTTTTGTAGTGGCAAAAAATTGGAAACTGAGTGGATGCCCATCAGTTGGAGAATGATTGAATAAGTTATGGTATATCAATGTAATACAATGTTATTGTTCTATGAGAAATGATCAGCAGGATGATTTCACAGAGGCCAGGAGAGACTTACATGAACTGATATTAAGTAAAATGAGCAGAACCAGGAGATCATTGTACACAACAAATGCAAGATTATACTATGATCAATTCTGATGAATGTGGCTATATTCAACAAAGAGATAATCCAGGTGAGTTTTAGTGGTCTGATGCAGACACCCATCTATTACTAAAGAAAGGACTGTGGGAACTGAGTATGGATCACAACATAGTATTTTCACTCTTTTTGTTGATGTTTGCTTGCCTATTGTTTTCTTTCTCATTTTTTTTTCTTTTTGGTCTGATTTTTCTTGTGTAGCAAGATTTGTGGAATTATGTATAGAAGAATTACAGAACTATATCAGGGGGTAATGAGTTCAAATCCGATCTCAGAAATTTAATACTTCCTAGCTGTGTGAGCCTGGGCAAGTCACTTAACCCAATTGCCTCAGCAAAAAATAAAATAAAATAAAAATAAAAATAAATAAAAAATTCTTATTTAACATATATTGCATTGCTTGCCATCTAGGTAGGCAGAAGAGAGGGGGAAAAAATTGGAACACAAAGTTTTGCACGAGTGAATATTGAAAATGATCCATGCATATGTTTTGATAATTTAAAAAAGATAACTTAAAAAAAGAAAAGAAATGCCATCTATATTCATAAAAAGAACTATGGAGACTAAATGTAAATAAAAACAAAAGACCTGCAGATGTTTTCCCATTTAAGGATGTAAACAGTTTTACCTTTAAATAATATATATTTTTACTGTTTACCTTTCTATGCTTCTCTTAAGTCCTGTGTTTGTAGATTAAATTATCTGTTAATTCTGTTTTTTTAATAGAGATGATTCAAAGTGTCTTACATCATTGCTGGCTAATTAATTCTTAGTTGTAACCCCAAGTCCTTTGCCTTCCAGAATATGATATTGCAGGCCCTATGATACTTTACTGTAGTAGTTGCCAGATCTCTGGTAATCCTTTCTGTTCTCTTTGATATTTGACTTGTTTTTGTCTGACAACTTGCGGTATTTTTTTCATTGATATTGGAGTTTTGGGGTTTCTCAGCAATGTTCCTTCAGGTTCTCCTTGTGGAATTTCTTTCCAAATCCATCTGATAGATGGGTTTTTTATTTATTATTATTTTTTTAATTTTTAAATTGCCTCTTCTGGATCTATTTTTCAGGTCAGCTGTTTTTCTAATGACATATTTCACTTTTTTTTCATTTATTTATTCTTTTTAGTTTCTTTGACTAATTCTTCATACAGAAGTCTGTATGCGATGCAGTGTCATTAACTTTCATTTGTCCTGTTCTAGTTTTTAATGTGTGATTTTCTTCAGTTAACTTTTGCATCTCTTTTTCCAATTGGTTAATTCTACTTTTGAAGGTGTTTTCTTCAGTGGATTGTTTTTGCTTTTCACCACTTGCATTTTTTAAAGAATGACTCTTCTTTTCCAAGCTACTGATTTTCTCTTGTATAGTTTTTCTATTTTTTTCTCTTATTTGCCTTTCAAATTCTTTTATGAACACTTTCAAGGGAATTTAGTTTATAATCTACCTATTCTTTCCTCTTACTCTCCAAATGAAAGTTATTTTTCCTCAAATTTTCCTGTATTTCTTTGCTTTGCTATCTTCTTTGTTTCATCAAATGTATCATATATTACATTTATCTTCCATATATTAGTTTGGAACCATCTTCAAGGCAGCAATTTACTTTGTTTTTCTTCATGCATTATCAGTGTGAGCACATCACCATGTTTATAATACAAATAACAATCATTGGTGGACTTGGAGTGAGTTGTGGATGTAGTTTGAGAATTGAATAGTAAAGATTACAGCTAAAAAGTTAATAGGTGCTGGAATGTGAATCATTTACTATATGATTGAGGAGGGTAAAAAAAAGAATGTTTGGAGAGTTGTAGAATTGTGTGGTGAGAATTTAAATGGATTTTTAACATGGATTTTGAAAATCCATGACAATAGGACATATGTACAAAATGCAAAAGGCATTGACGACAGTAATTTATCTGGAATTTGTTAACTTACAAAACACATGCAGACAGTGAGATAAATGGATTCTTTGAAAGGATCTAATCAAATATATGTTACATGTGAAAATATATTTTAAATCCAATATATGTATAAATATTTATACAATTATCTTGCTGTATAAGAAAAATCAGACCAAAAAAGGAAAAAAAAATGAAAAAAAAATGCAAGCAAAGAACAACAAAAATTGTGAAAATACTTTGTTATGAACCACACTCAATTCCCACAATCTTCTGTCTGGGTGTAGATGGCTCTTCATCACAAGATCATTGGAACTGGCCTTAATTATCTCATTGTTGGAAAAAGTCACGTCCATCAGAATTGATCATTGTATAATCTTTTTGTTTCTCTGTACAATGATCTCCTGGTTCTGCTCATTTCACTTAGCATGAGTTCATGTAAGTCTCTCTATGCCTCTTTGAAATCATCCTGCTGGTCATTTCTTAAAGAACAATAATCTTCAATAACATTGATATAGCACAACTTATTCAATCATTCTCCAAATAATGGGCATCTACTCAGTTTCCAGTTTCTTGCCACTACAAAAAAGGGCTGCCACAAACATTTTTTGCAAGTATTGGTCACTTTCTCTTTTTTAAGATGTCTTGGGATATAAGTCCAGTAAAAACACTGCTGCATAAAATGGTATGGGCAGTTTGACAGCTTTTTGAAATAGTTCTAAATTCCTCTTCAGAATGGCTGAACCCATTCATCATTCCAACATTATATTACTGTCCCTGTTTTCACACAACCTCCAACATTCATCATTATTTTAGCCAATCTGAGAGGTGTGTAGGGTACCTCAGAGTTGTCTTAATTTGCATTTTTTTCTGATCAATAGTGATTTAGAGCACCTTTTCATATGACTACAAATGTTTTCAATTTCTTCACCTGAAAATTGTCTATTCATATGCTTTGACCATTTATCAATTGCAGAATGGTGCAAATTCTTATAAATCAGAGTCAATTCTCTATATATCTAAAAAATGAGGCTTTATCAGAACCCTTAAATGTAAAAAAAATTTTCCCAGTTTATTGCTTCCTTTCTAATCTTGCCTGCGTTAGTTTTGCTTATACAAAAACTTTTTAACTTAATATAATCAGAATTATCTATTTGGTGTTCAATAATGAGTTCCAGTTTTTCTTTGGTCACAAATTCCTTCCTTCTCCAGAGATCTGAGAGGTAAACTATTCTATGTTCTTCTAATTTGTTTAAAATATCACTCTTTATGTCTAAATCATGAACCCATTTTGACCTAACCTTAGTATATGGTATTAAGAATGGGTCAAAGCCTACTTTCTGCCATACTATTTTGCAATTTTCCCAGCAGTTTTTGTCAAATAGTGGGTTCTTTTCCCCTAAGCTAGGACCTTTGGGTTTGTCAAACATTAAATTGCTATAGTTATTCACAATTTTGTTCTGGGAACCTATCCTACTCCATTGATTGATTATTCCATTTTTTAGCCAGTACCAAATGTTTTGATGACTGCTGTTTTATAATATAGTCTCAGATCTCGCACAGCTAGGCTACCTTCATTAGTATTTTTAAAATTAATTCCCTTGAAATTCTTGACTTTTTGTTCTTCAGATGAAGGTCCTAATTATTTTTCTAGATTTGTAAAATAATTTCTTAGGAGTTTGATTGCTATGGCACTAAGTAAGTAGATTAATTTAGGTATTATTCTCATTTTTTTTTACTTGCTCTTGGCCTAGCCATTTGATATTTTTTCCAATTGATTAGATATGACTTTATTTGTGTGCAAATTATTTTGTAGTTGTGTTCACATGGTTTTTGACTTTCCCTTAGCAAATAGATTCCCAAATATTTTATACTATTGAAAGTTATTTTGAATAGAATTACTTTTTTGTATCTCTTGCTGCTTATCTTGTTGGTAATATGTAAAAACGTTGATGATTTATATGGATTTCCCTTGTATGCTGCAACTTTGCTAGAGTTGTACCACCTTCTATTTTAACAATGAAGGAAATTAGACATAAAAGAATGATTTGACTTGCCTAAGTTGATATATGTGGTTAGTTGAGAATCATGCTTTAAACCTTGGTCCTCTGACTCCAAATCCAAAGTAATCTTTCACACTCTCCTAAAATATAATTTACATATGGAAATACAGATTTCCAGAGTCTTCCAGGTAAGAGGGGCATCACATCCTGTCCTGCTTCTAAAATAAAGCACAAATTTTATTTACAAAAAACTGACAACCTGATAGAAGACTTCTACTAGGAAAGAAATTTACTACCTCTAAAAGTGGCAAATTCAATCCCACTTTGAGGCATCTCTTAGTTTGACATTATTTTCTTTTTTTTTTTTTATTTAATGATTACTTTATAATGACAACATTATTCCTTGCACTCGTTTCTTTTTCGATTTTTTTCCCCCTCCCTTCCTCCACCCCCTCCCCTAGATGGCAAGCAGTCCTTTATATGTTGGATATGTTGCAGTATATCCTAGATACAATATATGTTTGCAGAACCGAACAGTTCTCTTGTTGCATAGGGAGAATTGGATTCAGAAGGTATAGATAACCCGGGAAGAAAAACTAAAATGCAGATAGTTCACATTTGTTTCCCAGTGTTCGTTCTTTGGGTGTAGCTGCTTATGTCCGTCATTTATCAATTGAAACTTAGTTAGGTCTCTTTGTCAAAGAAATCCACTTCCATCAAAATATGTCCTCATACAATATCGTTGTCGAAGTGTATAATGATCTTCTGGTTCTGCTCATTTCACTTAGCATCAGTTCATGTAAGTCTCGCCAGTCCTCTCTGTATTCGTCCTGCTGGTCATTTCTTACAGAACAATAATATTCCATAACATTCATATACCACAATTTACCCAGCCATTCTCCAATTGATGGGCATCCATTCATTTTCCAGTTTCTAGCCACTACAAATAGGGCTGCTACAAACATTTTGGCACATACAGGTCCCTTTCCCTTCTTTAGTATTTCTTTGGAATATAAGCCCAATAGAAACACTGCTGGATCAAAGGGTATGCACAATTTGATAATTTTTTGGGCATAATTCCAGATTGCTCTCCAGAATGGTTGGATTCGTTCACAACTCCACCAACAATGCATTAGTGTCCCAGTTTTCCCGCATCCCCTACAACATTCATCGTTATTTTTTCCTGTCATCTTAGCCAATCTGACAGGTGTGTAGTGGTATCTCAGAGTTGTCTTAATTTGCATTTCTCTGATCAATAATGATTTGGAACACTCTTTCATATGAGTGGTAATAGTTTCAATTTCATCCTCTGAAAATTGTCTGTTCATATCCTTTGACCATTTATCAATTGGAGAATGGCTTGATTTCTTATAAATTTGAGTCAGTTCTCTATATATTTTAGAAATGAGGCCTTTATCAGAACCTTTAACTGTGAAGATGTTTTCCCAGTTTGTTGCTTCCCTTCTAATCTTGTTTGCAATAGTTTTGTTTGTACAAAGGCTTTTTAATTTGATGAAATCAAAATTTTCTATTTTGTGATCAGTAATGGTCTCTAGTTCATCTTTGGTCACAAATTTCTTTCTCCTCCACAAGTCTGAGAGATAAACTATTCTATGTTCCTCTAATTTATTTATAATCTCGTTCTTTATGCCTAGGTCCTGGACCCATTTTGATCTTATCTTGGTATATGGTGTTAGGTGTGGGTCCATACCTAATTTCTGCCATACTAATTTCCAATTATCCCAGCAGTTTTTATCAAATAATAAATTCTTTTCCCAGAAGTTAGGGGCTTTGGGTTTGTCAAACACTAGATTGCTATAGTTGACTATTCTGTCTTGTGAACCTAACCTTTTCCACTGATCCACTAATCTATTTCTTAGCCAATACCAAATGGTTTTGATGACTGCTGCTTTATAATATAATTTTAGATCAGGTACAGCTAGGCCACCTTCATTTGATTTTTTTTTCATTAATTCCCTTGAGATTCTCGACTTTTTATTGTTCCATATGAATTTTGTTGTTATTTTTTCTAGATCATTAAAATATTTTCTTGGAAGTCTGATTGGTATAGCACTAAATAAATAGATTAGTTTAGGGAGTATTGTCATCTTTATTATGTTCGCTTGGCCGATCCAAGAGCACTTAATATTTTTCCAATTATTTAAGTCTGACTTTATTTGTGTGGAGACTTTTTTATAATTTTGCTCATATAATTCCTGACTTTCCTTTGGTAGATAGATTCCCAAATATTTTATGGTATCAACAGTTATTCTGAATGGAATTTCTCTTTGTATCTCTTGCTGTTGAGTTTTGTTGGAGATGTATAAAAATGCTGAGGATTTATGGGGATTTATTTTGTAGCCAGCTACTTTGCTAAAATTATGAATTATTTCTAATAGCTTTTTAGTAGAATCTCTGGGGTTCTCTAGGTATACCATCATATCATCTGCAAAGAGTGATAGTTTGGTTTCTTCATTGCCTACTCTAATTCCTTTAATATCTTTCTCGACTCTTATTGCCTAGGCTAGTGTTTCTAATACGATATTAAATAATAATGGTGATAGAGGGCAACCTTGCTTCACTCCAGATCTTACTGGGAAAGGTTCCAGTTTTTCTCCATTGCATATGATGCTTCCTGATGGTTTTAAATATATGCTCCTGACTATTTTAAGGAAAAGTCCATTTATTCCTATGCTCTCAAGTGTTTTTATTAGGAATGGATGTTGGATTTTATCAAATGCTTTTTCTGCATCTATTGAGATGATCATATGGTTTTTGTTTGTTTGGTTATTGATATAGTCAATTATGCTAATAGTTTTCCTAATATTGAACCAGCCCTGCATTCCTGGTATAAATCCTACTTGGTCATAGTGTATTATCCTGGTGACGATTTTCTGTAATCTTTTTGCTAATATTTTATTTAAGATTTTAGCATCAATATTCATTAGGGAGATTGGTCTATAATTTTCTTTCTCTGTTTTCAGCCTACCTGGTTTAGGTATCAGTACCATGTCTGTGTCATAAAAGGAGTTTGGTAGGACTCCTTCGATCCCTATTTTTTCAAATAGTTTATTTAGCATTGGAGTTAATTGTTCTTTAAATGTTTGGTAGAATTCACATGTAAATCCATCTGGTCCTGGGGATTTTTTCTTAGGGAGTTGATTGATAGTTTGTTCTATTTCTTTTTCTGAGATGGGACTGTTTAGGATATTTACTTCTTCCTCTGTTAGTTTGGGCAAGCTATATTTTTGGAGGTATTTTTCTATTTCATTTAAGTTGTCGAATTTATTGGCATAAAGTTGAGCAAAGTAACTCCTAATTATTGCTCTAATTTCCTCTTCATTACTGGTGAGTTCTCCCTTTTCATTTTTAAGACTAACAATTTGATTTTCCTCTTTCCTTTTTTAAATCAGATTTACTAAGGATTTGTCTATTTTGTTGGTTTTTTTCATAGAACCAACTCTTAGTTTTATTAATCATTTCAATAGTTTTTTTACTTTCAATTTTATTGATCTCTCCTTTTATTTTTAGAATTTCAAGTTTAGTGTTTGACTGGGGGTTTTTAATTTGTTCCTTTTCTAGCATTTTTAGTTGCAAACCCAATTCATTGATCTTCTCTTTCTCTATTTTATACAAATAGGCCTCTAGAGATATGAAATTTCCCCTTATTACCGCTTTGGCTGCATCCCATACATTTTGGTATGATGTCTCATTATTATCGTTTTCTTGTGTGAAGTTATTAATTATGTCTATGATTTGCTGTTTCACCCAATCATTCTTTAGCATGAGATTATTTAGTTTCCAATTATTTTTTGGTCTACTTCCCCCTGGTATTTTGTTGAATGTAATTTTCATTGCATCGTGGTCTGAAAAGGATGCATTTACTATTTCTGCTTTACTGCATTTGAGTTTGAGGTTTTTATGTCCTAATATATGGTCAATTTTTGTATAGGTTCCATGAACTGCTGAAAAGAAAGTGTATTCCTTTCTGTCTCCATTACATTTTCTCCAGAGATCTATCATATCTAACTTTTCTAGTATTCTGTTTACCTCTTTGACTTCTTTCTTATTTATTTTGTGGTTTGATTTATCTAATTCTGAGAGTGCAAGGTTAAGATCTCCCACTATTATAGTTTTACTGTCTATTTCTTCTTGCAGCTCTCTTAGTTTCTCTTTTAAGAATTTAGATGCTACCCCACTTGGTGCATATATGTTTAATATAGATAGTGCTTCATTATCCATGCTGCTCTTTAGCAAGATATAGTGCCCTTCCTTATCTCTTTTAATTAGATCAATTTTTGCTTTAGCTTGATCTGAGATCAGGATGGCTACCCCTGCTTTTTTGACTTCACCTGAAGCATAGTAGATTTTGCTCCAACCTTTTACCTTTAACCTGCATGTATCTCCCCGCTTCAGGTGTGTTTCCTGTAAACAACATATTGTAGGACTCTGGCTTTTAATCCATTCTGCTAACCACTTCCTCTTTATGGGGGAGTTTACCCCGTTCACATTTATGGTTAGAATGACCAATCTTGTTAACCCCGGATTATGCTTTTCTCCCTTCTTTCCCCTTTACCCCCCTTCCCAGTATTAAGCTTGTGAGCACCACTTGCTTCTCACAGCCCTCCCTTTTTAGTATCCCTCCCCCTGCCTTAGAGTTCCTCCCCCTATCTTACCCCTTTCCCTCCCAGTTCCCGTATTCCCTTCCGCTTAGCTTATTCCTTCCCTTTTCACTTTTCCCTTCTCACTTTTCAATGAGGTGGGAGAAGTTTTACCATAGATTGAATATGTCTTAAGATTTTCACTTAAAGCCAATTCTGAAGGCAGTAAGATACCCACTATATTCATCCCCCTCCCTTCTTTCTCTCAGATATAATGGGTTTCCTATGCCTCTTCATGAGATGTAGTACCCCCACTTTACCCTTTTTCTGGTACAATGTCCTTTCCACATCAATTTCTAGAACAAGGTATACATGTATTCTTTATACATCTATATAGTCAAAATATAGTTCCCAAGATTAATCTTTACCTTTTTAGATTTCTCTTGAGTTCTATATTTGTAGATCAAACTTTTTATTAAGTTCTGGCTTTTTCATCAGAAATAGATGAAATTCGCTTACTTCGTTGAATGTCCATCTTCTTCCCTGGAAAAAGATGCTCATTCTTGCTGGGTAAGTTATTTTTGGTTGCATACCAAGTTCCTTAGCCTTTCGGAATATCACATTCCAGGCCCTTCGATCTTTTAATGTGGATGCTGCCAGATCCTGGGTGATCCTTATTGTGGCTCCTTGATACTTGAATTGGGTTTTTCTAGCTGCTTGCAATATTTTTTCCTTCATCTGAGGGTTCTGGCATTTGGCCACTATATTCCTTGGTGTTTTGATTTTAGGATCCCTTTCAGTGGGTGATCGATGAATCCTTTCAATGTTTATTTTTTCCTCTGTTCCTATGACTTCTGGGCAGTTCTCTTTGATAATTTCCTGGAAAATAGTGTCCAGGCTCTTTTTTTCATCATTCTTTTCTGGGAGTCCAATGATTCTCAGATTGTCTCTCCTGGATCTGTTTTCCAGGTCTGTTGTCTTCCCCAGAAGGTATTTCACTTCCTTTTCCATTGTTTGATTTTTTTGGATTTGCTTGACTGATTCTTCTTGTCTCCTCGAGTCATTCAATTCCACTTGTTCAATTCTGATTTTCAGTGAGGTGTTTTCTTCACTCACTTTTTTAAGATCTTTTTCTAATTGTCCAATTGAATTCTTTTGTTCTGTGGAATTTTTTTCCATTTCACCAATTTTGTTTTTTAGAGAGCTATTTTCTGTTTCCAGTTCACCAATCCTATTTTTCAAGGATTTTACTTCTTTATCCACTCTCTTTTTAACTTTCTCCAGACTCTTTTGCCAAGCCTCCCTCTCCTTTTGCCAAGCCTCACTCTGCTTTCCCCATTTTTCTTCTAGCTCCCTTGTGAGAGCCTTTTTAATCACTTCTATGAGGTTCATCTGTGCTGAGGAACAGATGATCTCCTCCTTTGGGGATTCACCTGGAGACTGTCTGTTTTTAGTCTCCTCAGGATTTAGAGTCTGCTCTCTATCTGTATAGAAGCTGTCAAGGGTTAAAGTCGTCTTCAGCTTTTTGCTCATTCTGTCTAATAATCAGAGACAAACTAGCAAAGAAAAACAGAAAAAAAACTGGAGTCTTTCTTTGGGGGAGGGGCTGGGTATGTTACCGAGCTTCCTCTCCAGACTGCAGGGGGCATCAGTGAGGCACTAGCAGGACTGTGTTGCGCGTGCGCTCTGAGGTCCCAGAGCATGCTGAGTCACTGTGGGGGGGGGGGGGGGGGGGGGGCGGCCAGGTCCCGGGAGACTCCAGCTGTTTGGGGTTGTATTCTTCAGCCCCAGTGTTTTTAGCTTCTCTGCTGGGCTGCTGACTTGCTGCCGGAGCAAAGTATCCAAACCTGTAGCGAAGCTCTCCCCGCAGAGACGGCTGCGATCACTCCCCACTCCCTCTCCAGTCTGCTCCCGTGCTCTCACTGCCGCTGCCCGCCGCCTGGGCCCGATCTAAAACCGCCCCAGCCCTCCAGTAAAGACAGACCTTTCTTGGCGAATCTCAAGGATGGCTTCTCTTGGTAACTATATGTGGGTTTTTTTCAGTCAAGCATTGATTCAGAGGCTTGTAATGAAGTGGATAGTGAGAGAAAGCGCGGAGCTTATGCAGCTGTGAGCCTCCTCTTCGCCATCTTAACCGGAAGTCCCGTTTGACATTATTTTTCAAGAAATTATCGCATTATTTTAAGGAAACCTTAAGATACTTAATATTTTTAAAAGAGAGTAATAAATTTGATGGATGGAAAAAATAAGACTCTATCACTTTCCTTTTAACATCTTTTTAAACCTTTTCAAATCTTCAATATTCCTCCCCTTTCTTTTCTTTGCAAACAGAAGCCTTTCCACAGATTTTAAAATTCAGAAATAAAGAATATTTACCTAGTTGGTTTCTTTTTTTTTCTATATTCCATATAAAAAGTTTTTCCATCCTTTATTTTCTCCTTTAATCTCTGATGAAGAAATTGCTCTTAAATTCATCAAGGCTATAACTTTACCTATAGTGTCAATTCTTTTTCTTTCTGTCTTTTCCAAAAAATTTTGCACACAATCATACTCATTTTCCCCAAAATAATTATCCATCTCTCCCACTCATTTGGCTTCTATTATGTTACCCAAATCTAGCCATTTCTTAAAACTTATCACTTTATGCTATATTCCCCTTAAGTTAATATCTTTTCCCCAATCTCCTGGAGAAACAACTAGTCTCTTTTTGTCTCTGTCTCAGTCTCTATTTCTGTCTTTGTTTCTGTTTCTCTCATTTTCTCTCTATCTTGTGTGTGTATGCATATATGTGTATATATGGGTGTATACATACACATACACATATATGAATACATGCAGATATGCATTTCATTATACCTACTTCCCTTTTCTTTTATTTCTGAACTTAGAAATTTTAACTGATTATGAACCTGAAACTACTTTCTTCAATTTTTGTTAATGTTTTCTTCATCACCAAATTTGATACTTCCCTCGATTCTCATTCTTCCTGTGCTTTCTGAAGCAATGGCCCTATTGACCACTTTGCTTTTTCAGATACTCTCTTTTTTTTTTTTTTTTGAGATTTTTTGACATTGAACCCTCCTTGATCTGTTCCTTCCTTTATGACTGTTTTTGCAAGTCCCTTTTGATAGATAATCTCCCATAACCTACTCCTAATTGTAATAGTACCCTAACTCTTTATCCTTGGATCTTTTCTTTGTCTTCTTTATTTATATCCAGTAGATTAGTGATCTTGCTAGCGCTCATATTTAAATTATGATATCTATTCATGAAAACCTTTTCACTAAGTAAAGCATACATTAATGTTAAAAAAAAGTGTAGCCATGAAAAGGCTATTCTTTTATTATGATTAAAAAATATGTATAAGAATAAGAACTAGCATTAGTTGCCATGGTGAATTACTAGGAGCATTCCAAGTAGCTTAATGGTATAACGAAAAATACCCCTCCCCACTCTTATCTGACATCATTCTATAAACTATGGCCATAACACTAAGCTAAGAGAAATAAAAGGTGTAAACATCATATAAGATTTTATCTCTACTTGAAGACAGTATGAGGGTTTATTTAGAAAACTTCAGAAAAAGCACAGAAATTAATCAAGATGATGAATAGCTTTAGTAAAGTAGCAGAATGCAAAATTAATAAAAATCATCATTTCTATATATCTAAACAAAAATAAACATAAGAGAAAACAGTAGGAAGGCAAATTTGATTCACAATAATTACAAAGTACATAAAATACTTTCAAATTGTTATACATTTATGTAGGTATATTTTATATATATTTAATCCTATGTAATATAATAAATATTTTGAAGTAATAAGAGAAGATTTAAATAATTATATATTTAATATCCATAGCTTGGCTATGCCCACTTACAATTACCTTTATACATTAACCAATATTATGCTAATTACATCAGTTTTGTATCTGATCAGTTAGCTTAGTTAATTAAACAATTTAAGTTTAATAGCAATCAATGTTCCTGCTTTTATTAAATTTTGTATATCAAAACATACAGAATGACAAAAAAGTATTTAGAACAAAAGTTTTAAATTCTTAAAGATACATCAATGAGGCATATATTTACTATACCTCAGTCTCCATTATAAAAAGATCACTAAAACTGTTGTTTTTTAAATTAACAATTAATTAATATAACAAGGTAAGTAAGACTATTAGGATTCAAGATTCTTCAGAACATTTTTTAAAAATCTTTGTATCCCCACTGCTTAACACTTGTGCTTAGAACATAGTAACTATGCCCTTGATAAATGCTTGTTGATTAATTGATATGACTAAAAGCAACTAATCAGTCCATCATTTGTTAAACTCCAGAATGCTAACTACAAGGGAAATAATTTCCTAATATACAAGTACTTCTGGAAATTCAGGAAAGCTATTTACCAGAAAGTAAGTTAAAACCAATAGATATCTTAATGTAACATAATAAAATCCAAATTAATAAAGTACTGAAATATAAAAAGAAACAAAAAGAAACAAACAAACAAACAAAAACTTTGACCTAAAATATTTAGGAGTGATTGGAAGGTGGTATCTTCTATAATTCTGGTTAGAGAAATAATTCATAACCAAATAGGTGATAGGAAAGATGGAAAGTTGTAATTTTCATTCCAATGATTTTTAGGAAGCTTTTAAAAAGCAACATCAATATTGCTAGAATAAAAAGAGAAGTTTTTGAATGGGACAGAAATCTTTATGATTCTCAAAATATAGAATATTCATATAATGACTCTAATTCATAGTATAAAAGTGATTGAAAAATAGTTATCAAAATTCAAATTATCCATAATTATTTATATATAACATATGTAATTACATATACATACATTGTGTGTGTAAACATGTATATATGTATGTGTGTATATGTGTGTGTATACACACACACACACAAATGTATTGTGTAGACATATTAAAACATAGACATTACATTTCTTCTTATGACCTGTAGTTTGTGTGGTTTCTGGGAAATGTGGTTGATGTAGTTGGTAAATTAGTCACCAGATGGTGCCATACTTGTTATCTACTAGTTGAAGAAACTATGAATACTTGAGAAGGATTAAATGTTTGAAGCTCTGAATGATTAACTCCATTTCTTTGTGCACACATGAATTTCCCAGGCTATTTCCAGACACAATAGATCTTTATTTGTCTCCCTAGATTAATGACCAATGAAAACAATTTTTTTCTATTATAATAAGTAATTCATCAATGGCTCATTGCTCCAGTTCCATGTGATTCTTTAATCTCTTTTCACTCCTTAACAGGGTTAGAATAAAAATTTTCTATCAACATATAGTCTAAGGAAACATACTGAAGATAAAATAAAACTAATAAAGTGCATCTTTACAAGAGAACACTAGAGCAATGGTTTTATGGGAAGCAAAGTGGTATAGTGAAGAAAGACATTAGATCTGGAGTTAAGACCACCTCAATTCAAAGATCACTTCAGAGTTTACACACTCTGTGAACATGGGGAACTCATTTAATCTCTAATTCACTTTCTTAAGTTATGAAATGAGGGCATTGGATTGTATTGAACAACAGTTTTGTGTTGTAGTCTTATACTCTTAGGTATCAGCATCAGAAAAAAAAAAGGAAAAGAACCTACTTCATCACTGAAGGATCTTCCTATCTGCCCATTTTTATGAACATTAAAAAAAATTCTGAGTTGTCTTTTAGCTGAAACTGTTAAATAATGACTTCATGGATTGGTAAGCTGCTTTTAAAAATGTAATTATCTCTCAGTGTCACCATCAATTAGACCAAAAGAGCATCTACTTATCAAGTGACATAAAGCCCTAGAAGAACAAGTGTCCAAAGAATGAAAAAAAAGGAGATATTCAAAGCATTTAATTGTCCTTATTAATGTTTCTAGTTCACAATATGTCATGACCTCTGTTAATTATCCTTTTCTTTGGTCTAGAAACATTTCTACTTAAAACAATATGTGTTTCATACCTAATGAAAAATAAAGGGGGAAAGGATAACTGCACACTAATTTAAAACCTTCTCCACAATGGGATCACATAATCACAACAGAAATAAAAGTTACAAAAATGAAGTCTCATCCAGTCATTTTCATTAAATTCTTACATTAAATAATACTAATAAAAATAAAGATTATCACTATTGGATGGATAGTAAGAAGAAAAACATGCTAATATATTGGTGAAGTTATGATTTGTCCAGTAGTTCTGGAAAGTCTTTTGGAATTTTACGGAACATTAATAAATTGTTCATAAATTCCAGTCCTAGGGAAAATAAAGAAAAAAATAAATGATAAAATGAGGAATAACATATATGCCAAAAAAGTTACAATAAGTCTTTTTTGTGGGAGCCAAAAATGAAAATAACCTGAACATCCATAAATTCTTGCATATAAGAATAAAATATTGCATTTAAATATAAAAGCATTAATATTTTGCTGAAAAGAAATGTAAAGAATTCTGCGCATCAAGGGCAGATTAGTATGAAATGATGATTAGTAAATAATGAAAGGTCAGTAGAATGATATATAGTCAATCCTCATTTATAGATTCTGTATTTACAAATTTGCCTACTTGCTAAAATTTATTTGTAACTCCAACATCAATAGTCACAGGACTTTTACTGTCATTCATAGAAATGTGTTCCTTGGGGCAAAAAATTGGAGTTATCTAATGCATATTTTCCTAGCTGATATTAAACAAGGGCCTGCTCTGACATCTTGTTTCCACTTTCATACTGTAAACAAATGATATTTTGTGTCTTACTTTTGGCATTTCTGTGACTTCCCCCACTAAGGATTTTCAATAGTCAAAGTGACCTCCAAAAATAGTGCTGAAATGTTAGATAGCATTCCTAAGAACAAGAAGGCTTTGATAGACCTTATGGAGAAAATGGATATATTAAATCCACTTCATTCAGGCATGAATTATAGTATTACTGGCCATTGTGTTTGTTGTAAACAAATTAACAGTGAAGTCCAAAAGAAAGGGAAAGGAAGTTCACTAGGTGTGGGTGAGGATCCTCTAGAAAAAGCTGAAGTAAATGTTGTTGCCAGAGTTTTGCAGGAACTTAACCTTATATTTATTTTCCTTAGCAATGATATTTGCTAATTAGTGTTTACTTATTCAGTGTTCACAATGATCTCATAGAGTCATAAATTAAAATGCCCCCCAAAGTCAACTGTTTAAATGCAACAAGAAACTTTAGTTCCAGAAAATTGATGATAAAACAAACTTCCCACCCATTAATAAAAAAGTTGGTAGTTACAACTGCAGATTGGTAGCATACTGTGAATAGTGGTGACTGTGCATCAATTGATTTTTGCTTAACTGTTTTACTTTGTTACAAGGTAGAATTCAATGAAGAAAGCTGTAGGAAGGATGTTTGGACTACTGCAGTGTAAAAAAATAAAGGGATAAACCATTTAAAAAGAATCTTTAAAGACTCATTAATGCTTCTCCATCTAAATACACATCCCCTACAATATGATTCCAGTCTTTTATTTAAGATTTCAGTCATAAAATTCTCTACAATTCTTTATTTTAGTTAAGGTAGTTTACTAATCATTTACTATACTCAGCTTTCTATCTCATTCCTATCTCTGCTCTGATTATATTATTCCCTTATTGCAAATTCCCATTATTTTCCTACTATCTCTAGTAAAAGAAAAATAAAAGCTCCTATGTTCAGCATCTAAAACTCTTTACTGTCTGAAAAATGATTTCTTTTTTTCTCGGCAAACTGACCTTCTTATTGTTTCTCACACAAGGTATTCAATTTTCCATTTCTGGCCCTTTACAGTGATTGTCCTCTATGTCTAGAATACACACATCTTAGAACTGCTAGTTTCTTTCGAGTCATACATAAAATACCACTTATTTCATAAGTTGTTATTTTTTTTCCTGGGCTTTCCAGATGTTGTGTCTTTCTCTTTCTCTTTCTCTTGCTTACATTTTCTATGGTTTGGTTATATGCACATGCTATCTTCTCCAGAAGAATGTAAGCTGACAAAAGGCAAAGACTATTTTGGTGTGTTTCTTTCTTTCTTTCTTTTTTTTATATTTTGACAATTTAGTAGTGCCTTGAACCCAAGAAACAAATAAAGGCTTATTGAATTTCATCAGGCGTGAAATATACCCAGTTTTATGCTGACCCTAAGGGCAAGCATTTTAGGAGGTGTTTCTACAGGTATCTTAAAGACCATCATCATCAACATTTAATGTTTATTTGATATATGTGGTTTTATGGGGATTACCACTCAAACAGCAAAACCCCTACAATCTTATTGTAAGAAGCAGAAAAGAATAATTTTCATAAGAAACAAATGACCCCACTCAAGATCACTGCAACAATTATGATAATTTTGAAAATTTAGGATTTCATTTTAGGTCATTCTTTATTATAGAATTGAAAAGGTCTATATGAATTAGGTCTTTAGCCCTTGGAAAAGAAACTCTTTTGAGATTAATTAGAGAGATGAAACTTGGATTTTTAGTTTCTAATTTTAAGGGCCCCAAATTTCTCTTAGAGCTGAGTTTAGGACTTGAAAGTAGTTTTGGAAAAGAGATCTGTATAATCTGAGCTTTGACATAAGCTACTAATGAGAAGCCAATTTAAGTCATAAATATCCTGAAAGACTACTTCAGTTAAATGTAGCCATAGCCATGGGAATGTGGCAACTTATCAGGTGTTAGATACAAGTGCAGAAATTTATTAACTGCCTTTTTTATTAAATAAAAACAGATAAACAGTAAGGTCAATTACTCCCAAATGTATCTTAATCTAAATGACAAAGAGCAGTAATTCTCATAAACAAAGAGAAATATTTCATGGTTTCAGGCCTTAGTTGATGTGTGTCAGTTGATTTGCAGATCAAGCATTAGTTGAGTTAATATACTTTTGGAGCTGGAAGAGACCTGAGAAGTCATATAACTTCACTCCCTCATTTTATAGATGATGAAACTTAGACTCAATTTTTTAAGACACATTGACAAAGACTAATAGTTCTATATTCTACACCTGTAACTCACCTCCCCCTGCTTGAGAGGAAGTAAAGCCATTTGATCATCAATCTACTGGACTTATTCAGTCGTGGCATTATTATATGATCTGTTATCACTTAGTATTATTTCCACTCTTGTTTTTGTACCTGATGGCTTCTTTATTGTACTTTATTGTGCTTACCTTATTTTATATATGTCTGACCATATTTCTTTGAACTCATATTCATATTTTATGCTACAATGACAATTTATTACATTTATATTTATTATAATTTGTTCAAATATTTATAATTAAGTGATGATTGAATTGACTCATTTTTTTCCTTTCCTTTTTCTTTTTGCTACTATGACAAGTGCTACTAGAAACTTATTGGTACATTTAGCCACTATATATTTATCTGCTCCTATCCCATATTTTATATGAAATTCATTGCTGGGACCCTACAGTCTACTGAGACATCCTATCATTTTACCACATATGACTAGTTTCTAAATGAAATCAAAGGAAGAGTTTACAATATATGAATAATCTCTTAAATTCCATCCACTTATGAAGTTTCAAGAAAATATTTTTATGACTACTATTTAATTTGTTCAACTTAAATTTAATGTAACCATTATTCTATTGATCTATTGATATTATTAAACACTAGAAAAATATGATTAAATCTTTAGTAAATACCCCAAAGTTGTCCATGCTCTTCTTTGTCATTTTCTGTCTACATACTGACTGACAAGCTGCTTGCTTTATGTTCCATATTATTGTAGGTAGAAAGAAACAGAGAAATGAATCAGCATCAGTGGAATAGAATTTGTTCCCTTTTATCCTTGTTAACAGACCTGCTTATAATTCTAAGCATGTCAATTTTTTTTTTTTTGAGCATACTCTCTTCAGAGGAAGGAAATGGGACCATGTCACTTGCAAACAACAAACCAAAAATATATCTTTAATAGCCTTTAAACACCATTCATAGTTATTCAGAGTCTATTCACAAATCCAGCTTAATGAAAACTGTGGTATACAGAAACACACACAGAAATGAACATTTTTGTTTTTATTTTGATCAGTGAAGTATAGTTGTTATTTTTTTTATTTTTTATTTTTTAGTAATTTCAGAATGAACAGATAACATCTGCCATTTCGGTCTTGTCACTTTGAAAAAACATCACAATAAACTCCACAAGGAGGGGGTAACTGTTTTTAATAGACATAGGAGTTTTTTTATTATTAAATTTAAAAAAAGAGTATTATCATATCACCAACTTTCTTGTAGTTTTGTATTTTTTCAATAACTAGAAATTTTTCCTCTGAGGAACTATTCTATAATATGTTATTTGAAAAGCCAGTTTTCAACAAGCTAGTTATACGGAAGAGGAGGGCATTTTGTCCTTCATGTATTCAAATGAAATAGAAAGACTTCCTGTGAAACAAGAAAGTAGTTTGACTCAAATTTCTCTTTCATAGCACTGTTTGAAATTTTATTAGTCATGTCATTTGGTCAGGTTTCCAAAAGTTTCCTTAATCTTCAGTTAAATTCAGCATACACTAATTTATTTATAGGAGAAAGTACAAAGATAAATGAGACATTGTCTCTATCATCAAGAAGGTTACAATCTTGTAAAAGAGACTGTTACGATTATTCAGTCATTCAACAATGTTCAATTTGTCATCACCATGTCTTTTTAAAAATTCTATTTATTTTAGGTTATACATGAATACCATTTTTTCCTTATTTGAAAAATATTTCATCTATCTATTTTTATTATTATTCCCAGTTACATGTAAAAACAATTTTCTCATATATTATTTCTTATTCATAATTTTACATAATATTATATATATATATATATATATATATATCATCTTGGGAGAGAAAAATCAGAACAAAAGAAAAAAAACATGAGGGAAAAAACAAAAAGGTGAAAATCATCTGTCTTGGTCTCCATTCATTCTCAATGATTATTTCTCTGGATGTGGATGGCCCTGCTGGATCAAAGGGAATGCACAGTTTTATAGCCCTTTTGTGAATGATTTCAAATTGCTCTTCAGAATGATTGGATCATTTCACAACTCCACTAACAATGCATTAGTGTCCCAGTTTTCCCACATCCCTTCCAACATTTATCATTATATTTTTCTGTCATATTAGACAATCTGAGAGTTGTTAGGTGGTAAGTGAGAGCTGTCTTAATTTGCATTTCTCTAATCAATAGTGATCTAGAGCATTTTTTCATATGACTATGATTTTAATTTTTTCATCTGAAAATTGTTTGTTCATATACTTTGCCCATTTATCAATTGAAGAATAGCTTTTATTCCTACAAATGTGTACATTCATTTTTATCATTTTCAGATGAGTAATATTTGGGAGGAAAAAATCAGAATATAAAAGAAAACAAGGAAAAAGAACAACTAAACAAAGAAATAGAAAAAAAAAATTGGTGAAAATAGTGTGCTTCTTTCTTCATTCAGTCACCATTCTCTCTCTGGATGCAGATGACAGTTTCCATTCAAAGTTTATTTTTTTAAATTGCCTTGGATCACTGAATTAATGAGAACTGTCTATCATAATTAATCATTATACAATCTCATTATTGCTGTTTATAAATTCACTTCATTCAACATCAGGTTGTGTTAATTTAGGCTTTTCTGAAATCTTTTAGAAAAATACTATTCCTTTACATTCATATCACACAACTTAGTCAGCCATTCTCCAATTGTTAAGCATCCACTCTTTTTCCAATATTTCAATGTACTGTTTTCTAGTCTCAGGGTATAGTTCCAAATTTCTCTCCAAAATTACTGGATCATTTCACAACTCCACCAACAATACATTAGTGTCCCAATTTTTCCACATGCCCTTCAACATTTATAATTTTCTTTTCCTGTCATCTGAGCCAATCTGATAGGCATAAAGTGTTACCTTGGAGTTATTTTAATTTGCATTTCTTTAATCAATAGTGACTTAGAACATTTTTCATATGACAATAGGTAGCTTTAATTTCTTCAGATGAAAATTGTCTGTTTATGCCCTTTGAACTTTTACCATTTGAGGTATGACTTGTATTTTTATAAGTTTTATTCATTTCTCCATATATTTTAGAGGTCTCTATCAGAAACACTGGCTGTAAAAATTATTTCCCATATTTCTGCTTTTCTTCTAAACTTGGATACATTAATTTTGTTTGTGGAAAAGGTTTTTTAAATTAACATAATCAAAGTAATCCATTTTGTATTTCATAGTGTTTTCCATTTTTATTTTGTACATAAATTATTCATTTCTCCAAAGATCTGATAGGTAGATTATCCCTTGCTTTCCTAGTTAGTTTATAGTATCATTCTTTATATCTAAATCATGTTCCAATTTCCTCCTCTATTTCTTGGAGTTTCTCTATATTTATTTCATTATTTCAATAATACTATCTCAGCTTCTGTCATCACCTTTTCTTTTTATCTCTAATCTTTCCCAAACCTTATTTTTCAATGAGTCCTGTTTTCTCTCTGCATGGCTGAAGTACTTAAGCTAGAGCTTTAGCATTTGACCCAGCAGTGAATAGCCTAAAGGAGATTAGGCTCAAAGATTGTGGTATTTTCTTAAGAGTTAGGAATAAAGTGTTGTGAGAATACTCTCTTCTAGGATTACTTTTAGTTCATTTGTACATTGTATCTCATGGTAATAGCTTCCATGAGTTCAATTATCATCTCTATGTAGAAAACTCCTTGATATTTAGCCAATTCTCTTGAATTCTAGTTGCCTTTTGGACATGTCCAAATACATAACCCATAAGCATTTCAAACTCAACTTAATACAGAATTCATCTCCCCCATAATTTACCCCTCTTCTGATCTTCCCTTTAACTGTTGAGTATACAATCATCTTTATAATCATCTAGATTCAAACTTCAGTGTTACCTTTGATTCTACTTCTATTTACTTTTGCCAAATTTCCTTGTTTTTATTTCCATATATACCTCACATGTCAAAGTCTCTCTATTGACATAGCCACCAAACTAGTATGCCCTTACCACTTCCAATTTTCATTTTTTATTTATTAAAATATGGGAATAATTTTCATTACTTATTTATTAAAATATATTTGCTTAGCTTAAAAATTTGTGGTTTTGAGGGCAGAGTCAAATGGCAGAATAGAGAAGTACTGAGATGTTCTTTTCTAGTATGTTCATTTTTAAAAAAAATTATAATAATTTTTTATTGCCATGCCAGGGTAATTTTTTACAACATTATCCCTTGCACTTACTTCTGTTCCGATTTTCCCCCTCTCTCCCTTCACCTCCTCCCCTAGATGGCAAGCAGTCCTATATATGCTAAATATGTTGCAGTATATCCTAGATACAATATATCTATGCAGAACCGAACAGTTCTCTTGTTCCACAGGGAGAATTGGATTCAGAAGGTAAAAATAACCTGGGAAGAAAAACAAAAATACAAATAGTTTACATTCATTTCCCTGTGTTCTTTCTTTGGGTGTAACTGCTTCTGTCCATCATTGAGAAATTGAAACTGAGTTAGGTCTCTTTGTCAAAGAAATCCACTGCCATCAGAATACATCCTCATACAGTATCGTTGTTGAAGTATATAATGATCTCCTGGTTCTTCTCATTTCACTTAGCATCAGTTCATGTAAATCTCTCCAAGCCTCTCTGTATTCAACCTGCTGGTCATTTCTTACAGAACAATAATATTCCATAACATTCATATGCCACAATTTATTCAACCATTCTCCAATTGATGAGCATCCATTCAACTTCCAGTTTCTAGCCACTATGAACAGGGCTGCCACAAATATTTTGGCACATACAGGTCCATTTTTCTTCTTTAGTATTTCTTTGGAATATAAGCCTAGAAGTAACACTGCTGCATCAAAGGGTATACACAGTTTGATAACTCTGGGGGCATAACTCCAGATTGCTCACCAAAATGGTTGGATTCGTTCAAAAATTCACCAACAATGTATCAGTGTCCCAGTTTTCCCACATCCCCTCCAACATTCATCATTATTTTTTTCCTGTCATCTTAGCCAATCTGACAGGTGTGTAATGGTATCTCAGAGTTGTCTTAATTTGCATTTCTCTGATCAATAGTGATTTGGAACACTCTTTCATATGAATGGTAATAGTTTCAATTTCATCATCTGACAATTGTCTGTTCATATCCTTTGACCATTTATTAATTGGAGAATGGCTTGATTTCTTATGAATTAGAGTCAATTCTCTATATATTTTGGAAATGAGGCCTTTATCAGAATCTTTAACTGTGAAGATGTTTTCCCAGTTTGTTGCTTCCCTTTTAATCATGTTTGCATTAGTTTTGTTTGTACAAAGGCTTTTTCATTTGGCATAATCAAAATTTTCTATTTTGTGATCAGTAATGGTCTCTAGTTCATCTTTGGTCACAAATTTCTTCCTCCTCCACAAGTCTGAGAGATAAACTATCCTATGTTCCTCTAATTTATTTATAATCTCATTCTTTATGCCTAAATCATGGACCCATTTTGATCTTATCTTGGTAAACCGTGTTAAGTGTGGGTCCATGCCTAATTTTTGCCATACTAATTTCCAGTTATCCCAGCAGTTTTTGTCAAATAATGAATTATTATCCCAAAAGTTAGGATCTTTGGGTTTGTCAAACACTAGATTGCTATAGTTGACTATTCTGTCTTGTGAACCTAACTTATTCCAATGATCACCTGATCTATTTTTTAGCCAATACCAAATGGTTTTGGTGACTACTGCTTTATAATATAGTTTTATATCAAGTACAGCTAGGCCACCTTCATTTGATTTTTTTTTTTCATTAATTCCCTTGAGATTCTCGACTTTTTATTATTCCAAATGAATTTTGTTGTTATTTTTTCTAGATCATTAAAATATTTTCTTGGAAGTCTGATTGGTATAGCACTAAATAAATAGATTAGTTTAGGGAGTATTGTCATCTTTATTATATTTGCTCAGCCTATCCAAGAGCACTTAATATTTTACCAATTATTTAAGTCTGACTTTATTTGTATGGAAAGTTTTTTGTAATTTTGCTCATATAATTCCTGACTTTCCTTTGGTAGATAGATTCCCAAATATTTTATGCTGTAAACAGTTATTTTGAATGGAATTTCTCTTTGTATCTCTTGCTGTTGGATTTTGTTGGTGATATATAAAAATATTGAAGATTTATGGGGATTTATTTTGTAGCCTGCTACTTTGCTAAAGTTATGAATTATTTCTAATAGCTTTTTAGTAGAATCTCTGGTGTTCTCTAGGTATACCATCATATCATCTGCAAAGAGTGATAGTTTGGTTTCCTCATTGCCTACTCTAATTTCTTTAATCTCTTTCTCGACTTTTATTGCTGAGGCTAGTGTTTCTAATACAATATTGAAAAATAATGGTGATAGTGGGCAACCTTGTTTCACTCCAGAGCTTAATGGGAAAGGTTCCAGTTTTTCTCCATTGCATATGATGCTTACTGATGGTTTTAAATATATGCTCCTGACTATTTTAAGGAAAAGTCCATTTATTCCTATACTCTCAAGTGTTTTTATTAGGACTGAATGTTGGATTTTATCAAATGCTTTTTCTGCATCTATTGAGATGATCATATGGTTTTTGTTTGGTTGGTTGTTGATATAGTCAATTATGTTAATAGTTTTCCTAATATTGAACCAGCCCTGCATTCCTGGTATAAATCCTTCTTGGTCATAGTGTATTATCCTGGGGATGATTTTCTGTAATCTTTTTGCTAATATTTTATTTAAGAATTTAGCATCAATATTCATTAGGGAGATTGGTCTATAATTTTCTTTTTCTGTTTTCAGCCTATCTAGTTTAGGTATCCGTACCATGTCTGTGTCATAAAAGGAGTTTGGTAGGACTCCTTCAATCCCTATTTTTTTCTAATAGTTTATATAGCATTGGAGTTAATTGTTCTTTAAATGTTTAGTAGAATTCACATGTAAATCCATCTGGTCCTGGGGATTTTTCCTTAGGGAGTTGGTTAATAGCTTGTTCTATTTCTTTTTCTGAGATGGGACTGTTTAGGATATTTACTTCTTTCTCTGTTAGCTTGGGCAAGCTATATTTTTGAAGGTATTCTTCCATTTCATTTAAGTTGTCGAATTTATTGGCATAAAGTTGGGCAAAGTAACTCCTAATTATTGCTCTAATTTCCTCTTCGTTAGTGGTGAGTTCTCCCTTTTCATTTTTAAGACTAACAATTTGATTTTCCTCTTTCCTTTTTTAAATCAGATTTACTAAGGGTTTGTCTATTTTGTTGGTTTTTTCATAGAACCAACTTTTAGTTTTATTAATTAATTCAATAGTTTTTTTTTTTACTTTCAATTTTATTGATCTCTCCTTTTATTTTTAGAATTTCAAGTTTAATGTTTCAGTGGGGGATTTTAATTTGTTCCTTTTCTAGCATTTTTAATTGCAAGCCCAATTCATTGACCTTCTCTTTCTCTATTTTATGCAAGTAGGCCTCTAGAGATATGAATTCTCTAGTATATTCCAAAAAACTCTAAATAATGCATTAAAATTCCATTTTGGAGTAGTAGCAGAATGGACAAAAGATTGTATGAAACTTTTTTTCTGCTGAAGATAACTTAGGATGTTGGAAAGAACTGTTTGTCTCTCTCAAATTTAGTGGTGTGTATCAAAATTCAGGAGTATCAAATGAGTGGTAAAAGATTTAGTGGACCCTTTGCTGGAGTACTATGCTCAAAATCCTGTTGAATGTCTACACACAGTTATGGGTGAAAATCCCAGGACCAAAAAGAATGATAGCAGTTGGAGCCCCAGGGGAGTGATAACTCAGGTCACAGTTCCAGATTGGAGAGGAGTGTTTTTGATCCCCTGTGAAGGAATAAGAGTCCCAGGTTTCAATTCCAAAACACCTGGGAGCACTATGTGATTGAGGGTTTTTAATTTTGATTTTTCTAGCTTTTTAAGTTGCATGCCCTATTCATTGATCTTCTCTTTCTCTATTTTATTCAAGTAAGCCTCTAAAGATATAAAATTTCCCCTTATTATTGCTTTGGCTGCATCCCACTAATTTTGATATGATATCTCATCATTGTCATTATCTTGAATGAAATTAGTAATTGTGTCTATGTGATGACCACATTTAGCACCCAGAGTATTATTAAAACCAGCTGGAGTCAGAATAAGGGAAAATCCTTGATCTTTATTCTTTGCGGAGGTGAAGGGGAATGGCGATATGAAGTGAAAGCAATCTCCACATGAACCTGGCCAGCAGTGCCCCTGCCTCTCTCATTCCACCCACCAAATCCTCTGCAATATCCTATACAAAACACCCAACTTGCACAGAGAGCGGGCGGGGCCATTCTTTCTCCAAGCATATATTAATAGTGTCCAATTGCTAATCAGCCCCAAGTGAAACGAGAGCTTCAAGAGTTTCAGCCCATTACGTGTCTATAATTTGCTGTTTCACCCAATTATTCTTTAAGATGAGATTGTTTAGTTTCCAATTACTTTTTGGTCTCTTTAGCCCTAACTTTTTGTTGAATGTAGTTTTATTGCATCGTGATCTGAAAAGAAAGCGTTTACTATTTCTGCCTTCCTGCATTTAATTTTGAGGTCTTTATGTCCTAATATATGGTCAATTTTTGAATAGGTTTCATGGACTGCTGAGAAGAAAGTATTCCTTTCTGTCTCCATTCAGTTTTCTCCAAAGATCTATCATACCTAATTTTTCTAATATTATATTTACTTCTTTAATTTCTTTCTTATTTATTTTGTGGTTTGATTTGTCTAATTCTGAGAGTGCAAAATTGAGATCTCCCACTATTACAGTTTTGCTGTCTATTTCTTCTTGCAATTCTCTTAACTTCTCCTTAGGAAGTTAGATGCTGTACCACTTGGTGCATATATGTTTAGTACTGTTATTGCTTCATTGTCTATACTACCTTTTAGCAAGATATAGTTTCCTTCCTTATCTCTTTTGATTAGATCAATTTTTGCTTTTGCTTGATCTGAGATAAGGATGGCTACCCCTGCTTTCTTGACTTTACCTGAAGCATAATAGATTCTGCTCCAGCCTTTTACCTTTACTCTGTATATATCTCCCTGCTTTAAATGTGTTTCTTGTCAACAACATATTGTAGGGTTCTGACTTTTGATCCAGTCTGCTATACACCTCCGTTTTATGGGAGAGTTCATTCCATTCACATTTACAGTTAAAATGACTAATTCTGTATTTTCTGCTATCATAATATGCCCAGATTATGCTGTTATTTTTCTTGTCCTCCTTATCCCCTTCCCCAGTATTGAACTTATGGGCCCCACTTGCATCACTTAGCTCTCCCTCTTTAGGGTCCCTTCCTCCTCCCTTTGAATCTCTTCCCCTTTCTTGGACCCTTTCTTTATTATTCTTTTCCTTTCCCCTTTTCCTCTCCCATTTTTGAATAAGATAAGAGAAGATTCTCTGTAAAACAAACATATCAATTACTTACACAATGTTCTTTCCCCTCTCTAAGTTCCCTCACATATGATAGGTTTGTTTTTCCTTATCATGGGATGCAGTTTCCCTCTTTATCTCCCCTTTTCCCTTTTTCTGACACTACTTTCCATTTCTACTTCCCTTTTTATGTTATACCAATAAAATCAAATTATACATGTGGTTTTTATGTATATCTACAATAGAAATAGAGTTCTCAAGAGTTCCTTTTATCTTTTTCTGCTTCTCTTGAGTCTTATGGTTGGAGATCAAATTTTTTTGTTTAGATCTGGTTTTTTCTTTAGAAACAAATGGAATACCTCTATTTCATTAAATGTCTATCTTCTTCCATGGAAGAAAATGCTCAGCTTAGCTGGGTAGTTTATTCTTGGCTGCATTTCAAGTTCTTTTGCCTTTTGGAATATCAGATTCCAGGCCCTTCGATCCTTTAATGTTGAGCCAGCAGGATCTGGAGAGGCACCTCGGTATTTGAATTATTTTTTCCTGGCTGCTTGTAATATTTTTCCCTTAGTCTGATGGTTCTGAAATGAAATCATAATATTTATTGGGGTTTTTGTTTTAAGGTCTTTTTCAGAATTCAGAAGAATTCAATGAATTCTTTCAATGCCTATTTTACCTTCTGGTTCTATTACATCTGGGCAGTTCTCTTTGATGATTTCTTGTAAAATAGTATCTAGGCTCTTTTTCTCATCTGTCCTCAGATTATCTCTCCTACCACAGGGGTCACCCCCACCCCTGATCTGTTCTAGATTGCTAGTCTGTCCTATCTCCTATCTCATTGGGAAGCCCAATTATCCTCAGATTTTCTCTCCTAGATCTATTTTCCAGGTCTGTTTTTTTTTTTTTTATCCCAAGTAGATATTTAATGTTTTTCTTTTCTAATTTTTCATTTTTTTTTTTTTTTGGTTTTGCTTGACTAATTCTTGCTGTCTCAATGAATCATTCATTTTTATTTGTTCAATTCTGATTTTTAATGAGTTGTTTTCTTCATTAGTTTTTTAAACTTCTTTTTGTATATGTACAAATGAGTTTTGAAATGAGTTGTTTTGCTCTATGGAATTTTTTTCCATTTCACTATTTTTTTTTAGTGAGTTATTTTCTTTTTCAAATTCACAAATCCTACTTTGTTGGGAATTCTTTACCTTTTCCAATTCACAAATTCTGTTTCCCTGTACTTCTTGGGAGTTTTTTACCTTTTCCAGTTCACATTTCAGGAAGTTGTTACTCTCTTGCATAGATTCTCTTCCCTTTCCCCATGTTTCTTCTAGTTCTCTTTTAAGATTATTAATAGTCTTTTCTAGGAGAGTCTTTTGTGTTGGGGACCAACAATTATCTGGAGACTGTCTGCTATTAGTCTTCTTGGGGTTAAAAACCTACTCTCTTTCTGTATAGAAGCTATCAATTGTCCTTTTGATCTTTTTACTCATTTTTAAAAGCCTGTAGAGTCTGTCTTCAGGGCCAAGAGGTCACCACCTTTCTCTGCAGAATAGGTATAGGTGTATGGATGGGTAGCTATCCTGCCAAATGGCTACAAAGAGCAGCAAGGTATGGGAGTGCTCTGGGAAAGAGTTCCCCACCAGAAGTAACTCAGGCTTGCAGGCCAAGCTGTGGAAGTGTCCTGCAAAGGACCTTGCTGTGTGAGTTAACAACTGCCCTTGGGCTAGAATCTGGGCAGTGAAAGTGTCACTACCCCAGGTCAAAGCCCACCTATGGGGCTGTGGGTACTAATGGTTGACCAGTGAATAGTCCTGCAGGGACAAGAAGTGTCCCTGCCCAGGAAAGCATGGTTGTGTTATGAAAGTTCTATTGCCCCAGGCCGAGCCCCTCTCTGTGCAGATTAGAGGCTGTTTTGGGCTGTGCCCCCTTGCCATGCAGATTTGTAACTGCCTGCAGAATGCAGCTGCATAGCTGTGCTGTGGTCTGTGTTGAGTCACTTCCAGTTTTGGGTGGGTATAGCCAGATCTTGTTAGTTTCAGGCATTTTTTAAAGTACCCTCTGCCTTTGGCTTTAATTTCTCTGCCAGTTTACTGCTTTTTAATCAAGGCAGAGTAATTAGCCTATGGCAGAGTCTTCTCTATAACTTTTTTACCACGGGGGTCATCCCCACTCCTGGTCTGCTCTAGGTGCTAGGCTCTCCTATCTCCCTGCCTGCACTGGCCTGTTCCTGCCCCTCAGGACAAACCTGCTCTAACAATATTCCAGATTACCTTCAGCTGGTAAGTTGCTGTGCTTCTGATCTTTGTGAATTTTAACAGTTAAGTGATATTTTTCAGGCTGAATTTAATAATTGATCGCGAGGGCATGAGAGAAGCTTAGAAAGTTGCATGTGCTTTCTCCGCCAACTTGGCTCTGCCCCCTTCCCCCCAGATGGTAGTGAATTTGAAACTCAAAATTTTGAAAAAAATTATTTTTAAATTTTTACATATGTAGTTGGGAAATATTTAATGAAATAAATAAAAATATATTTAGATCAAAATATATGAGAATATATTAATGGTTCTATTAGAATACATCATGGCTATATCTCTGCAAGGTCATTGTTCTTTTTTTATTTTTTTGTTAAATATTTTTCTGTGTTTAATGAGCAACTTTTCTCTTTTTTATGCCTTCAATTCATGAAGCCAACATGATAGTAATTAATTGGCTGCCCAGTGGGCAAACAGTAGCCCTAGTGAGTACAAATAAGTTGGAAATGCCCTATTCTGTGCTATTATACATAGACATTCTCTTTAGCCAATATCTGAATTGATTTGAGATGAAATCCCCAGGAGACATTTATATAATAGTCATCACAACCATCATCAATATTGATTTTTAAAGGCACTTTACTGAGTAAAAAGATATAATTCCTATCTTCTTGGAGTCTACTGTCTGAAAGAAGACAACAGATAGGCAAGCCATAGGTATAATGAGGCATTTTTTCAGATGAGGAATGACCTTTGTGGAAAATATGTTCATCATGTGAAATAATAAAACACTTTTTATAGTAATGCTTCTGTGTAAGAAGCATTGGAGAAATAATTCATTTTTAAAAGTTTATGTCCTTCATAGGAAGCTGATTGTCAAAGCTATCATACATATGATCAATAAACATAGCACATATAATTCATGATTCACAGGGGAAATTTTGGATGAAACAACATTTGCATCTTTAAAATCCCATAGCCCTTAGGGTTGATATCTAATTTTTTATTTGTATGAAATGATTTAATTTTATGATTTTCAATATATTTAAAATATTTACGTGCCTTTTCTTATCTCAGCATTCTTGAGAATTTAATGTAGTAAATATCATTATTCTCATTTTGACTTGAGAAGATTTTTAGTATTTAGTTTATGTAGAGCAGACTCCAATGAAAGTTAACATAGGGGTTCTTTGATCTGAGGTAATTTATGGTATTTATACTGAGGATTTTGAAGGGAGTCTAGTTTCCCTGGAAATAAATGATTAAATTTAATCCCCAAATCAGATATAATCCAGAATAAAATTTACAGAATTTAAAGTTGGCAACTAGTTATTAATGATTATTAAAGTTTTCCAATTACTTTGAGATGACTGTCACATTTCATTTTTACCTCACAGTAAGCCAAAATCTGCATCTCTGCAAAGTATACCCTTACTTTTATTTGATTCTTCTTGTCTGAGAAGAAAAAAAAAATCTATTTATTCTTTCCAACTGGCATGTCTTTGTACACTCAAACTCATTAATTGCATATTTACTTCAATTAAGCCTATTCTCCATTCTAAAATATCTTTAAGACCTTTAATTAATCTTTATATGGTGTGATCTGTAATTCTTTCAAAATTTCTAGATGATTCCAAATATTTCAAAATTCTAAAAAGTAGTGAGTGAAAAAATAATATTTAAAATTTTTGTTCTGCTTTGTAGCCTGCTTTTAATTAACATAAGAAAACTGTGGTTTATTTGATATCTTATAGGAAATTGTTTTTAGATAAACTATTGTTTACAAATTTCTTCTATTAGCTATTGATTTTCTACAATTTTCTACAATATATTATCTATATAATATATTGTATTTATATAATCTCATTTGATATTTTCCAATTACTGCTAGGACAAAATTAATATTTTATGTTTCATCTCATAAATAGACTATATTAATGCATCTCAGTAAACCTCTTTGAACCCATCAATATTTTAATAATCAACATTTAATTAGTCCAGGTATGTAGTTTAAAAAGGTCTATTGATTCATAAATTCTTCATATGGTAATGCAGTGATTTACATATGTAGCACTGCCCTCTACTGGATAAAATTAAAGCTGACCTTATTGATTAATTTACAATTTTTCCTCAGATGATGGTCAGCAGAAGTATACAGTGATAGAATCTTAGACTTGAAAAGAATTTTAAGAACCACTAAGTTGATGACTTCAAAAAGATATTATTACATCTCATGATGGCAACTGTTAAAAGATTTCCTTTACTGAAAGTAGCTAGGATTGCTATTTTAGGTATGTATTGATTATATATGTAATGATGTATTATTATATTAAATCCTCATAATTCCAGAAAAAATAATTTTCCACTAAATAGAATGATCCAATTTTTCAAAAGCTATGCATTTTAAAAATAGCTAATATATATGTATATATGGAATAGATAGATAGATCTATCTATTTATATAATGGTGCATATTTTCTTTGTATTCAATATCATTCTCCCATGGAGAGCTTGTTGAAGGCATTTCTGCTCTATTCTTCATCCTATTGTTCTGCTTTAAAGTGAAGGATATTTATTAAATCTTTGAATATATATATACATATAATATATATATATATATACATATACATATATATATATTCTCATTGATAATATTATGTATTTTCATCACCCCTTTATACATCATTATTCTGTTTTTTTTTCATTTTTACTTCTATTTTGTTTAATTCAATTCTTCCAATATTTCTCTGAATTCTTTTTTCTCATCTTTCCTATAGCACAGAAATAAATATATAGAGAAAGGTGGGACCTATGATTCCAGCAGTCTAATTAATGACTGTTAAAAAATCCTACTTTTCAGCATTTCCCAATCTGACTCATATGTTGCCTCCAGATTTTGCCATCATAAATAGCATTTCTATCACATTTTGTTCATATGCATGATGCTTTGTAGTGTAGATTCAGTAAAGGAATCTCTGGTTTAATGTGAATGAAAAAAAATAGCCATTTCCTTTTTAGAATTCTAAATATTTTTAATCCTATCTGAAAATACTATGGATCGTTTTATTTATTTTTGCATTTTTCTATTTTACTGAAGCTGATACCTGGTTAAATCTATCTTATAACTGTGAACTCTTTTCTTTAGCATTTGGATATCTGATTATCCTTTTTGGCTTACAAAAATCAAATTAACAAAAGTTTTGATTTTTGTTTTAGTCTTTAATTTTAATGTTCTTTCTAATGAAATCTTTTTATTTTCCACTTAATCATTTTGATTTTTCACATCTTGGGATTTAGTTACAATAATTAATTTGACAATTTCTTTTTTAAGCTATATTCTTGAGACAGAACCAAGACAGAAGAGTGAAGTAAGTACTTCAGCTAAACAATCACAACATCCCATTACAGAATGAGAAAAATAGAAGGAAGAAAGAAAAAAAAAACTGAAGAATGATGTACATGAAAATACACAAAAAATTAAGCAATGAGAAGCAGCGATATATAGAAAAAAGTGGGAAGACAAAGGAAGAATGAAGAAATTATTTCACGTGGAAGAGGCACTCAAAAAGAGCTTTTACAGTGGCAAAGAAAATGGTGTGAGATAGTAGACAATGTCTGAACCTTCCTCATATTTAAATTGGTTCAAAGAGGGAAGAAAATATATAAACATTCAGTTGGGTATTGAAATCTATCTTAACCAATAGCAGCATAAGAGGGGAAAGAAATAAAAGAAAGGGTGAGTTCTAAAAGAAAGATAGAATAAAGTATCATTCCTCAGAAGCAAAGTAAACTTTTTGAGCAGAGATGGGGTAAAAGAAATAAAGTATATACAAAAAAGTAGAATAAAGGGAAATACACAGTAATAGTAACAGTTAATGTGCCTGGGATGAACTCATCCATATAACAAAAACAGATAGTAGAATTAATTGATTAGAACCATAATCCCAGAATATGTTCTTTATCTCCCAAACCCAAAACAAAGAAAGAAACTCACTGAAACTGAAAGACTCATCAGATTATAAGTGTAGAGTTAATAGGGACATCAGAAGCTATCTACTAAAGATCTTTCATTTTAAAATTAAGACTAAGGAAAGACAAGTGAATTTCTTGAGGTCATATAAGTAGTAATAGTCATAGGCAGGGATTTAATACAGATCCTTGAATTTCAAACCCAGTGATTTTTCAAAAGAATACCCAAATCTGATCAACAAACATTCACTATGAGATCTTTATGTCTCAAAACACGAAAGAATCTATATATTGCATGTTAAGGGTTGTTCCTGTTGTTGCTTGTCCTTTGTTATTGTTTGTTCTTGAACAGGATCATGACACTAGAGAAGTGATGTTATGACACATATATGAATTGGATTTAAGTAATGTAGAGTTGTGCAAAGTAATCAATCTTGGTTTCTCTTTCAGAGTCATCTGATTTCAGTGACAAGATAGATATCAGAACTGGAAATGGCTTTGGATACACTAGAAGATAATGAACTTTTTAAGCAAAGGTTTATAAAAGAAAGGGAAGGATGGGTTGGGGGCAGATATCTGTCCTTTTTGTGTGGATGGATTTGGGAGAATAGGAGATATCTGCTTCTGACTTTAAGGATGATCCCACTCTGTGCAAAACTAGATTTCCTAATGCTAGGAAACACTAGTTCAGCTATGTCCTGTTACCCCCCTCAAAAAAGGGGAAAAAAAGCTCTTTTCAAATAAAAATGATGGTGCTGTGGAACTGTCTCATAGCTACATAATGGGATTATGTATTTAAATGTTTTTTTTTATTTCAGATTTATGTTTATGTTTTGATTTTGGTCTTAGAATAGTTCTTTATTTACAACTTTGTAAAGTAGAATTCAGTAAAATATGGTACATGTGGTTTAAAAAAATTATTTTTATTTAAGTTTCCTCCTTTTTAGAGGCAATTGTACTTAAGTGAATTCCCTAGGATCACATAAGCTAGACACTTTGTCTGAAGCCACATTTGAACTGAGGTCAAATTTAAATTCAGGTCTTCCTGACTTAAGTGCCAGTGTTATTTCCATTATACCACTTAGCTTCTCCTTAAGTTTTTCTTTAAATATACATGAGCCATGTATATCTTTTTTTTTTTTTATTTGGACTTAAACAAAAGGAAATGACCAGAATTGATTAGAATTGATGATATAGAATGGAAAAATACAACAAAGACAAAATTTAACTTACTAACAAATGAACCATTTTTCAGAATCCTCACCATTTTCCCCTTATATTTAATGCTTATGAAGAATTAATAAGTCTCATTTTAGACATCTCAAATATGACAAGAACTGTGCTAAGTGATGAGAATACAAAGAAAGAAAAAGACAGTTCTTGCTTTCAGGGAGCTCAAAAGCTGAGATAGGAAAGCAGGTTAAAAACTACTCTGAAGGAACAGTATATATTGGATAGATTGAATATGATTTCAGAATTAAGACTTTAAGAATTAAGACACTAGGCAGGTGTCTTAGGGATACCTTGTAGAAGATAAAACTTAGCTGAGACTAAAAATGTCAAGAAATATAGGAAGAGGAGATGAGGAGCAAAAGAGTTTAAATAAAGGCCAGTAAGTGAAAATGATGGGTTTGAAAGATGGAGTATCATGTTCAAGGAACAGTAAGAAAGCCAATGTCACTGGGCCTTAGAGTATGGAAGTGGGGTGGAATAGTGTAAGAAAACTTTAAAAGTCAACAGGAACTAGGAAATGAAGGATTTTAAAAGCCAAAGAGAATATTTTCTATTTCATTCCAGAGGAAACAGAGGACCCATGGAGTCGATTAAATGTAGTGGGAGGGATGATATGTTAAGATTTTGCATTTTTGGAAGACTAATTTGACAAGTTAGTAGTCCACTGAAGTGGAGAGACAAATGATGTGGAGGGTAACCAATATACTTTTACAAAAATACAGGAATGAGATACGGAGTGACCTCATGCAGAATTATAGCAGTTGGAGAGAAGAAAAGAGGACATAGAAAAAGGAATCTTATCATGTTAGAAAAGGTAGAATGTAGCAGGTGATTAGATATGGGGAATGAAATAGGATGAGGAGTTAAGGGTGGCATGTAAGTTTCAAACCTGGGCAATTAGGAGGATAGCATACCCTCATCAATAATAGGAAATTTAGAAGGTAGGGAGAAATTGGGAGAAAAATAATCAGTTAAATTTGTACATGTTAAATTTAAGATATATATATATATATATATATATATATATATATATATATATATATATATATGTATATATGATACTAGATTTAACATGTCCAACAGACAAGTGGAGTTGTGGAAAATAAAGGCTGGGAGATTAGAGCTGAATAATTATATTTGAGAATCATCAGCATGAATTTAATGGATGTTTAGAGTTAATGGATGAGGTCAACAAGTAAAACAGTAGATGGAAGAGAGAAGAAAAGCAGAATAATGACAGACTCTTAGGGGACATCCATAGTTTATAGACATGGCATGGATGAAGATGGAACATTAAGATTGAAAAAGATTGATCAATAAAGTAGTGGAGAACCAGAAAAGAGACGTTCAATGACAACTTACACAGAGGAGTGTGTATATAATATCAAAGGTTGAAAAGAATTCAAGGATAAGGATTAAGAAAAAGCCAATAGATCTGATTATTAGGGAACCACCGCAAACTGAGCAAAGGCATTTGAAGGGAATCATGAAGTTGGAAGCCATATTGCAACATTAAGAAGAGAGGGAGAGAAAAGTAAAGAAAGACATTGATTATGGGCACTATTCCTAAGGAATTTAGCCACAAAAGGAAAAAAAATAGAATGATAAGAGGAATAAATCAGGTGATTTTTCTTTGAGTATGAGGAGCCATTGGAGTAGAGAGGAAAATTAAAGATATTTGGATGTTTGAATGATAGAGGAGGCAGTCTGCTGAATAAGAGGATGGAATGCAATCATACACATACATACATACACATTTTTGCCTCATAAAGGAAAATGATCAGTTCTTATTGGATAAGATGAAGACAAAAGATAATGGAGGGAGGGATATGAATGATGTGAGACAAGGAAAAGTATAGGAAAGAAATTCTGGCAAAAAAATAGCCTCAATTTTTTTCAATGAATTTTAAGGCAAATTACTAGATGAGAAAAGAATCCAGGGGAAGGGATGACATTGAAGAAGGATTTCTTCATGCATTCGGTTACTATGGTGCTGAAAAGACATTGCTATAAAACATATTTTTTATTGTGTGTTTTCAAGATTCACTTGCAAAGTGACATTATATAAAGTGTCCAGTGAAGTAAAATAGATATTAAACATTATCAGTCAATCAGAAAGGGAAATTTAAAAGTGATTCCCCACCCCCACAGTTCTTTTTTCTAAAACCTATATAAAAAAGCTATAACATTTAGCTATGTAGGAATATATTTCCTATTTCCATTTCCCTTTATTTTTCCCATTGTTTGCTTCCTCAAAAATAATTAGAAAGATTGTAGTGGGGAAAAAACAGTGTACAAAGGTTCAAGTCCCAGAAAATGACCAGCTATGTGATCTTGGGCCAACCAGATGCTCTTTAGTCTACTGTTATCTTGCCTCCAAAATGAAGTAATCAGATTAGTTGATTTCTAATGTCTTCTGCAGCTTTATTATATTATGGTTAAAATACTGTTGTAATAGTTATAAAAATTTATTTAATTGTACAAACTGTTATTACTATGTTTTTGAAATGCTTTTTTGAAAATGAAATCTTTGATTTCATATAATGTTTCATTTCATGATCAAGTGCATGATGTTCACTAACTTTTAAAAATTAATAGACATGGTACAAAATATTTCTGTGCATCGGTTGACCTATTGGTATGATGTATCTTGACTCTATTACTCTGTAGTGATTTGTCAGTGAGTAATAGAGCAAAATTATTTATGTTCCTATTCATTAAGACTTTTAAAGAAATTCCATTCACATGTTTTTATTATTATCATTGTTTAGTTTTTATGGTACTGCATGTTCTTTGCCCCAGTCACTCTATTGATTGGGATTTCAGAAAGTAGATATTGTAAACAATACAATAGAAAGTAATTTTTGTAAAGTTGGAAAAAATCTGATGTTCTACAATTGTATATTTCCCTGTTTTATTCCCTTAGTTGTAGCCATTAAAGCCTAATAGATGTTTTGCTTTATTTCTTCCAAATTTTTCATTTTAAAAATGTTTGTTACCATGTAAACTTTTTTTTTAAAAAATAGGGAACGGAGTCCTACAAAATTCCTTTTATGGCACAGACATGGTACTGATACCTAAATTAGGTAGGATGAAAACAGAGAAAGAAAATTGTAGACCAATCTCCCTAATGAATATTGATGCAAAAATCTTGAATAAAATACTAGCAATGAAATTACAGAAAGTCAAGCCCAGGATAATACATTATGATCAAGTAGGATTTATACCAGGAATGCAGTGCTGGTTCAATATTAGGAAAACTGTCAGCAAAATCAACTATATCAATAACCAAACTAACAAAAATCATATGATTATCTCAAAAGACAGAAAAAGCATTTGACAAAAATCCAGCACCCATTCCTATTAAAACATTAGCATAAAGGAATAAATGGACTTTTCCTTAAAATGAGCACTAGCATCTATTTAAAACCTTTGGCAAGCATCATCTGTAATGGGGACAAATTAGAACCATTCCCAATAAAATTAGGAGTGAAACAAGACTGCCCACTATCACCATTACTATTCAATATTTTATTATAAATGTTAACTTTGGCAATAAGAGTTGAGAAAGAGATTAAAGTAATTAGAATAGGTCATGAGGAAACCAAATTATCATTCTTTGCAGAAGATATGATGATATACTTAGAGAACCCGAGAGAATCAACTAAAAACAACTAAAAATAATTCATAACTTTAGCAAAGTTGCAGGATGCAAAATAAATCCACATAACTCATCAGCATTTTCATATATTTCCAACAAAGGCCAGCAGTAAGAGAAACAAAAAGAAATTCCATTCAAAATAATTGTAGATAATATAAAATATTTGGGAATCTAACTGCCAAGGGAAAATCAAGAATTACAAAATCCTTTCTACACAAATAATATCAGACTTAATCAGATGGAAAAATACCAAGTTGTGGTGTTTTTCTTCTTTAAAATATAATGGTTCTCTCTGGGAGCAGGTTTCTTGGAGAAGTTTTCTGGAGGCAGCCTTAGTTTCAGTTAAAAGTAGTAATCACCCAAATGTAGCCAGGTGCTAAAAGTTCAACTCTTTTATTGTGTCCTTCAATATAGCCAGTTAGTTTTCCTAGAGACCTAGCTCTCTGCTTGGTTCCAAGAGCAACCTCCAAATGTCTCCAAATCCAAAGGTTTTATCCTTCAGCCTCCAGCCAGCACAAAGGTGGAAAATGGAATGAATTTCTCTTGCCTCTGAGAGAGGGTTTCTGGCTCTCAGTCTCCCAGAGTGCTCCTTCTGAGCCTTGTCTCCTTGCCTGAGGTTGGACAACTTTCTGGAGAGCCTTTCAGACCAGCCTTGGTCTCAGTAGGGGAAGTGCAGGAGGCCAGCCACCACAGTGGGATGAATGAATCTGGTTGCACCTCCGAGAGAGGGCTTCTCCTGAACTGACTTGACTGGCTCACTGAAGCTCTATTTATGCTCCTTCTCTGAGAGTGGGATTGTGGGATCAGAGATTGGAATTATGGGTTTCCTACCAGAGTGCTCTCTGGCCCTAAGAGCTTCTTGCTTATATGAGCTCTCTAAAGGTGTGAACACAAGCATTGTTTCCACCAGTTCTACTTAGTATCTTGTTTCAAGTTCTGGTCCATAACATCTCCTTGTAGGATCAGATCAATTATACTGAACCATGCTAAATTAGATAATTATTTTCTCTAACAACTCTAATGACTTAACACTTTGTAAGAATTCCAACATCAAGTGTTCATGGATATGCTGAGTGAATATAATAAAAATGACAATACTCCCTAAATTAATCTACTTATTTAGTGCCATACCAGTCAAACTCCCAAGAAATTATTTTATAGATCTAGGAAAAAATAGTAACAAAGTTCATCTGGAAGGACAAAAGGTCAAGAATTTCAAGGGAATTAATGAAAAAAATGCTAATGAAGGTGGCCTAGCTGTGCCAGACGTAAAAGTATATTATAAAGCAGCAGTCATCAAAAGCATTTGGTACTGGCTAAGAAGTAGATTAGTTCATTAGTGAAATAGGTTTGGATCACAGCACAAAATAACTAGTAGTGTTTGACAACCCAGAGACCCAAGCTTTTGGGATAAGAGCTCATTATTCACCAAAAACTGCTGGGAAAATTGGAAACCAGTATGGAAGAAACCTAGGCTCTATCCACACCTAACACCACATACCAAGATAAGATCTAAATGGGTTCATGATTTAGACATAAAGAATGATTTTATAAGCAAATTAGAGAAACATAGCATAGTTTACCTCTCAGATCTATGGGGAAGGCAGGATTTGTGTGCAAAGAACTTGAAATCATAATTGAACACCAAATAGGTAATTTTGATTATATTAAGTTAAAAAGTTTTTGTACAAACAAAACTAATGCTTATAAGATTAGAAGGGCAGTGATAAATTGGAAATTCATGTTTACATTTAAAGGTTTTGATAAAGCCCTCCTTTCTATAATATATAATGAATTGACTCAAATTTATAAGAATCTAAGTCATTTTCTAAATGATAAATCATCAAAGGATATGAACAGATAATTTTCAGATGAAGAAATTAAAACTATTATTAATCATATGAGAAGGCACTCTAAATCACTATTGATCAGAGAAATACAAATTAAGATAATTCTGAAACACTACTACACATCTCTTAGATTGGCTGAGATGTCAGGAAAATACAAGGAGGAATGTTATAGGGGATGTGGGAAAACTAGAATACTAATACATTGCCCTTTGAGCCTGCAGTGTTTCTATTGGGCTTATATCCCAAAGAGATATTAAAGAAAGGAAAGGGACCCACATGGGCAAAACTGTTAATGGCAGCCCTTTTCATAATGGAAAGAAACTAGAAACCGAGTGGATGACCATAAGTTGAAGAATGGCTGAATAAATTATGGTATATCAATGTTATGGAATATTATTGTTCTGTAACAATTGACCAGCTGGATGATTTTAGAATGACCTGGAGAGATTTATTTGAATTGATGCTAAATGAAATGAACAGAACTAGGAGATCATTGTACATGACAACATCAATACTATATAATGATCAATTCTGATGAACTTGACTTTTTCCAACAATGAAATGACTGATGCCAGTTTCAATGATCTTGTGTTGAAGAGAGCAATCTCCACCCAAAGAGAGGACTAGGAACTGAATGTGGATCACAACATAACATTCTAATGCTTTTTGTTGTTCACTTGCATTTTGTTTTCTTACTCATTCACTTTCTTTTTTTTTTAAATCTGATTTCTCTTGTGCAGCAACATAATTTTATGAATATGTTTATACATATTGGATTTAACATATATTTTAACATGTTTAACATATATTGAATTGCTTGTCATCTAGGAGAGGGAGTGGGAGGAAGGAGAAGAAAATCTGAGTCACAGGGCTATGCAAGGGTCAATGTCAAATTATCCATGCATATGTTTTGAAAATAAAAAGCTTTATTAAAAAAATAAATCTGTCTGTTGAGTTATATTTTTATTAGTTTTATCAAAATTTTCTCACTCAAAATATAAATACATTCCATTTAAACTCATGAATTTATTTTAATCATTAATTTCTTTTAATTATTTGTCTTCTCAATCTTTGATTAATATTCTCCTAACAATAAACATCTTTTAACTAATATTTTTTTTTCATATAATGCATTTCTATTATAATCTTGAAAAATAACTTTATTCTTTTTTGGTTTTGCTTTTTTTGGCGCTCAAATAAAATTCTCTTTACATAAATTCAAATAATAGATAAATGATTCTTTTGTTCATAACTGATATTTTGTTAAATTATACTTTAATATTGCTTAGAACTATTGAAAATTTTAATATCAATAAATGATCAAAAATATTTTTTAAGGGAGAGTAGATTAAATGAACAAAAAATTAGTGAATTACTTTTGTGCATCTTATTATTTTCCCCAATTTTAAAAGCTCAAAAGAAAGACACTATGCACCAGACATAGAAAAATTATTATTTAAAATAATGTTTTATCAATATTATCTCATTTCATCTTCACAACATTTAAAGATATGTGCTATAATTGTCCCCGTTTTATAGTTGAAGAAACAGAAGCAAACAATAGTTATTCCTCAAAAACCTGATTTTGAATTCAAATCTTCCTCAATCCAATTTCAATTTTCTGTTCATTATAACACCTAGCTAGCAATGTTGTAGGTATCATGCTTGAGCCAGCATCATTTTTGTCTGGGTCTAAATGAAGTACTTGCAAATCATCACATATTTAATAAAGGGAGCTACTTGTCCTAAAATAGAAAAAATGTGCAAAATACACACACACACACACACACACACACACACACACACACACACACACATATATATATATATATATATAGTGCAACTTCCTTTCTCGGAAAGTGCTCTCCCTGTTACTCACACCACTCACTCCATTTGAAAACATTTTTGTTCAGTTAATCCTGGTGTGCTGGTTTTCATGGTCTCGTGTACTTTCCAAGACTAAGAGAAGAGAGAGTAAAACAAGACAAAAATTCATGAAATATAATTTTAAAATTGTAACATGTAAAACTTTCTTTGAAGTTTCATAACTTCAACTTTACACTTACTGAAACAGAGCAAAGAAAACAGCAGTCTTGGGAGATAGGATCAACTTATAGAAATTCCTCCAAGTGATTACCCAAACGCAAATTCCTGAACCAGAAATGTACAGCAAACAATAATCATCATCACAAAATGAGAATAAAGGTCAGTGGAAAAGAACATAGACAAGAGGAGAAAACTATATGAAGGTATAAGTAGAATAGAAGATGCACTAGGCATTCAAAGTTAAAGGGTAACATAGAAATCTAGTCTCAAGTTAGTTTCATGACATTAGAAAAAGAATAGAAGTGTAAAGATTCCTAAGGGGAGCGATTAGGAAGACAACAGAAAAGCTAAACAAACAAACAAACAAAAAACCTCTCTTTGTGTGTATATATGTGTATGTGTATGTGTTCATGAATGTGTGCATGATGCATGTGTGGTTGTGTAAAAGGGAGAATCTAGCACACAATTATACACACACGTATTGCAGCATCAAAGCAGAAGGAAAATTGTGTAAATAATCAAGAGACAGCTAAATTACATTGTTCAAGCATAATATGAAGGAAAATAAAATATTACTGAGGGAAGAAAGAATAATGTGGAGATGCCAGAAATTAAAAAAAAACAATAGTTAGAAACTATAGAATGATTTAAAAACCACCTACTTTTATAAGAATGATTTAGGGATAGATTAATATGGGAATAAGTGTTTTCAACACAGAATTTAAAGAATTACAAGTGTGATAACAGAAAAAAATAGAAGCGTTATATATAATCTATCCAAAGAAATTAAAGATCTGAGAGAAAAAAATAAATGATTAATTACATAAAAATTTGTAAGCAAAAGGAAGTTAAGTAGTTGAAAAGTAATAGACAGCACCATTACAAGGAAACATGGGTTTGAAACAAGCAAAAGTAATTTATCTTTAAGACAAGAAGCAAAGCCATAACTTAAGAAAGGTGTTCCAGAAAAAATGCAATAAGAAAAATGTATAATTTAAGAAATAATAAAAGAAAACTATTTCAAGTTCTCAATATCAGTAACTAAACATTGATCCATAGAACCTACACATTGATATAAGAAAAACAAGAAAAAACCCTTATGCTTCTAAATACAAGATGTGTCAACTTTGTCTAAACATCCAAAAAATATGCCTTATAATTAAGACAAAATCATTTTATACTATAACATTGCCCCAATGTATTAGAACAGTTGATTTTAAAAAGTAAAATATATCAAGATATAAGACAAATTTATATTTGATGCAAATGTGATTCTAATCAATAAAAAGTTATAGAACTTCATTGAAATAAAAGAGAAGCATTTGAGATATTCTTGATGAACATTTAATTTGATGTAATAAAAATTGTGTATTTCACATTTTTTCCATAACACTCTTTGTGTCTTTTTTAAATAAATTCTTCCCATATCCATAAATTTGACTGTAAAAATAGTCCATTCTCCCCTAATTTGCTTATATCACTCTTTTTTGTCTGAATCATATGTGCACTTTGACCTTATCTCATTAAACAGTATGAAATATTCATCTATGCCTAATTACTTTTAAATTGCTTTTCCAAAGTTTCAAATAGAGATTTCTTACCCGAAAATTTGGACCTATGGGTATACCAAACACTGGATTATTATAGTCATTTTCTGCATTCTATTGTACCTAATTTATTCCAGTAATTTACCACTCTATTATTATATTATTATATATTATATTATATTATATTAGCTAGTATCAGATGATTTGAATGATTACCACATTATTGAGATCTGGTACTACTAAGTCACTTTCACATTTTTTTCATTTTTTCTTTTGATTAATTTGATCTTTTGTTCTTCCAGATAAATTTTATTATTAATTTTTCTCACTCTATAAAGCAATATTTTGGTAGTTTGATTGGTATGACACTGAAAAAGTAAGTTAGTTTAGATAGAATTGTGATTTTTATTATATTGGCTTGCTTATACATGATCAATTAATTTTTTTTAATTGTTTGGCTCTGAGTCAAAGTATAAGAAAAGTTTATAATCATGTTTTACTAGGTATTGTGTTTGTCTTGGCAGGTGGATTCTTGCTTATTTTATGTTTTCTGATGTTATTTTAAATAGAATTTCTCTTTCAGTCTTCTGCTGGAGTTTGTTAGTCATATATAGAATTACCATTGGTTTATGTAGGTTCATTTTATATCCCAAAAGTTTGTCTAAATTGTTAATGTAACTAGTTTATTAGGTGACTTTCTAGGAGTTTCTAAGTATATCATCATGGTATTTACAAAAAGTGATAGTTTTATTTCCTTATCTATTCTTTCGATTTCTTTTTCTTGTTTTTTGTTGTAGTTAGGATTATTAGAATAACATTGAATCATAGCAACCCGTAATGTCCAGGCTAGCTCTCTGGAGGGCCTCAGGATCAGTCAGAGTCAGGATCAGTCAAAGTCCTTGGTCTTTAGAAGGAGAAGTGAAGAAGGCAGGCAAGCTGCCAAGTAGCTCATTAAAGATGACTCCTGGACTCTGGAGTCAGGAGTCTGAAGTCTTCCCTGCTGAGTGAGCTGAAGCAGAAACACTCTGTCCCCCTCCTTAAGCCCTCCAATCCTTCCCTATGATTACCTCACCACATCACATTGAGAAGGCCCCAATCATAAGGAGAGCCATCACATCATTATGTCATCTAAGTTTATGTTTAAAGAGCCATTATATCACATTAAGTAGGTATTTAGCCTTAAGTACTCTGCTGTCTCAGATTCAAGTACATCAACCTTTATTTACCCCCTTAATATTAGAAAGGCTTCTAGCTTATGCCTATTAAAATAAGGCCTACTCCTAATTTTAGGTAGATACCACTTATTTTTTTGTTCCATTTATTTCTGTGCTAATTGGTGTTTTAAAAATAATAATAAATGTCATATTTTGTCAAGAATTGAGACCAATTTCTAGTCTCCCATATAAGTCTTTGGCACCCTGAAACTGCAACCAGGATTCTTGCTCCCTTATAATCATAAATGCCTTTTAGTCATGGCACTGCCATCTAGAACTGATTATAGGCAATGCAACTAGATCCCGAACCAGTTCTCACAAAGAACCATTACAATTACCTTTTAAACAGTTGTTCAATTTCTCTTTCCTTAAATTGCTGCTCCTGCCAATGCAGCCATCTCCAAGGCCCACAGCTGGCACCAAAGTATGGCTATTTGTGCTGCCACTCTTAACTTTGAGCATAATATGGGTGAAAAAAAAAACTATCCTGATAAACACCTCAGTTGTCTGGCTCAGAAAATTATGTCATTGATCCTGCCACTCTGTAAATCCATTTCTTTTAAAATTTTAGTTTCTTTTCAGAATTACTCTGGAATTAGTTGTTTCTAAATGAATTTGGAGGAGATATGTTGAGTGCTTTTTATTCCCCATCTTGTTGTTGTTGTTGTTGTTGTTTTTACCAGTTTCTCCCCACATCATGCCATCTATACATAATTTTAAACATTTATCCTCATGAACCTTCAATGAAGAAGGGTATTAGAAGGTTATTGAAAATGACCAAGGGGCAGCTAGGTGGTGCAGTGGATAAAGTAACAGCTCTGTAGTCAGGAGGACATTAAGTTCAAATCTGTTCTCAGACACTTAACACTTCCTAAGTGTGTGACCCTAGGCAAGTCACTTAACCCCAATTGCCTGAAAAAAGAAAAGAAAAGAAAAGAATATGACCAGTGAGACACATTAATACATTGTTGGATGTTGTGAATGGATCCAACCATTCTAGAGAGCAATTTGGAACTATGTCCAAAGGGCTATCAAACTGTGCATATCCTTTGATCCAGCAATGTTTCCACTGGGTCTGTATTTCAGAGGTAACAAAAAAGGGAAAAGGACACACATGGGTAAAAATGTTTGTGGCAGCCCTTTTTGTAGTGGCAAGAAACTAGAAATTGAGTGGTTGCCCATCAGTAGGAGAATGGTGAATAAGTTATGGTACATGAATGCTATAGGATATTATTGTTCTGTAAGAAATGATCAGCAGAATGATTTTAGAGAGCAGTGGAGAGACTTAAAGGAACTGATGCTGTGAAGTGAATAGAACCAAGAAAACATGTATAGCAAAAACATTACGTGATGATCAACTGTGATAAACTTGGCTCTTTTCCAAGCCAATTCCAATAGATTTATGATGGAGAGAGCCATCTATACCCAGAGAGAGGATTGTAGAGACTTTATAGTTGTTGGTTTCCTTTTCTTGAAAGTTTTCTATGCAATAGAAATATTTAGAATATATTACATTTTTTAATTTATTTTTTTTCAATGACAGCAAGTTCAATAACAGAGAGGATTATAAAACTACTAAGTTCAAATAAAAAATCAATGTACAAGGTTATAGGTAACTCAAATGATAAACACAATGCCAGAGTTCTAGGAAATCTTCTTCTCTAATCTGAAAAAATCCTCATTTAGAATTTTCCAAAAAGGAAAGACAATGCTTGTAATGGTAACTGACAAGCTGTCCATCTTCTCAGATTTCTGTGCTATTTAATTTTCATTAAAATACATTATCTGATATTGCCTTAACTTTACTAATGAAAGATAGATATTGTTTATATTAAATACATAATATATTTTTGGTAATAGAATGTTTAAATAGTTATATTATGTAATGTTAGCTACCTAAAAGTATGGTATCAGTTCAGAAAAGGAACAGAAATATTCAAAGAAATACCAACAACCACATACATTATAGGAAGTACAAAATGGTGAAAATGAAGAGGTGATATGAAATTTGCAATTTGTTTTTTACTCTGGCTTTGTATTTAATAGGTTCTATGCTTAATTAGCACTGAACTCATTTAAATGAAGGCTAATTGGGAAATAGCAAAAATACTGCATGAGGTCAGAAAAGCAGGGATTAGCTAAATTTTTGCTATTTGCTTATTTATCACAATTAGTCCTGGTTTCCTAAGTCATAATAATTGAAATACTTATCTCTAATGGATATTGTACTTATTGGTTGAAATGACAAATGTAAAAATTTTGAATTCATATATCACTATGTGAAAAGGGATCTTTTAAAACATTTTGTTGTTCCTATTAAAGAAAAAGTCATGACTATTGATATGACAGAGAGCCTCTCTTTAGAGAATGATGGTTATAATTCCTTTGTGATTTTCACAGAATGTGAAGTATGTTACCTGTGGCCACTTGAGGTACAGAGTCAGTCAATGTGGTAGAAAAAAAATGTTGGATCTGTTATTTTTATCTAATGAATAGTGATTTCTGCCTACAAAATTAAAACTAGGAATTCTGGTGTTTGGGACAAACATTACATAATATAAATCGAATTAGAGAGTTGAAGCTATAAAGAATAGTCTGCTTGTCAAATACAATAATAAGTACAAATAAGTAATCAACTTACTAAATGGTAGCCTGTAGCACAGAGAGATTTGCTCTTCAAGCATATTGTGAAAAAAGTAGCCCTTAAACAACTTAATTCTGACCTTCCTTGTTTTAATTATTTCTTTTTTCATTCTTTGTATATGCTTTTTTTTTTTTCTTGGCCTGTTCTTCCCTACTCCATTAGATAGTGATTTACTTGAAGCCATAATGCCTGGACTAATGTAGATACTTAATACATATTTTTAAGTGATTGACAAGCCCACTGTATAAATCCCATTTTATCAAATTTTATGGCAAGTTGTAGCAAGAAAGGTCCCATCTCAGAAGGAATGACTTTGGGGGAAGTTAACTTTCATAAATGAGCAGGCTTTTGAAGTAAGCCTCTCAGATTTGTGAAGAAGGAAGGAATTTGTGGCCAAAGAAAACATAGGGTATACTGGAATACAAAATGGATAATTTCGACTAGATTAAGTTAAAAATTTGCTGTACAAACAAAACCATGTAGACAAGATCAGAAGGAAACTAGTAAACCAGGAAACAATTTTTCAATCCAAGGATTCTGATGAAGGTCTCATTTCTGAAATATATTGACTCAAATTTATAAGAATACAATCTATTATGCAATTGATAAATGGTCAAAGGACACGAACAGACAATTTTTTGGGAAAGAAATTAAAACCATTTCTAGTTATATAAAAATGTTCTAAATCACTATTGATCAGATAAATGCAAATTAAGACAACTCTGAGGTACCACTGCATACCTTTCAGATTGGCTAAGATGACAGAAAAAGATAATGATGAACATTGGAGGGGGTGAGGGAAAACTGGGACATTAATACATTATTGGTGGAGTTGTGAAGTGATCCAATATTCTGGAGAGCAATTTGGAACTTTGCCCTAAGGCTTATCAAACTGTACATACATTTGAGACAGTGGTGTCTCTACTGGATTTGTATTTCAAAGAAGTCATTAAAAGAGAAAGGGTCCCGCATATGCAAAATTGTTTGTAACAGCTCTTTTTGCAATACAAAGGAACTGGAAACTAAGTGGATGCCCATCAGTTGAAGAATGGCTTAATAAGTTACAGTATATGAGTGTAATGGAATATTATTTTTCTATAAGAAATGATCATCAGGCTGATTTCAGAGAGGTCTGGAGAGGCACATATGAAGTGATGCTAAGTGAAGTGAGTAGAACCAGGAGATTATAGTACATAAATAACAACAAGATTATGCAATGATCATTTATGTTGGAGATGGCTCTCTTGCAATGAAGAGAGCTATCTGCACACACAGAGAGAACTATGAGGACTAAGTAGGAATCACAACATAGTATTTTCAGCTTTTTTGTTGTTGTTTGCTTGCATTTTGTTGTCTTTCTTATTTTTTTTCCTTTTTGATCTGATTGATGAGATTTTCCACAATGATAATTGTGGGGGTATGAGAGGGAGAAAAATTTTGGAACACAAGATTTTACAAGGATGAATGTTTAACAGCATATATGCATATATTTGAAAATAAAAAAATTGAAATAAATAGTAAATATATATTTCCACAAACCATAGTTGCCAAGTAAAATTCAAAAATAAAATAAAATTTGGCAATTAAACATATTGCCTAATAATCAATAATATATTAGGTAGGAAAATAAAGCCAAGATATTACATGAAAATTTTGATTTTTCATTAAAAAATATGGACAATTAGCTTATGTTTACAAAAAATTTTACTGCCATTATGGAATTAGATGTTAATTTTAGATTTGTTATTATTGTGCTTCTCATAGAGTTAATAGAATATCAACAAAAATAAGACAAAATAATAGGCCAGAATTTATTTGTGATATCGACTCTCATTTTCAGTGTAAATGCATCAAGGCATTTTAATTTTTACTCATGAAAATCTGTCCATCTTTAAGGTGTATTTTAAGTAATTTTTCTTAAAATGTACTTTTTAATAAATCTCTTTGATTGCCAGCTCTGATTTTTTTGGGGTGGGGTAATTAGTTTTGTTAATATTTTTCCCTATAAGATTATAAACTTAGTAGTGGGTATTTGGAGGGGAGAATTGTCCAAAGAATTAAAATCAGAAATGTGGAAAAATATCTTGAAAGTTATGTTTCCAATGGATGTAACAATGATGGAGACTTTTTTTTTTAAGTTCAAATATAAAGATAAGAACATTGATTATAATACTTAACTACATGATGTTTTTGTACTGCTTTAGAGTTTATATTTTTATATCAAATATTGTTTGATTTTACAAGGAGTCTTTAAGGAATAGTGTGTTCTAGGCCAGTCCCAAATCCATGGTAACAGTGATGGTAAATGGATAATTGGGGGTCAAACCAGTTTTCTTTCTCCAATTTCAGTAATCTTTACTATTGTGTCAAAGATATCCCAGATTTAGAATACTTTTCTATTGCAAAATTTAACCCTCCCTTCAACTTTTTCAATCTGGTATATTCAATGTCTATCATAGTTGTATGAATTCTTTTCAAGCCCTACATTTAAATTTTTTCTCAAAATTATTTTATTTTTTCCAAAAACACATAAAGATAATTTCCAACAATAATTTTTGTAAGAGTTTGTGTTCCAATTTTCTCTCCCTCTCATTTTACATCTCCCCTCACCAAGAGAGCAAGCAATCTGATATAGATTATACATATATAATTATTTTAATTAATTTCAACATTAATCATGTTTAAAAAAAATTAAAAGTAAAAACCACCAGAAGAAAAAACAAATAAAAAACAAACAGAAAAAGCTGAATATTTTATGCTTCAATCCATTTTTTAGTCTCCATAGTTGCTCTCTGGGAGCAGACTGGAATTCTCTTGGATCAATGTATTTCTGACTAAATCTATAACAATTGATCATCAAATAATCTTCTGTTACGCTGTATAATTTGCCCAGTTCTATTTGCTTCCCTCAACATCAGTCCATTTAAGTCTTTCCAGGATTTTTAAAAATTAGGCTGTTAATTTTTAAATTAAAAACAAGTAATATCTTATTTCATTTATATATCATAACTTATTGAGTCATTCCTCAATTTATGGGCGTTCACTTAATTTCCACTTCCTTTTCACCACAAAATGAGCTGCTATAAACATTTTTTGCACATGTTAGTTCTTTCCCCTCTTTTATGATCTCAGGAAAACATAGCCAGTAGTAGTGACATTGATGAATCCAAAAGTATGCAGTTTTATAGCCCTCAGAGGGTAGTTCCATACCAAATTGCTTTCCAGAATAGCTAGATAATTTCACAACTCCAAAACAATGCATTAGTGTTCCAGTTTTTCCATATCCTCCAACATTCATCATTATCTTTTCCTGTCAACTTTGACAATCTGAATTCTTTTAATTTGCATTTCTCTAATCTATAGTGACAGAGTATTTTTTTTCACATTAATGTAGATGGTTTTAACTTCTGGAAATTGTCTGTTTATATTCTTCAACTTTTTATCAACTAGGAAATGGCTTATAATCTTATAAAGTTGTGTCAGTTCTCCATCTATTTTAGAAAGGAGATTTCTATAATTACACTGGCTGTAAAAATTGTTTCCAGCTTTTCATTTCCCCTCTCATATTGTCTGCATTAGTTTTGTTTGTACAAAAGCTTTCTAAATTTAATGTAATCAAAATTATTCTTTTAGCATTTCATAATGTTCTCTAGTTATTTTTTTGACCATAAATTTTTCCTTTCTCCAAAGATCTGATAGGTAGACTATTCCTTTTTCTCTTAATTTGCTTCTAGAACCACTTTTTATGTCTAAATCATGAACCCATTTTACCTTATATTGGTAGAGGCTATGAAACTTTGGGCTATGCCTAGTTTCTACTTGACTGTTTTCCAATTTTCTCAAAAGTTCTTGTCAAATAGTGAGTTCTTATTTGAGAAGCTGTAGTCTCTGGGTTTATCAAACAATAGATTACTAGTCATTGACTATTATGTTTTATGTACCTAACCTATTAAACTGATCCACCTTTTCTTAACCAGTACTGAATGATATTGATAATTGGTTCTAAGTCTGGTGCCACTAGGTCACTTGGTTATACATTTTTTTTCCATTAATGCCCTTGATATTCTTGACCTTTTGTTCTTCCAGATGAATTTTGTTACTTTTTTCTAGCTCTTTAAGTAAATATTTGACAGTATGATATAAAAGTGAACAAGTAGATTAATTTAGGAAGAATTGCCATTTTTATTATACTAGTTCAGTCTACCTATAAGTAATTGATATCTTTATATCTTAGATGTTAATATCCTTATTTCAGATCTTTGGTTCTGACGTTATTTGTGTGAAAAGTGTTTTGTAATTGTATTCATATACTTCCTGTGTTTGTCTTGGCAAGGTAGACTTCTAAATAGTTTACCTTCTCTGCAGTTATTTTAAATCAGTTTTTTTCTATCTCTTTTTGCTGGACTTTTTTGGTAACAAGGAAGTGCTGATGACTTCCATGGATTTATTTTACATCCTGTAATTTTAATCTGCAATTATTTTTATTAAGTATTAAGTAATTAATTTCCCTAGGAAAATGGTCAACTCAGAGTAACTTCTATATCCAGGACAAAATGGAAAATGCCACCAAATTACTAACCTATCACGTTAATTGTCTTCTGCTAGCAAAAAAACAAAAACAAAAAAACCCAAAAAACAAATGTCAAGATGTACATTGAAAATATATGTTACTATATAGAAAGGACATATGCAATTTAAAATATTTTATTTTGAAAAATTTGCAATGAATTATTTGTTTACTTTTTCAACTACTTGAATAAAATAATAAAATTATGCAATTAAAACATTGTCTTTTTACTGGATTGGACAGATACTCATTGCTCATGTATGTGAAATCATGCACAATATTTCAAAGTTATATTTGTGATGATTCAATTGATGATAAAAATAACATTAAGTAAATTTTGCAATGTTTTATGGTTTACAAGTGTAATATTTTTTGGCTTATTGATAAAATATGCACATTAAAATTGAGATAATGAATTTCAACACTTTCAGATGCTGATAAAATTAATTAATGAAGAAATATTTATTGTATATTTTATCATGTGCTTAATCTTATGTTAGATATATATGTATGTATTAAAATTTCTCATAAATATGATTTTCCTAACTGCATAGGTAATACACATATTATCTATAAGGGAAGAAGGAATAATGTAGCCTGAAGTAATCAGGAAAGTCTTCATTAAAGATCTGGGATTTAAAACAGACCTTAAAAGATAGGAAGATTTGGATGGGGGGAAAAGTCAATATAGAGATATTCATGTTCTTCAGAGATACTATCAGATATTAACATTGACACCTTCATTGTAATTCAGCTCTTATCCAGAAGGTAAATATAACACATGGTGAGAAATTATTTATATGTTACTATAGAGAATTTTATTTCTCCACCAATCTAAACAAATTTGTTGATTTCCAAAAAACTTTTTAATGGAGTTTTATAGTATTTTATGAATTGAGATTATTTCTCCAGCAATTGATTTATCTTGTGCTAACTGTAATTTTTCATAAGATACCCTTCATGAAATAGGATTGGAGTACTGGAAATTACAGTATTTTCCTAAAGATAAGATGACATTTAAAAAGTGCTTTGCAAACATTAAAGTATTATGTAAATGCTATTGTTCATATGTTGTTTGAAAATCAATTGACTAAAAGTTCCAGCAAGAAACTCGTCTCAGGAGACATAGGAAATTCTCAATGAAATTCTGTATGCACAAAAAGAAACAATTCTAAAGACAAGGAAATATATAAAAATAAAATAATACTCATGTAGCTGCATAAGGAACTCATCAATCATTTTGTGTTTATTGAAATATAAACAGAAATAGGAAACAAGAGTTAGTCACAAAAGTTGAATAAGGATATTCATTACTCTAACATCAAACATGTTAAATCACAGAATAAAGCAAAGTTGGCAAGGAATTCTAAGAGAAACAAAAACACAATTTTTTTTTTGGGGGGGGAATGAAGATTAAAGATGTGGTTTGAATCCTATTGAAGATGGATGGAACTCTTATAATAGATGACTGAAAATTTGAACCACTACCTAGTTCTCATATTGCTATTATTTTCTCTATTATGAAATATAATACTTGACTTGCAAAAGACAGAAACAAATGCATAATATGAATGTAATACCGAATAAAAAGAAGGATGTGATAAGAAAGCACATAACTAGACTTGGTGAGTTTTTCATGAAGTCTATATGTACTACATGTACTGTAAGAAAAAGAAACAACAAGCTGATATAATTGTGTGTCACTGTCAGTGATAACTGAAAGATTGTTTAGAATGGGAGAGATATTGTGGGACTGTAAACTCATTTAAAATAAAACAAAACAAATGAGAATGTGTATCAAATTCTTACTTGAAACAGAGCTAGAAGAGATAACAAATGACTTAACAGGATAAAGAGAGCTGGAATTCTGAAAAGGTGTATTTGAATCTAAGATAGCAGAGCACTTACGGCTAATTACCTACTCAATGTGAGATAATGGTTCTATAAGCATATGTTTAGATGATATGGTGATGTAATGGCTCTCCTCATAATTGGCACTTGCTGAATGTGGTGTGATGAGGTAATCAGAGGCCAGGATTGGAGGGCTGAGGCAGAGGGTCAGTCTCTCTCTGCTACAGCATGCTGAGGAAGGAAGACTTCAGGCTCCAGACTCTAGAGTCCAGGATTCATCTTTAATGAACTGCAATGCAGGTTACCTACCTCCTTAACATCTCCTCCTAAAGATTAAGGACTTTGACTGATCTTGACTCTGACTGACTCTGAGGCACTCCAGAGAGCTAGTCCGGACATTATAAATGAGAAAGTCAGAATCAAAAAAAAAAAAATTAAATGGAAGAAGGTTTTGCTAAATTTAATATGATACAATTTTATAAAGATAAAAATCATGTTTACATGTAAATTAATAATGAGCTTCATAAATACAAGTTTGACAAATAATAACAAGGTAGCATTTCTTATGAAATGTAGCTATATGTGTTTACTTTTTAATTTGTAGATATCGCCCAATTATACCTTTTTAGGCATAATGCCAAATTGTTCTTTAGAATAATTGAACCAGTTCACAATTCTGTTCTTGCGTTGTTGTCCACTCATTTCATTTGGGTCTAACTATTGGTTACCCATTTGGGGATTTCTCAATAAAAATCATGGAGCAGTTTGTCATTTTCTTCTCTAGCTCATTTTGCAGATAAGGAAATTAAACAAACATGGTTAAGTGACTTACCTAAGGTCACACAGATAGCAAGCATCTGAGGCCAGATCTGAATTTGGAAAGTTGAATCTTTCTGACTCCTGGGCTTGCACTCTATCCATGTGCCATTTAGCTTTTCCATCAGCTGGCTGAAAGTGTAAAGTTTATTTAATTATGCTTCCATCCTCTGTAAACAGTAAAAATCCAGGCTTCTGCTAATCCTTTCTTTCTTTCTATAAAGGAATAGGAACTTACTGTTTTGCACTATACCTCACTTTTCCTACCCATCTAACATGGTCTCATCTTTTCTGTGTTTCACATTCTAACTAACCATTAAATTGTATTCAATGAAATACCTGTTCTATTGCTAACACATTTTTCTTTTATTATTATTATTATTATTATATTTTTCTGTTATACACATGTATTAATTTTTTAATACACATTTCCTTATGAATCATGTTTGGAGAGAAAAATCAAAGCAAGAGGAAAAAAACATAGGGAAAAAAAGTGAACATTGCATGTTGTCAATTTACATTCAATCTCCATAATTCTTTTTCTGGATGCAGATAGCCTTTTCTATCCAAAGTCTATTGGGATTGCCTTTTATCACTGAATCACAGAGAAGAATCAAGTCTTTCATAGTTAATCGTTGCACAATCTTGCTATTACTTTATACAATGTATTTCTAGTTCTAGTTTCACTCAGCATCAGTTCAAGTAAATATTTCTACGTCTTTCTAAAATGAACTTCTTGAACCATTTTTATAGAACAATAATACTACATTATTTTCAAATACAATAACTTATTTAACCATCCCCAAATTTATGTGCATCTACTCATCCAGTTCTTTCCCACCATAAAAAGAATTTTTATAAACATTTTTGCAAATGGGGATTCTTTTTCTTCCTTTTTTTAGAGGGGGTGCAGCCAAATGGTGGAGAGGACACATGTGTCTATCTAAGTACTCCCTTACTCTTAGCCTACTTCTTTTATGAAAGGCCTTGGAATTAGTGCTTGACTATCAAAACCCATGAATATTGGGAATACAACAAATTACCAACAGAAGATAATCTCAAATTCACCAGAAAAGGTGTGTTTTTGCTCGTGGGTGGGGATGGTTAGGCTAGGCATAGCCAGCCAGACAGGCAGTGAGAGCAAGGAAGGCAGCTCATTCTGAGAAGATCAAAGGGGGATGGGGTGTGGTCTCAGCCAGCATAAAATTTGTGGGGAGAGCTACTTTGCTCTGGCAGCAAACCAGTAGATCAGCAGAGAAGCTATAAGCACAAGAGGTAAAGGCTATAACTCTGAAACTCTAGAGTCTCTTGGGACCTGGCCACACCCATACAACACCTGTAGTGACTCAGTACCATCTCAGCCCACAACCACTGATCCCAATGCAGACACTGATCCCAGCACAGCCATTGCTGTCTCACTGCTGCTTCAAAGCTACTTCCTGTTGTCTGTAGAGGAAACTTGGTAACAACACATTGCCCCAAAAGCAGACTGAGGTCTGTTTGTTTGTTTTGTTGAAATGAGTAAAAAGGCAAAATGGGCTCTAAATATAAATAGCTTCTATACAGAAGGAGAGCAGACTTCAAACTCTGAGGAGACTAAAAGCAGATTGTCTCCAGATGAAGCCCCAAATTGTGATATAACCTAGCCCCCACCACACAAAGCTCTCAAAGAAGAAATTTTAAAAGCTCTTAAAAGAGAGCTAGAAGAAAAATGGGGAAAGGAAAGGGAAACTTTGCAAGTGGGTCTGGATACGTCATGTTACTCATTAAAAGAGAGAGTGAAATCAATTCCCTAAGAACGGAATTAATGAATTGGAAAAAAAGAAAATAGTTCCCTAAAAAATAAAATTGGCAAAATGGGAAAAAAAATTCCATAGAAGAAAACAATTCATTTAAAAACTCAATTGGACAATTACAAAAAGAAATGAAAAAGTAAATGAAGAAAATAATTCTTTAAAAATCAGAATTGAACAAATGGAAATGAATCCCTCAAAGAGATACTAAGAATCAGTCAAGCAAAACAAAACAAAAAAAGAAAAGAAAAAAAAAAAAAAGAAAAGAAAAAAAAAAGTTAAATGCCTACTTGGGAAAACAACAGACCTGGAAAATAGATCTAGGAAAAATAATCTAAGGATTACTGGAACTGCTGAAAATCATGATGAATAAAAAGCCTAGACACAATTTTTCAGGAAATCATCAAAGAGAATTACCCAGATGTTATAGAAACAGAAGGTAAAATAGACATTAAAAGAATTCATTGATCACAAGGTGATAGATTTAAAACCATCACTAAGCATCATATGTAATAGGGATAAACTGGAACCATTCCCAGTAAGATTAGGAGTGAAATAAGGTTGCCCATTATCACCATTACTATTAAGTATTGTATTAGAAATGCTAGCTTCGGCAATAAGAGATAAAAAAGAGATTAAAGGAATTAGAATAGGTAATGAGGAAACCAACTTATCACTCTTTGTAGATGATATGATGGTATACATAGAGAACCCCAGAGATTCTGCTAGAAAGCTATTAGAAATAATCCACAACTTTAGCAAACTTTTAGGATACAAAATAAATCCACATAAATCTTCAGCATTTTTATCACTAATAAAATCCAACAGCAAGAGATACAAAGAGAAATTACATTTAAAATAACTGTTGATAGTATAAAATATTTAGGAATCTATCTGCTAAAGGAAAGTCAAGAACTATATGAGCAAAACTACAAAACACTTTCCACACAAATAATGTCATATCTAAACAATTGGAAATATATCAAGTGCTCTTGGATAGGCCAAGAAAATATAATGAAGATGGCAAAACTACCTAAACTAATCTATTTATTTAGTTCTATACCAATCAGATTTTCAAGAAACCATTTTAATGGCCTAGAAAAAATAACAACAAAAGGAAGAATAAAAGATCAAGTATCTCAAGGGAACTAATGAAAAAAAAAAAAATCAAATGAAGGTGGTTTAGCTGTACCTGCTCTTATTGAATCTACATAAATAATTTGGTTTTCTCTTTATATAACTTTACATATAATTTATAATACTGTTGGTCTTACATATGTGATTAAGTATTCTTTAATAAAAGACTTATGAAATAACAGCTTTTCAGGAAAAAAATGCATTTATTTATTTCCTGTATCTGAGCAATGTCACAGAGGTCCTCAACCTATGGCCCGTGGGAAAGCTGAGGACGATTATTCCCCTCACCCAGGACTATGAAATTTCTTTATTTAAAGGCCCACAAAACAAAGTTTTTGTTTTTACTATAGTCTGACTCTCCAGCAGTCTGAGGAACAGTGAACTGGCCCCCTATTTAAAAAGTTTGAGGACCCCTGACAGTTGTTAGAGCAACTTTTTCCTGACCCTGAATCTTTGCCTCAATCAGTCACCAAGTCCTGCAATCTTAGCCTCAGTGTCAACTTCTGGGACTTTTTTTGCACTCTAAAGCAAGAAAATATGAGGAGTCCCTGATAAGTCCAGATTTAATTATCATCCTGTTCAAATGTTGTTCACTAATTAATAAATCAATGTGCATTGCTTAAACACTATATTTTGGCATTGGTCAGATTTACCAAAAAAGGTAAAAAAATATTTCTTACTTTCAAGGAGTTTACACTCCAGAGTGGAAGATAGCAAATGAATTGTTTGGTACATTTAAAAATATATAAAGTAAATAAAAGTAACTTTGAAACCCTGAGGAAATAGTGGAGACTGAGATGAGTTTTGAAAGAATAGTGTTGGGGATGGGGGGTGGACCCAAGATGGTAGAGTTAAAGGAAGGAACTTGTCCAACCTCTTCCCAAAACTGCTCCAAATTCCTTCAAATAATGAGTCTAAATAAATTTTAGAGCATCAGAACAGCATCCAAAATGGAGTAGAATACTTTTTAGCTAACAGCAACTTAAAAGCTCACAGGCCACCTCTGAATCAGCCTCAGTGCTGGTAGCTTCCAGACCCCTCAGCCCACAGACACCAAAGATGACCTAAAAGGTCAGCAGAAAAGGTCCATGGAACTAGAGTGGAAACCCAATGTGCAGTCCTAGTGCAGGCCTACTGGGGCCCCATTTCCCTCCAGGATCCCAGCATCAGTGAGGAAGGATATTTAAATCAACAACAGTGCTGGAGGTCTCTGGCCCTCTCAACCTGGGGACATCAGAGAGGACTCCAAAGGTCAGTGGAGAGGGTCTGTGGCAATGGGGTGGGGAGCTAGTGTGAAGCCCCAGTTCTAGTTAGCCCTCTAGATTTTACAGTACTGTGGGGCCAGGACACTCTTAACAGCTCCAAGGCAGAAAAGAGTGCTTGTGGTTAGATTCCTAGAAGGATTTCTGAAAACAGCTGCACAAGAACCCTGGAGCTTGGGACAATGCACATCCCACACTGGAAACAGAGCCCTACTTTAATAAAGAATTTAAAGCCAAGTAATAGGCTAGGGAAATAGCAGAAAATTAAAAAAAAAGTACCTGGCCATTTAAAGTTATTATGGTGAAAAGGAGGATCAAAACACACATTGAGGAGATGTTAACAAAGTCAGAGCTCCTCCATCAAGTCTTCCAAAAAAAAAAAATAAAAACTGGGCTTGGGTCATGTAATAGCTCAAGCAAGAGAGATAAAGGGAAAATTAGGGAAAGAATTGAGAAAGATACCAAAAAAAAATAATGAGGAGAAGAATGCCTTAAGAAGCAAAATTATCCAATTGGGAAAGGAGGTACTAAAGCTCACTGAGGAAAATAATTCCTTAAAAATAGAATTGAACAAATGAAAGTTAATGACTTTATGAGAAATCAAGATACAATAAAGCAAAACCAAAAAAATTGAAAAAAAAAGCTAAAAAAGTGAAATACCTCATTAGAAAAACAACTGACCTGGAAAATAGATCTAGGAGAGATAATTTAAAAAAAATTATCTACCTGAAAGTCATGATGGAAAAAGAAGACTGGACATCCTCTTTGAAGAAATTATCAAGGAAAACTGTCCTGGTGTTCTAGAATAAGAGGATAAAATAGAAATGGAATCTACCTCTTCAAAGAGATCCCAAAATAAAACATCACAGAAATATTATGACTGAGTTCCAGAACTCCCAGGTTAAGGAGAAAATATTGTAGGCATCCAGAAAGAAACAATTCAAGTATAGTGGAACCACAGTATGGATAATACAACATTTAGTAGCTTCTACATTAAAGGACTGGAGGGCTTGGAATAAAATATTCTGTAGAGCAATGGAGCTAGGATTGCAACCAAGAATCTCCTACCCAGCAAAAGTGAATATAAACCTTCAGAGGAAAAGGTGATGTTTCAATGAAACAGAGGATTTTCAAGTTAGTGATGAAAAGACCAGAAGTGAATGGAAAAATTGATTTTCAAACACAGAACTCTGGAGAAGCATAAGAAGGTCATCAGGAAGGTGATATCATAATGGACTTAATAAATTTTATTTGTTTACATTCCAACATGGGAGAATGATATTTGTAGATCATTAGAATGTTCTCATTATTATGGCAGCTAGAAAGAGTACATATAGACACAGGTGTGAGTTGACTATAAAGGGGTAATTTTTTTTACAATACTGAGATTAAGGAATGAGAGAAGAATGTTCTGGGAGAATGTAAAATGGGAAGTGGAATAGTGTTAATTGTCTTCTATAAAAGAGGCAAGAAAATGCTGTGGAAGTGGAGGGGAAAAGGAAGAGAAGAAAGTGAGTGAGTGATCTTTACTCTCATCAGAACTGGTTCAAATAGAAATAACATAAATTCAATAGGTGTATTGAAAGCTATCTTGCCTTGCAGGAAAATAGGAGGGGAATGGAATATGGAAAGCAGGGAGGGTGATAAAAGAAAGGGCATATTGAGTAACAATTTAATTTTCTGGGTTTATCAACTGTGAATGATTTTGCTATTGTACCATGATCCGCTAGTCTGAAGTAGTAATGAAGAAAAATCCTCTCCACACCCAGAAAACCGATTCTATCTAAATACAGATTGAAATGTTCTCTCTCTCTCTGGAGAATATTCTTCTGGAGTTATTTTGCATAACTTGTCATGTGCTTTCTTAATAGGTTTGGGAATGGGTATGAGCAAGAGAATCTAGAATTCAAAAGTTTAAAAATAAACATATTTTTAAAAAATGTAACAGAAGAAAATATTAAATCAATAACTTTTAATAAGAAAAAAAGAATCAATGAATTCAAAGAGCTAAAGGTGGGGAGGGAACATTCCAGATTTGAAAAATGGTCATTTCAAAGGTGTGATGACCGCATATTTAAAATCAGCTGGAGTCAGGAATTCAGGTTAGGGGAAAATTGTTCTTTATTCTTAGTAGAAGTGAAGAAGGATCGAAGGTGAAGGGGAATCGGAGGTGAAGAGGGGTCGCGATAGCAATGTATGCAGCTGCAACAAGACGCCAGCCAGTAGTCTCTCTTTCTACTTCCCTTTCCACCCCCTTGCCTCCACCCCCCAAAATCGTCATTTCCTACACAACACATCAGGACAAAGAGTGAGCGGGGGGCCATTCTTTCTCCAAGCATATATATCTATAGAGTATGGTCCAATTACTATTTAACCTCACGTGTTTGGGACCTCAGTGCATCAACTCAAGCCTTAGCCCATTACACAAAGGTATGAAGATGAAAAGATCTAGTATCCTTTCTGAGCAACTAAAAGTTACCTTAGAATGGAAGAGACCTAGTGCAATCATAGTTTGTAGGGAGAAGTAATATTCAGGATTACAAAATAAGAAAGTGTTGGGTTATGAAGAATTATAAATAAATAACAAGAAAGATTTATATATGATCCTAGGAAACCACGGATATGGCGATTGAGTAGCTCTTTGTCTTTTGTTACTAAGACTTTATGATTAACCAACATTTGGGCCTTTTCCCATCTTGTGATTATATCACTGGAATTGTCTTATTTTCCTGTGCTTTAGTCCCTAACTTGATTTTCTTCCTAAATTCCAGTTTATCTAGGAGTAAGGGTGGAGTCCTATTTGGAACTCTACCCTTAATGCATGGATCTCATATTATACCTATATAAAATTTACTTTATGCCAATTTTCCTTAACTTTATTTGGACAATATAGATATGGGTTGCATAAAAGAAATGTTAAATAAGTAAATATATAGATTTTAATTAATAATTTACAAAGATTTTAAAATAGTGCTTCATTTTTCCCTAGTTACATATAAAAACTAATTTTAATATTTTATTTTTAAAACTTTGGGTTCAAAATTCTCTTGCTTTTCCCCTCTTCACCTCTCATTGAGCAGGTAAGCAATCCAATATAGGTTATACATATATAGTCATTCAAGATATAAAAAAACTCAAGAAAATTAAGTAAAAAATAATGCCTCAATCTATGTTCAGAACCCATCTTTCTCTAGGGATGGATACCATTTTTCATCATAAGTACTTCAGATTATTGTTTTTCTGCGAATAGCTGATTCATTCAAAGTTGATCATCTTACTATATTCCTTCTACTTTGTCCACAGTACATTTCACTTTGCATCAATTCATGGAAATGTTTCCAAATTTTTCTGAGAGGATCCTGCTCATTATTATATAGCACAATAGTATTCCACCATGACTACATATTATAATTTATTCAGCCATTCCTCAATTAATAGACATTTTTCAATTCTTTGACCCCAGAAAAGAACTGCTATAAATATTTGTATACACATAAATCCTTTTCCTTTTTTGTTTTTTATCTCTGTTTGGATGCATACCCAGTAGAAGTATCACTAGTTCAAAGGGTATGCATGGTTTTATAGCCTTTTGGACTTAGTTTCAAATGGTTCTACAGAATAGTTAATTCAATTCTCAATGCTCCCAGTACTGCATTAATGCCTCATTTCCCCTTTGTTACACTGTACTTTATTCTTACCATGGTGTAAAAGATATTTCCTTCAGACATTCTAAGTTGTTTGAGCTGGAAAATTGTTTCACTTGAGGGTGTGAAGCCAAGAAGGCAGGGTGAAGCCAAGAAGCTGCTTGAGCTCTCCCAGTTTCCCTTAAAAACACATGAAACCAAGGCTCTGAACAAAATCTGATAGAATGAAACCCCTCTTCAGCTCAAGATAGACTGAAAAAACTTCAAGAAAGGTCAGTCTCACTGGGGTGAAAAGAGTGTTCAACCCAGCTCAGACAGACTCTGGGAAAAATTCACACTGGTCAAGATGACAGGAAAAGATAATGATAAGTATTGAATGGAATGTGGGAGTTGTGAAATAATCCAACCATTTTGGAGAGCAATTTGGAATTATGCCTAAAGGCAATTAAAACTGTGTACATCCTTTGACTACGCTGTGCCATTACTGGGTCAATATCCCAAGGAAATCATAAAGAAAGGAAAAAGGACCCAACCGTGCAAAAATGTTTATAGCAGCTCTTTTGTGATAGCAAATAATTGGAACAGGAGTAAATGCCCTTGTGGTGCAAAAGATAATGGGATATTATTATTCTTTAAAAAAGAACAACCTGATTGTAGAAAGGACTGGAAAGATTTGCATGTACTGAAGCTGAAGGAAAAAGCAGTATCAGGAATACATTGTACACAATAACAGCAAAAATGTATGTTGATCATCTATGAAAGACTTAGTTCTTCTCAATGGTTCAGTGATTCAAAGCAATCCCAATAGACTTTGGAAAGAAAATACTTTCTGGATCCAGAAAAAGAACTAAGGAGGTTAAAAGTAAATCAACACATGCTATGTTCACTTCATTTTTTCTGTTTTTCTTTTTACTCTCTGTCATGTTTTTTTTTTTAACTTTTGAACTGATTCTTCTCTCCCAACATGATTTATAGAGCAATGTGTATTAAAAATAAATGTGCTAGAAAAAAGAAGAAAAATTGTTTTACTCCATCTTTTTTTTTTTTTTTTAGTTCTGCTGCTTACTTCTATAATTTGTTTAGAATCATCATTTAAAGATATTTGTGAAAAACTTAGGCAATCATTGTTTTTACTCGGCCTTCTTGTCTCCATCTCTGAATTCAATTTTCTAATTTAGAACTTAGTAAAAATAATAGCCACTAAATACCTCAAAGTGCGTCTAGAGGAGAAAATTTGATATCTGTAAAACAAATTACAAACATTGAATTACTACATACATTGAGTTTTTAGTATGATTATATAGTGAATAAGGTTTGTATTATTTTGAAAATTCAGCAATTTTGATTTTTGAAAAAAATTTAGAAAACTGTCAGTTCTTTTATTTCTTCTTTCAATTCAATTCCTATGACATGGAAAGAGGATAAAAGAAAGCACTCTTAGATGTGGTGGTCTCCAGAGATGATGATGAATTTTAAAGTTTCTGATGCTCTATTTGAAGACAAAAGAAATACAGAACAAGAGTGGATTATCTTCTGCACCATTGCCCACCAGGAAGAGGAGAGAAAAGAACTTTAGTTCTCTAGTTTAAGAAGTACCCAATGTCTCTATTCTAGTACTCATCAGGGAAATAAAAAGTAAAATGCTAGGAGCAAAACCTCTTGAAACATAAGTGTCTTCATCTGATGCTTTGGGTCTGAGCAGGTGATATACTTCTAATTATGTTCTTACTTAATAGGATATGAATCTGATATAATAGTACCTTTTGTATTTTAAACTTCACAAAATCTGAAAGTCAGTGGAGGTGTCCTTTTCAGGGGGCTAGCATTCTCACTGGAAGTAAAGGACATTTATTCTCTTCTTTCATTGCTTTTCAAGGAAGAAAAACAGCATCATATACATATATTTGGCAATAAACTGGAAAATCTAATCCACTCCTCCCTTATTTTACAGGTGCTATCAGTTGATGATCATCATTCTATCAAAGACAGATAAGTGAGAAAGCTCTTACTAAACTTTGTTGTGGAGATAGGGAATGGGATATCAAAAACAAAGTTGCTCATGGTTGCATTTTGCTTAGCACTGGTTTTTAAAGAAACAATGACCACTTGCATTTCCCGGTGATTATATATAGTATCATCATTTTTCCATTTTTCTATTGTATCTGTTTGCAAATGAAGGGGAAAATTGCCAGTTGTGCTAAAATTGTAAATCAGCATCTCTTTTTTATGTTATTCCTCCTTTTTCTTTATTTTTAATTTCCCTTGGTGTTATATCACATTTCATTAAATATTTTGTGACCATTGATCCATAATATCAATGACTTTAATGCCTTGTAATAGCTTAATAAGATAATAATATTGTATGCAATACAAACAAAACTGGTACAAAAATGGAATGAGGTTCTTTGTAATCTTCCTGCTACTAGCAGGAATATCTAGAAGAATATTCCACTAAAATTCCATCAATAGTAAGAAGTGAATTTTTTACTGATTCTTTTTTATATTTATTCAGAAGCATGAGTTATAATATAAAAGTATAACAAACAACAATAATTTGAAAGAGGAACCTCTACACTATGGTAAATTGGCACATGTCTTTTACCTTAATTTTATAGTTACATAAAAATATCCTACTAGTGTATACATGCATACACACATATACATACCTACAGTTGTATAAAAATATCCTCTTAGAGTACATATGCAAACACATACATGTATTTTATATGCATATAGACATATACAAATGTATGAGTTATGCATATATATATACTTACATGTATATATAGTGACCAGTTATTACTCATAAATGCCTTTGCAACTGGTTGAACACTTTTAAAGTTATGAATGTATAAGTTAAAACAAAGAAATGATGTTCATAAATGTTAACATGCACTCAGCATCTGCGTTCTGAATTATTGAAATACTTTACTCTTATAGATTCTGATTATGAATTTCTCACAATGAAAAATAAAGCAATTTCATTTTAATGCTTGTATTAATGCAATTTGGAAACAATTTAAAGAATTTAATAACTATTAATATATGTCTAGTGTAATTTTTAAGGTGAATGCTAGGATTCTGAGAGCTGAAACAGAAAAGGAACAAAAGATATTTTCTTGAGAGTTGCAAAATGATAGATAATCTTGAAATGATTAAATTAAAACAGCAGCAATTACAATTATCCAGCTTTCAAATTAAAGTAGAGTATACATGAGTATATGTCCATGTAAGATATTTAAAAATGTATAGATATGGGTCTTTTAGGGGCAACTATGGGTATCTCTGGGATCAGACCAACTCTCTGCAACAAGATTATGATTTTCACAATAAGTAAAAAAAGAAAAAGACTGTTTTTGGGAAAATCCGAGAAATTATACAATTTATGATATAGCTTTATGTACATACATGCACATATATGTGTGTATGTATGTATATGTGTATATATACATATATATACATATACACATATACATACATACACAGACACAAATATATGTATATTAATATAACATAAATGAGCTTTTAAAAGTTGTGTATAAAATGAGATTTCAGCTCAACCCAAAGAAAGATAAAGTTCATCCAAAAGAAGTTCCTTCTAGCAGTTTTTAGGGACACAGTAATATATTGAGGAACCAGGTTCCCCTGTGGGTCTGTTGTTTATTTCTGTGAATCTTCCAAGGAGTGTCTATTTTCTCCTTGACCTGTCAGCTTAACTATATGTCTATAATACTTCCAGGAGTTTTCCTTTTGGAAAGTGCTTAGTGGATTTGTTAAATTTCTTTTTTATCCCATGGTTCTAGAATATCATAGCAGTTCTTAATAATTTCTTAAAATTATCTTTTCTGAAATTGGTTTTCAAATATACCAACAAGTCTTAATGTATCTCTCCTTAATCTATTTTTCAGTTAACTTGTTTTTCCTATGAAATATTTTTCTATTCTTCTTCCCCCCCTCTTCTTTTAGGTATTTTCTTAATGTGCCACAGAATCATTTGCTTCTACTTGTACCATTATAATTTTGAAATATTTTCTTCATTGAAATTTTGTAACTTTCTTTCCATTTGGCAAATTCTACTTTTTTAAGTAGTTTTCCTCATTGTATTTTTGTGCCTCTTTTGTTTTTTTTTTTCAAAGATATTATTTTCTTTGTGTTTTTTAACCTCTTTTTCAAAACCTTTTACTCTCTTTTCATAATTTTCTTGCATTACTCTCATTTCTTTTTATTTCTCTTATTAGATTTTTAAAATTCTTTTTGAGCTCTGTCAAGAATTCTGGTTAGATTTGTTTCTGATTCATATTTTTCACTGAGACTTATATTGTGTTTGGTATTACTGTCTTCTGTCTATTGTATTTTGACTTTTCCTGTCACTGTAGTAACTTTTTATGGTCAGGAACTTATTCTATTGTTTCCTCATTTTCCTAGCATCTTTCTTGACTTCTGAGCTTTTGTTAAAACTTATCTCTTCTTTTACGGTCAAGGGGGCACTGTACCAAGCTTCAGGGTGGTTTTCTTTGTTTTTGTTTTAGGTGCTGATTCTAAGGGTCATTGAGTGTTCATTGGTTCCAAGAAGATAGGATCTAAGGAGAGATGAATACTGCTTTTGTAGTCTGTATTCTGGTTATCCAAGAAGGGGCTTTTTTCCCCATTATACCCATATGTGTTAGTGCTCCTCTGGAATCTGGAACTGTGACCAAATTACCTGCACTCTTGGAGAATGATCATACTCTTTTTTTCTTCCCTATTTTGGAACTATGACTCAATCCTTTCTCTCTTGTGTCTTCAAACACATATTCCTTTCTAATTTGGAACTGTGACCTAGGCCTCTGCTTCCTTATAGTCTCAAATATTAATGTTTACCTTTATCTTGGAACTGCAACCCAGAACTACAAAAAGCAATATATCAGGGTTCTGAACTCAGTAGTATCAAAGAGTTGCCTATAATCTCTTTTGACCAATTGGTCAACCACCTTACCATCTGTGGTCTGAGAGCTCCTGAAGCTACTACTGTTCCAGTCTCCTCTAAGACCTGTTGTTGGCCTTGCTGCCTATGATGCCCTCCGGATCTAACCACCACTCTAGTGTGACATGCTTTTCATATTCACATTCTAAGTTCTCTTTTATGGATATTTCTTTCAGCCCCTCTTTTTGCTCTCCTTCCTATTCCAGAAATCAATTTGCTACATTATTTTAAAGTTGCATAGAGGTGAATATTGGAAGAATTTAGGAAGTTCCTGTATCTACTCTGCTACCTTTGTTCCTTCTTTTATAAGTTATTTAATATCTTTATTTGCCTACTATCCCAATCATATTCAACTGCAGCTTGGTGCAAATTATCTGGGATAAGCAATAATATAGCTTCATATCAGGATAGCATTAGTCATTTAACTCTATTTCTACTGACACTGGACTTATTTATTATATCTGAACTTGAGCTGCAAAAGCCAGATTCCCTTGGTTCCTTAATTAAATTTAGAGCTCTGTCAATTGAGGTCTGCATTTGGTAAAATGCATACATTCGGTTGCTCTCTTCATATATTTTTTTTAATTTTGAGAATAGTATAGTATTTGTAGAAAAAGTACATTACTCATAGTCCGTTAGAACATTCTGTCACTTTTAGACTTATTCTAGTTCATGTAGGGGATCATTTCAAAGATCATTTGCCTCCACTGTAAACTAGAATTAACTAAACCAAAGCACAAAAGAAACTGAACAAATATTGCTAAAATTGAGAACAATTACTGCAAAAGAGATTAATTAATCATGAGGGGAAAAGCAAACATCTTTTGAAACATTTTGCAGTTGGAAATATCTTACTGATATCTTACTGATTACTTCAGGAATAAGACTAGGATTGTACCAAGGAGAAAACAGAAAAAAAAGATGGTAATCATTTTGATGCAGTAAAGGAATGTTTGATATAGGCAAAACAATTTAAACACTGATATTATTAAGATTTGAAAAAGGTAAACTTTACTTTTGAAATTTACTTTTTTTTTCTTTTAAGACCATACTAAAGCATTTTGAGAAGACCAGATGAGCTTGTACATAGAAGACAGAAGTGAGAGTTTTCATCAGACTATAAAATATGAGGGCTTAAATATATTTTAGAGATTTTTTTTTATTTCTAATGATCTGGTAAGTCTTATCCCCATTAAGAAAATGATGACTTATGATGAATGTATTGATATCTATAGAATTGCTCTGGGATAACAGAAAATCTTAAATGTAAATGGAATGCTGACTAAGTTATTATCCATGTCATAAGGTTTAGTCAATTTACTGTAGAAATATAAAAAATACTACAATATCATGAGAACTAGCACTGTATTTATTAGGCAAGCCAGGCTAGCTCAAAGGATAGGAAGTATCCTAAAGAAGACCTGGGCATTTCATGTGCCAAGTAATTCAAACCACCACCATTACCACCACCAATTCAATCACTCCCACTTTTCAGACCCCTATAGAGAGAAGTTCTGATCTTGAAGTCAAAAGCCTTAGGAATGACAGTGCTATCTAAATTGCCAGCAAGGAACCTTCAGCAATCACTGAAGAAAGAAATTACTATGGAGAAACAGCCTACTTTTTTACACTTTAGGCAGAAATTACTAAGAGCTCTAAGAGTAACCAAACATTCCATTCTACCAATCCTACTTCCAGTATAATCTGTTCAACAATGATGTCAGTGAGCAACCCTTGTGAGGATAGATTTGAGTATATTGTAGTGAGGGTCTTATAGTCACAAGTATTGTAGACATAGAAAATAACACTGCTACCAAAATCCTTTCTGTTGTCTAACATTTCAACATCATAAAATTCAACATCTATAGAAATAAAATTAATAAGATCATGACCATCTTTAATCATTTGACACCGCTACCATTCTGATTCAGGGCCTGATCACCTGATACCTGGAGAAGTGTAACAGCATTCAGTTGTTTTCCTTACTTCAGCTGGTACCTTCCCATTCTCATCCAACCTTGACTCAGATGTTAACTTAATCATTCTAAAGATTAGACCTGACTTTGCCACCTCTCATCCAATAAATTTGTATGGCTCCATATCATGTCATATATAAAAATATAAAAACAAATGGAATGAAATGTAAAATCTTTTGTCTGATTTTTAAGTCCTTTCATAACCAGGTCACTAATTACCTTTCTACTCTTTATACAACTTAACCCCCTTTGTATGTGATTAATATGTGACCAAGTGACACTTATCTCCTTGATATTCTAAACAGATATTCCATTTCTCATCTCATAGCTATTAATTAAATATCTTCCATGACTGACATTCTATTCCTTCTGATAGCTATCCCCTGCTTTCTTTCAAGTCTTCTCTAGATTCACACTATCAGAACACTTTTCATAATATTCCTCAGTGATAATGCCTTTCTTCCTGTTCCTCAGTGCTTCCAATTTATCCTGCATACATCTTGGTATTCGTGGTTGTTATGTAGGTTGTCTCCTCAGTTATGCTGTGAGCTCCTTGAAAGCCTACATTGTCTTTTATATTTTTTGTATTCTTAGCACAGTGCTTCATTCATGGTAGACACTTAAAAAGTGCTTGTTGACTTGACCTAAATTGCTTTGTGAGTTCTCCTTAAGGAGAATATAGCACCTGGATATTACGTATGCAGCTAAACTGGTTTTGAAAGATATATCAGAATGTGAGTTCTTTGAGACACACACTGTCGTACTTTTAAATTTTAATTTGCTCACAGCTTGGTTCAGAGCTTATACATAATAAACATTTTAAAAGTTTTTATTCATTCATTTATTCATCCATCCATTCAATTATCTAGTCATATTTTACCATTCTCTAAAATAAGTTCGTTTTCCCCCATTTTTTGTTAGAGGACTGGATTGTTCTACAACCAAAAGTTAGGGGTAAAGTATAACCTTTTACATGTATTAATACCCACATTATCTCTTATCACTCCAGTGGAGGTTGGAAAAGGCAATAATAATTCACTGGAGGGGTATTCTTATATATGTAAAATTTCATAATTGGCTCTACATTTGCGTGTCAAAGCATGAGGAAAACAAAAAGAACAGGTGTTGTGCTCTGTCTTAATAATAAGCTTCATGTCTTGTAAGCCCCTTGGAGAAAAGGATTGTCTTATTTCATATTTGTATAAACAGCATCTAAAATAAGGGATTGTCCATATACCTCCACCTTTGATTTCACTTATGAATAAATGTCATAATATAGAAATCCTCTAAGCCAATATAGATGAAAAATTTCTCTGTGACATACTGTTTAAGTCATAGGTTCTTGGAGGCTCAATAGCTTGTTCACATCCACAAGGTTGTGAGATATCAAAAAGAAGACCTGAACTCACATCTTTCTGATTCTAAGGCTAATACTGAATCTATTGCGCTATCCAACTTCTCAGGTTTGCATATAGTAGGCATGTAATAACTGTTGAATCAAGTTGAATTCTAACACTATGACTAGTAGATTGAATTTAAAATAATCTGCAGAAATAAGGGAATAGAACTTTCTAATTATGTCTTTCAGGTAATATTTTATTTATAACAATAACTACTTATTATTACTTTCAAATTAAAGTTGTATTGATCTGAATTTGATAGGTTTTTGATTTACATATTGTGGAAAATATTCAGAGAAATTATAATAAATTGGTAGATAGAATATAAAATATGTATTTTTTTGATTTTGTGAATCAAATTGTTTGTTTGGTTTCATTTTGTCTTTCCATGAAGATATGTGCACCTGAGTTTCTTATAAAAAAAATTATACATTTTACTTCAAAGAACTTTGGTATCTTAGGAAGCACCTAGTCAAGGAAAAAAAAAAACAAAAACTTCCACAATAACAAGGAGGCATTTAGAAAATGTCAGGATTATTTGGAGAGTTTTATGTTCATGAAATTGTTTTGGAAATGTCAATGGGTGTTTAGTATAACATGCCAAAGATGCTGTTTTTAATTCTAAGCAAGCATGTGAGAAATTGGAAGAAAAAAAAAAAGCATTATTGCTTAGAATATCATCCACTACATTACATTGATAATTTTGATATTTTGTGTATCAAAATGTCCATATGAAACTGAGAATGGCATCTGAACATTTTGAAAAGCAGAAAGTATACAATACATAGTTTGATGAATAGCTTAAAATAGGATTAGAAAATGTAGAATAGAAATAATGACTTTCCTTTGGACATTATTAAATGTGGAAATAATCCACAAGTTTCTTTAACAGTTTCTTTAAGTCTTTATTACATTAAGAGACATGAACTTATGAAGCCTTTATGCTCTATATTTTTCAAACCAAAACACCTTCATCTCAGATAAATTATGTCAACATAGCACAAAACATTTTTTCATAAATGGCATAGTCAGTTCATTCTAATTTAATCATAGGATGAAACTTACATAATGCTTTGATGTTACTGACTGAATTTTTTATAAATAATTTTAGATTCCTATGTTTACTTCCCTATATTGCCCTAACTTCTGTCCTAAGACAAAGAAATACCGAGGATGGCATAATTTCTTTTTTTTTTTCTTTTTCCTTTTTATTTTTATTAAAGCCTTTTATTTACATAACATATGCATGGGTAGTTTTTCAACATTGCAAAACCTTTTGTTCCAAATTATCCCCTCCTTTTCCCCACTCTCTCCCCTAGATGGCAGGTAGTCCAATACATATTAAATATGTTAAATCCAATATATGTATACATATTTATACAGCTATTTTGCTGCACAAGAAAAATCAGATCAAGAAGGAAGAAAAAAATTGGGAAAGAAAACAAAATGTAAGCAAATAACAACAGAAGTGTGAGAATGCTATGTTGTGGTCCACGATCAGTTCCCACGGTCCTACTCTTTCTGGGTGTACATGGCTCTCTTCATCACTGAACAAGTGCAATTGGTTTGAATCATCTCATTGTTGAAGAGAGCCATGGATGACATAATTTCTTAATGTAATCACTTGACTATTGCAGTTAACCTTTCTAAATTCCATGCATTCCTTCTTCTGGCCAGAGTCAAAACAATTCCTGATTTGCTCATCTAAAAGATTCCACTCCTCAACATAAATTCAAATTAAATTGACAAATATTTGTTCAATGTTTACAATATTCAGAAAGTCCAAGTTGGAGCTACATTTTGTCCCATCTAAATAACCAAGTTGTAAGTTGCACAGGAATTGTTCTGTAATACACTCTCCTCTCTGGAAACAAATCCAAGCCTTTGACTTCTAAACACTTGGTCCCGTTAAAACTTTTAGTGATGGAAACCATTGTGTTTCACAAAGAAATTTGTAATTATTTAATCACCTGTGGTTTTTAGAGAGAGGATAAAGTCCAGGAGACTATGATTTTTTAAATAAATATTTTTGTGGAACAAAAAATACTGACTTACATCTTCTCCTGATTGTTTGTAGTTCTGTCCTTTAAAGAAACAGAATAAGCTTACTGAGGCTGCAAGATGATACTTCTTCAATATCTGAAGACAGCTGTTATATCTGCTTCTATCTGTCTCTTCCTCGGACTAAAGATTGGTTTTTCATCACATGAAATGAATTCTAAGCAGCTTGGACTTCCAGTTTTCTTCTTTGTGACATTACCCCTCCCTCCATTCAACATTCTTCTTAAATTTTTGGTGTGAAAATTCCCTCACTAATGCATCTTGCTGAGATGAAATGACTATGTTAATCAACTAATAAAGGTCAGAGGAAAGATTTAAATTCAGTTCTTTCTGAATTCAAATTCAACAAGTCATCTGACCACACTAAAGCTATTTCTTCTAATACTATCTTTTGTAAAAAGTTCTACTAATTTATAATCTGTTGCGGAAACCATGCAATATTTCCTTTGATTCATCTTAACTAACTTTAGAGTCACAAAGACACCTTTTTTCCCCTATCTATTTTATTGGGGTTTAATAAAAGAGCAATACCCTATTCATAACTTTCATCAATATATGGATTTTATTTCAATCTTTTTTTTTATTCTTTGCTAAAGCCTGCTAAATATTTATTTTATTTTCAAATAGAAATATTAAAGTTCCCATGTATAGTTTCATTTTAGTGCTCTTGATATTTTTTATTACATATAAAGAATCTGAGGTCTAGAATGTGAATGTAACAAAGATCAAAGAAATAGTGAGTGGGTGAGGCAATACTTAAATCCAGGTCTTCTAACTCCACGTCTGTTGCTTATTTCATAATATCACACTACTCCCTTATGTGTAAAACTAAATGTAATTTCCCATTTCCTCCCTATCATGTTACATAGGAATGGGATTATTCATAGTATTAAATTCTTAAAATGAAAGAATAAACTGATTTTTTTCCAGTTTGTTAACTGTGACCTGAGTACTTTGATCATTAAATATAATGTGAGTTTCTTTTCACCAAATGCAAGATCAATGTAGCCTATAATACATTTTAGTTCCTCTAAGATTCAGAATTAGTTGTAGTCAATCTAAAATTTTTCTATTCAAATTGTCTTTATTATTGCTATTATTATCACTTGTATATGTAATACAAAGGTAGCATAGTGTCTTAGAAAGGGTTCTGGATTTGGAGTCCGAAGATGCCATTTTTTTCTGCCATTTATGAGCTAAATGTACTTGAATAAATAATTTATATTAGCTGATCATAAGCTTTTTTACATATATATTGTGGATATTAATACATTGTATACCTCACTAGACTATTATGATAAATAAATGACCTGGTGAATATAAAAATGCATTTGACAACCCAAATCAACAAATATTCATTTGGTGACTATTCATAAAGAAAGCTAGGAGGGATAAGGTGAGACGTTAAGTTTATGTAAGATATAATGACAGTTCATAGCTTTCCAAGACTAGTACTAGAATATATGCCAGTGTATGACTCATAAGAGACCTTTGAATATTTGTTGATTTATTGCATGTTTGTCAATGTATCTGAATAATAAAAATGATTATATATGCTGATGATTTTGTGTATTGATGGTTATGACTATTACCAACACTTTTTATTCCTAGATACTATTACACTAATGATTAAGGGCATAGTGATTCTCATTTCTTTTCCTTGGAGTATATGGTTCCCCTCATATGTAATGCCTTTTTCTCCCTCGTCTCTTTAAAATCAGATGGTTAACCTGAGTTTTATTTCTATAAAGGCTTCCCAGGTAGCTCCAATCTTCATTAATTCCTCTCTCCACTAAATTATTTCTGTCTTTAGCTCAGTTTTATAGTTATGTCTAGTAGTCATCAGATACCTGTAAGTCTCCCTTGTGCTATGTGCATGAACTTATCCAGAATAAATTTTTATATTTAAGTGCTTGCACTAAAATTCCTTCAATTAGCTGTACACAGTGAAGATTCATCACTCCATGTGAACACTTTTTTCTATCCATCCTTGGAAAGGAAATTTTCATGTTTATTGATAGAATTGTCATCACAATGAAAAGGAACATATATAAAATACAGAGAAAAGGAATAGATTAGCAATTTTTGGTATAGAAGGTCTCCAGAGAATAAGAAACTCTTTACCAATCCAAACTGGCACCTCCTAGCCAAGAGAAAGTTTTTAAGAGCAGCTTAAAGAAATGAAAAGTTAAAAAATTCACCTAGGCAACCGATAAAGTTAGAATGTGTGTGAAGTGGGATTAAAGCCAAGGCATTCCTGAATTCAAAATGAGGTCTCTATCTACTACATCAAAAATTTTTGCAATTTCTTTGCTATCTTGCTGTTATTATTAATAAAAGCAAAATATTATGTAACTTAAAATAGAACTTAAAAACAAAAACATAGCACAACCTGAAATACTTAATCTTCATTAGTGATGTTTTAAGAACAGATAATTTTCTAAACTCAGTTTTATTATTTTTAGTGCTATTTATTTTATAGGTATTTATTTATAGGTGTTGTAATTGGACACTGTTGTCAAATGAAACTTAATTTGTGTGAAAATTTTATGAAGAGCCCTTCTAATTACCCTAATGTGATTTAAAATAGACTCAGTTAATAAAGCATAATACTAAGCAGCAGATTGGTTTCCAATGGAAAGTAATGTATATTCCATATTAGTTATTAAGCATTCTAATTCAGCAAAATTGTCATTTTAGATTATTAAGAAGATTTTAGTTATTTTTGTTTATATTTGAAAACAAAGGTTTTTTGATACAAGATTTTGCAATATTGAGTTATGAGGAATTGTTTCCTCATTTTTTTTTTTTTTTGTCTTTTGGACACAATAAATTCCACATATCTTTGCTTGTGTTGTTTCCTCTGTATCTTCTCTCTCTTTTTTTTACAATACTATATGTGTTTCTTGTTTAACAACTCAGTTCCTCTAATAAGCTTTTCTGGACTCCCTTCTTCCCCTTACTGCTTCCCAGTGATATTGTGAAGATCAGTCTAAAGCATGCATGCATAGAGCTTTTAAACCTCAAAGTGCTACACAAATGTTAGTTTAATCAATATGAAAATTGTAATGTCATAATTCAGCATTTCCAATCAAGCATAAATAATTTCATTGCCCAACATAAATTCCTAACTCAAAATAAATATGTCCTAACCTTAAATTCCCAAATAAGCATATTCCAACATAAAATATATCACAAAATAAATTATGCAAGAAACAAAACTTTCTAAAGTAAAGTTTACTTTCAAACCCGTTTTTGGTTTATTACACTAATGTTTATTGTATAGAAAATGAAGTTTTACAGAAAGCTAATTGCCTTCCGGCATCTAGGTGCTAATCAAAATTTGAAAGAGTAATGATTATTCATGTAAATGTAATAGGAGTAATCTTTTTTCCTACCCTAGAGCAAAAGGGATGTCAGGTGAAATGCTGCTCATGATATGTGGTGGCTTCTAGTAATGAGTCCAGATTTTCATCTTTGACAATAACAATTCTGTTTCATTTACATAGAAGCTATTTCCTAAATAAGAGCCCAAATTCTTTTATGTGGCTCTAGGTACTCTAGAAACTTTTTGGCCCTGGTGCTTTGATGACCTTGATCCTTTAAACTTGTTTGGTCTTCTACTCACTGATTTGTGAGGTCAGTAATTGTCATGTAACTCATAAATCTAACAGTTCTAGGCATACAATAGAATTATTGAATGCTTCTTTACCAAGTGAACACACAATTATTATTTACATAAGAAAACCTATTTTTTCTATTTCTTAAATTCTCTAATTTGGCAAATAAAGTGAGAATGATAGGCCATATCTCCTGTAATTCTTGGTTAATTTCATTTCAGAAAATTCTTAGACCTAAAAGTATTTAAAACTTAAATGTGGAATAGTTACTACAAGCTAATTACTTCAACTGTCTGTTTCCTTGTTGACAATGATTTTGATTAATTACTGGGAAAAAAACCTTACAACTTTATTACAGTGATAAAAATTTGAGTCATTTATTTCCTTTCTTATTTGATGAAAATTTATTATATTATCTTTATTATTGATCTTATAAATTACATTCTTTCTTTTCTTTTGAAAGTTTGAATTATTTTCCTGGTCTTGAAATCTTACATTCTATTATTAAAATATATGGCTGCTGTTGTTTAACAATCGCTTTATTAAAGTTCTTTATAGATTATGACATGTTTTTACTCTTTTCATATGTTATAATTTTAATATTTCACCAAACTCATATCTAATTTTACTACGGCAAACACACCCAAAATATTTATTTTGGATAAGCTTGTTTTCATGTCAATTTTTGTAAATTTGGAATCAAATGGACAGGCTTCACAGAAATAATATGCCACAATGGGTAGAATTTTACAGCACAATCTCTGTGTCTAAGGATTATAGCTAAACCTAAATTAATGTGAATAAAGAATTGTATCGAGTAATTGAATTATTTGAATTCACACAGCTTATTTACATCAGGCCCAAACCAATTACAGTATTTTATAAAATTATAACTTTAAATAGTGTAAAATTCAGATTGTTGAATAGGGGATTCATTGTTCTCAATATTTAACTTTGGTGTCACTTGACCCTGTATAACTGTACCTTATATTTCCCTCTTCCACCAAGCACGTTTTACTCTAAGCAAAGTTCAGTTCTAAAAGTTTATCTACAGATTGACATTTGTGAACATTCACCTCTATAACTAGGGGAATTATATAAGTTTAGACTTTAGGCATATTTAGTTTAATAACTCATTTTAGAGATTGGTAGAATGAGACTCATGAAGACCAACCAACTGGATCGATTGATGCCATAGCCAGTCAGTGGTTTTAGTTAAAAAGCATTCTTTAAAACTGGTAATGATAGATTTAAACATTTTCTGGGAATGGCAAGCCAAATTTTTTTTTCCCATGCTAGTATTTTTCCAAAGCTTAAGGAAGTATGGGGCGTCAATTTCGCTCACACCTTTACAGAGTATAGGTTCAGTGAAAAACTCTGTTGCTGTGTGACATCTAGACAAGTATTGTGAGTCTTTTCACCAGAAGTCTGGCCACCGAGATGATAAATTATTTCTCTTACAAATGTTTATGAAATCTTTTACTAAATAGTGAAGTGAAAATTTTGTGCGTCGAATTAAGACTTTAAGTCTCTCTCTGTCTCTGTCTCTTCCTCCTTCCATTCCTCCCTCCTTTCCTCTACCTTTTTCCCTCCTTCCCTCAACCTACTTCCCTCTCTCTCTCTGTCTCTCTCTCACTCTCACATACACACACAATTAAACAGACAGACAGACAGAAAGAGACAGAAAGACATACCAAGTCTCTTTCGTTTCTCTATTGGTATAATAAAGAGATTAAAATGATGTCATATTAAGGTCATCAGTATTACCCAGTAAATATTACATGGTAAAGTATAGTATCATAAAATTGAAGGATTGTTGAACAAGAGTTGGAAGGGCATTTTGAGTCTACATAATTGAATGTTTCATTTTAGGAGTGATAAAACTGAGATTCACACTTGTATGTTTTGACTCTGGTTATAGAGATATTAATTGCCAGAAGCAAAACTTAAATCCCAGATTTTCATACTTCCAGTATACCCACTCTATGTACCAGACCACATGAAATCATTGTTGATATATGTACAATGATATATGTATTTATGTTCTAAAATATAGACTAATTATTGAAATATGATGACAAATCTCATTGAAATGTATTTCTTCCATCAAAATTAATTTATGTTTCTTAATATTAATGACACCAACTAGCCCCTGGTTGGTTAAAATAAAAAACAACAATGACATAAAAGATACAATATATTAAGTATAACTTAGATGTATTGAAAGTTACCATAGGGAGTTCTGGTTTTAGGATCATTTGGGAGAGTTGTCATTGCATTTCTGATTAGTCAAATTGCTGTGCTTTTTACTATTACAAACATATGTGCTTTGATAAGGCAATAAGTTGAAAGGGTGCTTATTCAGTGAGTTTCTTGTATCACTGAACATCATAGTGATATTTTTGCTAATTAAGAAGCAAAAATCTAAGCTAAACTTGATTATGTGTAGTAGCTCACCATGACAGAGAAGCAAAGGTAACCCTCAAGTGTCCTTTTCTTGGCCAAAGAAAAGAACTTTTCCCTTTAGCTTATCCTAAGCTGCTTGTTTATTCAATTAAATGTATTTATCTCACTTATTTGTTGAATCTAGCTGTTAAGCTTGAAGCAGGTTGGCTGGAACACTGATAAGCTGGCTGGATTAAGACAGATATTTTAATTGTGTCTTTTGAATCTAGAGGGACAGCAATACTTTATGACTGTAGCTAGTGATTTCAGTGGTGAATGGACAAATTAAAAACTATATTTCCTTAAGGGGTTTTATTATTGTGGTTGTTATTGTTCTTATCAAAAGTAGCTTTGAAAACATCCTTTAAAAAATATTTTCTACTTGAGAATTCTAGAGACAGTGGTGATCAAACTTTAATTTTTATTATACCAAATAGTTAAAATGGTTGATTTTATTAATTAATATTGTTTATTATGAAAGCAAGGTTAATGAAAAAAATTAGGAGAGAAAGGAAACTTGAAGAAGGGACATAGTTTTTGAAAATTCCAGATGAAATAGTTAAAACACAGGTTCTCTAAGCTTGTGACATAAATGAAAGACATTCTGTAACTTCTTTAATGGTACTATGAACTTAGGAAATATCCAGTAATCTGAAGTAATTTATTTATTTCATCACTACTAATGTGGTATATATATATATATATATATATTTTTTTTCTTTTACACAGTCACATCACCCTGAGATTGGCATTTACTTTCATTTGGGCCCCAAGGTAGAAGAGAGAGAATTTCCTTATTAGAATGCTGAGGATTTTCCTTTAGTATACCTGACTCATTGATACAGAATGAGAAATGATCTTGCTCACTAAGACTAAGTTCAGTATACCTTGTTCACAAACTATTCTGTTGTCATTTTACACAGCTGCAGGATAGCTATTCTCTACTGATCTCTCTCATTGCCGATTGAGCAAAATGTACTTTATGTGGATCCCAAATCCTCTAAAATGTTAGCCCAACCCTCATCTGCTTTAATAGGCTTCAAGATGTTTTTTTTGCTTTTAATCAGGACAGTATTTACCTTTCTTAAAAATACTGGTATCTTTCTTAAATCTACAAATTTAGGAATGGAATTTACAGCACCACATTTTATCGTACCTATTTCTTTCATCTTAACTGTGATAAATCATACTAGAGCATTTGTCTATGAATCTGACTCCTATTCAATATTGTAACTTTATTATTTAATCACAACTCTTCTTTAAAATAAGCAATTGGGGGTGTGGGGTGTGGAGCCAAGATGGCGGAGCAGGAACACACGACTCTCTAAGCTCCTCTCATTACCCTCATAACCAACTATTTAATCCAGCCTCAAAAATAACTCTTCACTGCTTACATTCATGAAGATTAGAAGCACTACAACTTACCAGCCGATCTGGAAGCTCGCCAGAAAAGGTTAGTCCTGAGGGGCCAGGAACAGACTAGCACAGACAGCCAGAGACTAGTGTCCTGAGCAGACCAGGGGCGGGGATGCTCTCTGTGGCTAGAGAAGTTATAGGGACCACTCTGCTATAGGCTAACTGCTCTGCCTTGACTACAAAGCAGTAAACTGGCAGAGAAATTAAAGCCTAAAACAGAGGGTCCTCTAAAAAACGCCAGAACCTAACGAGATCTGGCTGTAATCTCTCAAATCCGGAAGTGACTTAGACAGACATTATCACAGCCCTGTGGCCACATCCAGCAGTTTGGGGCTTTTGCCAGGGCAGTTACTAATCTGCACTGCAGGGCTGCACAGCTCGGGCAGCCTCTAATCTGCAGAGTGGGGAGCTCAGCCTAGGGCAATAGAACCTCCCCTGCTGACTGTGCTTCCTGGGCAGTCACTTCTTGTCCCTGCAAATCCATTCACTGCTCAGGTGCTAATACCCACAGTCCCAGGGCAGGGTTAGGCTTGGGGCAGTGAAACTCTCACTGCGAAGTGTCTAGCCCCAGGGCAGTCATTATCTCACACACCTGAGGTTCCTTAAAAGGCACTTTCCCAGCCCGGCCCTGCAGGCCTCAGTTACTCTCGGTGGGGAACTCTTTCCCAGAGCACTCCAGTATCTCACTGCTTTTTGCAGCCAGTTGACAGGACAGCTACCTGTCCATATACCTTTCACTGCTCTGCAGAGGAAGCTGGTAACCTCCTGGCTCTGAAGGCAGACCTTACAGGCTTTAACAAAATGAGTAAAAAAATCAAAAGAATTGATTGTTTCTACACAGAAAGAGAACAGCCTTTCAACCCTGAAGAGACTAATAGCAGACAGCCTCCACACAATTGTTGGACTCCAATACAAAAGGCTCTCCTAGAAGAGACTATTCAAAACCTTAAAAGAGAGCTAGAAGAGAAATGGGGAAAGGAAAGAGAAGCTATGCAAGAGAGTACAGAAAAGGCACATAACTCATTAAAAGAAAAATTTGATAAAGTGGAAAAAGAAAACAACTTCCTGAAATATGAATTGGAAAAGGTAAAAAAAAAAAAAAAAACTCCCAAGAAGTGCAGGGAAAGAGAATTTGCGAATTGGAAAAAGGAAATAACTCACTAAAAATCAGAACTGGAACAAATAGAAATGACTGATTCATTGAGACATCAAGAATCAGTCAAGAAAACCAAAAAAATGAAAGATTGGGAAAAAATGTCAAATATTTACTTGGAAAAACAACAGACCTGGAAAATAGATCTAGGAGAGATAAACTGAGGATCATTGGGCTACCAGAAAATTATGATGAAAAAAAGAACCTAGATACTATTTTATAGGAAATTATCAAAGAGAACTGCCCAGAAGTAATAGAACCGGAAGGGAAAATATGTGTTGAAAGAATTCATCGAACACCTTCTGAAAAAGACCGTAAAATAAAGACTCCAAGGAATATTGTAGCCAAACTTCAGAATTTTCAGATTAAAGAAAAATTTTTACAAGCAGCCAGGAAAAAACAGTTCAAATACCAAGATGCCACAATAAGGGTCACGCAAGATCTGGCTGCCTCAACATTAAAAGATTGAAGGGCTTGGAATCCAAAATTCCGAAAGGCAAAAGAACTTGGAATGCAGCCAAGAATAAATTGCCCAGCTAAGCTGAGTATTTTTTTTTCCCATGGAAGAAGATGGACATTTAATGAAATAGAGGAATTCCATCTGTTTCTAAGGAAAAAACCAGACTTAAACAAAAAATTTGATCTCCAACAACAGGAAGAGAAATAGAAAAAGGTAAAAGGAACTCTTGAGAACTGTATTTCTGTTGTGGATATACATAAAAATCATATGTATAATTTGATTTTACTGATATAACATAAAAAAGGGAAGTAGAAATGGAAAGGGGATAGTGTCAGAAAAAGGGAAAAGGGGAGATAAAAAGAGGGAAACTACATGCGACAATGAGGCAAAGGAAACCTATCATATATGAGGGAACTTAGAGAGGGGGAGGAACATTGTGTGAATCCTACTCTCATCAGAGTTGACTCAAAGAGGAAACAACTGACATATTTGTTTTACACAGATTCTTCTCTCACTTCATTAAAAAGTGGGAGAGGAAAAGGGAGAAGGAAAAAGAGGAATAAGGGAAGGAAACAAGAAAAGGGGAAGGGATTCAAAGGGAGGAGGGAGGAATACTAAAGAGGGAGAGCTACGCGATGTTAGTGGGACCAATAAGTTTAATACTAGGGAAGAAGGGAAGGGGGGCAAGAAAAAGGAAAGTATAATCTGGGGATATTAGGATGGCAGGAAATACAGAATTGTTTATTTTAACTGTAAATGTGAATGGGATGAACTCTCCCATAAAGAGGAGGTGGATAGCAGACTTGATCAAAAGTCAGAACCCTACAATCTGTTGTTTACAGGAAACACATTTAAAACAGGGAGATACATACAGAGTAAAAGTAAAAGGCTGGAGCAGAATCTATTATGCTTCAGGTGAAGTAAAAAAAGCAGGGGTAACCATCCTTATCTCAGATCAAGCAAAAGCAAAGATTGATCTAATTAAAAGAGATAAGGAAGGAAACGATATCTTGCTTAAGGGTACTATAAACAATGAAGCAATATCAGTATTCAACATATATGCACCAAGTGGTATAGCATCTAACTTCCTTAAAGAGAAGTTAAGAGAGTTGCGAGAAGAAATAGACAGCAAAACTATAATAGTAGGAGATCTCAATCTTGCACTCTCAGATTTAGATAAATCAAATCACAAAACAAATAAGAAAGAAATTAAAGAGATAAATAGAATATTAGAAAAATTAGGCATGATAGATCTCTGGAGAAAACTGAATGGTGACAGAAAGGAGTATACTTTCTTCTCAGCAGTTCATGGAACCTACACAAAAATTGACCATATATTAGGACATAAAGCCCTCAAAATTAAATGCAGGAAGGCAGAAATAGTAAATGCTTTCTTTTCAGATCACAATGCAATAAAAACTACATTCAACAAAAAGTTAGGTGTAAATAGACCAAAAAGTAATTGGAAACTAAATAATCTCATCTTAAAGAATGATAGACTTGGCAATAAGAGTCGAGAAAGATATTAAAGGAATTAGAGTAGGCAATAAGGAAACCAAACTATCACTCTTTGCAGATGATATGATGATATACCTAGAGAACCCCAGAGATTCTACTAAAAAAATATTAGAAATAATTTATAATTTTAGCAAAGTAGCTGGCTACAAAATAAATCCCCATAAATCCTCAGCATTTTTATACATCACCAACAAAACCCAACAGCAAGAGATACAAAGAGAAATTCCATTCAGAATAACTGTTGATACCATAAAATATTTGGGAATCTATCTACCAAAGGAAAGTCAGGAATTATATGAGCAAAATTATAAAAAAGTCTCCACACAAATAAAGTCAGACTTAAATAATTGGAAAAATATTAAGTGCTCTTGGATCGGCCGAGCGAACATAATAAAGATGACAATACTCCATAAACTAATCTATTTATTTAGTATCATACCAATCAGACTTCCAAGAAAATATTTTAATGATCTAGAAAAAATAACAACAAAATTCATATGGAACAATAAAAAGTCGAGAATCTCAAGGGAATTAATGGGAAAAAAAAATCAAATGAAGGTGGCCTAGCTGTACCTGATCTAAAATTATATTATAAAGCAGCAGTCACCAAAACCATTTGGTATTGGCTAAGAAATAGATTAGTTGATCAGTGGAAAAGGTTAGGTTCACAAGACAGAATAGTCAACTATAGCAATCTAGTGTTTGACAAACCCAAAGCCCCTAAATTCTGGTAAAAGACTTCATTATTTGATAAAAACTGCTGGGATAATTGGAAATTAGTATGGCAGAAATTAGTCATGGACCCACACTTAACACCATATACCAAGATAAGATCAAAATGGGTCCAGGACCTAGGCATAAAGAACGAGATTATAAATAAATTAGAGGAACATAGAATAGTTTATCTCTCAGACTTGTGGAGGAGAAAGAAATTTGTGACCAAAGATGAACTAGAGACCATTATTGATCACAAAGTAGAAAATTTTGATTACATCAAATTAAAAAGCCTTTGTACAAACAAAACTAATGCAAACAAGATTAGAAGGGAAGCAACAAACTGGGAAAACATCTTCACAGTTAAAGGTTCTGATAAAGGCCTCATTTCCAAAATATATAGAGAACTGACTCAAATTTATAAGAAATCAAGCCATTCTCCAATTGATAAATGGTCAAAGGATATGAACAGACAATTTTCAGAGGATGAAATTGAAACTATTACCACTCATATGAAAGTGTTCCAAATCATTATTGATCAGAGAAATGCAAATTAAGACAACTCTGAGATATCACTACACACCTGTCAGATTGGCTAAGATGACAGGAAAAAATACTGATGAATGTTGGAGGGGATGCAGGAAAACTGGGACAATAATGCATTGTTGGTGGAGTTGTGAACGAATCCAACCATTCTGGAGAGCAATTTGGAATTATGCCCAAAAAATTATCAAATTGTGCATACCCTTTGATCCAGCAGTGTTTCTATTGGGCTTATATCCCAAAGAAATACTAAAGAAAGGAAAGGGACCTGTATGTGCCAAAATGTTTGTAGCAGCCCTGTTTGTAGTGGCTGGAAACTGGAAAAGGAATGGATGCCCATCAATTGGAGAATGGCTGGGTAAATTGTGGTATATGAATGTTATGGAATATTATTGTTCTGTAAGAAATGACCAGCAGGATGAATACAGAGAGGACTGGCGAGACTTACATGAACTGATGCTAAGTGAAATGAGCAGAACAAGGAGATCATTATACACTTCGACAACGATATTGCATGAGGACATATTTTGATGGAAGTGGATTTCTTTGACAAAGAGACCTAACTGAGTTTCAATTGATAAATGATGGACAAAAGCAGCTACACCCAAAGAAAGAACACTGGGAAACGAATGTGAACTATCTGCATTTTTGTTTTTCTTCCCAGGTTATTCATACCTTCTGAATCCAATTCTCCCTATGCAACTAGAGAACTGTTCGGTTCTGCAAACATATATTGTATCTAGGATATACTGCAACATATCCAATATATAAAGGACTGCTTGCCATCTAGGGGAGGGGGTAGAGGGAGGGAGGGAAAAAAAATCGGAACAGAAACGAGTGTCAATATAAAGTAATTATTAAATAAAAATAAATAAATTAATTAATTAATTAAAAAAAAAAAAAAAGAAATGACGAGCAGGATGAATACAGAGAGGACTGGCGAGACTTACATGAATTGATGTTAAGTGAAATGAGCAGAACCAGGAGATCATTATACACTTCAACAACGATATTGTATGAGGACATATTTTGATGGAAGTGGATTTCTTTGACAAAGAGACCTAACTGAGTTTCAATTGATAAATGATGGACAAAAGCAGCTACACCCAAAGAAAGAACACTGGGAAACGAATGTGAACTATCGGCATTTTTGTTTTTCTTCCCGGGTTATTTATACCTTCTGAATCCAATTCTCCCTATGCAACAAGAGAACTGTTTGGTTCTGCAAACATATATTGTATCTAGGATATACTGCAACATATCCAACATATAAAGGACTGCTTGCCATCTAGGGGAGGGGGTGGAGGGAGGGAGGGGAAAAAATTGGAACAGAAACGAGTGCAAAGGATAATGTTGTAAAAAAAAAAAAATTACCCTGGCATGGATTCTGTCAATACAAAGTAATTATTAAATAAAAATTAAAAAAAAAAGAATGAGTGAAACAGCAAATTATAGACACAATTAATAATTTCACTCAAGGTAATGACAATGATGAGACATCATATCAAAATTAATGGGATGCAGCCAAAGCAGTAATAAGGGGAAATTTTATATCCTTAGAGGCTTACTTGAATAAAATAGAAAAAGAGAAGATCAATGAATTGGGCCTGGAACTTAAAAAGTTAGAAAAAGACCAAATTAAAAATCCCCAATCAATTACTAAACTTGAAATTCTAAAATTAAAAGGAGAAATTAATAATGTAGAAAGCAAAAAAAACTATTGAACTAATAAATAAAACTAAGAGTTGGTTTTATGAAAAAACCAATAAAATTGATAAACCTTTGGTAAATCTGATTAGAAAAAGGAGAGAGGGAAATCAAATTGGCAGTCTTAAAAATGAAAAAGGAGAACTTTCCACTGATGAAGAGGAAATTAAAGAAATAATAAGGGGTTACTTTGCCCAACTTTATGCCAATAAATTTGATAACCTAAGCAAAATGGATGACTATCTCCAAAAATATAGGCTTCCCAGATTATCAGAGGAGGAAGTAAATTGCTTAAATAGTCCCATTTCAGAAAAAGAAAGAGAACAAGCTATTAATCAACTCCCTAAAAAAAAATCCCTGGGACCAGATGGATTAAATGTGAATTCTACCAAACATTCAAAGAACAATTAGCCCCAATGCTTTATAAACTATTTCAAAAAATAGGGAATGAAGGAGTCCTACCAAATTCCTTTTATGACACAGACATGGTACTGATACCTAAACCGGGTAAGTTGAAAACAGAGAAAGAAAATTATAGACAAATCTCCCTAATGAATATTGATGCTAAAATCTTAAATAAGATATTAGCAAAAAGAATCAGAAAATCATCCCCAGTATAATACACTATGATCAAGTAGGATTTATACCAGGAATGCAGGGCTGGTTCAATATTAGGAAAACTATCAGGATAATTGGCCACATTAATTCAAATTAACAAAAAACATATGATCATCTCAATAGATGCAGAAAATGCATTTGATAAAATCCAACATCCATTCCTATTAAAAACTCTTGAGAGTATAGGAATAAATGGACTTTTCCTTAAAGTAATCAGTAGCATGTATTTAAAACCAACAGTAAGCATCATATGTAACGGGGACAAACTGCAACCATTCCCAATAAGATCAGGAGTAAAACAAGGTTGCCCACTATCACCGTTACTATTTAATATTGTATTAGAAATGCTAGCTTTGGCAATAAGAGTTGACAAAGAGATTAAAGGAATAAGAATAGGCAATGAGGAAACCAAATTATCACTCTTTAGTGATGATATGATGGTATACTTAGAGAACCCCAGAGACTCTACCAAAAAGTTATTAGAAACAATCCACACCTTCAGCAAAGTTGCAGGATATAAAATAAACCCACATAAGTCATCACATTCTTATATATCACTAACAAAACCCAACAGTTAGAGTTACAAAAAGAAATTCCATTTAAAGTAACTACTTGTTGTATAAAATATGTAGGAATCTATCTGCCAAGGGAAAATCAGAAACTTTATGAGCAAAACTACAAAACACTTTCCACACAAACTAAGTCTGATATAGCCAAGTGGAAAAATATTAAATGCTCTGGGATTGGGCGAGCAAATATAAAAAAGATGACAATACTACCTAAATTAATCTATTTATTTAGCGCTATACCAATCAGACTCCCCAAAAACTACTTTGATGAACTAGAAAAAATAACAACAAAGTTCATATTAAAAAATAAAAGGTCAAGAATTTCAAGGGAATTAATGAAAAAAAAAATCAAATGAAGGTGGCCTAGCTGCACCAGATCTAAAATTATATTATAAAGCAGCAGTTACTAAAACCATCTGGTATTGGCTAAGAAATAGACTAGTTGATCAATGGAACAGGTTAGATTCAAAGGACAAAACAGCCAATAACTTTAATAATATAATGTTTGACAAACCCAAAGACACCAGTTTCTGGGATGAGAATGCATTATTTGACAAAAATTGCTGGGAAAATTGGAAATCAGTATGGCAGAAACTAGGCATTGACCCACACTTAACACTGTACACCAAGATAAGATCAAAATGGTTTCATGACCTAGGCATAAAGAATAAGATTATAAATAAATTGGAAGAGCATAGGATAGTTTACCTCACAGACCTGTGGAAGAGGGAGTAATTTATGACCAAAGAAGAACTAGAGATCACTATTGACCACAAAATAGAAAATTTTGATTATATCAAATTGAAAAGTTTTTGTACAAACAAAACAAATGTAGATAAGATTAGAAGGGAAACAGTAAAATGAAAAAACATTTTTACAATCAAAAGTTCTGATAAAGGCCTCATTTCCAAAATATATAGAGAATTGACTCTAATTTATAAGAAATCAAACCATTCTCCAATTGATAAATGGTCAAAGGATATGAACAGACAATTCTCAGATGAAGAAATTGAAACTATTTATGGACATATGAAAATATGCTCCAAATCATTATTAATCAGAGAAATGCAAATTAAGACAACTCTGAGATACCACTACACACCTGTCAGATTGGCTAGAATGACAGGGAAAGATAATGTGGAAGGTTGGAAGGGATGTGGGAAAACAGTGACACTGATACATTATTGGTGGAATTGTGAACACATCCAGCCATTCTGGAGAGCAATTTGGAATTATGCTCAAAAAGTTATCAAACTGTACATACCTTTTCATCCAGCAGTGTTTCTACTGGGCTTATATCCCAAAGAGATACTAAAGAAAGGAAAGGGACCTGTATGTGCCAAAATGGTTGTGGCAGCCCTGTTTGTAGTGGCTAGAAGCTGGAAAATGAAAGGATGCCCATCAATTGGAGAATGGTTAAGTAAATTGTGGTATATGAATGTTATGGAATATTATTGTTCTGTAAGGAATGACCAGCAGGATGAATACAGAGAGGACTGGCGAGAGTCACATGAACTGATGCTAAGTGAAACGGGCAGAACCAAGAGATCATTATATACCTCAACAACGATACTATTTGAGGATATATTCTGATGGAAGTGGATCTCTTCAATAAAGAGAGTTAATTCAGATCAAAGATGTACAGAAGCAGCTACACCCAAAGAAAGAACACTGGGAAATGAATATAAACTGCTTGCATTTTTGTTTTTCTTTCTGGGTTATTTCTACCTTCTGAATTCAATTCTCCCTGTGCAACAAGAAAACTGTTCAGTTCTGCACACATATATTGTATCTAGGATATACTGTAACCTATTCAACATGTAAAGGACTGCTTGCCATCTAGGGGAGGGGGTAGACAGAGGGAGGGGAAAAATCGGAACAGAAGTGAATGCAAGGGATAATGCTGTAAAAAAAAAAAATTACCCTGGCATGGGTTCTATCAATAAAAAGTTATTTTAAAAAATTGCAAGAGAAATAAAATAAAATAAAATAAAATAAAATAAGCAATGAACTCTTCTTCCCTTACATGAATGGTATTTTTTCAATTAATAAGCATTCATTTTATTTACTTTCTACTTATTCCCAACTGAGAAAGAAAAGAAAGAAAAAAAAGAAAAACAAAGCCATTGCAGCAAAAAGTCATAGTCAAGCAAAATTAATTCCCACCAGCAGATTGTCAAAATTTACAATAAAAATGAAATTATAAATGATGGAGTGGCTGAAGGAATATAGAAACTTACTAAAGCTATAATTTAATCAGTCATTCTGTAAAGCTGTTTGGATCTATGCCCATTACTACATTGTATTTTGACCTAGTCATAACTTTTCTAAGCCTATACCCCAAAAGAATTAAAAGAAAGAAGGAAAAGAATTCATATGCACAAACATATTCACAGTAGTTTATTTTGTGGTGACAAAAATTAAAAAAATTGCCAATAAGATTACACTTTTCTTACACATTTTCATCCTTTTTTTTTCTTCTTGGCAATGTTTTAGACAATTAATTATCTTTTCCTTCTAGATATTCTTTCACCTTGGATTTTTTGAGATCATTCTCTCCCTCTTTTTTTCTTTCCCTCCCCCCCCACTCTCTCTCCTTCTCTCTTGCTCCACCTCCATATCTCTTTCTTCTTGTTCTCCTTTTTTCTTCTTGTTTTTCTTCTTTTTCCCTCCTCCTCTTCTTTTTACCACCTTCTCCTCTTCTTTTTCCTCCTCCTCCCCTTCTTCATCCTACTTTTCCTTTTCCTCCTCTTCCTCTTTCTCCCTTTCCTCCTTCTTCTAATGGTCCAAATATCTTTCACCCTCTTTATTAGTTAATTCATCATTTGTAGCACAATATTTCACTGGATATATTGCCAAAGATTTTATCCCAGGTACTCTTCTCTCTTTATAGTATTTCTTGGTTAATTTAATATTTTCCATAGATTGTTTCAAAGATCTTTATGCACATGTACAAAAAGGTGTACATTTATCAGATCCATAGATAATTACAATCCTTTTTTTTGAGCTCCTGTACCACTAAATACCTACTGTCCATTTGAAATAAGTTATCCTAACAAATTTCTCAAACTCAGCATGTGTAAATGAGAACTTCTTTTCCTCTAACACAACATTTTTAATCAAGTTCTCAGTTTTTATTACAGATACTATCCTTCTTACAGTCTCTCAGATTTGTAACTTTAGCTTTATCACATGTACAGATTTAGAGCTGAAAAAGAATTTAGGAATCATAGTACTATTGTCTCAACTTAGACATTTATTAATTTAATGTCACATAACTAATAAGTGTAAAAGGAGGCATTAGAACCCATATATCTCCCATTCCTCATTCTCATTAAAAATTACTCAATAATAACATCTAGCTTTTATACAAGCTTTAAGATTTGCATGCAATTTTAATATAGTAACTCATTTTATTTTTACAATAATTCTAAGAGGTAGGTGCTATTAATATCTCTGTTTAAAAGCTGAGGAAACATGTGACAGGCAGCGGTTAAAGGACTTAAGCAGAATTACACAGCTAGTAAGAGTTTGAGGCTGGATTGAACTCATCTTCCTGATTCTTGGTTCACTGCTCTGTCTACTGTGTTACCTATTGTTTTCCATATTTCTTATTGCTACAAAGGTACCAAATCTTTAACTGATCCACCTTCAACAACACCTCTGTCATTTCCTTCTCCCTCTCTATTTACAGTTACTTTCATACTTCAGATTGTCATCATTTCTTGTTATACCCTTCCCTTCCCTACACCCTTCAATAAATGTCTCTACTTCCTAATGAACCTTTTTCGTCAATCAAATACATTCTACATAAAATTGCTACCATAGTTTTTCTAAAGCAGAAACATGGTCATGTCAGAACCCTACTCAATAAATTCTAATGACTCATTATTACCCATAAATCTAAATATGATCTTTGCTAACATTTAAAGTTCTTCAAAATCTTGTCCCACCCTAGATTTTCAGTCTTATTATGCATCATATTTCTTGTATATGGTGATGATCTTTCTGTGACTCCCAATAGGACACTCCAACTCTTATTTTTCAATCTTTGCTTTTGCAATCTCATTCCAGGTATGAATGCTTTTTTTTTTCTTATTCCCCTCTGAAATTATTTTGCTTTATTCAAAATCAGATTAAGCATCACTTTTTTACCTGACAACTTTCTTGATGCTCCAAAATTCTAGAGCACTCACTGTCAAAAATTTACGTGAATTTATAGCTTTTTTTTCTCTTTCACACTTTACACACATATACACACATATCACATGTATGCTGTGTACTCCAGAGGAATGAACATTTCATAGTTCTTTAGGGGAGGGATCATTTCTTTTTCTTGGTAGCTTCCATTATAGGATAGTATGTGGTATATAATGGGCATATAATGTATAATGTTTTAATTTAGGTCCATATTAACCTCTAATTATGCTTCACTTACCTCCATAATTGTGTGTGCGTGTGTGTGTGTGTGTGTGTGTGTGTGTGTGTGTGTGTGTGTGAAATCTACTCCATAAGGAAGGGAGATGGAAACATATGCAGATAAAAATGACATTTTCTTTTTCCTAACATTTTTATTCAATTCAAGAGAATGTTAGAATGCATATGTTCAGGGAAAATTGAGTACAAAATATGAATTATCAAAAAAGGGGAAATATGCTAGGTCATCTGAGATGGCAATTCTTTTGGACAGATTAAACATTTCTTCTGCAAGAAATCAGAAAAAAGTGTATCATCCCCTCTTGTCTCATTCTCTCAGCTGACAATGTACTATCAAATTACAATCCTGGGACTTATTGGTTACACATAGTAGAATGTAAGGTATTAATAGATTTCAACTTTCTTCATAGAAACATCTTGAGCTAAGCAATTATTAGTCTACAAAGAGGTTTGTGAAACTGTAAGAGACAACAAGGTGAATTATATTTCTTTGTATTTTCAAAGGAAAGGGGAATAAATCCCTTTATTATTATTTATTATAATACAATGTTATTATATTTTATATTATATAATATATATTATCTATATATAATAGGTTAATTGTATTAAATTGTTTAATCAATATAATATATTTATTACATATAATAAAATGTTAATTATTATTATTTTTATTATTTATCCCACATATATATGGTGGGTGAGTTCAGGATCTGTAACATTGAACAGGAAAGGTTGGCATCAAATGGATTCCAAAAAAGAAAGCCAAGAGCAATATGAATAGTAAAACTGGCTATTGAAACCATCAACATTTAAAAAGATTTGATTAAAGCCATTGGTCTATGAATGGGAGCAAGCTTGCTTCTTTGTTATGGACAGACACATACTAGAACAGGAATTCTTAAACTACAGCTGATAAATTATTTTTCCCATGATTGTATTTCAATAATAATTCTCTTTCTTATCCTATTTTTAAAATTTTTATTTTATTGATATGAAAATATGAATCTGAGTAGAGGGCCAAAAGCTTCATCAGCTTGCTCTAGGGTCCTATGACATACAAAGAAAGATTAAGAACCTTTGTATTAGCAGATACTCTAGAAATGAGAGAGGACAATGCCCACAAAATAATAGAATCTTAGAATTTAAAGGTATTTTGTGATTTCTCTTTTCCAATTTGTACTTGAACAAAATCCTAGCTACATTAGCTCTGAAAACCTTTACAAACATTTATCCCATCTCCTTTACTTGAAGACTTTTGTGAATAGAGAATCTATTATTCCTGAAGCAGCCATAAATAGCTTTTAACATTTGTGATGTTTTGTTGTTGTCCTTTTCCTTACACTTTACCAAAATTTTACCTCTTTTTGGTTTTCACTATTGCTACAAGCACTACTCTTTGAGAACAAGCAGAATAGTTCTTGTCCACATGACAGCCTCTCAGACACTTGAAGACAAGTTCATACTCCCCAGAAGGCCATGGAAACTGATTTGAGAAGAAATGCTAATAAGATCAAGATAGAGAAAATCTGATTATTACACAATGCAAATTTTGTATTATTCTTAGTTGTTCCACATATACCATATATTTTAAATCTTTAGTCAGCACACCTAATTTCACAATTTTCCTTTGTTCTCACTATTTTTGTTTACCTTTTATTACTTTATTTTCTAGTACATCCTCCCGCTGAAGCAGTTTTTCCTTCAACCATTTATTTTACTGATCCCCTATATTCTCTAATCTTTTATCAAAGAGAGTCAGAAGTGCAGATTTCAGAAAATCTTGCTAAAGAGATAAGCCTGAGTTTGTCATTAGTGAGAAGTAATTTACTCTATGTAGAATCCATGCCTTAGTAGAATGGTTATTTGCAACATTTGGCACAAGCATTGTCAATAATCAAAAATTCCCTCTCGAGTCATGGGGGGAACCTTGAGTTTTTAAATCATTTTATTATTTTATAGTGGTATGGATAAGGGGTCCAGACTTCTGACTTCATCAGAGTAGAAGGAAACTCTTTACTGATCATTAGAAATTTTATTGTAATTAATATTCTCAAAGGATTTACTTGGACTCTCAGAAGTTAAGTGTATTATCCAACAGCACATGTCAGCAATATATGTTAGAGGCATATTCTGGAACTCTGGAATTCCTGGAACCAGAGTTCTTTATTACAAAGAAAATACCTTTTCCCCAAATGAGGCTGCCTCACTCTTGAATGAATTACATTGGACTATCCAGACAGCTCTGAGTGATTCACATTTCTATTTAGCATTTTCTGTTAAAAAAAAAAAAGACTAGTTAGCTTTGACATCTAGAGTCAATGTACAGATTTATCAGGAGTGGGGGAATAGCAGAGCAAGTTTGTCCTGTTGGCTTAGTATACTTTATAGCAGTCACTTAATTGCCAGATGGCAAGATACTTGCTCTGTTTCATTGATGAAATAAATCAAACTGCCTAGGTTTTTCCAGATGGTCAAAAAACAAAAACAAAAAACCAACAAAAGAAACAAACTCAACAAACTCTAAAGCTTGACCTTTATTCTTAATTTCTCATAGTTAAAAACTCTTTAGTTTAATATAATGTCAAAAATTAACCTAAAGTAGTTATATTCAAATGCTGATAATGATAAGGATTGCATTTATATAGTACTTTTATGTGTGCTGAACATGTAGCAAATATTATCTGTTATTATCCTCACGATAATTTTAGGAAATGGCTTCTATTATTAGCTCCATTTTATTGAGGCAGATAGCATGTATATGTGACTTGCCTAGGGTGACATAGATATTTAATATCTGATTTCATATTTGAACTCAGCTTTTTCTGACTTTCTATCTATTACACTGCCTAAAGAATCCTGTTGGTATCACTAAGAGGAAAAAATAATTAGCCTTGTTGCTGGTTTTGTTAAAAGGCAGAGATGAGGACATGTGCATATAATAAAAGAAGAAATTTAATAACTTCAAAAGTTGCATCATAAAACCAAAGTAAAAACTAGAGGATTTCTGAACACACTAAGTAGTATGTGTAAAATGAATTAATTCAACCTTTTAAAAAGAATATGTCACCCATGAGTATAATTTTTAACATAAATCAAACCTACCCTTTCCTTTTCTTAAGTTGGACAGGAAATGATGAAGGCCTAGTTAATGTTTATGAGTTTAGCTCCTCGGTATGTAAAGTTTGATTACCAATTTCTAGAAGACTGATGGACTAGTCACAATCAAAACTTGCCCTGCTGTGCTTACTTAATTATGAATGGTACAGACCATATGCCAACCACTGGAGTGTAAGAAATTGCTTACACATATACTTAATAGGAGGATAATGTCTGAATTTCACAGAATTTCCTCGGCATGTCTTCCAAAAAATAGCTGTTTTTTTTTGTTTTTGTTTTTGTTTTTTATCAAAAGCTATGTTATTATGCCTTTACCAACTAAGACCCTCTGGAAAGTTTCATTTCTGATTGCCTTTACTTCTTCAGTTTGGTAAACTCGGAATCAATGCAATTGCAATAATACCTCACAAAATCCAGTGTTTCCAAGGTCTCAATTTATTCATGAAGTAAGCTTAGAGAGAAAAATAAAATTACATCCTCCTAAATATGATTGGGGAGGAAATTAAGCAGCTACAAAAAAGACAGGAAGAAAGTCAATGGTTTCAAAAATAAAATCTGATGAGAATTTTAAGAACCTGAAAGAGACAAGGGGAAGGAAATAAGTACTTATTAGAAGCCTACTGTGTGTTGGGCACTGTATGCTAAGTACTTTATAACTATTATTTCACAGTATCTAGCACTGAAAAACATAAATTCTGTTTTTAAAAAGCCTCAGAATTGTACTGCTTCCTGAAGAAATTAAGATATTGTTTGTATAATGATAAATTGTGCTTAAATAGCTTTGGTGAATTATTAATCATTTGTTGTTTTTGTCCTTGTCTTTTTTCATTGTATGACTCTGCAACTTTTTTTCTGCATGGCAAAAATGCTGGAATGAGTTGTTATTTCTTTCTCTAGGTTATTTTATAGATGAAGAAACTGAGGTTGCTTGTGAATTCAGGTCTCCAGGACAACCATCAAGTATTAGGAATCTACTTCATTAATGATACTTATATGTCCTTGTAATATATCTAAGAGTCTTTCTCTCTCATTTGTTTAATAGAAAACTCCCCATTAATAATCAGAAAAAAGCCAGAGACAAATAGGCAAAAACTCTTGTTTTTCTGGAACTGGTAGAAGGAGAATGAAGACAATTCTTTTAGGCTTGAAAGGGCAAGACTAATGCAGAGAAAATAAAACAAAAACAAACAGAAACACAATCCAAGAGCTCCATCTTGTTCATAGACCTTTTATCATACTGCTACACAGGTATCATTATTTTCTTATGATGCTTCAGTTCCTACAAGGATGTATAGTACTGTTAGCTTGAAGTAAAAATTATCTTAAAATTGTATCCACAAGCATTTATTAAGCAACTAAGATTTGTCAGAAACTGAACTAGTTATATAGGGATAAAAGGGCAAAAAGGAAAAAAAAAAGATTTCAAGGAGTTTATCTTCTATTAGGAGGTTAAATTAAAAATTGATACATAAATAAAATTCTCAGAGGAGAAGGACATGGATAGAATCAGGTATAAGGAGGCAGGAATAAGGAAGCTAAGGATTATAAGTATATGAAAACACTTAAGTAAAAACACTGATCAATCATCCAAAGGTCTCATCTTAGCATTGTGCTGTCAGTGAAAAGATTAAATTCTTGGTGTACAGACAAATTGCATTTTCAGGTTGCAGCTTGTACAATCAGGATTACAGGACCATAGTATTCTAACTTTATCATTTATGGCTTTTCAGAGATTAGATCTGAATGCTGTCATTTTGATGGGGAATTGATTGAGCGGCACTGAAAATACCAGATCTATCCTGCAATAAGCTAAATGTAGACATAGTCTAAGTATCAACATGATTTCTGTCAGTTATTGCTTTTGTTCAATCCCCTAAATCCTGAGCTTTGGAATATGCACCTAGAGTTGCCCTGGCCTTAAGTATAAACTTGATCCTCTAGAGGGAAAAACAAATTAAATACCAAGTGGAGCAGATAGGCCTTTGACATAGAGTTCATCTGTTTCTTCTGCTATTTGTTTGATAGGCTGAAGAAGTACTGACCTTTGCAAAAGATTTATTGGTTTCCTGCCTTGGATTTTTATTCTGGGTTTGAGTGTCTCATTGTTTATTCTCTGATAGGAGCTTTTATCAGATACCTTATTTGCTTGCAAAGTCTGAGAGAGATGATAAAGTGCACAGAAATCTGAAATGTTTTCCCCACCATTTTGTTACTTAGCAGCAATGTTTGTGCCCACCCACCTCTTTTAACAAGGAAAAAAGAGTGGTCTTTCAATCTAAACCCCTTAATATATTTAGAATGTAAATGCTAATTAGAAACCTGATGGGTCTAGAGGTACCCAAACATTTATTCTAGCTAAAAGAACTTTGAATGATTGTTGTAAAATAGTGGAGACAGCACTTAACTTGTAAGATAATGTCTTTGGTTTTATTTTCTTCTGTTGTTTATTTGTTTATTTGGAATCTGTATATATGTAAAAAGGATTGACTGACATCTCCCAAACACAAATCAAAAAATCTAAACATAATTTCTCGGTCATTTACATATACTTTCATGTCATTTAGCTACATAACTTGAGAAAGCCTTTTTCATTAGCTGATATGTACCTTCCTTTTCTCTTTAAGCTCCAGAGTATTTTTTAGCCTTCTTTTCTTATATATTTTTACTTAATTGTAATTTTTAAAAAATGTTACTCTCTTTGGGAAGTCATTCTACACTCTACCCATTCATTTCTTTAACTCCAAATGGCATTCCCTACCTCTGGGCAATTGTATAGGTTACCTCCCCAAACTTCTTTCCACTATTTTTTCACTTCTGCCAGATGAAAAGTCTTTCTGTTCCTTGAAAATCCAGCTCTCTTACCTCCTCTGGTTAAGAGTTTTTATTAAGCTCAAAATATGTTGACCTTCATCAGATTTTCCCTCCAAAATGTTTTGTTTACATTCTTGTTTTTCCTTGATGGCATTTCAGCTTGCTATTTGTTTATCTGCTATATGTTACCACTCCCCAAATAGATGATTTGCTATCATTTAGAAAGACTACATAATTTTTCATCTTTGACTCAGTCTTCTGCCTCTCCTACCGTACCTTGAAACTTAATAGAACTTTACTAAACTGACCGGTACTAAATTTAGTTGATTTGAATAAAGTGCAATGCTTTAGAAAAACTGGAACTTTCAGATATCTTTCTTACATAGGGATTTGATACTTTCGTCTCTGGGATTTAGATGAAAAAATTTGGTTAATACAATTTTCTCAGAATTAATTATTCAATACTTTTAACCATACCTCTAACCTAATAAATGCTTATATACATATGGATGGATACTTTTTCAACATTGACCCTTGCAAAATTTTTGTGTCAAATTTTCCCCTCTTTCCCCTCACCCCTCCCCAAATAGCAGGTCCAATATATGTTAAATATGTTAAAATACATGTTAAATTCAATATATGTATACATATTTATACAATTATTTTGCTTCACAAGAAAAATCAGATAAAGAAGGAAAAAACAAACAGACCCTGAGAATGAAAACAAAATGCAAGCAAACAACAACAGAAAGAGTGGTCCTCACTCAATTCACACAGTCCTCTCTCTCGGTGTAAATGGCTCCCTTCATCATTGAACAATTAGAACTAATTTGATTCATTTTATTATTGAAGAGAGCAACTCCATCAGAAATGATCTCTTCTTGTTGCCAGGTATAATGATCTCTTGGTTCTGCTCATTTCACTTAGCATCCATTATTGTAAGTCTCTCAAGGATTCTCTGAAATCATATTGTTGTTTGTTTTTTACAGAACAATAATATTCCATAATATTCATATACCATGACTTATTCAGCCAATTGATGGTCATTGTTTCAGTTTGCTGTTTCTTGCCACTGCAAAAAGGGCTACCAAAAACATTTTTGCACATGTGGGTCCCTTTCCCTCCTTTAAAATCTCTTTGGGATATAAGCCTAGTAGAAACACTGCTGGGTTAAATGTTATGCACACTTTGATAACTTTTTGAGCATAGTTCCAAATTGCTCTCCAGAATGGTTGGATACATTCACAGTTCCAACAACAATGTTCCAATTTTCCCACACCCCCTCCAACATTCGTCATTGTCTTTTCCTGTTATCTTAGGCAATCTGACAGGTGTGTAGTTATATCTCAAAGTTGTCCTTTTTTAATTCTTCCTTTATTTTTAATTTTTTTTAATAATTATAACTTTTTATTGACAAAAGCCATGCCAGGGTAATTTTTTACAACATTATCCCTTGTACTCACTTCTGTTCCAATTTTTCCCCTCCCTCTCTCCACCCCCTCCCCAAATGGCAAACAGTCCTATACATGTTGAATATGTCACAGTATATCCTAGATACAATATATATGTGCAGAACCAAACAGGTCTCTTTTTGCACAGGAAGAATTGGATTCGGAAGGTAAAAATAACCTGGGAAGAAAAACAAAAATGCAAACAGTTTACATTCATTTCCCAGTGTTCTTTCTTTGGGTGTAGCTGCTTCTGTCCATCATTAATCAATTGAAACTGAGTTAGATCTTCTCTTTGTCAAAGAAATCCACTTCCATCAGAATACATCCTCATACAGTATTGTTGTTGAAATATATAATGATCGCTTGGTTCTGCTCATTTCACTTAGCATCAGTTCATGTAAGTCTCTCCAAGTCTCTCTGTATTCATCCTGCTGGTCATTTCTTACAGAACATTACATAACATTTATATACCACAATTTACCCAACCATTCTCCAATTGATGGGCATCCATTCATTTTCCAGCTTCTAGCCACTACAAACAGGGCTGCCACAAGCATTTTGGCACATATAGGTCCCTTTGCCTTCTTTCATATCTCTTTGGGATATAAACCTAGTAGTAGCACTGCTGGATCAAAGGATATGCACAGTTTGATAACTTATTGGGCATAATTCCAGATTGTTCTCCAGTATGGTTGGATTCGTTCACAACTTCACCAACAATGCATCATTGTCCCAGTTTTCCCACATCCCCTCCAACATTCATCATTGTTTCTTCCTGTCATCTTAGCCAATCTGACAGGTGTATAATGGCATCTCAGAGTTGTCTTAATTTTCATTTCTCTGATCAATAGTGATTTGGAACACTCTTTCATATGAGTGAAAATAGTTTCAATTTCATCATCTGAAAATTGTTCATATCCTTATCTCAAAGTTGTCTTAATTTGCATTTTTCTGATCAATAATGATTTGGAAAACCTTTTCATATGACAAGAAATAGTTTTAATTTCTTGATCTGAAAATTGTCTTTTCATATCCTTTGACCATTTATCAGTGAATGGCTTGAATTCTTATAAAGTTGAGCCAATTCTCTGTTTATTTTGGAAATGAGGCCTTTATCAAAACCTTTGAATGTACAAATATTTTCCCAGTTTATTGCTTCCCTTCTAATACTATCTGCATTAGTTTTGTTTGTAGAAAACCTTTTTAACTTAATTTAATCAAAATAATCTATTACACTTGGCAAGAAACCATTGATAGGAATGGAGTCAAAAATAGAAATAGCAATGGTCATGTTTCATTACTTGTTACCAATAGTATAATCCACTTAACTAAATGCAATAAAACTTTGTGAATGTATCCTTGTCAAAAACATTGGCATTGAATAGACTATAATATGTAAGGAGAAAAGACAGTTTGTGAGAATGAGGAAGGCAATGTGTGGTGCTCTAGGCTAAACATTTGTCTCCAACTAAAGCAGAGGACCCAAAACAAGATGATTGTCAGAAGACTCAATATGAATAGTTTTGAGAATTTCTTCTTGAATAAACAGTGTGTTGATGCTGTTGTTGTTCCCTGCTCCTCTAAGAGAACCAATAAAATTTGATGTCTTGACTTGAAAGTGAATTGAACATAAGTGAGCCAGAGATGTATAGGTCATCAAACTTAGTCTGTCCTAAAGAATTATTGGTGTCCAGTGCCAAGACATAGGTGAAAACACTGGAGATGCCCTAGATTCTCATCTGTTGCTGATTTGGGCAGGGGAGAGGGGAACTGGACCAACATACAGCTGGTAACAATATGGTGCAAAAGGTGTGAGAAAATTACAGATATTTGATGTACAGCACCACATTTGCTCGTCTGAGGCAGAACTCTCACAAATATCAGGATTGATTAGATGAAATTTTGGGAAAATTAAGAAGTTATTTAATGAAAAACAAGAACCCCACAAAGTGTACTAATTGGATAATTCACCAATTGCTAAAAAGGTAGCACTTAACTCCATTAAAAGACCAAATGAAATTAAGAGAAATGCAGGATTATTGATTTAGTAAGTAGGCAGATTAAATTCAACTGATAGTAATAATCCAAAGGGCTTTCAGGATGCCTTGATGACTATGGGCCAAAGATTTAAGGTGCATCTTGCCTATTCAGTGCTGATTAAGTAATATGGGTTAGTAATAGGGATATGATCCTGGACAGAAAAAGTGGACATTTCCATTGTGTTCTCAACAGACCATCAGCTCATGATGAAGCCATTGACTGTATACCTGAAATTCAAGTCAGTCCCTCTCTAGTCAAACTTTCATGTGAAGAAGAGGTTTTTCATGACATTACGCTCCTCTTGTGCAGCTAAATGCTTGGTGCTGATTCTATTCTAGCAAAGATTTACAAGGCAATAAGTCTACTATTCATACAAAAGCTGACTGCAATCTTCTGTATTACATGGCAAAAGAAGAATATCACCCAAAATTTCAAGGCTGTCTCCATTTTCTATTTTTTAAAGGAAAATAAAATACATTGTTCTTGGACAATCACACAGGAGTATCTTGCTTAATCATTGTCAGCAAAAATTTTTGCTAGACTTCTCCATACTAGATTAATATTTTACCTAAAAGATTTTCATAAGCATTGAGGAATGATTAGCATACGATGTGCTGCCAACATCTCAGCAGAAATATTAGGGGCAGAGCAGAAGTTTATACAAAATGATCATTAATCTGATCAAGATTTTTGACACTCAGTCATGATAGCTTGTGGAAGATCATGGCAAAATTTGGTTGCCCAGAGAAGTTTATTAGTTATATTTCAATTCTAAGATAATGTGCTTGCTTAGGTTCTGGATAATGAACAATATTCTCATGTCTTTCCAAGTATCAACTTGTGTCCTACATGGCAAGTGGATATTATTCTCCTTTTTGCAGATATAACACATTGTCCATTCATTAACACCAAACTCACAATCAGTTCTGCAGATATTTTGTAATAAAGTACTTTGAATTCTTGGGCTTATTCTTGGGTCATACATACTTTTAAAAAACAAATAACTAACCAAACAAAAACTTGTGTTTTGAAAACTAAGAATAAAAATTTGGGTAAAATGTGTAGAGACTGATTTATAACAGAAGGTTAAAAAAGACCAATGAAGTATAATAGGAAAACAGCTACTCCATAAACTTGGGTGTATCAAGCCTCTCATTTTTCGTCTATTGTACATAGCCACAAATGTGCTCAGTTGCCAGTGTGAAATAGAATATAGATAATGGTGATGATAGTAAACATCCCTGTTTAAGTATGTTTCTTGTAAACAACATATTATTGGATTCTGCTTTCTAATCCATCTCTTGCTATACAATTTTATGGATGAATTCATTCCATTAACATTCACAGTTATGGATACTTAATTGTATATTTTCCTATATCCTATTTGCATGTTGGCTAAGACAGATTTTTATTACCAATTGAGTATATGTGTGTGTGTATAATTTTCTCTCTTTGAACAAACTTAGGTGTGAGTAAACTTAATTTTTTCCCTGAGGCTTTGCTTGCAGTGCTTTTGACTCTGTAAAGGGCAGGAACTTTGGAGAAATATACTTAAGGCTCAGTATGATTGAGTTAACAAGGTGTTAATTCAGTGGAATTGATCAGACAATGGTTATCTAGTTTAGCATGTACTTAGTACTTAATATAGTTCTACAAAATTGACACCTATTCTACAAGATTAACACCTATTCTACAAGATTGACACCTATGATGATGTACTTATAATAGAGTATATAAGACCCACAAGGACTGGGAGGGGGACATTCTATTTCCCACCATTATGTTAGCTGGCCTCTCCTCTTTCACTTCTCCACTGAAACAGGAGACATTTCCATCTTTGATCAGGCTCCTGGTGGCTCTCCTGCTTCCTGCACTTTAACAGAGAACAGTTGTCCAGCCTGCATTCCTCCACTGAAACCAAGACCCATTCCGGAGGGCCTCCAGAAAGCTGGCCTGGGCCTCAGGCTAAGGAGACAGACTGTGAAGGAGATAAAAACAGACTGTGAAGGAGATAGTAAAGACTTTTGGACTTTATTCCTGACTATTCTCTTGGTGATTGCTCTGCTAAAATGAAGACTGGTCCCAAGACATCCAGAAAGCTAAACAGAACATTACAAACATCAATATGTTCTGAGTTTTTGTCTTGCTCTTCCCTATCACCATAATAGCTTTTTATGGTTGAATTCTTTTTTTTTTTAACAGTGGGGTTATTTTTAAATAATTTTTTACTCTATTTCTTCATTTTGAACTTTACATTAAAGTTTCTCTCTGTTTCTGCCATAATGAAGGTTAGAAAGTCCCTATTCTATGCTCTATGCTTTTCTACATTTCTATTTTCAAAACTATTTCTAGAGATTTGTAAGTTTTTGGTGCTTCCAAGATGGTGGTCCCTGCCCTCTTAATTTGTGCTCTAGTTTTTCCCCACAAAGATCCTCTGATCCATTGGGATTGCAATTAATACTTCTTTTCAATATTCCTGCTCCCTTGGGACAAAAATATCACCCTCATTGACTCTCAGTGCCTTTGATTGTCTATACCTATGAATTTATTTTGGCCCCGCTAACACAGGAGTCCCTTGTCTTTTTGACCAGTTGCCAGGTCTCCTTACTGTCTATGGCTTGAAAATTCTTGAAACCATTGCTGCTTTTATCACCACCATTTCATCCATCTGAACTTTCCTCATGTCATAAATACTTTTATCTGTCGTCCTAAATTCTATCTGACGGTCATTGTGTTTCAGGCTCACCTATTGTTGTATCTGCTACTCCAGGAGTAAGTTTGAGGCATTATTTTAAAGTGATATTTGAATGTTCAGAACATGGCTGAGTGCTTTTTATGCTCTACCACTTTGGCTCTGCCTCTGGAAGTTGATCATAGCATTTAGAATCCAATTTTGTAGAAAGTCCAGAGGGACAGTATATATAGAAAACTAAACCAAGAGTAAGTTGTTTTGATCATTTCAGTTTGGTTAGAGCAAGAGCCATTTAAACCTTTCTGAGTTCCTTTTCATTTATAAATTTAGGTTGACTTATTTGAACTGTCCTTCCCTTACAACAGTTAAAATTAATTATACCTTTCTTATAAAAAAATCTAAATTGAATTGAGGTTCTGAAGGCAGGACTTTGGTCTTTGAAAACAGCAGCATTGACAGAGAATATAAGCAATGAATATAATTCCCACAAGATAGGGAAGAGAAATTCTTAAAAGTATAATTGGAGTGACATTCACAAGTATCTGAAGAAAAGTATGTAAAGGCCATTTTTTAGAATAGCTCTGTCAGGCACTAACAGTAATATTCAAAGTGAATTAGTGAATTAAATTAGTGAAATTAATTACTGCAATTAATAAAAAAAATAGTTGCTTACCAAGACCACTATACCCATGCATCATATTTGGGATGATTTCGAATATATTTTCATCAAATTGGCTCCATGTAACTATAGAGATAGGAGCAAGAGTATAGATTTAATAATATTCTCACCAACTCTGCTGAGATAATTTGACACAATTTATATCCATAAGTTGGAACTATTCATGTAGCAATATTCCATTTAAAAATGATTTTCTCTTTTTTACATTTTCAAGAAAGGTGGATCAGAGAGTAGAACCTATTGGTGAATATCAGAGGTTTAAAGGAGGTTTTATAATGTCACATGTGTTTTTAATTTTTGTTAGCAATTGCTTTGCCCTTAAACTGGTTTAATTATTTTTAGGACACAATCATGCCATTTAGTATTAATTGAATATATACATTGTATTAATATTTGTTTTAATTTTCTTCCAACATTAAACTTAGAATATGGATTGGATTATAGACTTTATTTCCATCAAGCTAAAAATGGAATACGGTAAAAAGGTGAAATGACTGTCTTTAGGCAAAACCCACCCACTTACCACTGGAGGTGTGCAAAGCAACTAAATATAGCCAATATATTATCTTTTATGTTAAGAATTTTTGCCTTCAATTCTATAAGAGAAATACTAATAAATACTTAACATTTACAGTGTTTTTTTTTTCATCTTCTAAGTACTTCACCAAGAATTAATTTAATCCTCACAAGAAACACTGGGAAATTTTCTCTCATCTGTGCAGAATAAAAGAAAGATCACATTAAATTCCATGGGATTGAAATTGGAACATGACATGCTTCCTGTAAATTCATTTCTCACACATATTTAAAATAGAGGCTAGAAATCATTGGAATATTATAAAAATTTCTGGCACTTTACTATTAATTTTGAAAAGATATCTGGAAAAACATATTCCATGTCTTTATCCTGAGATTATATTTAAATTTCCATGAATTGCAATAGCTCATGGAGAGAGTAGACTAAAAGAAAGTCATAATTTGGGACTTTCCAAGTGTAGCCAAGATTGCAGAGTGAAGGCAGGAAGTTAATTGAATTCTCCAATTTTACTTTGAAAATCACACAAAATCAAGTCTTTCAAGAGAGTCTGAAGGCAAAGAACATAGGACTACAACCAATAATTAACTAGCTAGTGAGACTGAATATCATCTTTTAGGGTAGAAGATGGAACTTCAATAAGTAAGAGCTTTTTCAATCATTTCTATTGAGGAAAAAAAAAAACAGAAAATAACAGAAAATTGAAAGGACCATTACAATCAAGGGAAAGAAAGGAGAAAGAAGGCGAGCATCATTTGAAGTTTGATCTCATCAGTTTTGGCTTAATGAGGGAATAACTTAATCATTCAGTGGGGTGGGGAAATTTATCTAATCCTAAAAAGAAGTAGGAGGAAAGAGAAAGGAAAAAGAAAAGAAGAAGAAGAAAGCAGAAAGAAAAAAAGAGGGGCTAGAAAAAAGAAGAAAAACACTAGGGAAAAAAGATTTTAAAAGGGGGAGGGGCGACAGAAGAAAAGTAGTGGGTGGGAGGGGTTAAAAAACCCAAAAAAACTATTAAGAGAAAGGGGAGGGGTAAGAGAAGGTAATGTAGAGGTTGTGATAAGTAAAAAACAAACAAACAACAACAACAACAAAAACCCTAAAACTAAGACAAACAACAACCACCAAAAACAAACCAAAACAAACCAAACCAAAACAAACCAAAACAAACAACAACAACAACAACAACAACAAAAAAAAAAAAAAAAAAAAAAAAAAAAACCAGGAAACACTATTAAGGACAGAGTAGAAAGAGAGAACAAAAATCAGAATGGAGGGAAATACAGATCTGGTAATCATAACTGTGAATATAAATGAGATGAAGTCTCCCATAAAATGGGAGCAGAAAGAATTTTTAAAAACTCAATCCTACAATATGTTGTTTACAAAAACTATATTTGACACAGAGACACATATAAAGTAAGAGGCTGGAACAGAATTTATTATGCTTCAGCTAAAGTAAAAAAAAAAAAAAAAAAAAAAGCACGGATAGCAATTTGATCTCAGATAAAGCAAAAGTAAAAATAGATTTAATTAAAGGAGTTAAGGAAGGAAAATTATTCTTTTTAAAATGTACCATAAACAATGAAGAAGTAGAGATACTAAATGTCTATGCACTAAGTGTTAAAGCATAGAAATTTCTAGAGAATATGTCAAGCCAGTTACAGGAAGAAATAGACAGCAAAAGTATATTAGTGGGGGACCTCAATCTCAACCAATTTAAGACAAAGTAAACAAAACAAACAAACAAAAAAAAACTAGGGAGATTAACAGAATCTAGAAAACCTAGATATGGTAGACTTCTGGAGAAAACTGAATGTAGACAGAAAGGAATAGATCTTTTTCTCTGCAGTAAAAAACACCTACACAAAAAGTGACCATAAAAACCTCATAATCAAATGCAGAAAGGCCAAAATAGTAAATGCTTCATTTTCTGACTGCTGAGTAATAAAAATCATATTCAAGTAAAGGAAAGGGAAAGATAAATTAAAAACCAATTGAAAATTAAATAATCTAATTCTAAAGAATGAGTGGGTCAACCAAAAAAATCACAGAAACAATCCATAATTACATTCAAGAAAATGATAATAATGAGACGACATAACAAAACCTAGGGGCCCAGTCAAAGCAGTTCTTAGAGGAAATTTTATAGCAGTTCTTAGGGAAAATTTCATATATCTAATTAGCTACATCAATAAAATAAAGAGGAGATGAATGAATTGGGAATGAAACTAAAATATCTAGAAAGATAACTAATTAAAGTCCTGCAAATAAATACTAAATTGGAAATTCTAAAAATAAAAAGAGAAATTAATAAAATTGAAACTAAGAAAAGTCTTGAACAAATAAATTAAGAGCAGATTTTATATATAAAAAAATAACCCAACAAAATAAATAAATAAAACTTTGGTAAATTTGAATAGAAAAAGGGAAGAAAAAAAAGCATTAAAAATGAAAGGGTGCACTTACCATCAATGAAAAAGAAATGAAAGCAATAATTAAGAGCAAATCTGACAATCTAACCAAAATGCATGAAAATTTAGAAATTTAAAACTGTGCAGATTAACGGAAAAGTAAATAAATTACTTAAAAGGCTGTATTTTAGAAAAAAAAAAATTGAACAAGCCATTAATGAATTCCATAAGAAAAAATCTCCAGGATCAGATGGATTTGCAAGTGAATTTTACCAACCATGGAAATAACAATTTGGGTAATATTGTCATTTTTATTATATTTGCTTAGCCTACCCATGAGCACTTGGTATTTTTCCAATTGATTAAGTCTGACTTTATTTGTGTAGAAAATGTTTTGTATTTGTGTTCATATAGTTCCTGACTTTCCCTTGGCAGATAGATTCCCAAATATTTTATACTATTGACAGTTATTTTGAATGGAATTTCTTTTTGTATCTCTCACTGCTGGACTTTGTTGTTAATATATAAAAATGCTGATGATATATGTGCATTTATTTTTTATTCTGAAACTTTGCTTAAGTTGTCAATTGCTTCTAGTAGGTTTTTAGTTGATGTTCTAGGATTCTCTAAATATACCACCATATCATCTGCAAAGAGTGATAATTTGATTACCTTCTGACCTAGCTTTTATCACTTTTTCTTCTCTTATTGCTGAAGCTAACATTTCTAATACTAATAATATTAATTTCTAATAATGTAATAATATTAAATAGTAACAGTAATAGTGGGCACTCAATCTTATTGGAAATGGTTCTAATTTGTCCCCATTACATATGATGTTTGCTTATGGTTTAAATAGATTCTAATGACTATTTTAAGGAAAAGTCCATTTATTCCTATAGTCTTTAGTGTTTTTATTAGGAATGGATGTTGGGTTTTATCAAATATTTTTTCTGCATCAATTGAGATAATCATGATTTTTTTTTTTAGTTTGATTATTGATATAGTTGATTATGCTGATAGTTTTTCCTAATATTGAACTAGTCCTGAATTCCTGGTATAAATCCTTCTTGGTCATAGTGTATTTTCCTGGGGATAAATTTCTGTAATCTTGTTACTAATATTTTATTTAAGATTTTTACATCAATATTCATTAGGGAAATTGGCCTATAATTTTCTTTCTCTGTTTTCACCCTACCTGTTTAGTTATCAGCACCATATCTGCATCATAAAAGGAATTTGGTAGGAATGCTTCTTTCCCTATTTTTTCAAATAGAAATTAGTATTAGATCTGGTATAGTGAGGTCACCTTGATTTGATTTTTTTTTCATTAGCTCCCTTGAAATTTTTGATTATTTGTTCTTCCAGTGAATTTGTTTTATTTTTTCTTGGTCAGCAATATAGAAAATAGCTATATTCTTGAATAGCAAAATTCTTGAAATTTTGATTGGTATAGCACTAAATAAATAGATTAGTTTAGGTAGTATTGTCTTCTTTATTATATTTACTCGATATATCCAAGAGCATTTGATATTTTTTTTTAAGATCTGACTTTGTATAGAAAGTGTTTTGTCGTTTTACTTATATAGTTCTTCACTTTCTTGTCAGATAGATTCCCAAATATTTCATACTATCGATGGTTATTTGAAATGGACTTTCTCTTTGTATCTCTTGGTGTTGGATTTTTTTAATGATGTAAAAAAAATACTGATGATTTATATGGATTTATTTTGTATCCTGCAGCTTTGCTAAAGTTGTGGATTATTTCTAATAACTTTTTAGTAGAATCTCTGGGGTTCTCTAAGTATACCATCATATCATTAGCAAAGATAATTTGGTTTCCTCATTACTTACTCTAATTCCTTTAATCCCCTTTTCATCTCATTGCAAAAGCTAGCATTTCTAATACAATATTGAATAGCAATGGTGATAGTGGGCAGCCTTGTTTCACCCCTGATTTTCTTGAGAATGGTTCCAGTTTATCCCCAATACATATGATGTTTACTGATGGGTTTTAAATAGATGTTACTGACTATTTTAAGAAATAGTCCATTTCTTCCTATGCTCTTTAGTTTTTTTTAATAAGAATGGATGTTAGATTTGATCAAATGTTTTTTTTTCTGCATCTATTGGACTAATCATATGGTTTTTGCTAATTTGGTTATTGATACAGTCAATTATTCTAATAGTTTTCCTAATATTGAACCAGCTCTGCATTCCTGGTATAAATCCTACTTGATCATGGTGTATTATCCTGGGGATGGTTTTCTGTATTCTCTTTGATAATGTTTTATTTAAACTTTTTGTATCAATATTCATTGGGGAGATTGGTCTATAATTTTCTTTCTCTGTTTTCAACCTACCTGGTTTAAGTATCAGTACAATCTCTGTGTCATAAAAGGAATTTGGTAGGAATCCTTCATTTCCTATTTTTTCGAATAGTTTAAATAGTATTGGAATTAATTGTTCTTTAAATGTTTGGTAGAATTCACATGCAAATCCATCTGGTCCTGGGGATTTTTTCCTAGCAAATTGATTAATAGCTTGTTCTATTTCTTTTCCTGAAATAGGGCTATTTAAGCAATTTACTTCCTCCTGTGTTCATTTGGGCAATCTATATTTTTGTAAGTATTTCTCCATTTCACGTATGTTATCAAATTTATTGGCAAAAAGTTGGGCAAAATAAGTCCTAATTATTGCTCTAATTTCTTCTTCATTGATGGAAAGTTCTCTCTTTTCATTTTTAAGATTAACAATTTTATTTTCCTCTTTCTTTTTTCTAATCAAATTTACTAAATGTTTATTTATTTTGTTTTTTTTCATAACACCAACTCTTAGTTATATTTATTAATTCATTATTTTTTTACTTTCAATTTTGTTAATCTCTCCTTTTATTTTTAGAATTTCAAGTTTGATATTTCATTGGGGGTTTTAAACTTGCTCTTTTTTCTAGCTTTTTTAGTTGCAAACCCAATTCATTGATCTCATCTTGCTGTGTTTTATGCAAGTAAGCATCTAGAGATATAAAATTTCCCCTTATAACCATTTTGGCTGCATCCCACAAATTTTGGTGTTTTGTCTCATTATTGTCATTCTCTTGGATGAAATTATTGATTGTGTCTATGATTTGCTGTTTCCATTCTTTAGGATTAGATTATTTAATTTCCAATTAACTTTTGATCTATTTTCTCCTGGCCTTATATATTGCATGTGATTTTTAATGCATTATGATCTGAAAAAAATGCATTTACTATTTTTGCATTTCTGCATTAGATTTTGAAGTTTTTGTGCCCTAACAGAGTGCCAATTTTTGTAAAAATTCCATGAACCACTGACAAAAAAGTAAACTCCTTTTTGACTCATTCAATTTTCTCCAAAGATCTATCATGCCTAACTTTTCTAACATTTTGTTTACCTCCTTAATTTCTTATCTATTTTGTGGTTCAATTTGAGATCCCCCACTAGTTTAGTTTTGTTGTCTATTTCTTCTTGCATCTCTCTTAATTTCTCCTCTAGCAATCTGTATGTTATACCACTTGGTGCATAAATGTTTAGTATTGATATTTCATCATTATCTGTGGTAACCTTTAGTAAAATGTAGTTTCCTTTCTTATCTCCTTTCTTATTTCTTTTAATTAGATCTATCTTTTTTTTTTTTTGATCTGTGATCAGGATTGCTACCTCTGCTTTTTTTATTTCACCTGAAGCATAATAGATTCTACTCCAGCCCTTTACCTTCACTCTATATGTATACTTATGCTTTAAATGTGTTTCTTTTAAACAACATATTGTAGGATTCTGGCTTTTAATCCAGTCTGCTATCCACTTCCATTTTATGGGAGAGTTCATGCCATTTAACATTCATAGTTAAAATAACTAATTCTGTATATCTTGCCAAATTATTTACCCTAAGTTATGTTTTTTTCTTTGTGTTTCGCCTTCTCTCTTCCCCAGTATTTTGCTTTTGATGACCACCTCCCTCAAGCAAGTCTTCTATCTTTAGAACCTCTTTGTGTTTTTTAAACCTTTCCCCTAATACTTCTGTTTTTCCTTCTATTAGTCTTTTCCTTTCTTTCCACCCTTTCCCTCCTACTTTCCTATAAGATGACACAAGTTTCTCTGTGAAATTAAATATGTCTGATATTCTCTCTTAGATTCAAATATGAAGAGAGTAAGATTCACAGAAGGCTCACTCCCCTCAATTCTTTCTCTCAAGTATAATAGGTTTTCTTTGCCTCTTAGCAAGTTGCAATTTCCTTTATTTTACCTCCTTTTCCTTCTTTTATAAATACAATCCCTTTTATACCTCTAGTTTCTTTTTTCATATTATCATAATAAAATCAAATCATAACCACATTCTCTAAGTATATCCATAATAGAAGTATAGTTTTCAAGAATTCTTTCCTTTTTAACTTTTTGTGCTTCTCTTGACTTCTGTTTTTGGAAATCAAAGTTTTTGTTCAGTACTGGTCTTTTCATTAGAAATAGGTGAAATTCACCTATATCATCAAATGTCCCTCTTCTTTCCTGTAAGATAATGCTGATTTTAGCTGGATAATGTATTCTTAACTATATTTTAAGTTCCTTTGCCTTTTGGAATATCAGATTCCAGGTCCTTTGATACTTTAAGGTGGAAGCTGCTAGGTCCTGTGGCTCCTTGGTATTTAAATCATTTCTTTCTAGCTGCTAGCAATATTTTTCCTTGGTATTATAGTTCTGAAATTTAACCAAACTATTCCTTGGAGATTTAATTTTGGGGTCTCTTTTAGGAGATGATTGGTGAATTCTTTTGATGGCTAGTTTATCCTCTGATTCCAAAATATTAGGGCAGTCTTTTTTCATCATGGCTTTCAGGAAGTCTAATAATTCTTAGATTGTCTCTCCTAGATCTACCTTTCAGGTAAGTTGTTTTATCTTAGGGGATATTTCATATTTTCTTCTATTTTTTATTTTGTTTTTGTTTTTGTTTGACTCATTCTTGAAGTCTTATTGAGTCATTTACTTCCATTTGTTCATTTCTAATTTTTAGTGTATTATTTTCTTCAGTTACCGGTTTTAGGTCTTTTTGTAATTTTGTAATTGGCCAATTTGAATTTTTTGTTTATTGCATTCCTTTTCAATATTACAAATTTTGTTTTTCAGTAAATTGGTGTATTTTTCAGATGTCTTTTGTAAGGTATGTGCTTTTTTGATTCCTTTTTGCAATGATCTTATTTCATTTCCCCATTTTTTTCTAACTTTTTAAAGATTCTTTATGTAATCTTCAAAGAAAGCCTTATAAATGGGAACTGTCTTATGTCTCCCATTGGGGCTTCATCTAGAGTTGTTTTATCTTTAGATACCTCAGGATTTGAGGTCTGATTTTTTTCTCTCCATAAAAACTATCTAGGGTGAGAGTTCTTTTTGATTTTTTTATTCATTTTTAAAGACTTGAGATCTGTTCAGTGCAAAGGAGTGACAGCTGTTTTAATTTGCCCTGGGGCAGTTCTGATTGATTCCCAGTGCTGAGTGATGGCAGCTAGGTCCCAGGTTCTTCCAGGTCTCAGTGGTTTAGAATTTGCCTTTTGTAGCAATTCTGCCAAATCACCTCCTTGCAACTAGGACAGAGTACCCTAAGAGACCATTCTTTGGTGTGTAAGCTGCAAAGCTCTAACTCCCTGCCCCAACTCCTTGTCCCAGGCTCTGTGTGCTGTGGTCTGGGCTGGACAGACTGTCCCCTTGCCCCTTTGAAACAGACCTTTACTGAAGTTTTTCAAAGATATATCTTTTTCTGGGAATGTGTAGTACTCCATATATTTGTGGATTCTTTGACTCTAAAATCACTTTGGAGGCTAATTCTGCTGTTGGTTTGAGAGAAGGTCAGAGAAGGTCATCGAAAGTCTTGTCTGCCTAATACTATCTAAATTAATCTAATTATTTAGTGCCCTAGCAATCAAACTTCCAAGAAATTATTTTACAGATCTAGAAAAAATAGTAATAAAGTTCATATGCAAGAACAAAAGGTCAAGAATTTCAAGGGAATAAATGAAAAAAAAAAAAAAAAAGAAATGCTACTAAAGATGGCCTAACTGTACCAGATTTAAAATTATATTATAAAACAGTGGTCATCAAAACCTTTGGTACTGGCTAAGAAATAAATTAGTTGATCAGTGGAATAGGTTAGGATCACAAGACAAAATAGGAAATAACTATAGCTAGTGTTTGACAAATCCAAAGACCCCAACTTCTGGGATAAGAACTCATTATTTGGAAAAAATTGCTGGGAAAATTGGAAACTAGTATCGAAGAAATTAGGTCTCAACCCACACCTAGCGCCACATACCAAGATAAGATCTAAATGGGTTCATGATTTAGACATAAAGAGTTATATTATAAGCAAATTAGAAGAACAAAAGAGTTTACACATAAGATCAGTGAAGAAGGAAGGAATTTGTGTCCAAAGAAGAACTGGAACTCATAATTGAATATCAGATAATTTTGATTATATTAATTTAAAATTTTTTGTACAAATAAAACTAAGGCAGACAAGAGCAGAAGAAAGCAACAAATTGGGAAATCATTTTTACATTTAAGGGTTCTGATAAAGGCCTCATTTCTAAAACATATAGAGAATTGACTCAAATTTATAAGAATTTAAGCCATTGCCCAATTGATAATTGACAATTGATAAATGGTCAAAGGATATGAACAGATGATTTTCAGATGAAGAAATTAAACCTATTTCTAATCAGATCAGAAGATGCTCTAAATCACTATTGATCACAGAAATGCAAATTAAGGCAACTCTGAGATACCACTACATACCTGTCAGATTGGCTAAGATAACAGGAAAAGAAAAGAATGAATGTTGGTGAGGGTGTGGGAAAACTGGGACACTAATACATTGTTGGTGGAACTGTGAACAGATCCACCCATTCTGGAGAGCAATTAGGAACAATGTTCAAAATGTTATCAAATTCTGGATATCCTTTGACTCAGGAGTATTTCTATTGGGCCTATATCACAAAGAGAGCTTAAAGGAGGGAAAGAAATTAATATCTTCAAAAATGTTTGTGGAAGCCCTTTTTGTAGTAACAAGAAACTGGAAATTGAATGGATGCTCATCTGTTGGAGATGCTTGAATAAATTAAGGTATTTGAATGTTATGGAGTATTATTGTTCTGTAAGAAATGATCAGGAGGTTGGCAGATAAGGTATGCATGACTTTCTAAACTGCTCTCATACCCTCATGACCAATTATTAAATTCAGCTTCAAAAATAGTCTTGACTAGTAAAATTCATGAAGGTTAGAAGTACAATTTACCAGCTGAAGATAATCTGGAAAATCGCTAAAAAAGGTTTGTCCTGAGAGGTCAGAGCAGATCACCGCAAGTAGGGATAGAACCAAAGGCTAAGGTTGGGAACGGACCAGGGGTGGGGGTGGCCTCTGTGGTTAGAAAAGTTATTTAATTTTTTTTTAATTATAACTTTTTATTGACAGTGCCCATGCCTGGGTAATTTTTTTTTACAACATTATCCCTTGCACTCACTTCTGTTCCAACTTTTCCCCTCCCTCCCTTCACCCCCTCCCCCAGATGGCAAGCAGTCCTATACAAGTTAAATATGTCACAGTGTATTCTAAATACAATATATGTATACAGAACTGAACAATTCTTTTCTTGCATAGGAAGAATTGGATTCAGAAGGCAAAAATAACCTGGGAAGAAAGACAAAAATGCAAGCACTTTACATTCATTTCCCAGTGTTCTTTCTTTGGGTGTAGCTGCTTCTGTCCATCATTAATCAATTGAAACTGAGTTAGATCTTCTCTTTGTCAAAGAAATTCACTTCCATCAGAATACAGTATCATTGTTGAGGTATATAATGATCTGGTTCTGCTCATTTCACTTAGCATCAGTTCATGTAAGTCTCTCCAAGTCTCTCTGTATTCATCCTGCTGGTCATTTCTTACAGAACAATAATATTCCATAACATTCATATACCACAATTTACTCAACCATTCTCCAAGTGATGGGGATCTATTCATTTTCCAGTTTCTAGCCACTACAAACAGGGCTGCCACAAACATTTTGGCACATACAAGTCCCTTTCCCTTTTTTAGAATTTCTTTGGGGGGTAAGCCAAGTAGAAACACTGCTGGATCAAAGGGTATGCACAGTTTGATAACTTTTTGAGCATAGTTCCAAATTGCTCTCCAGAATGGCTGGATATATTCACAATTCCATCAACAATGTATCAGTGTCCCTGTTTTCCCACATCCCCTCCAACATTCCGCATTATCTTTCTGTCATTCTAGCCAATCTGACAGGTGTGTAGTAGTATCACAGAGTTGTCTTAATTTTCATTCGTCTGATTAATAATGGCTTGGAGAATCTTTTCATATGGATAGAAATAGTTTCAATTTCTTCGTCTGAGACTTGTCTGTTCTTATCCTTTGACCATTCATCAATTGGAGAATGGCTTGATTCTTATAAATTAGAGTCAATTCTCTATATATTTTGGAAATGAGGCCTTTATCAGAATCTTTGACTGTAAAAAATGTTTTCCCAGTTTGTTGTTTCCCTTCTAATCTTGTCTGCATTAGTTTTATTTCTACAAAAACTTTTCAATTTGATATCATCAAAATTTTCTATTTTGTAGTCAATATTGATCTCTAGTTTTTCTTTGGTCATAAATTCTGTCCTCTTGCACAGGTCTGAGAGGTAAACTATTCCTATGCTCTTCCAATTTATTTATAATCTCATTCTTTATGCCTAGGTCATGAACACTCACCTTATCGTGGTGTATGGTGTTAAGTGTGGGTCAATGACTAGTTTCTGCCTTTCCAATTTTCCCAGCAATTTTTGTCAAATAATGCATTCTGATCCCAAAAACTGGGGTCTTTGAGTTTGTCAGATACTAGATTATTAAAGTTATTGGATGTTTTGTCTTTTGAACCTAACCCATTCCATTGATCAACTAGTGTATTTCTTAGCCAATACCAGGGTTGTTTTAGTAACTGCTGCTTTATAATATAATTTTAGATCTGGTATAGGTAGGCCACCTTCATTTGATTTTTTTTTTCATTAATTCCCTTGAAATTCTTGAACTTTTGTTTTTCCATATGAACTATGTTGTTATTTTTTATTAAAATTTAATTAAATTAAAAAAAATTAAAATTTCATTAAAATAGTTTTTTGGGAGTCTGATTGGTATAGCACTAAATAAATAGATTAGTTTAGGTAGTATGGTCATCTTTATTATATTTGCTTGCCCAATCCAAGAGCATTTAATATTTTTCCAGTTGATTAGATGAGACGTAATTTGTGTGCAAAGTATTTTGTAGTTTTGCTCATAAAGTTTCTGATTTTCCCTTGGCAGATAGATTCCTAAATATTTTATACAATCACTAGTTACTTTAAATGGAATTTCTCTTTGTAACTCTAACTGTTGGGTTTTGTTAGTGATATATAAGAATGCTGATGACTTTTGTGGGTTTATTTTGTATCCTGCAACTTTGCTAAAGTTGTTGATTATTTCTAATAACATTTTAGTAGAATCTCTGGGGTTCTCTAAGTATACCATCATATCATCAGCAAAGAGTGATAATTTGGTTTCCTCATTGCCTATTCTTATTCCTTTAATCTCTTTGTCAACTCTTATTGCCAAAGCTAGCATTTCTAATACAATATTAAATAGTAACGGTGATAGTGGGCAACCTTGTTTTACTCCTGACGTAATTGGGAATGGTTGCAGTTTGTCCCTATTACATATGATGCTTATGGATGGTTTTAAATAGATGATGCTGATTATTTTAAGGAAAAGTCCATTTATTCCTATACTCTCAAGTGTTTTTAATAGGAATGGATGTGGGATCTTATCAAATGCCTTTTCTGCATCTATTGAGATGATCATATGGTTTTTGTTAATTTGGTTATTAATATGACCAATTATACTGATAGTTTTTCTAATATTGAACCAGCCCTGCATTTCTGGTATAAATCCTACTTGATCGTGGTGTATTATCCTGGGGATGATTTTCTGTAGTCTTTTTGCTAATCTCATTTAAGATTTTAGCATCAATATTCATTAGGGAGATTGGTCTATAATTTTCTTTCTCTGTTTTCAACTTACCTGGTTTAGGTATCAGTACCATGTCTGTGGCATAAAAGGAAGTTGGTAGGACTCCTTCATTCCCTATTTTTTCAAATAGTTTATAAAGCATTGGGGCTAATTGTTCTTTGAATGTTTGGTAGAATTCACATGTAAATCCATCTGGTCCTGGGGATTTTTTTTTAGGGAGTTGATTAATAGCTTGTTCTATTTATTTTTCTGAAATGGGACTATTTAAGCAATTTACTTCCACCTCTGATAATCTGGGAAGCCTATGTTTTTGGAGGTAGTCATCCATTTCACTTAGGTGATCAAATTTATTGGCATAAAGCTGGGCAAAGGAATTTCTTATTATTTTTCTAATTTCCTTTTCATTGGTGGAAAATTCTCCCTTTTCATTTTTAAGACTACTAATTTGATTTTCCTCTCTCCTTTTTCTAATCAGATTTCCCAAAAATTTATCAATTTTATTGGTTTTTTCTTAAAACCAACTCTTAGTTTTATTTATTAGTTCAATACTTTTTTTTTTACTTTCAGTATTATTAATTTCTCCTTTTAATTTTAGAATTTCAAGTTTAGTAATTAATTGGGAGTTTTTAATTTGGTCTTTTTCTAGTTTTTTTAAGTTGTAAGCCCAATTCGTTGATCTTCTCTTTCTCTATTCTATTCAAGTAAGCCCCTAAGGATAGAAAATTTCCTCTTATTACCCTTTTGGCTGAATCCCACAAATTTTGGTATGATGTCTCATCGTTGTCATTATCTTGAGTGAAATTATTAATAGTGTCTTTAATTTGCTGTTTCACTCTATCATTCTTTAAGATGAGATTATTTAGTTTCCAATTACTTTTTGGTCTATTTACATCTAACTTTTTGTTGAATGTATTTTTTATTGAATCATGATCTGAAAAGAAAGCATTTGCTATTTCTGCCTTCCTGCATTTAATTTTGAGGGCTTTATGTCCTAATATATGTCAATTTTTGTGTTGGTTCTATGCTGAAAAGAAAGTATACTCCTTTCTGTCACCATTCAGTTTTCTCCAGAGATTTATCATACCTAATTTTTCTAATATTCTATTTACCTCTTTAATTTCTTTCTTATTTCTTTTGTGATTTGATTTATCTAAATCTGAGAGTGCAAGACGGAGATCTCCCACTATTATAGTTTTGCTGCCTCTTTCTTCTCAGAACTCTCTTAACTTCTCCTCTAGGAAGTTAGATGCTATATCACTTGGTGCATATATGTTTAATACTAATATTGCTTCATTGTATATAATACCCTTTAGCAAGATATAGTTTCCTTCCTTATCACTTTTAATTAGATCAATTTTTGCTCCTGCTTGATCTGAGATAAGGATGGCTACCCCTGCTTTTTTGACTTCACCTGAAGCATAATAGATTCTGCTCCAGACTTTTACCTTTACTCTGTATATGTCTCCCTGTTTTAAATGTGTTTCCTGTAAACAACATATTGTAAAGTCTGACTTTTGATCCAGTTTGCTATCTGCTTCATCTTTATGGGAGATTTCATCCCATTCACATTTATGGTTAAAATTACTAATTCTGTATTTCCTGCCATCCTAATATCCCCAGATTATGCTTTTCTTTTTCTTACTCCCTTTCCCCCTTCCCTAGTATTAAACTTATTTGTCCCACTTGCATCATGCAGCTCTCCCTCTTTAGGATCCCTCTCTCCTCTTTTTGAATCCTTTCCCCTTTCTTGTACCCTTCCCTTATTACTCTTTTTCCTTTTCCCTTTTCCTCTCCCACTTTTGAATGAGGTGAGAGAAGATTCTTTGTAAAACAAATATGTCAATTATTTCCTCTTTGAGCCAACTCTAATGAGAGTAGGATTCACACAATGTTCCTTCCCCTTTCTAAGTTCTCTCAGATATATGATAGGTTTCCTTTGCCTCTTTGTGGGATGCAGTTTCTCTCTTTTTATCTCCCCCTTTTCCTTTTTATGACACTATCCCCTTTCCATTTCTACTTCCCTTTTTATATTATATCAGTAAAATCAAATTATACATGTGATTTTTATGTATATCCACAACAGAAATACAGTTCTCAAGAGTTCCTTTTACTTTTTTCTACTTCTGTACTTCTTTTTCAATCCTGTTGTTGGAGATCAAATTTTTTGTTTAAGTCTGGTTTTTTCCTTAGAAACAAACAGAATTCCTCTGTTTCATTAAATGACCATCTTCTTCCATGGGAAAAAAATACTCAGCTTAGCTGGGTAGTTTATTCTTGGCTGCATTCCAAATTCTTTTGCCTTTTAGAATATTAGATTCTAGGCCCTTCAATACTTTAATGTTGAGGCAGCCAGATCTTGCATGGCCCTTATTGTGGCACCTCGGTATTTGAATTGTTTTTTCCTGGATGCTTGTAATATTTTTTTCTTTAGTCTGAAAATTCTGAAGTTTGGCCACAATATTCTTCGGAGTCTTTATTTTTGGGAATCTATCTATCAAAGGAAAGTCAGGAATTATATGAGCAAAATTACAAAAAAAATTTCCACACAAATAAAGTCAAACTTAAATAATTGGAAAAATATTAAGTGCTCTTGGATAGGCCGAGCGAACATAATAAAGATGACAATACTCCCTAAACTAATCTATTTATTTAGTGCTATACCAATCAGACTTCCAAGAAAAGATTTTAATGATCTAGAAAAGATAACAAAAAAATTCATATGGAACAATAAAAAGTTGAGAATCTCAAGGGAATTAATCAAAAAAAAAAAAAATCAAATGAAGGTGGCCTAGCTGTACCTGATCTAAAATTATATTATAAAGCAGCACTCACCAAAACCATTTGGTATTGGCTAAGAAATAGATTAGTTGATCAGTGGAATAGGTTAGGTTCACAAGACAGAATAGTCAATTATAGCAATCTAGTGTTTGACAAACCCAAAGATCCTAACTTTTGGGATAAGAATTCATTATTTGACAAAAACTGCTGAGATAACTGGAAATTAGTATGGCAGAAATTAGGCATGGACTCACACTTAACACCATATACCAAGATAAGATCAAAATGGGTCCATGATTTAGGCATAAAGAACGAGATTATAAATAAATTAGAGGATTATAGGATAGTTTATCTCTCAGACTTGTGGAGGAGAAAGAAATTTGTGATCAAAGATGAACTAGAGACCATTACTGATCACAAAATAGAAAATTTTGATTATATCAAATGAAAAAGCCTTTGTACAAACAAAACTAATGCAAACAAGATTAGAAGGGAAGCAACAAAATGGGAAAACATCTTCACAATTAAAGGTTCTCATAAAGGCCTCATTTCCAATATATATATATATATATATATAATTGACTCAAATTTATAAGAAATCAAGCCATTCTCCAATTGATACATGGCCAAAGGTTATGAACAGACAATTTTCAGATGATGAAATTCAAACTGTTACCACTCATATGAAAGAGTGTTCCAAATCAGTATTGATCAGAGAAATGCAAATTATGACAACTCTGAGATACCACTACACACCTGTCAGATTGACTAAGATGACAGGAAAATATAATGATGAATGTTGGAGGGGATGTGGGGAGACTGGGACACTGATGCAATGTTGGTGGATTTGTGAATGAATCCAACCATTCTAGAGAGCAATCTGGAATTATGCCCCAGAAGTTATCAAACTGTGCATACTCTTTGATCCAGCAGTATTACTACTGGGTTTATACCCCAAAGAGATACTAAAGAAAGGAAAGGGACCTGTATGTGCCAAAATGTTTGTGGCAGCCCTGTTTGTAGTGGCTAGAAACTGGAAAATGAATGGATGCCCATCAGTTGGAGAATGGCTAGGTAAATTGTGGTATATGATTGTTATGGAATATTATTGTTCTGTAATTAATGACCAGCAGGATGAACACAGAGAGGCTTGGAGAGACTTACATGAACTGATGCTAAGTGAAATGAGCAGAACCAGGAGATCATTATATACTTCAACAATGAAACTGTATGAAGATGTATTCTGATGTAAGTGGATTTCTTTGACAAAGAGATCTAACTCAAGTTTCAATTGATCAAGGATGGACAGAAACAGCTACACCCAAAGAAAGAATACTAGAAATTGAATGTGAACTGTTTGCATTTTTGTTTTTCTTCCTGGGTTATTTCTATCTTCTGAATCCAATTCTCCCTGTGCAACAAGAGAACTGTTTGGTTCTGCACCCATGTATTTTATCTAGGATATACTGCGACATATTTAACGTATACAGGACTGCTTGCCATCTAGGGGAGGGGATGGAGTGAGAGAGGGGAAAAATCAGAACAGAAGTGAGTTCAAGGGATAATGTTGTAAAAAATTACCCTGGCATGGGTTCTGTCAATAAAAAGCTATTATAATAAAAAGCAAAGAGAGAGAAAGAGAGAGAGAGAGAGAGAGAGAGAGAGAGAGAGAGAGAGAGAGAGAAAGAGAAAGAGAGAGAAAGAGAGAGAAAGAGAGAGAGAAAGAGAGAGACTTATCCAAGGGGAGAGCCATGGAAAGGACTTCCCCTGGTGGGGCCCTGTGGTGCCCTAAAGGGAGAGCAGGGACTATGAGTGGAGATCCCCTGAGCTGCCCTGACCCAGCAGAGGGAGCCTGACTTGCTGACCTAAGGGCCCCCAAGCTGTGGACTCACCCTCAGGACTTCATGCTCGGGGGGTTCATGTCAGGCACCAATCTAAGATTTCTACGATATAGAAAAATTTTAATGAGGATCTGATTTTGCCAAAGCAATTTTGGAACTTTTCTGAAATTTACAGTTTAAGATTTTGTTGAGATTATTAAGAAGTTAAGTAATTTCCCCCAGGTCATATATATACACTCATACCTATGTATCAGAACTTAAACTCAGCTTTTCTGAATTCTGAGACCAGCTCTTATTTATTACATCATGCTGCCTCTTTCCTTTTATATGTTTCTTTAATGGACTATTTTATCATATGCTAAATCTACTCTAGTGATGTGATAAGATTTTAATAGGATCAATTAAAAAAATAAAGGTTAGATAGAGACAAGGAATTCCTGAACTTGTTGACCATTTTAAAGATATTGCTATTTTCTACTCTCCCTTTCTAGTATGGTTCACAGAGAGAAGATCCAGTTTTTACATATTCACTTCAACAAATGATCTAGTAAGCACTGAAAATAGAGAATTAGATGGTTGGGATACAAGGACATTGTAAGAGATAAAAGCGGAATAAAGTTATTTGTTTAAGGGAGCTTACATGCCTCCATGAGGGACTAAAATATTTACATGGTTATGTACACATGAATAATTTGATGAGGAGAACATTAATATGATGGGACTGAGGGATAAGCAATAGTTATAGCTTCCTTAGAAGGTGATTCCTGAGATTATATTTTCAGGAAGCTAAGAATGAATTAGTTTAGTAGTTACCGTTTTCCTAGGGGGACTGAGGAAATAACAGCATCATAGTTTTGGGACTAAAAGGGACTTTAAGTGTCATACACTCTAACTCCTTTATTTTACAGGGGAGTATGAAGGCCTACAGTTATTGAGAGACTTGCCAAAAATCATACAAGTCATAGGGATTAGAAATGGGATTTAAACTTGGGACTGCTAACTTCAAATTCAATGTTCTGTCTCTATGCCAATATAAGATGTTGTGGAGGCTCAATTTGTACCTTGCCATTTTAATGTAGGGGGCAGATCTTTTGTACTCTGTATTTAACATCAATCTATTTTCTTTTGTTGTATCCATTGTGTATTTATGTGTATAAGATGTGGCACTTCCCTTTTCCCCATTCTTTGGCTCTCATTGCTCTCAAATAGTGATTACCTAGAAAAATTTGAAAATATACCACAAATTTTTTTCTATATTTTCCAAAATGTGGAGTATCTTGAAAGGTCACACAACCAAGAAATCAGGAGTATGATAGGCTTTATTTAATACCATATGAAAATATACAAAAATGAAGAAATGTAAATTTATCCACAATAGAACATAAAAAACAATTCAATGTATTTTTTTCTCCAATTAATGAGTACCACTTTCCAAGGATTTCATACAGTAATCCAACCTTGAACACTGAAAGCAAGTTTCCTTTCATAAGAATGCAACTGGGCCTGCTAGGTATCACATCCCTTTCAAATTGGACCTGTACAACTGAATTACTTCTAACCCATGACTCAAATGATAGTCCAAAATTCAGGTTCTCATTATTCCGTGCTATGACTTTGCTCTCCAGCTACTTGGGGGGGGGGGATGTGGATGATTATTTTCTTTTCTAAAAAGCTAGGGATATTAAGAATTCCTTTCCTTATAGAAGACTAGTTCCTAGAACTCTCAAACATAAAGTCAGTAAAGAAGTAATATCTAAATTTTATACTCCACGTGTATGAATGTGCACATGTTTGAGTATTGAAGAGACTTTATATTTCTAGCAAAAAACCTATATTATAATATCATTTCACCAGTAAATCCAAGAAGTTGGAGGTGAGGAACGCTATAGAGGTGATGGGTTCAAGTGTCAATGAGAAATACTATGTTAATAAAACAAAATTTTATTCAAGATGATATAAATTAAAGGGGACTTAAACTGTAAGCACAAAGAGAAAATGTTTGCAAAGACATACACTGAAAATTAGCTATAAGAAACTTCTAGAGTCACTGGCTCAATATGGATGAAGGGAGAATTGACCCAACCAGGAAAATACCTTTTATTCATACTCCCCTTCACCCACCACAGATGTGGAACCTAGAGGCAGTTGTTACAAATTAATAAAATTCTAAACAAGTTTTAACAGTAATTACTCTACTTACAACTAAACTGAAAGAGAAACTTTTTGTTCATCTTGTCTTTCAATAAAAGGTCTTCTGCAAAGTTCCTTTGTCTAATATATGTTGTGTTCTGAATAGTTGCCTCATGAGTGAACAGTTATACTTTTTGCTAACTCTCCAAGGCTGAAAATTGGAGCTCTTTTTTAAAGTCTGTGTTAGCTAAAAGTAGTTTCTATGAATCTTAGACCAAAGAAGCAATTAATCATATCTCTGGGGTAACCCACTTCTTACTCCAGAGAACTCAGCATGGTTTCCAGCTCTGCTGAGTATATTGAAGACTAGATGAAATGGACAAAAAGAAACTAGTTTTGCAAACGACTTCCCTTTTTATAGACTCAGAGGAAATCATAGTTTTTCTCACAAAGTCTCTCCCACAGGAATATAACTGACCAAATCCTTTTAGGGAACAGCACCTGCATGCTGTTAAGCATAACAGAAAATGTCCTTAGTCCTCTCAAGAACTTTCTTGTGGTCCTGCCAATACTATTCCTAAACTGTCTAATGTGTAAGTGCTTGGAATAATGTCTGGGATCTAAACAGTCTCCTCTTCCCAAAGGGTAGCTCATCAGTTTGTTCAGTGAACAAATTCAATAAACACCCTACACATTTTCTAAGATTGACCTTGTTTTCTGACTTTAACATTCTGCATTTTAAAATGTTAGCCAAATCATACAGTTTAAAGAATGCTTGTTCTTAATTGGTAAATAAATGTAGCTGCTTAACAATTGAGCATAGTCTCCTTTCTAAATGTAATCTCTCTGACCAGAAACTTGGAAGGCAGCCACTACTACTTTAGCAGTCTTGCTTGTTTGCCCTATTTTTATTTTATTGAATGATTGAAGAGAGAAGGAAAAATTATAGTGAAGGGATGCTTGGGCTGCAGACTCCAAGTCATGATCTTGCCTTCAAATGACTCAAGAAATACCTTTATCTCATTGCCAATAGAGGCCTATATTAATCCTTTGTTCCTCAAGGTTCCATGGCATTAAAAAGCATTCATGCCAACAATCAAACCCAAATGTAAACAATTTATATTGCTAAATAATGCACAAATAAATTAGAAAAGTTGTCAGTGTTACTATTGCTGAGTAGAAAATATCTACTTTTCATTACAAAAGAGAGAAAATTCATGAACACTGTTAAATCTTACCAGATTGCTCTCTTTGATTCTACAAAGCAGTTTGCAGAGTCTATGTCAATCTGAAGGTCAGAAAATCAATTTAATGCAAGAAAATTTTTATTAACCATTAAATATATACAAAGTACTAAGTTAGGAGCTGATGATTGAAAAACAAAAATGTAACATTCTTTGCCTTCAAGTAACTGGCATCCACATTGAAAGATAGCACATGAATAAAATTAATGTTAAATGGGGAAGAGGGTGAAAAGCACTAATAACTGGAAAGTTCTAGAATGCATCTTGGGGAAGGAGCTACCTGAATGGAGCTTCAAAGAACAGAAGGATTCAGAAATATAGAACTGAAGCCAGTGCATTCTGGATAGGAGAGGTGGCTTATGTGCTTGTAGAAAGATAGGGAATGGAATAAAAAGTTTGAGAGAGAACTCACAGTTTGATTTTGTTGAACTACAGTTTGTGAAAGGGATATAATGTGAAATATTACAATGATTTTTAATACCAGAAGGAATGGAATTGAAGAATTTCTCAGATAACCAAGATGAGTCAATCTACACAATGAACAATTATTTTAATTAGCCATAAGGTACAGAATATAAAGATGGGATAAAAATATTAATTTCAGAGGAAAATTGTAATACCTGCTGGTAATTATGTAAAGTTCACTTATATCAATAGAATTAATTGTAACTATAATAAAATATTTTAATTGAATTATTTTTTGTTCTGGTACTTCTTCAGGTATTAAGGTTACTTTAGAAGCTACCACAGGTACAAGTACTCTGAGTAGTAGATTTCTGATTTCTTCTATCTTCTAAGAACCAAGAAAATTATTTTTAACTTAGACATTCAGTTGAACTCACAAATACACACACATACACACACACATAGTTATGTACACTCAGAACAAGTCAGGTAGGTAAATTCAAGGATTTCATTATTATGCAAATCCCTACATAAAATTTTAGCATCTAACTAAAATGCTGTATTAATAATATAAATTATTATTTATATTAATTAATTATGTTATAATGTTATATATAACATAATTAATTAAGGAAGGGAATAATAATATAAATAAAAAATGGATACATAATTTATATGTAGACAAATCATTTGAATCCAATGTGTAATGAAATTTTATAATAATTCTAATTCTAATAATTCTTAGAAAACTTTATTTCACTTAGTTAATTTAAATTTTATTTTCATGTTAGTAGACATTCAAATATCAGTTAACTAAATCAGAATGTGGAAAATCAATATCATAATATCAAATGAGTTGAAATTGTCTTTAGTATTTGCTTCCTCTAGATGCAATCCAAATATTTATCATATAGGTAGAGATATTCAAATGATATTTGAGGCCTGAATTGTGGGCATGGTTCATGTATATAAGTATTTATGCCCACAAAACAATGATGTCTGAATTATGAACTTGGGGATGGGTGGAGTGGCAACGAATAATGAGAGAAGGTGCTTTGCTATCCCACAAATTTGTCAAATATTCCAATATATTTCTGAATTTTAATTTTTATTATGTAAATATTTTTATGCAATGAATAGTTTTTTTTACTGGAAAGTTTAACTGTTTTATTAGACATAATCTAGAATTAGTTTTACTTGGTAAATCATTTAAATGAAAATAAGTTTGAATACTAAATCATCCCATATCAGAGACAACAGAATGAATATTCTTAACAATGTTTTTGAGAAAGATTGTACTTATTAAGGAGATCCAGGAAGAAAAGAACATAAAGTTGTTGACTGGATGGTGGTAACCCATGGTAAGAGTGGGAAAGGCACAGTAGCTTATTCATGCTGCTGTGACTGTCTTTAAAAAAGTAGAATTAAAACTGGGATTTTATTTCATTCTAAAGACAGAAGTAATCCAATGAAGTTTTTTTGAGCATTTTGAATAATATGACTATACCTATACCTTATAGAAGGTTGTTTTGATAGCTGCTTAGAAAATGGATTGAAGAAAGGTGATATTGACAGTAGGAAAACCCAGGAGACCTGTAACTTACCTAGTGAGAAGTAAAATCACCTAAAGTACTGCAGTAGCTATGAAAGTGGAAAAGACATGTGAGGAATGAGAGGGAAATCAAATTGACAAGATTTGGAAATTTACTTGACATGAAAAAAAGATTAAAGAATCAAAGATGACAAACTAGAATGACTAGGAGGTACCTTTACCAGAAATATAGTATTTGAAAGGAGAAGCTGCTCAAGAACAGGAGTTCTAATGAGGAAGGGTGGATTCTGAGACACTTCTAGGATATTCAGAGGGGGCATATCTAGCAAGTATTGTGTATCGAGCAAGCATCTATGTCATGAAAATCAGAGGAGATATAAAAGATAAAGGTCAGATTTGGGTGTTTTCTACACTGAGTTGCAAGATCTTTGTGATCTGAACAGTCACCCTAAAAAAGCGAAAAAAAGTCAAATCTTCAAGAGATAAGATTCAGAAGAGCTACGCTTCATTAGCAAAAACAAAAAGAAGCAATAGTATAGAATATAACTAATACAAGGCCAGATGGAGTCCTAAAATAGATGAAATGATAAAGGACAGTCTTGAAGAAGGATATGGGGGTCATCAAACAAGTATTTTACTTATTTCCTATCTTTTTCATTAGTGGTTACAAAGAAAAGACTGAAAGTCCCACAGCTGACCTCAATAAAGTCATTTCTCCATCCCACATCAAAGATTTCAGCAGCGGAGTTTAAAATGAACTTTAAAAAAAGAAAAAAAATGATGCATATAGGGAGATAAGAGTATTTTAAGGGAAAAATAATAAAATCAAAATTTGTGTTGCATAGATCAGACAAATTGATGAATTTTGAACATAACCTGGCAAAGGAAGAATCATAATTTAACATGACTTGTCTATGAAGAAAGATGGAAAAAGGGCACTCAAGGTTCACAGGATAATAAAGCAGGATGACAAAAAGGACAGTGATCTTGTTCTTGGTTTCTGAGAGCAAAGTCGGGAAGCTTGAAAAAGCTTGTTTTTAAATAATCACTTCCATATTAACAATATATCTCTTTTTTTTTCCCATTACTCAATTTCCTATTTACAATTTCAAAGATCATTTTGTTATCAATATATCCTATAAAGATTGCTAAGTAAGGAATGAAAAACTAGTAATCTCCAATTTTTAAATATATATATATATATATATATATATTTATTCACTTGCTCATGAGAGTCAACTGAGACTCCATTTTCTTAAGCTCCAAAACTGATATGATTCTTCAGAGAGTCAAGAGACTCTTAAGGCTCACCCTAGTCCAAAAGTAAAGGATTCCCACAATGGTAATTGCTATATCTCTATCCTACTCCTTACAAAGATATAGAGATGATTTCATAGACGATAATTTAAAGCCATAGGGGAAAATAATATGAGGTGCATGAGAAAGATGAAAGAAAATTAATGTCTGCTCTGGTGATTCTGTTATACTAGATATTGCCCTCATTTTTATTAGAGACATACCAAGACTTCATATAAAATTGGTTCCTGAGGGTTAAGGAAGATCAATAAGTACCAGTTCTCTAACACTTCTGTAGAATGCAAAATTCTAAAATTACCAATATCTTCTGGGATTCTAGAATTTATCACTCTATCCACCCTTAAGCAGAATTAATTTGCTCAGCAATTATTGAAAAATAAATTAATAAGATTCATTCCATGAGTTCCTATATTGATCATACTTTCAAAACATAAAAGATCCTTGAAAAAAATTATTCCCAGTAGGAAGCTTCTGACATTAGCAATGATGATTTTATGAGAAATGTAACTTTAGAAGTGTTCAGGGCATGGATTTTTAGCAATATTTGTTCTTCAGAAAATATTTCATCATTAAAAATATGACATCCTAGTAATTTGGATTTCCCCCAAGTGCTTAACATTCAGCATAGTTACATAATAAATTGGCATAATTTAATTCCAGCTACTGACATCTCAAAACTAGTGTCATACTATGGACTTGATTTCCCCCCCATATCTTTAACCCAGAGCAAATTTCCTAATCCTAGGCTTTAGTTTGGATCAAATGATTTTCTATTATTGAAAGATCTTTTCCTTCTTAAGTATATTCAACTATCAGACATATTTTAAAAGAAATAGAAAAAGAAATTAAAAGATAAGCCAAAGAAGGCACAAGGAGAGAGAGATAAAAAGAGAGAAGGACCGATGTAAGGAGAGAGAAAAGGAAGGAAATTCACAATATCTAAGAGACTAAAATATAAAACTATGAAAGTTATTTTATTAGCATCTAGGTAAATAAATTGTAAAAATCCCAGTATGACTAATGACGTAGGAAAAGAATTATGGTCATATATGTTAATGTAAAAATGGGATTATCTGTCCAATCAGTCTTCATGAACTTCCTATATTTAAGCATAAAACACTCGTCCAAATGATTATAACTGGTGCAAAAGGTTATTTCAACCTCAAACCTGTGAATTAGATTAGGTACTACAGATATTATTATCCTGGGTTATGACATTTATATCCAATGACTTTAACAGGTCAAAGAAACCCAAGGATTTGGCATTAAAATAGACTTCTTTAATCTATAAACATAAAGATCAGAATTTCATTACATGAAGTATGAACATTCAAGAAGATAGGACTAAAACTGGATCCTAAGTTGATGAGTCTATGATAAAATCAAAATCGTATCAGTAAACAATCTAAATAATGCAACATGCATATTTCTGTACACGTTCACTAAAGCTGGTGAAACGACAAACTTACAATTCCCAATAAATCATCAGATATACAGGTAGACATCAGGATGCAGAAGGTCAAGCAGTGGATACCAGTTTGGAAGACTGGGTATAGAGGGAATATATGTAATCTCTTTGGATTAATCATATATAAAACAAACATTTCATCATAGGAGAAATGATAAGAACAGAGTCATTTAAGAATCAGATAGCCAGGTATAATAGTATCACTTTATCCTGATTATTTTGTGGAATGTTCTATAGGAAGGCAGTAATTGAGTTAATACAGTGTTAGACATGGGTTGAGGGAGACCAGAGTATGATTAGTACCTACCACTGACATTTATGAGCTATATGACTATTGTTCACCTTACCAGTTTAATCCTCAGTTTCTCATCTATAAAAAGAGAATAAAAACATCCTTAATATGGAATCCACACTTCTGAGATTGTCAGGAGATTAAAATAAGATGCACTATATAAAAAGACTTTGAAACCTTTAAGTGTTAAATAAATGCTTAATATTCTACTTTTATTTTCTCATTCTTATATTTATATTCAAAGGAGTTCAAATAAAAATAGTGCTGTGATCAGCTGCTATCCTTTTATCTTTTCTATTTAAGGGTTGCAGATGATATTTTAATTTTATTTTTAAGAGCTTTTTTTTATTTTCAAAACATGCATAGATAATTTTCAACATTCATCCTTGGAAAATCTTGAGTTTCAATTTTTTTCTCTCTCCCTTTCCCCATGCTCTCCCCTAAAGTCAAGTAATTCAATGTATGCTAAACATCGGCAATTTTCTATATATATTTTCTTTTTTCATTGTGGTTTCAGTTATAATTCTTATATTGTCTCTTCTAGATCTGTCTTTCCAATGAGGTATTTTATATTTTCTTCTATGTTTTTTCAGTTTTTTTGGTTTTGTTTGATTACTTCTTTAGTTACCATTTTTCTCCTTTTACATTTCACTAACTGAATTTTAAATAAATTGTTTTGTTTGTTGGATTTTTTTCCCATTTTACAAATTCTGTTTTTTAATGAATTGGTTTTTTTTTCCCCATTTTCCCAACACCATATCTTTGTGATTTTATTCAGACAATTTATGTGGTTTTTTTTCAAACTTCTAATTTCTTTTCCCCATTTTCTTCTAACTTTGTGAATTCTTCCAAGAAGAATTATGTTGAGATGGAGACCATTTTATTTCATTCTTTGAGGCTTCTCCTGGAGATGTTTTTCCTTTAATGTCCTCAGGATTTGAAGTCTGTTCTTTTCTGTATCCATAATAACTATTTATGGTCAGAATTCTTTTTGCTTTTTTTTCTCTTTTATAAAGTTTGAGTCTGCTCTTAGGGCAAAGGGAAGATTGTCCCAACCTTCTTTTTCAGGCACAATGGCTTCATGCTGCCATGAGAATGGTGTTTTTGGCTTCTTTCCTTTGCCAAGTGGACATGGCCAAGTCACACATTGAGTTCAGGGGCTCACTATTTGCCTTCTGTAGTTGGATTGGAGATCTCAAAGTTAATCCACTGATCCACTGGCTTCTGAACCAGGACAGAGTAGTAAATGCTTCTCTATTTTGTCTAAGAACCTCCTATTAGATTCTCCCAGCATGGGGAATTCTCTCTGCCCTAGGTCTCTCTAAGTTGACCTGCAACCCACCTTTCCATTGCCAAATTGAGACAGACAGACCTTTCCTGAAGTTCTAAAATATCTTCTCCCAAAAATTTGTCACACTCAAATAATTTGTGGGTACTATTGCTCCAAAACTCATTCAAAGGCTTGGCTTTGTGTTTATCTTAAGGAAGCCAGGAAGAACTCAGACAAAGATTTACCTATTCTCCAACATCTTGGCTCCACTGTGTACAGACTTATGCAAATGGATAAAATGTTGGGGAAACTGAATGAGTATCAGAATTTAGGCTTATTTTTTGAAGACATATTGAGAGTATATTTGCAACAACATAAGAATTATCAGATTGGATAATTGGAAGTCTAATACACATCAATTGAATTTCTTTTACTTGGATTTCTATAGTTTGAGAACTTTTTATTGCATGCAATTTGGAAGTTGTGAGTGTTTGTAATGGTAAGATGTACTAAAATTTTTGTTTGAAATTCTATGGGTGAAGATTAAAAGGAGGAGGGAGAGAATTCCAGACGTGGGGGAAAGTCATTAAAATGCCCATAGATTCAAAGTAGTCTTATACAAGGAACAGCAAGAAGGCTGTTATCACTGGATCATAGATTATGTGGAAAGGAGCAAAGTAGAAAGAAGACAGGTTATGAAGGGTTTTGCATATCACACGGAGGAGTTTACATTTGATCCTGGGATAGGGAGCCATGAGAATTTATTGTGTAGAAGATGTAACATATTAAACAAGATTTTAAATCAATTTTTCACTTGAATGGAAAATGTATTAGGAATGGGTGGAGGTGTTTAAAATGAAGACACCAATAAGAATTCCAATTGGAATAATTCTAGTGTGAGATGATAAAGGCCTATACCAGCATGATAACAATATATGAGAAAGGGATATTTTCAATAGATGTTATGAAGGTAAAATTGGCAGGACTTAGAAAAAGATTGCACATGAAGGTTCAGTGTGAGAACTTGAGGATGACACCAAAATTTTGAGGCCTAAATGTCTTCTGACACCTTCTTCCAAGTTTCAAATTTGTTATTTTTGTGAATTGATAGATATGATAATTTTTTCTTTGCATTCCATTCAATGTTTCCTTTAGAACTCCTATTTCTTTTTTATTTCTTGGTAATAACCTAATGTTTCCTTTAAAAAATAAAGTTTATCCAGCAAGAAGTAAAGTTCATCCTACCAAGCTAAAGGTTCCATTAATACTTTTTTGAAGGAGTTGTGAACTGATCCAACCATTATGGAGAGCAATTTGGAACTATGCCCAAAGGGCTATCAAACTGTATATACCTTTTGATTCAGCAATATTTCTACTGTTCTTCATCCCAAAGAGATCATCAAAAAGGGAAAAAAAAGCCACATGTTTAAAAACTTTTGTGACAGCCGTTTTGATAGTGGCATGACACTAGAAACAGAATGGATGTCCATCATTTGGAGAATGGCTGAATAAATTATGATATATGAATGCTATAGAGTATTATTTTTCTATAAGAAATTCTCAGCAGGATGATTTCAGAAAGAGTTGAAGAGAATTACATGAGACTTCCATTTACTTACAAGTGAAGTGTGTAGAACCAAAAGAACATTGTACACAACAATAACAAGATTATGTGAAGATCAACTGTAATGGACTTGGTTCTTTTCATTAGTGGGATAATTCAGGCCAATTCCATTAGACTTATGATGGAGAGAGCTATCTACAGCCATAGAGTGTACTATGGGGACTGCATTTGGATCACAACATAGTATTTTCACTTTTTTTTTATTGTTGTTGTTTGCTTGCTTGTATTCTTTCTCTCCCTCTCTTTTCGCTTTTTTGATATGATTTTTCTTGTGGATATATGTTTAGAAAATGTGGAAATATGTTTAGGAAAATTGCACTTATTTAACCTAATATTGGATTACTTGTTGTCTAGGGGAAGGGGGAAGTGGAGAGAGAGGGAGAAATATATGAAACACAAGGTTTTGCAATAGGAAGTGTTGAAAACTATCTTTGCATGTATGAAGAAAAAAACTATTATAAAAAAGGGGAGGAAGAAAGTCCTTAAGTTGTTTACCTTTAGATTAAACAGGGTGTGAATTCTGAGGGCAATGAACATAACTCTGATGGGGTCCATGACAAAGAGTGCCCAGTTTAAATGTATATATCTCTTGAAAAATGCCCCTTTGGCAGCTAGGTGGTGCACTGGATAGAGCACCAGCCCTGAAGTCAGGAGGATCTGAGTTCAAATCTGATCTCAGACACATAACACTTCGTAGCTGTATGACCCTGGGCAAGTCACTTAACTCCAAGCGCCTCAGGGGGAAAAAAGCCCCTTTAATGTCTGTGAGAACATTGGTTTCCTCCTTCTACAACTCTGAGCTTCCTTTCCATTATTAAATTTATTACTTCACATTTGTGACTTTCTCACACATGATAATTCTTTTCTCTAAGAATCAACATTTTAATATTAAGAAGCTGATTCCTTGTGATATATCTTATAAAATGTGAGGCAGAAAACTTTCAATATTCTGGTTATTCACCTTTTAAAATAAAGTTTTATTGGTTGCTTTAATAGATTCGTAAGGTTCATCCATGTCTATTATATTTCAAGAGTTCAAACTTCTGAGCATGATTTTTTTTTTCATAATGCACAATATACAGTCATAGAATTTGAGGGGAGAAATTTTACCTCGCAATATATAAAACAGGAAAATGCTAATTGAAATATATGCATAGTATTTTAGATTGTCTGGATACTTTCTTCTCATTATCCAATAGAATTATCTTCCTTTTAGTTTGCTGTGGAAAAAGTCAGGATTGTTCCTCCTGATTTAATTTCACATTGAAAAAAGTCAAATCAATAACTATTTGTTAAGTATCTATTATATTCCTGAAACAATGCTAAGTGTTGTGGATATGATGTGACTGATATGATATAGACACCATTTGATAGGCATCAAAAATTGGGTTTGATCACGTGAAGTATTCACGATGATCATTCTCTTTAGCAAAAGGTAGATTTTGTTAGGGAAACAGATTATAGACAAAATGAAGGGATATCACAAATAAGAATAGTAAATATAAAATTGAGTTGCGAGACTCATAGAAAGCGAGGTTTCACCAGCAGAAAAGAAGCATTCCATGAGATTGGGACATACTCTACATCTGGTACACTAAATTCTAAAAGGGACTTAGTACCCCCCCAAAGAATTATTTGGCTATAAAGAGGAAAAATGGGGTCAGGAGAGAGACCACAAGGCATGGTGGGCTTAGGGAAGATCACATGCCTTGAAGGGGGAAAAGGGGAAAGGGGAAAGGAGAAAGAAACCATGAGGCAGAAGGCTGTAGCAGACTGACCCAAAGGAAGTCCATGGCCATGGAATGGGCCATAAATAAATTTATAGGGAAAATTTTACCTCAGGGACATGACTGTGACTTCTGAGAGGACATGGCAAGGTGAGGCTGTCCAAGACCTCTACAGAAGGTGGGTCTCAGAGGTTTGACATAACTTGGATTTCTCTCTGTATGATCTCCTGGAAGGTGGTACCATGGAGCTAAACTGATCTTTATTAGTACCTTATCCCTGCCTGCCCCAAAGATCAATTCTTCAGTTTCTCTCTACCCAACACATTATTCAGGACCTTATCATAAAAGCAAAAATAAAACAAAACAAAAACTTAGATAAACAAGCAATCCCTGCTTTCAAGGAACTCAGAGTCTAATGGATGAGATAACATGTAATCAACTACATACTTGGTGGTTGTTTTTGTCCTTCCTTTTTGAAGAGAACCATGACATTAGGGAGGTGATGACATGCAAGTTAGTTGGACTTAAGTGAGTGAGGGCTGGGCAAAGTCATCTATCTCATTTTTCCCTGAAGAGCCTTAAATGGATGGCTAGATAGAAAAATAGATAGAAATAGTTTTGCTGAGGCCACATCCATTCAGTGATTAAGGGTAACTGAAGCAAACAATCTCCTCTATCACTCAGTCCAAAAAAAAACCTCAGTAAATAAATAAAGCTGGGAGGGAAGGCCTTTAGGGTTTGTGACCAAAGCAGAAAAGACTGCTATGTACATTCAATCTGTATCAACCAGGACCCAAACAAGGACCACATTGGGTTTAGCCTAGAACCTATTGGTGGCTAATTAGAATCATGTTGGTTCTGGTTTAAGGGCTTGTCCTTAAGAAAGAAATTGAGGCAACAGCCCCAAGATATCTTGGAAGAATTCAGAGGTGCACAAGAGAAAAAAATACTTTTAAGAGCATTGTAGGTAAGAATAATATACCCTAGGTAGACAAAGGAGGGGAAGAGGGAAGGAAAGAAGGAAGGAAGGAAAGAAGGAAGGAAGGAAGGAAGGAAGGAAGGAAGGAAGGAAGGAAGGAAGGAAGGAAGGAAAGAAGGAAGGAAGGAAGGAAAAAAGGAAGGAAAGAAGGAAGGAAGGAAGGAAGGAAGGAAAGAAAAAAGAAGGAAGGAAGGAAGGAAGGAAAGAAGGAAGGAAGGAAAGACGAAAGAAGGGAGGGAGGGAGGGAAGGAAGGAAAGAAGGGAAAAAGGGAGTCATAGAACAAGGGAGGAATGTTGGAAGGAAGAGAAGGAGGGAAGAAGAAAGGAAGAGAGGCAAAGAAGAAGGAAGGAAGAGAGGAAAGAAAGAAGGAAGAAAGGAGGAGAAAGAGAGGGAAGGAGGAAGGAAAGAAGGAAGAAAGGGAGGGAGAAAGGGAGTCTTCCAACTGACCAATTCCAGCTGGCTTTATTCATAGAAGTTGTTTGTTTTTTGTTCTGGACATGGACATGACATTAGGGAGGTGATGCCATGACAGGTAATTGAATTGGATTTAAGTGAGGGAGGGTTGAGCAAGGTCTTCCTCACTTTCCCCTTGAGAGCCATCTAGGTCCAGTGACCAGATATAGAATAGGATGACTGGAAATGGCCCTGGGCCTTTGGCATTTTTAGGCTAAGTTCTTCAACAGGTCTCAGTTTGAGTGAGGCCACATTCAATAATTAAAGTTAGGTAGCACTTGAAGCAAAGAATCTTCTCTTTCAAATAGTCCCACAAAATTAGATAAATAAATAAATAAATGAAGTTTGGATAGAATGCATAGAAGAAGACACCAGAGTTAAGGGGGATAAGGAAGAGCTTCTTAGAAGGTAGAGTTTTAGCTAGGGACCTAAAACAAGCCAGGATGTAGAGGTGAAGAAGAAGATAATTACAGACATAGTGGACTGCCAGAAAATGCTTGGAATCGGGAGTTGGAGTATTTTTGTTTGAGGACTAGCAGGAAGGCTAATGACAATGGGAGAGGAACAAGGGTACAAAGATTAGAAGGAACTGAACTCTGATGACTGGAGAAAAGAATGAGGCTAATGTTTTTGCCCAGGTCTTCCTCACATGTCCAGTTCACTTGCAGGTGAAGCTATCACCCTCATAATGTCATTGGTTCTCTTTGAGAGCAGATGAGCAACAATAACAGCAACCAAAAAAAGGTGTGGCTATGTGTGCAATGTAGGGAGGCTTAACAAGATTGGTTTAAGTATAAAGGAGGAAAGGAAGGTTATAACATGAGTTAATGAGTCCTGGGATACAAGCTATGTCTGGAAAATATCTGGAATCTTCCCCACCCTTGCCATAAATACAAACCCATTTAGTTACATACACATGTTTGATGAATGCCTTTCTTATGTCTAATTTATAGGACAGAACATGGAAAATATTTGTTGATGATGAACAGGCAAATACAGTTTATAATCTCTGGTACTGAATGAGGTACTCAGATTAATGAAATCAGAAATCAATTATACTCTTAGTAAAATGATAACCTTGAGTCAAAGACATTTTCTCTTTATATTTCTAGATACATTAATGTAATCATTTTTTGTTACTGAATTCATTATTGAATCATTCATGAAAATAGCAGTAGATTATATAGTATTACATGGGAAATTATTTTCCATCTAATTAATACAAATGTTTGATCTTCACTAAAGGGCTGGTTTTGGAGTCTCTGGACATGTGATAACATCCATAACAATTCATAATAATAATAATAATAATAATAATAATAATAAAATTAAAGGAAATAGAGTAGGCAATAAGGAAATAAAATTATCAGTCTTTGAAGATGATATACAATGATATACTTAGAAAATCCTACAGAATCAACCTAAAATTTATTTGAATCAATTAGCAATTTTAGCAAAAGTTGTAGGATATAAAATAAACCTATTCAAATCATCAGTATTTATATATGTAATTAGCATAATGGTGGATCAGTAATCTGCTATTTGATAAAGTCAAAGACTCCAGCTTCTGTGATGAAACTATTTGATTCACTATTTGAGAAAAATTTCTGGGAAAACTAATCATATCTTAGAAACTCAGCATAGACATACATCTCACACCTCATACCGAAATAAAGTCAAACTGGATATAGAATATAGGCAAATAACAAGAGCAAAGAATAGTTTAGCTATCAGATATTTTGAGAAAGCAGGAATTTATGGCCAACTAGAGAATATTATGGATTGCAAAATGGTTAACTAATTACATTAAATTAAAAAAAAAGTTTTGCTTAAACAAAATCAAAACAGCTAAGATTAAAAGGGAAACAGAAATCTGGAGGGGAAATTTTACGGTGTTTAAATATATTAAAAATGGTGTCAAATTTATATGAACACAAGTACAATTTTCAGATGAAGAAATTAAAGCCATTTGTTTACCATATTAAAAAAACATTCTAAATTAGTACTTATTAGAGAAATGCAAATTAAAATAATTCTGAGGTACCACCTCATACCTCCCAGACTATTAAAGGAAAAAAAAATATTAGAGAGGATGTGAGAAAACTGGGAACACTAATACATTGTTGGTGAAGTTGTGAACTGATGCATCCATTCTAAAGAGCAATTTGGAACTATGCCCAAAGAGCTGTAAAACTGTATATATCCTTTGATCCAGCAATGCCACTACTGAGTCTGAATCCCAAAGAAATCATAAGGGAGGGAAAAGGACTCATATGTGCAAAAAATGTTTGCAGCAGTTCTTTTTGTGGTGGTAAAGAATTGGAAAATGAGTGAATGTCCATGAATTGGGAAATAGCTGAATAAGTTATAATATATGAAATCAATAGAATATTTTTATTTCGTAAAAATAATGAACAGACTGATTTTAGAAAAGTTTGGAAATATTTATATAAATGAATGCTAAGTGAAACAAGCAAAACCAGGATAAACATTGTACACCACCACAGTAAAATTGTGTGATGATCAACTATAATAGATTTGGTTATTAGCAATTCAGTGATCCAGGGCAATCCCAATAAACCTTGGATGGACAATGTCATCTCCAATCAGAGGAAGAACTATGGAGAATGAATGTAAATCAACACATTCGAAATTCATTTTTTCTGTTTTGTTTCTTTTTTTTTCTTGTGGTTTTTCCATTTTGTTTTAAATTTCTCTCCTAACATGATTCATGTGGAAATATGTAAAAATAAAGAATGCACCTGTATAACAAAAATGTTGTTTTACATGTAACTAGGAAAATAAAAATGGAAAATATGAAAATTATATAGCTGTTTAAGATTTGTGAACATTTTAGAAATATCTCATTTTAACTTTTAAAAAAATAACATTTGATTTAGGTGCTGTAATTTGGCTCTAAGGAAATTGAAACAGAAATTATTTGACTTTGCCCACGGTTATATAAGTAATATGCCTCTCATGATAGACTTGAACTTATCTCTTCGTGATTCCAGATCCAGTGCTTTATCCACTGTACCATATCTGTTTCTAGCTGCTTTCTCATGTTTTCTCTGGGATTTTAAGGGAATCTCTCTGCCTCATGTTTCTTTTCAGTTAAAAAAAAAAAATCAAGAGTTCTTTTGCCTGAAGTACTTGCTTACTTGAATTGTGGCAAAGATCAGTCTTTTTTATCTATCATTTAGAAGGTACTATACTAGGTTTTAAAAATCCAAATCAGCTCTTGACTCCTCTCTCTCCTCCACCTTTCTTGAAGTAATCTTATGAGGCAACACTTTGACCACTACAGTCTTCTACTTCTTTTTCTGAAATCCTTGTAAGAAATTACCTAAGACACAAGTTTTATCAAATTGGCTCAGCCCATCATACCCTTGATTACTTCTTCATTTTGTTGTGGTTTCCTTCTCCCACTTCTCTACAAATTCCCTCTCCATTCCACTCCCAAATTTTCAGTTTTCATCAATGCAAAGACTGTTTTTTTAAAAATTTATTAATCAACAATCAATTAAAATAGAAGCTTACATTCTCCTTGGAGGAGGAAACACTAGATTATTTGAACAGATTATTAATTTGCAATGTAGTCTCTATTTGATGTGGGAAAGAAAACTAACAGCTAGAGTAGGAATGCTGAAGTCAGTGAATGAAGGAAAGATTTTCTATACCATATGGCAAATGATCTGATCACAATACGCTAAGAATCAAAATGAATAATTTATAAACATTAAAGTTATTTATTATTGTAAATCATTATTTTTTTTTACTGGTAGAAAACTGATATTAAAAGAAGGTTATGAGGTATGTTCAAGAATACAAAATAGATTTTCAAGTCAAACACTTATAATAGCCTAGTAATGTCCCATTTTCTGTTACATTTGGTCTAATTCAAAAATTCCATAATATGAAGGAAAAAAATTCAAGTTGCTATTTTTTTCTCAAAAGTTTCTGCAATATAGGAGTTGCTTCTTCCTAAAAACTAGGTAAAAAGAAACACGGATACTGACATTGATATAATTACTGGACTTTAAACTGCTTGAAGCAAAAGACTATTAATGTCAACTCTTACTACATTACAAAAACCCAGTAAATGTTATACACATTTTTGTAGAATGAATGAATATCAAATCCAATTAATTTACTCTTGGATATATTTTGATGAATTGAAATTTCTGGAAAGTTTTTCAACAATTTGTATTTTTAATTAGAAAATCATTGCTGGCATCCTATTTCTAGATTTTCTAAATTAAAAAAAAATTCCATAAATAAAATTGTTGCCATTTTGCTTCATTTTTTAAAAATATAGACAGACATTATTGACTTTTCTTTTTATATAATGAGATATCATTTTCTATTTTTAAAGAAACATATTGAAAAGCAAAAATTAGTTCTGTACATTCACATCTAAATATAGAACTTCTTGAATAAACTGCACCATAAACTAAATTACTCAATCTGTTTAAAGATATTACTGCAGCTACTGGTTCACTTTATTCATATCAGTGCATTATTTGAACTATGCTTATACATTGGATATTTCAGAGTGATTGATAATACTGGTTGGAGCAATAATCTTGAAGCAATGTTAGTAAGGGATGTGTATAATCTATATATAATAAATTTTGAATTTTCCATGTGAGTTCTGTACTTAACAAGGCATTTAAGTTCCATTTTCTTAAGGCAACTCTATAGGAACTATCAACTTAGTCCCAGATGAACTCTAATCTTAGAAGTGGAGGGTATTTCCAGGCTAGAAACCCTTCTGATAAAATCACAGATGCCACCATGATTTGTGTACTAGACTTAAAGAGAATTTTGCAGTAGTTAGATGTGAATCCTAAAGTATATATTTCTAAGGGATAAATAATTTTTGGTTTCCTGATCTTATATTGCAAGATTAATCTATTATGTGTATGAATAAGCCAAATATTAATATATAATTATCATTTCTTCTTATATTATATCCTATGGACATCAAATAGAAATTGATAATTGCTTCTTTTATTCTTTTTTCCTTGTTTAAGGTATAAATGACTCAGATTTTTGCCAATGTGCATTAACATATTTTTTTCATGTCTCAGAACACAAAGTATACAGGTGAAAAGGCCTTTAAATATATATGGAATAATGTTTGAAATATACATGGAAAAGAATGGATTTCATCATACCTGTCAATTTTAAAAGGTGACAACAGGTACGTAGAATATGACTTGATGAATATTATAGGAAATGGTATGTCTCAGAATTGAGAAAACATCATTGAAACCTAAGAATAGAATTAAAGAACCCTAAATGGCAACATCCACATGACATCAGGCAACCTTATTTTTATAAAAAAGCTTGGACCAAATGGCAGAATCATAAAGATTTCTTTAATGAAATGGTTGAGTTTGCAATGGCTGGGTTATAATTCAGAACAAGATCATTTCTACAATAAATAATAGGAATTATATTCAAGGAGTCTAGACCTAGTGATCAATGTATACTATGCAATGGGCTTTGTAAAAAACAGTGTAACCCATCATTTCAGACTACAAAAGTTCAGCACTTACAGAGGCAAATATTTGGAAGAGTCACTTTATTTGGAAGGTTCTAATAATAATTATAAACATTGTGGCAGCTAGATGATGAAGTGGTTAGATTATAGACCCTGACGTCAGTAGGACCAGAAGACAAATCCAGCCGCAGACATTTAACACTTATTCAGACCCTGGGCATATCACTTAATCCCAATTGACCCACAAAAATAAAATAAACATTTATATACAGCTTACCATATGCCAGACACTATTATTATCTCAATTGATCCTAGTGATAAGAGGGAGGTGCTATTATTATACATATTTTATAGATTAGAAAGCTGAGACAGGCAGGTTAAGCAATTTGGCTGAATCACACAGCTAATAAGTTTCTCAGGTCCAATCTGATTTCAGGTCTTTCTGATCCCAGGTCCAACATTTTATCTGCTGGCATAACTATGGAATAGGTACATGAGATTTTTTTAAAGATAGGATTAGTTTGCATCTGAATGGAAGATTATAAAGTAATTGATTAGTAATTCATGCCCCACTGAGATGCAGATAAGTGATCAATTACAGATATTATTTGTCTCTTCAGTTTTCCAGTTTTGCAGAAAAGGTTGCTTTCTGTTACCTCCCTTGAAGTTAACTATTATATGATTCTTCATGGTAATAGAATAAAACCATGCTGTTCTTCATTTAATTTGTGTTTGTGTTTTTTGTTGTACTATGCTGGCAGACACATAGAGGACCAGAGATTTTTCCACTATCTCCTCCTCCTCCTCTTCCTCCTCCTTCTCTTCCTCTTTCTTCTTCTCCTCCCCCTCTTCCTCCTCCTCCTTCTTTATTCTTCTTAATAATTGCTTTACTTCATATATATCTATATATTTTTATTAATATTAAGTTCATTTGTTCTTTGCAGCACCATATTTCATTAAACATTATTCTCACACTTTTAACTGCTGATTAAAAGAACTTAAATTTTTTTAAACAATATTTTCCTTTTCCAGATTCTACTCCATAACATTCACTCTTTTTTTTTTTCATTTTTATGTTATATGGCATTGATGTTTTCTACTATATGTCCGAACTGGATAACAGCATTGTAATCTGCCATTGATTTGCCAGAGAACTGCAATAACTTTCTTATATTGCTTTGTAATGAGGGCATTTAATGTCCATCATTTAGCGGTATTCTTCAATAATTTTATATTTCTTATAATTTTTACTGTGGTGACAACTATTGTAAATACTTTTCTTTAAAATTTAAAACTTTCTGTCAAATATAGATGGGGAATCATACATATATAGTGAATACAACCTTTTTATCCCTAGTCTTATTGTTGGATTCCTCTGAATGAACACAGAACTTTTATTTTCTTTTTCAAAATTCTAATGTATTCTTTTTTTGTCAGAGTAGGACCATAGCATTATTTTATTTTCCATTTCATTTTTATATGTAATTTTTATAACTTGGGCTTCTGGGGTGGAGCCAAGATAGTAGTGTGAAGCTAGGAAGCTGCTTGAGCTCTCCCTGTTTCCCTCAAAAACCATATGAAGCCAAGTCTCTAAACACAGTCTGACAGAGTAAAACCACTCCCCAACTCAAGATTGATTGGAAAAAAAAAAAACTTCAAGAAAGGTCAGTCTCACTGGGATGAAAAAGGGTATTCAGCCCAGCTCAGACAGACTGTAGTTAAGCTGGTAAGAAATGTCTTGATCATAGCAAATCAGCAACTGAGACACTGGATCCTGGCTCAGTAGAAGAGTGGATCAGTGTGGCAACTTCTAGTCTCAACTTAGAATGCAGACTTTGGAAAAATAGGTTGTTTCTGAAAAGAGCAGTCAAACCTACTCCCTGAAACACAGGGGCCCCTGTGCTCAAAACCAAGGCTCAGAGCTGCAAGAAAGCTTTGAATCGTGTTGCTTTACCCCAGGAGCAGAGATTGAACATAAAAGTAAAAAAAGAGGAAATACCAAAAGAAAAGAAAAGAAAATGAGGAAGAAATAGAAAAGAACCTCGACTAAATACCATTACTATGGTTACAGGAATGACCAAAACATCAACTCAGATGAGGACAAAATGTTCAAAGAAGAAATATCAAAGAGTGATATGAATTTGTCTCAAGCCCAAAGAGGCTTCTTGGAAGTGCTCAAAAAACTTTAAAAGGCAAATAAGAGAGATAGAAGAAAAATGAGAAAAAATAAGTATGCAAGAGAGTCAACAATTTGGAAAAGGAAGGCAATTCCTTAAAAAGTACAATTGACCAAATGATTAAAAAAAAATCCATTGGAGAAAACACCTTCAAAAGTAGAATTTACCAGTTGGAAAAAAAGATTCAAAACCTAACTGAAGAAGATCACACATTCAAAGCTAGAACAGGGCAAATAGAAACTCCCGACTCTATGAGACATGAAGAATCAGTCAAATAAACTTATGAGAATGAAAAATGGAAGAAAATGTGAAGTACCTCATTAGAAAAACAATTGATCTGGGAAATAAATCCAGAAGAGACAATTTAAAAATTATTAATCTACCTGAAGGCTATGACCAAAAAAGATAATCTGGATAGTACTCTTCAAAAAAAATCTAGGAAAACAGCTCTGATATTCTCGAAACAGAGGGGAAAATACTAATAAATACTAATTTTTTTAATGAAAAAAACACAATATGTAAAAGAATATAATAAATATAATAAAGTTTTATAATATGTAAAACTTTGGTTAAATTGATTAGAAAAAGGAAAGAGAGAAAGAAAAAAAAAAAACTCCAGCATCAAAAATGAAAAGGATAAACTTACAACCAATAAAAAAGAAATCAAAACAATAATTAGGAGCTACTTTGCCCAACTTTATAGCAGCAAATCTGACATCTAATCAAAATGGGTGAATATTTACAAAAAATATAAATTGCCCAGATTAAAAGAAAAGGAAATAAATTACTTAAATAGTCCTATTTTAGATGCAAGAAATAGAAGAAGTTATTAATGAAGTCTTTAACAAAATATCTCCAGGACCAAATGGATTCACAAGTGAATTCTAGCAAACATTAAAAAAATAATTCCAATACTATGCAAACTTTCTAGAAAAATAGTTAAAGAGGGAGTGTTGCCAAATTCCTTCTGTTACACAAATATGATATTGATACCTAAACCAGGAAGAACAAAAACAGAGACAGAAAATGACATATCAATTTCCCTAAAGAATATTGATGCAACAACCTCAAAGGAATCAAACCTTACAAATATTACAACAACTTATCTTTAGGATAATACACTGTGATTAAGTGGGGATTTATACCAGGAATGCAGAGCTGGTTCAATATCAGGAAAACTATTACCATAATCAACCATATCATTAACAAAACCAACAGAAATCATATGAAAATCTCAATAAATGCAGAAAAAGCTTTTGACAAAATACAACACACATTCCTTTTTAAAACATTATTGAACATAGGCATGAAGAGAGATTTCCTTAAAATTATAAGCCTTATATATTTAAAACCAATTTCAAGTATTATTTATAGTGGAAAGAAGCTGGATGTATTCCCAGCAAGATCAGGAGTGAAACAAGCTCATTATTACCACTATTATTCAACATTGTGTTAGAAATGTTGGTGTTAGCAATTACAAAAGAAAACCATATTAAAGTAATTAAAATAGGCAATGAGGAAAAAAGAAACTTTACTCTTTGCAGATGATATGATGATACTTAGAGAATCATAATAAAATCATCCAAAAACCTACTGGAAAAAAAATAATAACTTTTGAAACTGTTGCAGGATATAAAATAAACCCACACAAGCATTTCTATATATTACTGACAAAGCCTCAGCAAGACAAAAACCTCAGCAAGAGATGGACAGAGAAATTCATTTAAAAATGTATGGACAAAATAAAATAGTTGGTGTCTAACTGCCAAGACAAACCCGGGAATTATATGAACACAATTACAAAATACTTTTCACACAAATAAAATCAGATCTAAACAACTGGAAAAATATGAATAATTCATGGATAGGCTGAATTGAAATTATAGAAATGACAATTCTGCCTAAATTGGTGCACTTGTTCAGTGCCATATCAATCAAACTACCAAAAATTTATTTTGTAGGACTAAAAAAAAAAAAAAAAAGTAACAAAATTCATTTGGAAGAACAAAAGTCAAGAATATCAAGGGAATTAATGAAAAAAAAAAGTACAAAGGATGGTGGCTTAGCAGTACCAAAACAAAAGTTATATTTTAAAGCAGCAGACATTAAAATCATTTGGTACTGACTAAGAATTAGAGTGGTAGATCAGTGGAATAGATTAGATACACATGTCACAATAATCATGACCTACAGTAATCTAGTATTGGACAGACACCCAAAGTCCAGCTTTTGGAATAATAACTCACTATTTGACAAAAATTGCTTGGAAAATTGGAAAATAACATGTCAGAAATTCAGCATGGCTTACATCTTGCACCTATACCAAAAAAGGTCAAAATAGGTACATGATTTTGACATAAAGGATGATAACATAAACAAATTTAGAGAGCAAGGGATAACTTACTTATCACATCTTTTGAGATGGGAGGAATTTATGACTAAAGAAGAATTAGAGACCATGATGAAAATATAATATTAAATTAAAAAAGGGTTTGTACAAACAAAGCCAACACAAACAAGATTAAAATGGAAATACTAAGATGGGAAAAAATTTACAACCAGTGTTTCTGATAAAGATCTCATTTCTAATAGATAGAAAGAACTGTATCAAATTTATAAGAATACAAGGCATTCCCCAATTGATAAATGGTCAAAGGATATGAACAATTTTCAGATGAACAAATTAAAGTCATCTATAGTCATATGAAAAAATTTCTTTAAATTACTATTGGTCAGAGGAATGCAAATTAAATTAACTCTGAGGGACCACCACATATCTCTCAGATTGGGTAAGACGACAGGAAAAGATTGTGATAAATGTTGGAGGGGATATGGGAAAACTGGAACACAAATGCATTGTTGATGGGTTTGGAAAATGATTCAACCATTATGGAGATTTATCTGGAACTAGGCCCAAAGGACTATGAAGCTATGTATACATTTTGATCCAGGTGTGCCACTAATGGGTTTGTATCCCAAGGAAATCTTAAAGAAGGGAAAAGGAGTCATGTCTGCAAAAAAATTTGTAACAGCTCTTTTTGTGGTATCAAATTGTTGGAAAATAAGTAAATGCCCATCAACTGGAGATTGGCTGTGGTATATGAACATAATGGAATACCATTGTTCTATAAAATGATAAACAAGCTGATTTTAGAAAAGTGTGGGAAAATATTCATGAACTGATGCTAAGCAAAACAACCAGAACCAGGAATGTATCATACACAATAACAGCAAGAATTTGAGATGATAAACTATTAAAGACTTTTTTTTTCTCTGTGATTCAAGGATGCAAAGCAATTTGAACAGACTTGGGCAGAAAATGCCAGAAAAACATCTAAGGAGATTGACTATATATCAACACATGCTATGTTTGCTTCTTTTTTCTGTTTTTTTTTAATCACTCAGGATTTTTCCTTTTGTTCTGAATTTTCTCTCTCAACATGATTCAAAAAACAATATGTATTAAAAAACAAGTAAATTTACTAAGAAAATTAAAAATAAAAGAGTCCTAATCATGGACTACCATGGTGACAGGGAATATCAAAATACAAATTCAGTAGAGAACAACAATCTCAAAATGGTACATATGAATTTTCAAAGAGATATATGAATTGGTCTTAACCCCTAAAATTTCTTTTTTAAGGACTTTAAAAGTATTTTAAAATTTGGGGGAGGAATGACAATGATGCAGGAAAATTATGAGAAAAAATGAGTCAACATCTTAAAAAAGGAAGCACAAAGATTGATTGAAGAAAACAACTCTTTAAAAATAGAACTGATCAAATCAGGGAAAAATCCACTAAAGAAAATAACTCCTTTAAAGGTAGAATAGGCCAAATGTAAAAGGAAGTGTAAAAGCTAACTGAAGAAAATAATTACTTAAAAATTAAAATTGGCCATGTGAAACCTAATGAGATAAACAAGCAGTCTAATAAAATTAAAAGAATGAAAAACAGAGGAAAATGGAGAATACTTCATTGGATAAACATCTGATGTAGCAAATAGATCCAGGAGAGATAACTTAATAATTATTGGACTACCTAAAAAGCATGATTTAAAAAAAAATTATTCTAGACAGCATTTTAAAGCAATTATCAAGGAAAACTGACCTGATAACCTAAAACCAGATAGTAACATAGTCAACAAAAAAATTCATCTACATCTCTGAAAAGAGATCCCAAAATGAAAATCCCTAGAAATATTGTAGCCAAAGTGCAGACTTATCAATCCTAGGAGGAAATATTGCAAGAAAACAGAAAGAAACATTTCAAATATCAAGGGGTGATTACACTGAACTTAGCAGGTATTACATTAAAGGATTGGATGTCTAGGGATATGATTTTCCAGAAAGCAAAGGAACTAGGATTACAAATCCAGCAAAATGGATTGCAAGTATCAACTACCCAGAAAAATTGAGCATTCTGAAAAGATAGATACTCAATGAAACAGAGGGCATTCACACTTTCCTGATGAAAAAACCAGAACTAAACAGAAAGTTCAATTTCAAATACAAGAGAAGCATGAAAAAGTAAACAGGAAACAAAAATAAAAGAAACATGTTATTCAATAAACTAAACCTATTTACATCCCTACATAGGAAGATAATAATTGTAACTTTTGAGAACTATATCTAGATTAGTGCAGTTAGAAGTATATCTAGGCATAGGAATTGAGTAAAAGTTTACTTTATTGTGATGATACATAAGAAAGGTAAGAGGTAAAATAAAGGATTGTACTGGAAGAAGGAAGAAGGAAGAAGAATAGGGTAAATTACATCCCATGAAGAGGCAAATGGACCTATTAGAGTAGAGGAAAATAATGGAGGGAATCAGTATTCTTTAATACTGAACCTTAATCTCATTAGATTTGCTTTAAAGTGATAGGTGTGACAGTGCCTGTAGGATGTTGCTTTAATTTGCATTTCTCTGATCAATAGTTATTTAGAGAAGTTGTCAAAGTGTGGTTCAGAGAATCCTGGGAGGCTCTGAAAATCTTTTAGAGGATCTTCAAATTAAAATTAGTTTTAATTTCTAAAATAGCAAATATCTATAGATATAATCTATATAAACAAAAACTCTTTGGAAAAATCCTTAGTAATTTTCAATATTATAAATATTATATATTATACTGAGAACAAAAGTTTGAGAACCACTGATTTAAAGAATGCTTTTATATGATTAGAGATAGCTTTGATTACTTCTTCTGAAAACTGCCTAGTCATATGTTTTGACTATTTCTCAATTGAGGAATGAGTCTTGTTTTTTAGATATGGCTCAGTTCTCTATATCTTTGAGAAATGAGGTCTTTATCAGACAAAATCTAAATTTTTTTAACAGTGTAGTATACATTTCCCTCCAACTCCCTTTCCTTCATTTATACTACTCTGGCTCGCTCTTTTCACTCTGTCTATTCTCAAAAAGTTTTGCTTCTGCTTTTATCTCCCCAAACTACCCTCCCTTCCATCAACTCCTATCCTCTTTTACTTATTTCCTTACTACTTTTCTGTATCTTAAGATACATTTCTATACTCAAAATACCATGTGTATTTTCCCCTATTTTAGCCAGTTTTGATGAGCCTAATGTTCTGATGCTCCTCCTTACCTCTCTTACTGCTCCCTCCACTGTAAAAACTCTTTCATACTTCTTTCATGTCAGATAATTTATCCCATTTTCATTTTCATTTCCCTTTCCCTTTCTTCCAGTGCATTCCTCTTTCTAATTCTTTATATATATATATGTAGGTACTTATTCTATCACACTCAGTTCACACCCATGTCCTCTTTTCATTTCTTCTAACTGCCATAACAATGCAAAAGTTTAGGGTTTTTTTTTTAAGGAGTTACAAGTATCATTTTCATTTCTTCATTTAGGAATGTAAACAGACTAATGTTATTGAATCCTTTATGATTTCTCATTTCTGTTTGTCTTTTATTATATTCTAGTTATATTCTCTTGTATTGTATTTGAAAAGTCTTTTATTTGAAAGCCAAAGTTTTTATTCAGCTCTGCTCTTCTCATTGGGAATGCTTGAAACTCCTCTACTTCACTGAATCCTTGCCCCTTTTCCTGTAAGAATTATGTTGATTAATTTTTTTAAATGTATCTATTTTTTTTATTTTTTCTTTTTTTATTATAGCTTTCTATTTACAAGATATATACATGGGTAATTTTTCAGCATTGACAGTTGCAAAACCTTTTGTTACAACTTTCCCCCTCCTTTTCCCCACCCCCTCCCCCAAATGACAGGTTGACCAATACATGTTAAATATGTTAAAGTATAAGTTAAAAACAATATATGTATACATGCCCATACAGTTATTTTGTTGTACAAAAAGAATTAGACTTTGAAATAGTGTACAATTAGCCTGTGAAGGAAATCAAAATGTAGGCAGACAAAAATAGAGGGACTGGGAGTTCTATGTAGTGGTTCATAGTCATCTCCCAAAGTTCTTTCGCTGGATGTAGCTGATTCAATTCATTACTGCTCTATTGGAACTGATTTGGTTCATTTCATTGTTGAAGAGGGCCACATCCATCAGAATTGATCATCATATAGTATTGTTGTTGAAGTATATAATGATCTACTGGTCCTGCTAAATGTATCTATTTTTTAAATATATATTGCTTTATGAATCATATTGGGAGAGAAAAATCAGATCAAAAGGGAAAAAAAAGATGGGAAAGATTTTTTAAAAAGCAGAAAAAAGAGTGAACATAGCATGCGTTGATTTATATTCAGTCTCTGTAGTTCTTTTTCTGGATGCAGATAGCATTTTCTGTTTGAAGTCTAGATACTTTTTTATGTTTCAGTATTATGTCACAATAAAGCTCACAACACATTTTAGTTCAACACAAGGTTTGATTACAGTTTTGTCAATGCTATTATCATACTGTTGCACAAGTATATTATCTAAAAGTACAGAGAGATAGATTTTAAGATATAATTTCATTTGTAGAACTACATTAGATTAAGTGTTAAATTAAGGAGTTACAAAAATCAGAAGAAAAGTTAAAATCACTAAAAAAAGTTTCACTTGATGCAAGCTGTAGAGAATATCTTTCAAATTAATTTATTTTTATACACATTGCTTTATGGATCATGTTGGGAGAGAAAAATTAGAACAAAAGGAAAAAACCATGGAAGTGAAAAAACAAACAAACAAAAACACACAAGTGAACATAGCATGTGTTGATTTACATTTGGTCTCCTTAGTTCTTTTTCTGTATGCAGATGGCATTTTCTTTCCAAAGTCTATTGAGATTGCTTTTGATCACTGAACCACTGAGAAAAATCAAGTCTTTCATAGTTGATCACCACACATTCTTGCTTGTTTCAATATTGATCCATGCTTTTCTAAAATCATCATTTTACCAAAAAGTAATTGGAAACTAAATAATCTCATCTTAAAGAATGATTGGGTGAAACAGCAAATTATATACACAATAATTTCACTCAAGGTAATGACAATGATGAGACATCATGCCAAAATTTGTGGGACGCAGCCAAAGCAGTAATAAGGAGAAATTTTATATCCTTAGTGGCTTACTATTCAATATTGTATTAGAAATGCTAGCTGTGGCAATAAGAGTTGAGAAAGAGATTAAATGAATTAGAATAGGCAATGACTCTTTGCTGATGATATGATGGTATACTTAGAGAACCCCAGAGATTCTACTAAAAAGTTATTGGAAATAATCCACACCTTTAGCAAAGTTGCAGATACAAAATAAAATCATGATTTTTTTTATAGAACAATAATATTCCATTACCTTCATCTACTACAGCTTTATTCAGCCATTCCCCAGTTGATGGAAATGCACTCATTTTCCAATTATTTCTTACCACAAAAAAGCTACTACAAACATTTTTGCACTACTTTATTATTTTCTTGGAATATAGACCCACTAGTGGCACTGGTGGGTCAAAGGGATGCACAGTTTTATAGTCCTTTAGGCATAGTTCTAGAATTCTCTCCAGAATGTTTGAATTATTTCACAGCTCCAGCAACAATGCAATAGTGCACCAGTTTTCCTACATCACTCAAAAATGTATCATTTTTTTTTTTGCTGTCATCTTAGCCAATCTGAGAGGTATTGGATAAACCACCTCAGAGTGATTTAATTTTTATTTTTCTAATCAATAGTGTTTTAGGGCATTTTTATATGAGTATAGATGGTTTGAATTTCATCATCTGAAATTATCTGTTCATATCCTTTGACCATTTATGAACTGGGGATATAAAGGTGATTCTTGATTGTAATCCTAGCTGTTTTGCCCAATGGAATATCATACTTCAAATTCCCCAATTTTTAATGAAGAAACTATTAAATCTTGTGTTATGTTGACTAGGGTTTTATTATATATGAATTATGTTTTTTGACTTCTTTGCAATATTTCCTCCTTGACCTGAGATCTCTGTAATTTCATTATAATATTTCTGGGAGTTTTCACTTTAAAATCTCTTTCAAGAGGTAATTTGTGGATTCCTTCCATTTAATTTTATATTCTGGTTATAGAATACCAGGGCAGTTTTCCTTGATATCTTCTTGAAAGGTGATATCTAGTCTTTTTATCATAGCTTTCTGGTAATCTAATAATTCTTAAATTATTTCCTCTGGTCTATTTTTACAGATCTGTTGTTTTTCTATGACGATATTTCACATTTTCATCTATTTTTCATTTTTTGATTTAATTTTATTGTTTCTTGATGACTTGCATAGTAATTAGTTTCAATGTATCCATGTCCCCAGGTGTTATTTTTGTACCTCTTTTACTAAACTATGATCTCTATTGTCATTATTTTGTTCCATCTCTCTATTCTCTTCCCATTTTCCTGCTCTACTATACTAAGTTGATTTTTAAAATTGCTTTCAAATTCTTCATGGCCTGATATCCATCAATATTTTTGTTTGAGATTTTGGATGGAGTACTTTGAATTTGTTGTCTCTTTTTGACTTTGATTTTCTTTGTCATGATAGTAACTTTCTCTATAGTCAAGATTTTTTTGCGTTCATTTCTCCAGCCTATTTCTTATTTTTTATCTTTTTTTTTCCTCCAGCCTATTTCTTGTCTTTAGATCTATGCTAAAGTGAGACTCTATCTGCATAGTGCAGGGGGTACTGTTCCAAGTTTCAAAAGTATTTTTTATGCTTCTGTTTCAGAGAAAATGCTGGGGAGTGGTAAATTTTCAGTTCTTCTAAGGTGATATGATCTAAGGAGAACTATGTTTCCTACTTTCTTGGTCTATTCGGTGGTCTGTGAATAATCACAAGCATTTTCACACCCTGCAACTGTGACCAGAGTTCCAGCTCCCTTTTGGCTGAAAGCTATGGTGTGCTATTTCTACTGCAACCCATAGCACTAAGACCCAGGAAGGTGACCTAGATTCAAGTATGGACAATGTAACAGAGTTCTATCCCCAGTGCCAGGAAAGGAATTGTTATAATATACTTTTGACCACTTGTCTGCACTCCTTTCTTTCTGTGGACTGAGAGGTGTGGAAACCACCCCACACCTCTACTGATTCACTATTCCCAGAGACTACTTCTGGTTTTCTGAGGAGCGATTCCCATTGCACTGGTCTCTAGTCTTATTCCAGTGCAAAAAACCTTTTCTTCCCAACCTCTAAATTTTCTTGAATGGAAAATTGTTTCCTTTGTCCTTTTAAGGGTTCTTGAACTCAGAATTTCTGAGGCATTATCTAAAGACTTTTGATGATGTTCTGTGGAGAGTTCAGGTGACTCTCTGCCTCCTTTTTCCTATCACCTTAGCCTGACCACATAAAGAACTGGGTCATTCAGCAAAGGAATTTGGAACAAACTATTGAATGCTGTATATCTTTGATGTAGTGATGTCACCATTGTCTGCCACAAAGACATAAAAGAAATATACAAAAAATCCTTAATAGTTCTTTTATTGTGGTGGCAAAAAACTGAAAAGAAAGAAGGTGACCATCTATTGTGGAATGGATAAATGAATGATGGTGTATGAATATGATGAAATGTTATTACACTATGAGAAATAAGGAAAGGAATGATTTCTGAGAAATCCAGGAAGACTTGCACAAACTGATACAAAATAAAGTGAACAGAAAGAAAAGGACCATTTATGCAGTAACAATTGCAGAGACAAATAGTTTTGAAATATTTTAGAAATAAGATTCATGCAATGAATACATATGATTTCAGGTAACTCATGATGAAGCACGCTCTCCACCTCTAACAAAGAGTTTCTGGAGTCAAGGTACAAATTAGGACGTTTTTTGACATGGATAATATAGATTTTGCTTTGATTATATTTTTCATTTGTCTTTCTTTGGAATAAGGAAGGTGCAAGAGGGAGAGATGAATTCTATAGACGAAAACCAGTAATAGAAAAACTGGGAAGAGATTCAAGATGGGGGAAAAGATATTTCTGTTTTATACAAATTATGTTTGATATTAGTAGAGAAGAACAGGTATAGACAGTTGATAATATGAGACTGGGTATTAATAGATCTAAGAATCATGTCTTGATATCACAGTTGAACCTATGGAAGTTAATGAGATCACCTTGTCAAATTAATAAAAAAGGGAAGAGAAGAAAGCTTATGAAAGCACATTGAAAGTACCCACAACAGTGAATGTGACTTGAAGGAAGATCTAGCAAAGGGGATTGATAAATGATTACATATGCAAAAGATCTACCAGGAGAGAACATATTCTTGAAAGCCTAGAAAGGAGAGATTGTCCAGGAGATGTTTATTACCAGAATAAAAAGATGAGTTTAAGTCAAAAAGTATGAAGAGTTAGAAATGAATATCATATTTGGAAAAAATGTCATTGATAACTTTGGAGAGAGCAAGACTGAAGAAGGTTAAATAATGAATGATGGAGAGGGAATTGAGGCACAGATTTTAGATGGCTGTGTCAATGAGTTTAACCTACTAGAGGTGAAATATTGGATGAGATTTAGCTGGAGTGATCAGATTAAGTCAAGGAGTTTCTAGGGATGGGGAAGATATGTCTGTATTGGGGGGCACCAGGGAAGCAGAGAGTAGATAAATTGAAGGTTAGCAAGTAAGTGAAAATCATGTGATAAGAGAAAATGTAATTTTAATGAGATCAATGATACTTGTTGCAGTTTGTTGTTTCTTTGTCTTTCTTAGTAAGAAGCACTATCTTCTCCTATGTAAAGAGTAAAAGAAACAGGGGGTCTCTCTTGACATATTGTGAGATAAAGACAATGGAAGATAGAGTTTTCAAAAACAGCTTCAGTTTTGTCAGTGTTGTAAAAGGGAATGTTTTCACTTGATATGGTAAGGGAAACAGATATCAAAAGTGACTTCAAGTGGGATGAAAGGTTTGAAATGGAGGAAAGGATGAAATCATCTCTGTAATGAGTAGGCTAGTGAATAGATGAGAAAAGTATAAATGGAATGCCTTGCTACACTTATGATGTGATTGATGTCATGTGACAAATTTGTAGCAGATTCTCAGTGACTTTATTTCTCTAGTTTCATTCAATAGGATATGAAAGGTATAAAAGAAGCAGGCCATGAAGATAATAAAAGGTTAAAGTTTGTCATGCCAAATTTGATGACAAGAAAAGGGGGAGGTAACTTAAATGTAGAAGGTAGTGCAGAACTAAACTTATGATGGGAAAAAGAGGAAAGAATATGCCATGTTGGAGTTATGACTTCTTCATAGAGAACAGAGGGATAGAGAGAATAGAGCTCACAATGAACATAGAGAAGAAGGTAAAGACCATAAAGAAGAGGAAAGGATAGAATGACATGTAATTATGATTAGATAAAAGAATTTCAAAGGTTCTGAATATGGAAATAAAATTTTTGTGAGCAATAGCAAAAGCAAGATTAAGAATATGAACATCTCTGTGTATAGCTGAGCTAAATTGGTTAAATGGGTCATGGGCTTTCAATAAATTGAGAAAGTTGAGAATTAGACTATTTATAGGTGGGAGTTTTAGTGTGTTTATAGAAATCCACTAGCATGAGGAAAATAACTGTAGTGGGGACCATAATTATTGAGATCTGTATAAAATAGAAGCAGATTCTTGATGGGGGTTATAATGTTGTATGTGGAATGGTCCTTGGATACTGACAAATTGGGATTACAGAATTGCTAACTTAGGGAAGAATATGATGAAATGGGAATCTGATGTCTGTTGAAGAAAAGAGTCTAGGAAGCATATTGAAGACTGAAGGTAGAACCATAGAGAAAACAAGATAATTCAACTCTACAAAATCAACCTTGCTAATTGAAAATTTTAGAGGGCAAGATATTGACTTTTGTGAAGTTACAAAGCAGATGACAAGAAAGAAGATTCAATATAATATGGTCATTTTCTGTTACATGATGATTGCTTTAATAAAAAAAAAATACAATATTTATCCATCACTTTCAGAATTATCCCAGTGTTTTGTTTTCCCATTAAATTTATTCTGTTAATTTATTGACCTTAAAAATAAAAATGGTCCTCTTAAAATAAACAAATGACAACAAGAACAACAAAATCATTTTTGCAAATCTCTAAACTACCTCATTCCCATACCAAATATAAGTGGGGTATTGTAACAAAAATAATAGAAAATTAAAACAAATCTGCACTAACCATGCCAAAAATTATATAGTTTCTGGTTTCTACTTCTACATAAGGAGCTATGTTACATTTTTTTTTCATCATAGCCATATTTTCTTTCTGGAAGTTTACCAGATTTTTTTTTACGTAGGAGCTCTCATTTTGGTTCCAACAATCCTACAACTTTAATCTTACTAGCACCCCTTTCCCCATAAAATAATTGATAAATTCTTTGTAAATATTGAATTCATTTTAATCGATTTGCATTATCTTTACTTATGATTTTATGAATTTTACTTATGAATTTATGAATGTGTACAGTTTCTTGATGTTTTTAGCTGTGGTTTTAAGAATGGTCAATGATTGGGAAGGGAAGATTGGAGCCAAGATGGCAGAGAGGATACACAGTTCTTTCTGATCTTCTCCCTGGATCCTCAACTAATTACCAAATTCAGCCTCTCAATAAGTTCTAGACTTGCAGAATTCATGAATATTGGGAGTGCAGCAAATTACCAGCAGAAGATAATTTCAACAATTGCCAGAAAAGGTTTGTTTTGGTCCAGGGCAGGGAAGTGGCCAGTGCAAGGTGCCAGTGCATGCTGTGCAGACCTGGAGAGCAGGGTGCACTTTTAACTAGATGGTGCAGACTCTGTGGGGTGAGAAATCTATGGGAAGGATTCTACCACAGTGTTGGCTACTCTGCCCTAATTACAAGCCAGTAGATCAGCAGAGAAGTTATAAAACATCCAACACAAACACAAAAGATAAAGAGTGAACCACAAAGCACCAGAGTCTCACAAGCCCTGGCCACACTCAGTCACTCAGCACTGGGAGAGAATCAGTACGATCCCAGTATAGTCACTGCTGCTTTGCACTGCCTGTAAAGGAAGCTTGGAAAATCTCCCTTGCCCTAAAATCAGATCCCAACATTTGAAAAAAAAATGTGTAAAAGGAAAACAAACTCTAACTATAGATAGTTTCTGTGTTGAAGAAGAAGAACAGATTTCAAACTCTGAGAAGAATAAAAGCAGATTGTCTCCAGATGAAGTGCCAAAAAGTGATATAACCTGGTCCCCATCATACAAGGCTCTCCCAGAAGAAATTAAAATGCATCTAAATACAGAGCTAAAAGAAAAATGGGGAAAAGAAAGGAAAATTCTGCAAGAAGATCTGGAAAAGGCATAGAACTCATTAAAAGATAGATATGATAAAGTGGAAAAAGAAAACAACTCTCTGAAAAACAGAATTTGTGAAATGAAAAAGGTAAAAAAAAAAAAAAAACAAACTCCCAGGAAAAAAGAAATTGTGAATTGGGCAAGGTAAATACCTCCCAGGAAAACGGAATTTGTGAACTGGAAAAAGAAAATAACTCCTTAAAAAACAGAATTTGTGAAATGGAAAAAAAAATTCCATAGAGCAAAACAACTCATTTAAAAATTCAATTGGAGAAATACAAAAAGAAGCAAAAAAATGAAGAAAATACTTCACTAAAAATCAGAATTGAACAAATGGAAATAAATGACTCAACAAGACATCAAAAATCAGTCAAGCAAAACCAAATATATATATATATATATATATATATATATATATATATATATATATATATATATATATATATATATATATATATATATTTTAAATATCTACTTGGGAAAACAACTTACCTAAAAAATAAATCTAGGAGAGATAATCTAAGGGTTATTGGACTCCCTGAAAATCATGAGGAAAAAAAAAAAAAGCCTAGACACTATTATCCGGAAATCATCAAAGAGAATTGCTTTGGTGCCATAGAATCAGAAGGCAAAATAGCCATTGAAAGAATTCACTTAACACCTCCTGAAAGAGACCCCCTAAATTAAAACTCCAAGGAATATTGTGGCTAAATTTTAAAAGTATCACACCAAAGAAAAAATATTACAAGCAGCCAGAAAAAAAAAAATACTGAGGAACCACAATAAGGATCTAGTAGCTTCCACCTTTAATGACTGAAGGACCTTGAATCTGTTATTCTGAAAGACAAAGGAAATTGGTATGTGATAAAGAATAAACTACCCTGCTAAACTGAGCAGGAAAGAACTTCCAGGAAAGAAGATGGGCATTCAATGAAACAGGTGCTCCGATTCCATTTATTTCTGATGAAAAGACAAGAGCTAATCAAAAAATTTAACCTCCAAATATAGGACTCAAAAGAAGCAAAAGGTAAACAGAAGTCTTGAGAAGTGTATTTCTGTTATGGGTATACATAAAGATTGCATATATAATTTGATTTTACTGTCATAATATAAAAAATGAACTAGAGGTGGAAAGGTGATTGTACCAGAAAAAAGGGAAAGTGGAAGTAAAATGAGAGGAATTACATCTCAGGAAGAGACAAAAGAAACCTATTAACTTTGAGGGAAAGAAGAGAGGGGGATGAACAGTGTATGAATCTTACTCTCATCAGATTTGGCTCAAAGGGAAAATATTATACATATTTGGTTTACAGAGAAACTTCTCTCACCTTATTGCAAAGAGGAAGGGGGAAGGAGAAAAGGGAAGGGGTAGGCTAAATAAAAGGGAAAACAGAAATAGTAGGGGAAAGATGTAAGAAAGGGGAAGGAAGTCTAAAGGGGAAGGAATTCTAAAGGGGGAAAACTGCTTGAGATGTGATGCTCATAAATTAAATGCTGGGAAGGATGAAAAGAGGAAAAGGAAAGAGAAAAGTGTAATCTGGGGATAATAAGTTGGCAGGAAATTCAGAATGAGTAGTTTTAATCAAAAATGTGAATGGGGTAAACTCTCACATAAAATGGAACCAGATAGCAGACTGGATTAAAAACCAGAATCCTACAATATACTGTTTACAAGAAACACATTTAAAGGTGAGTGATACATAAAAAGTAAAGGTAAAAGGCTAGAGCAGAATCTATTATGCTTCAGGTGAATTAAAAAAAAAAAAAAAAGACAGAGGTAGCCATGCTGATCTCAGATCAAGCAAAAGCAAAAATCGATCTAATTAAAAGAAGTAAGGAAATTATATCTTGCTAAAGGATACCATAGATAATGAAACAACATCAGTACTAAATATATATGCACCAAGATGTGTAGCATCTAAATTCCTTAAGAATAAGTTAAGATAGCTGCAAGAACAAGGAGACAGTAAAACTATAATAGTGGGAGAACTCAACTTTGCTCTATCAGAATTATATAAATCAAATGACAAAAATGAATAAGAAAGAAGTTAAAGAGATAAATAGAATAATAGAAAAATTAGGTATGATAAATCTTTGGAGAAAATTGAATGGAGATTGAAAGGAGTACACTTTCTACTTGGCAGGTCATGGAACCTATACACAAATTGATCATATATTAGGACATAAAGACCTCAAAATCAAATGCAGGAAGACAAATAATAAATGCATTTTTTCACATCATGATGCAATAAAAATTACATAGTCAGATCTAAACAATTGAAAAAAATATTAAATGCTCTTGAATAGGGGGAGCAAATATAATAAAGATGACATTACTACCTAAACTAATCTATTTTAGTGCTATACCAATCAGACTCCCCCCCAAAATATATTAATGACCTAGAAAAAATAACAACAAAGTTCATATAGAAAAACAAAAGGTCAAGAATTTTAAGGGAACCAATGAAAAAACAATCAAATGAAGGTGGCCTAGATGTACCAGATTTAAAATTATATTATAAAGCAGCAGTTACCAACACCATTAGGTATTGACTAAGAAATAAACTAGTTGATCAGTGAAATAAGTTAGGTTCAAAGGACAAAATAGTCAATAACTTTAGTTATCTAATGTTTGACAATCCCAAAGACCCCAGCTTTTGAGATAAGAATTCATTGTTTGACAAAAACTGCTGGAAAAATTGGAAATTTGTATGGCAGAAACTAGCCATTGACTCACACTTAACACCTCACACCAAAATAGAGTCAAAATGGAATCATGATCTAGGTATAAAGAATGACATTGATTATAAATAAATTAGAAGAACATAGGTTAGTTTATCTCTCAGACCTGTGGAGGAGGAAGGAAATTATGACCAAAGAAGAACTAGAGATCATTACTGATCACAAAATAGAAAAAAACTGATTATATCAAATTGAAAAGTTTTTGTACAAACAAAATTAATGCAGACAAGTTTAGAGGCAAAGCAATAAACTTGCAAAGCATTTTTCCAGTCAAATGTTCTGATAAATGCCACATTTCCAAAATATATAGAGATTTGACTCTAATTTATAAGAAATCAACATATTTTTAATTGATAAATGGTCAAAGAATATGAACAGACAATTCTCAGATGAAGAAATGGAAACTATTTCTAGCCATATGAAAAGATGCCCCAAGTCATTATTAATCAGAGAAATGTAATTTAAGACAACTCTGAGATACCACTACCCACCTGTCAGATCGGCTAGAATAACAGCAAAGATAATGCAGAATGTTTGAGGGAATGTGGGAAAACTGGGACACTGATACATTGTTGGTGGAATTGTGAACACATCCAGCCATTCTGGAGAGCAATTTGGAACTATGCTCAAAAATTATCAAACTGTGCATACCCTTTGATCCAGCAGTGCTACTACTGGCTCATATCCCAAAGAGATTTTAAAGAAGAAAAAGGGACCTGTATGTGCAAGAATGTTTGTGGCAGCCCTCTTTATAGTGGCCAGAAACTGGAAACTGAGTGGATGCCCCTTAATTGAAGAATGGCTGAATAAATTGTAGTATATGAATGTTATGGGATATTACTGTTCTGTAAGAAATGACCAGCGGGATGATTTAAGAAAGGCCTGGAGAGACTTACATGAACTGAGTTGAGTGAAATGAGCAGGACTAAGAGATCATTATATACTTCAACAACAATACTATATGATGATCAATTCTGATGGATGTGGCCCTTTTCAATAATATGATGAAACAAATCAGCTCCCATAGAACAGTATTGAATTGAACTGACTATACCCAATGAAAGAACTCAGGGAAATGACTATAAACCACTATATAGAATTCCCAATCCCTCTATTTTTGTCCACCTGCATTTTTTATTTCCTTCACAAGTTAACTGTACACTATTTCAAAGTCTGATTCTTTTTGTTCATCAAAATAACTATATTGACATGTATACATATATTGTATTTAACATATACTTTGACATATTTAACATGTAATGGTCTATCTGCCATATGGGGGAGGAACAAGGGGAAAAATTGGAACAAAAGGTTTTGCCACTGTCAGTGTTGAAAAATTACACTCGCATATATCTTGTAAATAAAAAGCTATAATAATAATAATAATAAAAGCTAATGTAGGGGCTGCTAGGTGGCACAGTGGATAGAGCACCAGTCCTGAAGTCAGGAGGAACTGAGTTCAAATCTGGTCTCAGACACTTAACACTTCCTAGTTGACCTGGAAAACGTCACTTAATCCCAATTGCCTTAACAAAAAAAAAAAAAAAAAAAAAAAAAGCTAATGTAAAAATATTGATACTGAGCTCAAGGCTCCTCTCCTTTAGCCTATAAATCCTTTTTAAAGACTTGGCCAGAGGACAAAGTTCCAAATGGGCTTTCCATGTAATAAGTGATCCACAGAAAATAACGATTTTTTTTTTTTAGCCAAGGAAATATACTCTTGTGCATTTCACCCTTTCTTCCAATGACTTTAAAAGACTTCCACAATGAGGAAAAACTTTTTGCACTTGGTCTTTATTTGATTGATTGATTGACTGATTTAGTCAATATGTCTAGGCTTATTCAGGTCAGTACACTGAATGATCCAGTAGAAGTGTTCTAATCCTATAAGTGCTAAATGAAATAGAGTATTGATTAATTAACTTGACTGATCCCATTTTACTCCCAAATTACAATAATGAGAGCAAGTTACCATAACAATTAGAACATTGTCCATAGAAGAAAGAAATGGCTTTTTGAATTGGTGAAGTATATGGAATTTGCTTCCTTATTTGGGAAATCAGAACACTTATTTGGACCCCAAATTCCTCTCCTATTAAATGATTGTTAGACTAAATATATAGTTATTTGTTGCACTGGAGAAGTGACTCAGCATTACGGCTAGGTTGTATAAACTAAAGCATGATTTGGAATCAAAATACTTGAGTAGAGACCTAATTCTCATAATTTACTAACTTACATTTGCCTCTGTGGGTATTTGTTTCATCTGAAAAACGAGAATCCTGGATTAAAATGTCTCTACAATCTTTTTTAGATCTAAATCTTATGATTTTGTAACCTCTATACTCTTTTCCAAATCCAAGATTATGTCATCTCCAAGCTTTTCTTGACTTTGCTCTTTTATTATGAGGATGCCTATTGTCCATATTAGTGGGAAAAAATAGCAACTTTTGTGAACTATTTAAATTTATGTTCATTGAAGCAATGTCTGCTTAATTTAACTTAACATCTTTGGGTTATAAAAATGTCCTAGCTTCTACTTTTTTGGTTATTCAAAAACTTAGTTATAAATGCACAAAGTCAAAGCTATTCAATGTTTCTTATATTCTTAGGTCATTTTTACTTGTAAATTCTCTTAATTTTATCTTGTTTAATATTTCAAAAGATAGTTATTTTACCAGAAGTAATCATACTGGTTATTCAATTCAAAATTCCTCTATGCTTTTGATGAGAATTTTTCAAATGTAAAATGAAGCTCTCTTCCGCCTTTAACATCTCAGAGGAAGCAAGAACAACAGCCAAAATTATTAAATATTTTCCATTCAAATTATTGCACAAATATATGCATTATTCACATAAAAGTAAAGTTCAAATCAAGGTCAACAATGCTGAAATCAATGTAGTCAGTTTGTTTTATATGACATTGAAGTGTTGAAGTCATTAGTTAATACAACATGAGTAAAGGATATCTATTTTTGACTTAGGTAAATCCTATCACTATCACTTTATTCATAAACATACATATGTATAATTTATATTACTTTTATTGTTTTGTTTCATACAAGTTGACAGGGTTACAGACTTTCTCATTTTTTGAGAAATACTCCCCCCCCACAAATTTAACAATCATTTTGCTATAAAAAAATTATCTCCTGCACATTTGGTTATCATGACAAAAATTAAATTCTTAGTATCTAAAGTATGAATCTCAGTATAAGTACTTTCAATAATTCATTCCAAAATTAATTTGTATGAATGAGTTCAATATTAGAAGGGAGAGATACCGAAAATTTCAATGCTCACTTTAAATTTTGCTTTAAATGGAAATGGTGAAGTTTATCCTAACTTCTCTCTTTCTTCCTTCTCTTCCTTATTTCCTCTTCTCTCCCTCTTTCTCTCCTAATCCTTCTTTTCTTTTTGCCCTATCCTTCCTACTCCCTTTCTCTGACTCAGTGTCTTTGTCTTTCCCTCTTTTCTCATTTTACAAATCCATTATGAAGCTCACATTTCAACAGAATCTAGAGGAAAAACTATTTTAACCTAATTTTTTTTCCCTGAGTTTTAGCATCAGTTCAACAAAAAAGGACTTTTTCCTTAATACCTCCACTGTAGCTTTCCTTATTTTTCTCAGATATCTAACAGTAGCTTGTACACTTTGATCTGACTTCTTGACAGATGATCTTTTTTTTTTTCCTTGGGAAGTGTCTCTCACTAAATCATTGTGTTCTAATTTTTCTCACTTCAACTGATTTTCTGACCATCCAAAGATCTTAAAATGTAGAGAACTTTATATTGTGCTACTATACCATTTAATTCTTTGGAAATTCTTCATAACTGACATTGATTGACTTTATAACTGAGCTAAAACAATCTTCATTGGTTATCAAAGTTCTCACCATATTTAGGTTATCTGTATTGAACTTTTATAGTGGTAAAATAAAGCCCCAAACGAGATGCATCAGAGTTCCTCATTGATTACAGTTATCCAATAATTGCAATATTATTTTGCACTTTTATTTGGTTTGCATCAGTCATCTTACAATTCACTGAAGTCTTTATACTGATTATATCATAAAAGTGACAGTGTAACATAGTAGACTGTCACTTTTATGATATAATCAGTATCCTCCAGAGTCATTAAGACCTGGGCTAAAGTGCTGTCTTTGACAAATAGTGGCTTCATTGCTACCATGGACAGTTAATTAACCTCAAGGCCCCCAGATAATTCTCATAGTTAGTTTTTGATTTTTTTCAGTGGAGAGAGCATGAAACAGTAAAAAGAAAATTGGTTAAAGTTCAAATCCTACTTTTCACATTCTCTACTTATGTCACCTTGATCTTGATCACTTTATACCTTCAAAGCCTTCAGTATGTAGTTTCTCAGGGAAAATTACTTACCTTCTGAGACTCAGTTTTCTCCTCTGAAAAATTAAGAGGTTAGACATAAATGTCCTTTGAATAATCTATTTGTATCTTTCTTTCTCTCATTCTCTGTTTCTATCTTGCTTTGTCTCTGTCTCTCTGTGTGTCTCTGTGTGTGTGTGCACTTGTGTTTGTCTCTCTGTGTTTGTCTGCCTCTCCTTGATTTTCTATATAGTAGAAGGCACACTTTTGGATCATATTTAACATATATTTCAAGCGATATAAATAATGAATAAATATATCTCTTTGTGAAGTTTCCAGAAAGTAAAAGAAACAAACTTGGATGAAAACCACAATTGCTATAGTAATGGGATTGGTTAAATTGTATCTTAGAATATTGTAGTTGACATCAACTCTTTAAATCAATTACCCATGGAAAATTTGATAGCATTAACTTAATCTGAGAAAATATCAGCTAGAAATAAATAATTTTGGATTCTTCTTGCTGGTTAGTACATCATGCTTAATAATGTGGGGGATGTGCTTTTTTAATGGATCTGCTCTTCATGCCCTTGCACAACATTAGTAATATTTCTGCATTGAGGATTATTTTACATAAAAAGCCCTTAACATTTAGCTAAAATATTCCATGACTGCTTAATGGTAACTGTACACGTACTCTTGTCTCTGACTCTTATTCATTCATTTCCTGATCAGTGGTTTTCTACATAATTGGAGTATCAACATTTCACTGAGTCAACTGTTAACTCTAAGTGCCACAGAGCCTCCTGGATCTCTGAATGTTGCTGCTGTCATACTTCTTGCATGTCAGATAGTGATATTTTTGCTAATTTCTATTTACAAAACTCTAGTTGACTAATTCATCTTGTTCTTCAATATGACTGTTTAAGTTGCAAACCATAAAATGACATAAATTACCTCCCTTGATAGAATATTTTGTGAAATGAAATATATAACTTATTAGGATTTAATAGTATAATTAAAGCTATGGATATAGTATAAAATAAAAATGATAACTAAACTATAATGCTCAGAGTTGCCTTGAATTTTTCCTGAATATTGTGATCTCATTTAAGATTTAATTTGAGTCATAACAAAAGTCCAATTTTGTGGGGATTTTATTTGAAAATAGAATTATAAAGGTGATTGTTACAATGAATACACTACATGTTTAACTTGTATTATAAAAAAAGGTTGAGACAACTAGAAAAAGCTCTAGCCCTTCAGAGGGCAGTCCCAGTATATAACAGAGAACGTAACGTGTCTGGAACTGTTTGCTGAGATATAGCACTAAGAGACATATATCACTTTTTCTCAGACATTTAACTTCTCTGTAGTATATAACACTATTGATGCTAGTTCTTTTTCCCCATGACACTCTCATCTTTCAAGGCTTTGATGATACTATTCTCTCAAAATTCTCTTTCTACCTGTTGGATCTCTACTTTTCAAACTCCTTTACTAGATCATCATTCATATCCCATCTTCTAACCATGAAAGTACTCTGAGATTTTTTTTTCTGGATCTTCTTCAATTCTCTATCTATTTTCTCATACTTTGTTAATTTTTAAACTTTCATGGATTCACTGGTACTCTTCACAAAGATAAATCCCAGCTCTAAATATCGAGTTTTATATAGACATAACAGTGGTCCCACCAGATTAATATCCTAATGGATTATTGTTGCTACATGAGTCCTCAATTGGGACTTGATCCTGATGATCATTCTTAAAGCCTCTCCTTCTCATTTTGCCATTGATGCTGAACAACTCTGTAAGAATAGGACATCAGGACACCCAGACATTTTAATGCTCAAAAATGGAAGGATCTAATAATTTCCTCTTAGAATAAAAAAGACCAGATATAGGACAAAGTAATGCAACCATTTTTTCCCCAGAAATACAAGGTCTTGATTGGGTAAAGACTCAAAGGTCTTTTCTCTGAAAGCATTGCCCTCTTCAAATAAAATGAGTAAATAAGTTCAAAACATCTCTGTTAAGAGAAGCTTATGATAAAATGAAGATAGATCAAATCTGACTCACCTTATCTGAGAACAGCAATAGTTCTAGTTAAAGAACATTCAAAAAAGCTGCTTCAAGACATGTGGTTAGAAGATGAATCTGTTATGAAATATTTTCAATGCTCTAGTCTCTCCAAAACACTCTCTAAGTCATTGTAAATCTTTATAACTCTTCTGCAAGCAGTCTTCTTAACCTCTCTATGAGGAAGAATAACATCTGTGTGTGTGTGTGTGTGTGTGTGTGTGTGTGTGTGTGTGTGTGTGATTCTACTTATTTTAAAAGAAGAAGATCACCACATTTTGGCGCCTGAACAAGATGACAAGAATTTTAGGCGTGGGTCATCATGGAGAAGACAGTTTCCTCCGCGTGAAGTCCATGGGATCAGTATGATGCCTGGTTCCTCAGAGACATTGTCAGCTGGGTTTAGGCTAACTACCACATCTGGCCAACCTCGGAAAATGGCAACGGACATTGCTTCATCGAGGTTGCAGAGCTTAGACAGCTCCACTGTTCGTACATACTCATGTTGATACGCCTATCAAAGGAGGTAGCACTGAACTGCTATGTGTTGTATAGGAAATAACGATTTTGGTTGGTGGAGGCAGGGGAGTGGAAAAGGAAGGGGAAGGAGACACTGTTTGCATTGCCACTGTGACCACTTTCTCAGCTCAGATCCCCTTCTGTTAGCTGGCTTCCTGTTGCAGCTGCCCATATTGCTATCGCAATCTTTCTTGCCCGTATTGCTATCACAATCCTTATTCATCTCTTCACTTCAATAAAGATTGAAGATTTTTCCCTTAACCTGAATTCCTGACTCTGGAGATTTTAAATCTGCAGTCATCACAGTGAATTATTTCTAGTGGTTTTTCATTTGATTCTCTAAGATTCTCTAAGTATACTGTGATATCATCTGCAGAGAGTAATAATTTGGCTTCCTCATTTAATTAATTTATTTTTCTTCTCTTATGGGGGCAAACTTATTTAACCCCTCATCTTATTGGGTATGATTCTAGTTTATCCCCATTGTATATAATGCTTGTTGATAGATTTATTCAGCTTTACCTTATCATTTGAAGAAAAACTTCATTTATTTTTATGCTCTCTAGTGTTTTTAATAGGAATTAGTGTTGGATTTTGTCAAATGTATTTTTCTGCATCTATTGACATAATCAAATGATTTTTGTTAGTTTGGTTATTATTTCCTGTCTCAATAACCTAATTATTTTTTTAATATTCAGCCAGCTCTGCATTCCTGATATAAATCTTACTTCATCACAGTGTATTATCCTAAGGATAACCTGCTGTAATCTCTTTGCTAATATTCTATTTAAGATTTTCCCATCAATATTCATTAGGAAATTGATTTATAGTTTTTTCTCTGTTTTGATCCTACCTTGATTTAACTTTGAGCATCATATCAAAAAAAGAAATTTCACAGGATTTTTTTTCATATTTTTTCCTAATAGATTGCGTAGATTAGAATTTGTTATTCTTTATTCTTTAAATGTTTGGTAGAATTCACATATAAATCCATCTGGACCTGGAGGTTTTTTTTTTCCTTAGGAAGTTGATTGTTCAATTTCTTTTTCTAGCATGGTAGTACTTAACTGATTTATTTCCTTCTCCTATGTTAATCTGGGCAATCTATAATTTCTTTAAGTATTTATACATTTCTCTTAGATTATCTGATTTATTGTCATATATTTGAGCAAAATAGCTCCTAATTATTGATCTAATTTTCTCTTCATTGGTGGGAAGTTCACCTTTCTCTTTTTTATACTAACAATCTGATTTTCAAGCTCTATCTATTTTTTAGAAAACCAACCCTTAATGTTGTTTAATAATTCAATAGTATTCTTTGTTTCAATTTTATTAATCTTCCTTTTATTTTCAGAATTTCAAATTTGGTATTTAATTGGGGGTTTCAATTTGTTTTTTTTTTCTAGCTTTTTTAGTTATAGGCCTAATTAATTGACCTTTTTTTTTCTAATTTATGCAAGTAAATATATAGAAATATAAAACTTCCCCTAATTTCTTTGGCTGTACCCCATAAATTTTAGTATGTTGTCTCATTATTATCATTCTCTTGGATGAAATTATCAATAGTGTTTATGATTTGTAGTTTTACCCACTTATTTTTTTGGAGTAGATCTTTCAGTTTCCAAATAATTTTTGGCTTATTTTCCCTGACCCCTTATCACAAGTAATTTTATTGCTTGCTGATCTGAAAAATATGCCTTTACTATTTCTGCCTCTTTGTAATTGATTTAGAGATTTTTATGCCCTAATACATGATCAGTTTTTGTGTATATTCCTTACACAGCTGAGAAAAAATTATTACTTTCTGCCTCCATTCAATTTTCTTCAATAGTCTATCAAACCTATCTTGTCTAAAATTCTATTACCTCTTTAATTTCTTTCTTATTTACTTTGTGGTTTGTTTTATCTAGTTCTGATAGAGCAAGGTTGAGATCCCACACTAATATAGTTTCACTGTCTAATTCTTCTTGCAGTTCTCTTTACCTCTAGAAAAATGGATGCTATACCACTTTTGCATATATATTTGGTTTGATATTATTTTATTATCTGTTACCCTTTAGCAAAATGTATTTTCTTTCTTTATTTCTTTTAATTAGACCTATTTTTGCTTTCATTTGATCTGAGATCAGGATCACTACCCCTGCTTCTTTTATTTCAACTGAAGCATAATAGATTCTGCTCCAGCCTTTAACTTTACTCTGTATGAATCACTTGCATTTGATCAATTCTAGTTTTAGTGAATTATTTACTTTAATTATTGTTTTTACCTCCTTTTGCATTTGGCTCATTTAACTTTTATATGAGTTGTTTTGTTCACTGGATTTTTTTTTCCCATTTCACAAATTGTTTTTCAAGGAGTTGTTTTCTTTTTTCCATTTCCTCAAATCTATTTTATAAGAAGATGGATGCTTTTTCCCTTTAGCTAAATCTATTTTTAAGGAGTTCAGGTAATTTCTGGGTTTTCTTTTCTCCTGAAAAGTTCTCATTTCCTTTCCTCGTTATTTTTCTAACTCTCTTTTAAGATTTTTTTTAATTCTTCCAAGAGAGATTTGTGAGATGCAGACCAAGTAATATCACCCTTTGGGACTTCATTTGGAGACATTTTGCCTTTAGTGTCCTCAGGGTTTAAGGTCTCCTCTTCCCTGTCTCCTTAAAAGCTATCTATGGTAAGAGCTCTTTTTCCTTTTTTGTTCATTTTTAACGATTGAGGTTGAACCTTAGAACAAAAGGGAGATTGTCTCAAGCTTCTTCTACAGGCAGTGGCTTCATGCTGCCCTGGGACTGGTGCTACTGGTTTCTTTCTCTTGCTGGGAAGGTGTGGCCAACTCCCATGTTGTTTTGGAGTTCAGGGGCTCACTATTAACTTTTGTGTTTGCATTGGCTATCTCACAGGTAGTCTGCTTAAGCACTGACTTCAGAACCAAGATAGATTAATCAACACTATTGTGCTTTGGTTAAGAGATTTCCAGTAGATTCTCCTGGTATATAGAATCTACACTGTGCTGGGTCCCTGAATTGCATTTGCACTGGGCCACATTCTCTCACTTGATTAAAACAGACCTTTTCTAAAGTTCTTCTAAAATATCTTTTGCTCACAATTTGTAACCCTCCAAATATTTCTGGGTTTTGTGACTTCAAATGCAATTCAGAGGCTTGATCTGATGTTGATCTTAGAGTCAGGAAGATCTGAGACAAAGACTTATCTACTCTATGCTATCCTAGCTCCAACCCTCCCCTAGCCAAGAATAACTTTTATGGTCATTTTCTTAGCACAAGTTCTTTTTTATAATTTTTAGGACAGGTGAATAGTCACAAACACCTGTTAATAGTAGAAGCCTGAACAACTCATGTGAAAATTGTCTAGGGTTTTGTAAGGCTCCTCAAATCTTTGGATAGTTATATAAGTTAAAACAAATCAGATCCTCTACGCTTTGCAATCACCTGCAAATGACTGTTGTGTATACACTAATATCTTATTGTTTCCTTGGATTGGTTGAATACAGTCCTTAGTAATGAACTTTTCCATGTTAACTTCATGCTAAGGTCTCTTGAGACTGGATTACTTTGCTACTTCTCTTGCTCTTGTCTCTCTTTTTTATTTGCTTTTGCATTATTCCATTTTTTAGTCTACTTTATATCAAGCGTTTTTCTTTGTCCTCATGGAGTACTATATTTCTGTCAAACTAATGGGATGAAACTTATTTAAGCAAATAACAAGAGTTTATCATTTAAATTATAAGCTGATGAAGCAGAAGAAATCAGAATGGCCTTGGGCCTTCAACAACATGGATTCTAGAAGAATTAGTCTCAAATTCTGAACAGGTACCCATTAGTGCATTTTCATTTAAGCCTTTAATACTTAATAGATTTAAAGTAATTAAATAGTCCTAAGCTATTTGAACTTAGACTCACAAAGCAGATCTTTTATGAATGAAGCTACAGAAAAATTAGTACTTTGTTTAAACCTTTCATTTGGCTACATTAAACTGTTCATCTTTCTTTAACAGCATAATTATATGTAAAAAGAGAAAATGCTTCCAGTTGGAGATGTCACCTACAAGAAAAATAAAGAAAATATGTTGTATGACAAGATTTACTAGCTTCTTATGATTAGATATTAATTCAATACCTCTTTTTTCCTAAATTCATAGAATATCTCATTTGGGGACTCTCTTGGAGAAGCCACACATTGAAGTAGAATAAGTATTGAAAATGGATTTATTTTAAATTCTGTATCTGTTACTTACTCTGTGTGACCTTTAGCAAGATACTTATTTTCTTATAAAATTGTTTATGGTTCCTCATATTTAAAATGGAGGAAATACGCAGCACAGCCCCTCACTATCCAACATTTATGGATCTTCCCATCAATCATCAAATTCATATTTATAAAGCATGTAACTGGTATTGTGCTAGGTTCCAAGGATATAAAAATGGAAAATCATACACTAAAAGACCTTACATTTTCTCCGAGAAAGCAATATATCAAAGAGCAATATACTCACCAGAAAGACAAAGTAAACAAAATAAGTGAATTTCAGTCAACTTTCTAAAAATTTAGTTATACAATTTCAGTCATTCTTTACTACTGGAAATAATTCCCCACTTGGGAACTCCCTACAGAAATTAAATTACAAATTTTGGGACTGATTCTTCCTCTTTCACCAAATGAGAAATTTGAGGCAGTAGTTTAGTGAGGCACAATACTGGAACATATGTATTTAGGGACAATTATGCCTTTCATATTTTACAGATGATTTACCTAAACACTACTTTCTACTTGTTGTTCATTCATTTTCAGACTTTTCCAATTCTTCATGATCCCATTTGGATTTTCTAGATAAAGATATGGAACTGCTTTGCCATTTCCTTCTTCAGATCATTGTACATGTAAAGAACTGAAACAAACAGGGTTAAAGTGATTTGCCTAGGTTTACACAGCAAATCAAGGTATATGAAGTCATATCTAAACTCATGAATATGACTCTTCATGATTCCAAATATCACTCTATCCACCAAACCAACTCTAGCCTAATCAGGAACAGAATCAATCCTTAATTCCTTCTCATGATTTTGGAGGCCATTCCTGATCTTTCTTCACCTAATTACCTCTCCAACTTTAGCTGCTACTCTCACAAATATCAGTGATTCATTCCAGTTTCCTCTTCTCTCACTCAGCATTACATAAACTCTACATCTTTCTTTCTACTTACCTATACAACTCTACTCCATCTTTCAAGACCAGCTTCTTCTAAAAAGGTCTTCCCTGATAGCTCCTTTCTTAATTACTCCTAATTCTTTTCTTTTCCTTTCTTAACTACTCTTAATACATATAGTTCATATAAATATAAAGTTTTTTTTAAAGTTGGTTATATTCATTTTGTCATTTCATTATACAAAGTGAGTATATTGCCCAGATAGTTTATGTATATACTCATCAAAGAAATATCAGTAATTGTATCTGGAACCTTGTCTACTAATCTCCAAGGGAGATTTTTATTCCTAACTGGAGGGGAACAGGAGAGCAGAATGATAACATTCACAACTCTGATCTCAAAGGAAAATATGAGATTTAGTTTCATTTGCCCATGTAAAATGTTAAAAATCCAGGGAAATTATTCTGTCCAGCCACTTTCCTCATAGCTTTTTCTTAAAGGATAAGGATTGCCCCAAGATTATATCCCACTTCCTTCACTCACTTCCTACCAAATGTCAATTATAAAAAAGAATTACAAATATTCAGTATAAAACAAACTCATTTTTTCCTAACAGAGAAATTAAAGAAGTGATTCAGGTTAGAATATGCCTGATAATATTTCCTTCAACTGAGGGGAAAATGTCAGCTTAACTGAGAATCTCCAATCTTAATATAGGGGAAATTCCTCAAAATCTCCAGGGAAATAAGCTATAAATCAAGCACAAATTGACTGCTGGCCCTACTACTTTCCAGAGTATTTTCTCTCTGTTCATAGATGTGGAACCATATATGTTCCCTAAAGAAGAAGAAAAGAGAAGTATTTTTTTCCAAGCTTTGACCAACTCAATCCCTCTTGTAAGTACAAAGAATTGAGTAATCATTATGTCCACCAATATGAAGTTTTATGCACTTAACCAATACTGAAAAAACTATGTTAATCTTTGTGCAATCCTTTAATTTTCTTCCAGAAGAGAAAATACATTTCCTTAGAGGCAAGAAGTGTATTACATACTATATATTATTGTAATTCTTTTCTCCCCAAAGTTTCACACAGAGAAGGCACTCAATAAATACCTGTCTTGGAAATGAATTTGTCTATTGAAAAGAAAAGAAAAATGTTGCTAAGATGAAATACAATGTCTTAGGGTAAGATGTCCATTGTTTGCACTATTAACTCATAATTGCTATAAAGATGGAGGTTTTATTTTGTGTTCTACATCTCATGTAGAATTATATCTGGCTAATTTGGAAGGCAGCAAAGAAAATAGGACAAGGGAAAAGGTGACACAGAATCCAGGGGAATAAAATAGTTGTGTTATTTTCTTACTGACTAGGAAATCAATTTTTAGGACTTAAACATAGTAAATTAAAGCTGTGAGATAAGTGAAGTTTTATTTTTACCATATTGAAAAATAAAATTTTTTTATTATATCTGACCTTTCTTGTCCTCATACATTATTTCCTGTGCACATTTTTGCATTTTTTTTGCAACTGAAATTACTTTAATGGCATTTCATACTCAGAGTTTGGTATCAGAAACTTTGCTAATTGATTAGCTGGCTTTGCTTAATTTTTCCTGGCATATCATGATTAATATGAAGTATGCTTTTTCATTTGGCTAGAAGTGGAGTGCTATTTTAGTACTATTGTAATTAAAATATGACATGAAACTCTAGCTATTTCAATAGTCTACCTATATATTATGAAATTGTAGATCATTTACTATTCTGATTTTCTATTCTGAATGCATCATATTTATTAGCACTGTTTTCTTTCCATTGTCCCAGGTCAAAAGCATATATTATGGGCATAAGTCATCACCAAAGAATTGCTTATTAGCACCAAGATCACAATTAAATACTAGACAATTGTATAATTCAATTTAAAAGAAAAAATCAAATAAGTGATATAGCAAGATGTATTAAAAAAAAAAAAAAAGGTTTCCCCATGCATAGTTTCTCACAGGTTACAAAACTTCCAGTGGGAAAAAGAACATGATTAACCAGATAATTTATCAGTTAGGGAACTTACAAATATATGTGCTCCTTTAGCCAGTGAAACTGCCAACTATGGTTTATAAAGGGGGAAAAGAAAAACTATTATATTAAGTATTTGACCATTTGAAGAAGCCCATGAAGTAGGCACTATTATCACAGTTGAGGAAAATGATACAACTAGAGTCAGAAGTCAAATTTGAACTCAGGTTGTCCTGATTCCAAACTTGGCATTCTCTTTTAGCATGGAACTACCCAGCTGCATCAATAATCAAAAAAACCTATTATCATAAGGCTATGATAGAACACCTCCTCTGATGAAGCAAAGAATGGCTTGGACTTGCAGAGACTTCCATGATTTGGTGTTTATGCTCATCTCCTAAAGCAATATACATTTATCCCTTCCACATCACAGGTCTTAGGGGATAATACTCCCTCAATCTGAAAAATTCATCTAAACTTTTTGGCCCTGTCTTATACCAGAGAATCAATTTGAATTATAATGCTATTAAAAGATAAAATAGGTTAACATTATGCAATGTTATACATAAATTTTATGCATTTCAGAGTTTCTAAACTTTTTCTATATTGTCTGCTGGCCTTCTCATGTCATCTGCTGCTTCTACAAAACTCCCTTTAATTTCCCATTTAATTTATGCAGACTTATAATATATTGAAACAGTTATCTAGAAAGTCAAAATGTGGAAGAGATAACTGTAATATCATATAGCTCAGGACTAGGTGGGGCTAAAAGAAAAGCTTGAAAAAATTCAGGCAATGAGTAAAAACTTCAAGTCCTCCCTGAGAAAATATCTAACTCTAAGATGAAATGAAGCTTTTGAATTGCCTTTCTCTTATTCAAAACTCAGGTTCTAGATCTAAGATTCTTAATTGACTTAAGGTTAAAACAATTACTTTCAATTGTAGTCACAAACAGGATCCTTCAACTATTGTACTTAGCAAAATGACCTTGGATATGTGTGAAGAGGGTATGCCAAAATTTTCCTAATCTTCCCCCACAAAATACTTTTACCTTTCTATTTATCATGTAAATCTTTATGGGGAAAAAGAAAAGGGGGATCACCTTCAGCCTAGTTCCTTTTTTTATGTTCCAGATCTTGTTAAGTTTTTCAGTCATTTGTAAATTTCTGATTTCTTCACCACTGAAGTGGTGGAGCATGGAACTACCCAGCTGCATCAAGAGCAGCTTAATTAGCTGAAAGTTTCTCTATAAATAAAACCAATATAGCCAACATTGTAAGGAAAGCAGAAAACTGAGAAAAATGTAGGAAGTTTCTCAGATAAAGTTTTCATATCTCAAATATATAAAGACCTTTGTAAAATCTATAATACCATGAGTCATTCCCCAATTAATAAATGGCCAAAAGACATGAATACAGTTTTCCAACAAAGGCATTAAAACAATTAAAAGCCACAATATAAAATGTTCTTAATCCTTAGTAGTAAGAAAACTATATAATTAGAACAACTATGAGATATCATTTTATAACTGTCAGAATGGCTAAAAGAATAGAAGGGGAAAGTGATAAATGTTGTTTGTGAATGTGGAAAAATTGGGTCCTTAATTTGTCATTGGTGAAACTTTGAGGTGATCCAATCATTTTGGAATATGACCTGGAATTATACCCAAAGAATTATTAAATTACATGTTTGCTTTAATGCAATAACATCACTATAAGGTCTATTCCCCAAGTTGGATAGGGAAAAAGCAAAATAATCTATATTTTAAAAAAAATATTTAAAGCAACTCTTTTTGGGGTGAAGGAGAGCAAAAAACTAAAATTGTGGGTATGTCTGACAACTAGGGAATGGCAAAACAAATTGCAGTATATGTCCATGATGGAATATTATTAGTATGGAATAAGAATTGATGAGCTCAACGATTTTAGGAGGAAAAATAAATATGGAAATGTTTGCATGAAATAAGCAAACCAAGAGAATGTTGTGTACAATAACAGCATTTGGGACTTCTGGGGGCGGAACCAAGATGGTGGAGCAGGCACACATGACTCTCTAAACTCCTCTCATTCCCCTCATAACCAACTATTTAATCCAGCCTCAAAAATAACTCTTCACTACTTAAATTCATGAAGATCAGAAGCACTACAATTTATCAGCCAAAGTGAATCTGGAAGATCATCAGGAAAGGTTTGTCCTGAGGGGCCAGAAACAGACGAGCACAGGCAGCGAGAGGCTAGTGTCCTGAGCAGACCAGGGACAGGGGTGATCTCTGTGGCTAGAGAAGTTATAGGGACCACTCTGCTATAGGCTAACTGCTCTGCCTTGATTACAAAGCAGTAAACTGGCAGAGAAGTTAAAGCCTAAAACAGAGGGTCCTCTAAAAAAAATGCCAGAACCTAACAAGATCTGGCTGTAACCCCTCAAACTCAGAAGTGACTCAGGCAGACTTTATCGCAGCCCTGCGGGCACATCCTGCAGTTTGGGGCTTTTGCGGGGGCACTTACAAATCTGCATGGCAGGGGAGCACAGCCTGGGCTGCCTCTAATCGGCACAGTGGAGGGCTCAGCCTGGGGTAATAGAACTTCCCCAGCAGACTGTGTTTCCTGGGCAGACACTTCACTTTCCTGCAAATGCATTCACTGCTCAACTGCTAATATCCACAGCCCCAGAGTGGGCTTTGGCTTGGGGTAGTGAAACTCTCACTACTCAGCATCTAGCCCCAGGGCAGTCGTTATCTCTCACAGCTGGGGTTCTTTGAAAGGCACTTTCCCAGCTCGGCCCTGCAGGCCTGAGTTACTTTTGGGTGGGGAACTCTTTCCCAGAGCACTCCAGTACCTCACTGCTTTTTGTAGCCTGTTGGCAGGACAGCTACCCGTCCATATACCTTTCACTGCTCTGCAGAGGAAGGTGGTGACCATCTGGCTCTGAAGGCAGACCCTACAGGCTTTAACAAAATGAGTAAAAAAATCAAAAGAACTATTGATAGTTTCTATACAGAAAGAGAACAGCTTTTCAACCCTGAAGAAACTAGTAGCAGACAGTCTCCAGATAATTGTTGGTCCCCAATACAAAAGGCTCTCCTACAGGAGACTATTAAAAACTTTAAAAGAGAACTAGAAGAAAAATGGGGAAAGGAAAGAGAAGCTATGCAAGAGAGTACAGAAAAGACATATAACTCACTAAAAGAAAAAATTGATAAAGTGGAAAAAGAAAACAACTCCTGAAATGTGAATAGGAAAAGGTAAAAAACTCTCAAGAAGTACAGGGAAACAGAATTTGTGAATTGGAAAATGAAAATAACTCACTAAAAAATAAAATTAGTGAAATGGGAAAAAAAAAACTCCATAGAGCAAAACAACTCAATTGGACATATACAAAAAGAAGTAAAAAAATATAATGAAGAAAATGACTCACTAAAAATCAGAACTGAACAAATAGAAATGACTGATTCATTGAGACATCAAGAATCAGTTAAGCAAAACCAAAAAAAATGAAAGATTGAAAAAAAAGTCACATATTTACTTGGAAAAACAACAGACCTGGAAAAGAGATCTAGGAGAGATAATTTGAGGATCATTGGACTACCCAAAAACTATGATGAAAAAAAGAGCCTAGATACTATTTTATAGGAAATCATCAAAGAGAACTGCCTAGAAGTAATAGAACTGGAAGGTAAAATAGGCATTGAAAGAATTCATCTAACACCTTCTGAAAAAGACCCCCCAAAAAAGACTCCAAGGAATATTGTGGATAAATTTCAGAATTTTCAGACTAAAGAAAAAATTTTACAAGCAGCCAGGAAAAAACAGTTCAATTATTGAGGTGCCACAATAAGGGTCACGCAAGATCTGGCTGCCTCAATATTAAAGGATCGAAGGGCCTGGAATCAGATATTCTGAAGGGCAAAAGAGCTTGGAATGCAACCAAGAATAAACTACCCAGCTAAGTTGAGTATTTTTTTCCATGGAAGAAGATGGACATTTAATGAAATAGAGGAATTCCATTTGTTTCTAAGGAAAAAAACCAGACTTAAACAAAAATTTTGATCTCCAGCAATAGGACCCAAGAGAAGTAGAAAAAGATAAAAGGAATTCTTGAGAACTGTATTTCTGTTGTGGATATACATAAAAAGCATATGTATAATTTGATTTTACTGATATAACATGAAAAAGGGAAGTAGAAATGGAAAGGGGATAGTGTCAGAAAAAGGGAAGATAAAAAGAGGGAAACTACATGCAATGATGAGGCAAAGGAAACCTATCATATCTGAGGGAGCTTAGAGGGGGGAGGAACATTGTGTGCATCCTACTCTCATCAGAGTTGGCTCACAGAGGAAATAATTGACATATTGGTTTTACAGAGAATCTTCTCTCACTTCATTAAAAAGTGGGAGAGGAAAAGGGAGAAGGAAAAAGTAATAAGGGAAGGGTACAAGAAAGGGGAAGGGATTCAAAGGGAGGAAGGAGGGATACTAAAGAGGGAGAGCTGTGTGACGCAAGTGGGACCAATAAGTTTAATAATAGGGAAGGAGGGAAGGAGGGCAAGAAAAGGAATAGCATAATCTATTAGGATGGCAGGAAATACAGAATTAGTCATTTTAACCATAAATGTGAATGGGATGAAGTCTCTCATAAAGAGGAGGCAGATAGCAGACAGGATCAAAAGTCAGAACCTTACAATATGTTGTTTACAGGAAACACATTTAAAACAAGGAGATATATACGGAGTAAAGGTAAAAAGCTGGAGCAGAATCTATTATGCTTCAGGTGAAGTCAAAAAAGCAGGAGTAGCTGTCCTTCTCTCAGATCAAGCAAAAGCAAAAATTGATCTAATCAAAAGAGATAAGGAAGGAAACGATATCTTGCTAAAGGGTTCTATAGACAATGAAGCAATATCAGTATTAAATATATATGCACCAAATGGTATAGCATCTAACTCCCTAAAGGAGAAGTTAAGAGAGTTGCGAGAAGAAATAGACAGCAAAACTATAATAGTGGGAGATCTCAATCTTGCACTCTCAGATTTAGATAAATCAAATCACAAAACAAATAAGAAAGAAATTAAAGAGATAAATAGAATATTAGAAATAATAGGTATGAGAGATCTCTGCAGAAAATTGAATGGTTACAGAAAGGAGTATACTTTCTTCTCAGCAGTTCATGGAACTTACACAAAATTGACCATATATTAGGACATAAAGACCTCAAAATAAAATGCAGGAAGGCAGAAATAGTAAATGCTTTCTTTTCAGATCACAATGCAATAAAAACTACATTCAACAAAAAGTTAGATATAAATAGACCAAAAAGTAATTGGAAACTAAATAATCTCATCTTAAAGAATGATTGGGTGAAACAGCAAATTATCGACACAATTAATAATTTCACTCAAGAGAATGACAACGATGAGACATCATATCAAAATTTATGGGATGCAGCCAAAGCAGTAATAAGGGGAAATTTTATATCCTTAGAGGCTTATTTGAATAAAATAGAAAAAGAGAAGATCAATGAATTGGGCCTGCAACTTAAAAAGTTAGAAAAAGACCAAGTTAAAAACCCCCAATCAATTACTAAACTTGAAATTCTAAAACTAAAAGGAGAAATTAATAATATAGAAAGTAAAAATACTATTGAACTAATAAATAAAACTAAGAGTTGGTTTTATGAAAAAACCAATAAAATAAATAAACCTTTGGTAAATCTGATTAGAAAAAGGAGAGAGGGAAATCAAATTAGCAGTCTTAAAAATGAAAAAGGAGAACTTTCCACTGATGAAGAGAAAATTAAAGAATTAATAAGGGGTTACTTTGCCCCACTTTATGCCAATAAATTTGATAACCTAAGTGAAATGGATGACTACCTCCAAAAATATAGGCTTCCCAGATTATCAGAGGAGGAAGTAAATTGCTTAAATAGTCCCATTTCAGAAAAAGAAATAGAACAAGCTATTAATCAACTGCCTAAAATAAATCCCTGGGACCAGATGGATTTACATGTGAATTCTATCAAACATTCAAAGAACAATTAGCCCCAATGCTTTATAAACTATTTGAAAAAAATAGGGAATGAAGGAGTCCTACCAAATTACTTTTATGACACAGACATGGTACTGATACCTAAACCAGGTAGGTTGAAAACAGAGAAAGAAAATTATAGACCAATCTCCCTAATGAATATTGATGCTAAAATCTTAAATAAGATATTAGCAAAAAGACTACAGAAAATCATCCCCAGGACAATACATCATGATCACGTAGGATTTATACCAGGAATGCAGGGCTGGTTCAGTATTAGGAAAACTATCAGTATAATTGGCCATATTAATAATCAAATTAACAAAAACCATATGATCATCTCAATAGATACAGAAAAAGCATTTGATAAAATCCAACATCCATTCCTATTAAAAACTCTTGAGAGTATAGGAATAAATGAACTTTTCCTTAAAATAATCAGTAGCATTTATTTAAAACCATCAATAAGCATCATATGTAATGGGGACAAACTGCAACCATTCCCAATAAGATCAGGAGTGAAACAAGATTGCCCACTATCACCGTTACTATTTAATATTGTATTAGAAATGCTAGCTTTGGCAATAAGAGTTGAGAAAGAGATTAAATAAATAAGAATAGGCAATGAGGAAACCAAATTATCACTCTTTGCTGATGATATGATGGTATACTTAGAGAATCCCAGATACTGTACTAAAAAGTTATTAGAAACAACCCATATCTTCAGCAAAGTTGCAGGATACAAAATAAACCCACATAAGTCATCAGCATTCTTCTATGTCACTAACAAAATCCAACAGTTGGAGTTACAAAAAGAAATTCTATTTAAAATAACTACTGATTGTATAAAATATTTAGGAATCTATCTGCCAAGGGAAAATCAGAAACTTTATGAGCAAAACTACAAAATACTTTCCACACAAATTAAGTGTGATCTAACCAACTGGAAAAATATTAAATGCTCTTGGATTGGGTGAGCAAATATAATAAAGATAACAATACTACCTAAATTAATCTATTTATTTAGCGCTATACCAATCATAGTCCCAAAAAACTATTTAAAATAACAACAAAGGTCACATGGAAAAACAAAAGGTCAAGAATTTCAAGGGAATTATGAGAAAAAAAATCAAATGAAGGTGGCCTAGCTGTGCCAGATCTAAAATTATATTATAAAGCAGCAGTTACTAAAACCATCTGATATTGGCTAAGAAATAGACTAGTTGATCAATGGAACAGCTTAGGTTCAAAGGACAAAACAGCCAATAACTTTAATAATATAGTGTTTGACAAACCCAAAGACCCCAGTTTCTGGGATAAGAATGCATTATTTGACAAAAATTGCTGGGAAAATTGGAAATTAGCATGGCAGAAACTAGGCATTGACCCACACTTAACATTGTACCAATATAAGGTCAAAATGGGTTCATGACCTAGGCATAAAGAATGAGATTATATATAAATTGGAAGAGTATACGATAGTTTACCTCTCAGACCTGTGGAAAAGGGAGGAATTTATGACCAAAGAAGAACTAGAGATCATTATTTTTATCCAAATTTTCCCCTCCTTCCTCCCACTGCCTCCCCTAGATAATAGGTAGTCCTATATAAGTTAAATATGATAAAATATATGTTAAATCTGATATATATATATATGTATATATACACACATTTATAAGGTTAACTTGATGCACAAAAAAAAATCAGATCAAGCAGGAAGAAAAAGAAAAACTAAGAAAGTAAACAAAATGCAAGTAAATAACAGAGTGAGAATGCTATATGGTGTTTCACACTCTGTTCCCACAGTTTTCTCTCTGGGAGTAGATGGCTCTCTTCCTCACTGAACAACTGAAGCTGGTTTAAATCATCTCATTGTTGAAGAGAGCCAAGTCCATCAGAATTGGTCATTGTATATTCTTGTTGTTGCCGTGTACAGTGAGTTCCTCATTTTGTTCATTTCACTTAACATCCGTTCATAGAGGGCTTTCCAAGCCTGCTGGTTGATTATTACAGAACAATAATATTCTGTAGCATTCATATACCATAATAATAACTTTTTGAGCATAGTTCCAAATTGCTCTCCAGAATGGCTGGATGTATTCACAATTCCACCAACAATGCATCAGTGTCCCAGTTTTCCCACATCCCCTCCAGCATTCCACATTATCTTTCCTTGTCATTCTAGCCAATCTGACAGACGTGTGGTGTTTTCTCAGAGTTGTCTTAATTTGCATTTCTCTGATTAATAATGACTTGAAGTATCCTTTCATATGGCTAGAATTAGTTTCAATTTCTTCTTCTGGGAATTCTCTGTTCATATCCTTTGACCATTTATCAATTGAAGAATGGCTTGATTTCTTATAAATTAGAGTCAATTCTCTATATATTTTGGAAATGAGGCCTTTATTGGAACCTTTGGCTGTAAAAATGTTTTCCCAGTTTATTGCTTCTCTTCTAATCTTGTCTACATTAGTTTTGTTTGTACAAAAACTTTTCAGTTTGATATAATCAAATTTTTCTATTTTGTCATCAACAATGATCTCTAGTTCTTCTTTGGTCATAAATTCCTTCCTCTTTTACAAGTCTGAGAGGTAAACTATCCTATGTTCTTCTAATTTATTTATAATCTCATGCTTTATGCCTAGGTCATTTTGACCTTATCGTGGTGTACAGTGTTAAGTATAGATCAATGCCTAGTTTTTGCCATACCAATTTCCAATTTTCCCAGAAGTTTTTGTCAAACAGTGAGTTCTTATTCCAAAATCTGGGGCCTGCAGGTTTGTCAAACACTAGATTATTTAAGTTATTGACTGTTTTGTCCTTTAAACCTAACCTATTCCACTGATCAAGTAGTTTATTTCTTAGCCAATACCAAATGGTTTTGGTAACCACTATTTTATAATATAATTTTAGACCTGGTACATATGCAATTATTTTAAATATCTTTTCACTTGGGTTATGTTTGAAGATTAAAATCATAAAAAAGGGGAAAACTATGTGAAGAAAAAAAATTACCCATGCATATGTTTTCTGAATAAAAAGATTTAATAAAAAAAAAAGAAAAAATGTGGCTTATTTCTAATAGCTTTTCAGTTGATTGTCTAGGGTTCTCTAAGTATACCCTCATAACATCTGCAAAGAATGATAATTTGGTTTCCTTATTACCTACCAAATTCCTTTAATCTCTTTTTCTTCTCTTATTCTCAAAGCTAGCATTTCTAATGCAATGTTGAATAGTAATGGAGATAGTGGGCAACCTTGTTTCACCCCTAATCTGAATGGTTCTGGTTTATCCACATTACATATGATGCTTGCTGATAATTTTAAATAAATGCTACTGACTATTTTAAGGACAAGTCCATTTATTCCTATATTCTCTAGTTTTTTCACATTAATGTATGTTGGAGTTTATCAAAAAAAATTTTCTGTATCTTTTGAGATAATTATGTTTTTTTGTTAATTTGATTATTGATATAATCAATTATGCTAATAATTTTCCTAATATTGAACCAACCCTGTATTCCTTGTATAAATTCTACTTGATCATGGTGTATTATCCAGGGGATGATTTTCTGTAATCTTTTTTGCTAATATTTTATTTAAGATTTTTGCATCAATGTTCATTAGGAATATTGGTCTATATTTTTTTTCTCTTTGTTTTCATCATACCTGAGTTAGGTATTAGTACCATGCCTATGTCATAAAAGGAATTTGGCAGGATTCCTTCATTCCCTATTTTTTCAAATAGTTTACATAGTATTGGAGTTAATTGTTCTTTAAATGTTTGTAGAATTTACATATAAATGCATCTGTTCCTGGAGATTTTTTCTTACGGATTTGGTTGTTCTATTTATTTTTCTAAAATAGCACTATATATGTAATTTATTTCATCTTCTGTTAACCTGGGCAATCTATATTTTTGTAGGAGTTCTTCCGTTCACTTAGGTTATCAAATTTATTTGCATAAAGTTGGGCAGAATATTTAATTATTGCTCTAATTTCCCCTTCATTGGTGGAAAGTTCTCCCTTTTCATTTTTGAGACTAACAATTTTATTTTCCTCTTTCCTTTTTCTAATCAAATTAACTAAGTTTATCTATTTTCTTCTTCTTCTTCTTCTTTTTTTAATAAAACCAACTCTTGGTTTTATTTATTAATTCAGTACTTTATTTACTTTCAATTTTATAAATCTCTTCTTTTATTTTTAGAATTTCAAAGTTTGGTATTTCATTGGGGGTTTTTAATTTGCTCTTTTTCTAGCTTTTTTACTTGCAAGTTCAATTCATTGATTTTCTCTTTCTCTATTTTATGTAAGTAAGCATCTAGAGTTATAAATTTTCCCCTTATCAATAAATTATTATTTATTAAAATTCATCTGGAATATTACCTTATTGTTACTGTGGCTACATCCCACAGATTTTATTATGCTTTCTCATTATTACAATTCTCTTGGATGAAATTATTAATTTTCTATGATTTACTGTTTCACCCATTCATTCTTTAGGATGAAATTATTTCATTTCTAATTCTTTTTGGTCTATTTTCTCCTGGTCTTTCATTGAATATAAAATATGAATAAAATGCATTTACTATTTCTGCCTTTCTGCATTTATTTTTGATGTCTTTATGTCTTAATATATGTTCAATATTTGCATAAGTTCCATGAACTGCCAAAAAGAAAGTGTACTCATTTTTGTCTCCATTTAATTTTCTCCAAAGAGATATCATACCTAACATTTTTAGTATTCTATTTACCTCTTTAACTTCTTTCTTATTTTTTTTATGGCTTGGTTTATTTAGTTCTGAGAGAGCAAGTTTGGAATCTCCCACAATAATTGTTTTGCTGTCTACAGGCCTCAGTGTCTTCCTCTAGCAGCTGGGCCGCTGCTGACTCACTCCCAGTGCTGGGTCGGTGTGGCTAGGTCCCATGAGACTCTGGCCTTTTGGGGTTCACTATTTACCTTTACCATTTGTGTTGGATGTTGTATGACTTCTCTGCTGATTTACTGGCTTGCAACCAGGATAGAGTAGCCAACACTGCTATAGATTTCTCCCTGTTAATTTTCCATTGTGCACTGCCCTAGGACTCTGTGTTGCCTGTACTCAGAGTTTGTGCTCAGCCTGCTTGCACTTGGTCTTCTTCCCTCCATGCCTGATTGAAACAGATCTTTTCTGGCCACTCTCAAAATTGCCTTCTGCTGGTAATTTATTACACTCCTGATATTTGTGATTCTGCCAGTCCAGAGTTAATTCAGAGATTGGATTTGGTAATTAGTATGAGGATAGTAGGAGAAGATCAAAAAGAAACATGTGTCTTCTCTGACATCTTGGCTATGCTTCTACCTAGCCTTAATCACTGAATGGGTGATGCTTCATTTAGTGAGTCTTGTTAAAGACCTTAGTTTAAAAAGGCTGAGGTCTTTCATTTCATTCAGGGCTATCTCTAATCATTCTAATCTACATATGGTCACTGGACCCATACGGCTCAGGAGGGGAAAGTAACGCAGGTGACCTTGCACAGCCCTCCATCATTTAAGTCCATTTGACTTCTGTACCATGGCATCACATAAGTTATGTTATGGTCCTCTTTGAATGGATTTATTTAGTGACATGCTAATCACACTACAAATAATCATTTTTTAGAGAGAGAAAAAACAATAAAATTCATCTGGAAGAGCAAAAGATCAAACATTTCAGGAAACTCAGTAAAAAATGTAAAGAAATATAGCCTGACACTTCCAATTTTTAAAATGTTACAAAGTAGTTATTACAAAATAGTCTGGTACTTGCTGAGAAATAGATTAGTGAAAGAATGTAATATATTAGGTATACAATATAAAATAGTAAATTAGAGTTATCAATTGTTTGATAACTCTAATAGCCATATACTGAGGACAAGAACTCATAATTAACAAAAATTGCTGGGAAAACTGGAAAGTAGTTTAGAATTAAAGATAAATTGACATTTCACACGGTATATCAAAATAAGTTCAAAATGGGTACATGATTGAAATATAAAGGGTTATATCATAAATAAATTAGGAATCCAAAAATGTTCCTATAAGACCTGTGTATAAGCAAATAATTTATGACCAACAAGGAATAAAGAGGAAATGAAGAAGTCAAATGAATACTTTTGATTACATGTAATTAAAATATCTTGCAAAAATGAAACAATGCAATGAAAATTACAGGAAAAGCAGAAAGATAAAATTTTTACAGTTTGTTTCACTGATAAAAGCCTCATTTCTCAACTATGTAAGAAACTAAACTAAATTTATGAAAATAAGATTCATTCCCCAATTAATAAATAGTCAAAAAATAAGAACAGATGATTTTCAAAATAAGAAACCAAAGCACTCAATCTCATGAAAAAACTTTTAAAATCGCTATTGATTAGAGAAATGCATATGAAAATAACTCTAAGATTCTACCTCAGCCTGATCAGGGTGACTAACATGACAGAAAAGAAAAATGAGAAATATTGGAGAGGATATGGAAAAACTGGCCCATAACAATAATCCTCTTTTGATGCAATTGTGAACTGATCCAACTATTCTGTAGAACAATTTAGAACTATAACCCAAACATTATAAAATTGCATATACTCTTTGAGGCAAAAATTACACAAATATATCAATATTTCAAATAGATTAAAGAAAACTAAGAAGACCTATTTATGCAGAATATTTATTGCTTTTTTTTGCAACAAAGTTGATATAGAAATAGTTGATATAGAAATACATTTTATATGACTTCACATGTATAATTGATATCATATTGCTCACTTTTTCAAAAGGTGGAGGGTGGGAGGGAGATAATTTGGTACTTTAAATTTTAACATATGAATTGAAAATTCTGAAAAGTGGGAAATAATTAATGAAATAAAATATATTCTAAAAATTCTCTTAACTTTTATAATTTCCTCTCTTTTAGCACTTTTTACTTCTGAAATTTGAATTTTAACTTAAGCTTCTTATCTTCATTGTCTTTGGAAAGCCCCTTCTTTACCTTAGATTTTATCTTCTCTTACTTTTCATGGATTATACAGCTGTTCTTTCTATGACAAGTACTTGCCACATCTCTTTCTCATAAAAATCATAAGGTTTTCTTAGCACATATCTTATCAATTTCTTATGACTGTTTTCTTTTTTTTCTGCCTCCTCAAATATACTTTCTTTCTCTTCCTTCATCTTTTCCAAAAGTGTTTCTCTTAATGATTTCTCCTTTAAAAAAAAAGACCCAGTAACTTCCCTGAATTCATTTGTAAAGTTGTTATCAGATGTATTTTATTAACAAGAAGCTAGCCCAGATGTTCCTGTGTTCCTTTTATTCTGCTTTGATTTTGCACAGTTTACATGGATGTTATCTTAAGCATTGTTACTTTATGCAATCCATTTTGTATTAGCCCCTTTCTGACCTTGCTTTTGCTAGATTGAAAACTTTTCTGCACTGTATCTCAGAATTTTAAAAATTCCTGAATCATATCTATATAGCATATGTTTGGCTGCCTCTACACTATTAATTATAACCTTTTTATTCCCCTAAATAAAAACACCTTGTAGGTAATAAACCTCAGCCTTTCCTTGGAATATTATTTCTTAGACTCATGTTAGTGAGTTTCACATCCTTCATACTCTCAGATACCTTCATAGAAATTTTTCATAAACCATTCAAGATTTCAATTAAATTATAACATCTCCTGTGTATATTCTTTTTTTTAACTCTGAAAAGAATGAGTAGATAATTTATTTAATGTCTTAAGTTGAAATACCACCAAACTTATCATTGTGTAGTGATAATTGTCTGTTCTCTGCTCCTGAGGTAGAACGGCTGAGGCTCATAGGCTTAGACTCTGAATGAGCATATCACTCTTACCATAGAATATTAAGAATGAAAATAGAAACAACAACAATAGCAACAACATCAATTCATTCAATAAGTGTTGTCAATTTCATTGGGTGGCAGATTCACTTTTTCTGGAAAATTATATAACAGGGATTGCTTTATAATTATAACAACCTATAAAAAGTAGTAATGCTCTCTCCTTTTTATTATTTTTGTTTACTTCTAGGTTTCCCGTCTTCATTCTTTTGCCTTCTAAAAGATCTTCTTCCATTTCAACTTAGAGAGACTTGACTATGTCACTTTGCTTTTTACCTCAGTTTTACCTTTCTCATATATAACATAAAAAAGATTAGGGTAGATTTTAGAGAGAACATGAACTTGGATGGGGACAAAAAATATATCTTTATTGTCAAAGATCTCGAACTGTGAGTTGACATTTCCTTAATTATTCAAACAAACAAAACTATAAACTTTGTGACTAAAGTGCTAAAAGGATCCATGTCTAAAAAAACAAAATACAAGAAATTAAGTACTAAGGAAAGCAGGGAAGTAAAGATAAGAACCTAGAGGGAGGGATCAGAAGCCAGATGAAATGCACCTGGCAGACCAGGTCCCAGATCTGTCCTCCATTCTTTCAGTCCCCAAATCCTTTTCCTTGATATTCTTCCCTCCTACTTTTCTGTGAGATAAGATAAATTTCTTTTCTTTCTTTTCCTTTTGTTAACTAAAGCATTTTAGTTTTCAAAATATATGGATAATTTTTTGACATTTACCCTTACAAAACCTTGTGTTCCAATTTTCCTCCTTTCCCCTCCTCCTCTAGATGGTAAGGAGAAATATATGTTAAATTCAACATATACATATTTATATAATTAGTAAGATATATTTCAATAGTAAAATGATTGTGTATATAATTTCTTCTTTGGGGTTTTGTCAATAGGTATTTTGACATTGTTATCCTCTTCTGAGTTTGTATCTTAGTCTTCACTGTGACACAATAACTTTCTGTAGCTTTATTGCCTCTTTGTTGTATTTTTTGTTAATCTTTTTGTTTTAATTGGCTGGGGTAGTTAGAGATAGGAATGGTGAAAGGAAAGGCTTTTTTTTTTTATTTTCCTATAAATATGAGCTCTGCTACCAGGCTGAAGGGACTGCTGTTTCAGATTTCTTGTTCCAGTGACTGTAGGTCCTGGATGTTTATCTGATGCTATGCTGATGATGGCCCTGAGCTGTGGGTATCTGGCATCTTAACTGGTGCTTAACAGGGTCCCTACTGGTGATGTCTGGCATATGCTGCATGGATGATTCTGTGTTTCCTCAATGTTACACTGAAGCACATAGCAATCTGGTTTCTGAAAGTTGTCTCTTTGCCTGAGTAAGTTAAAATATGATGGAGACTTTATCAGGCACTCTAGGGTTTTTGTCTATTTGTTTGCTTGAAAGTGTGCTGAAACAGGTGAAGATCTGGCCACTGAAGGATGCCTGTTTGCCTGGGTCTATACTGTAGCATGTGCTGGTGTTGGAGCTGGAATCCACTGGATCCCTTAGCTATATTTAGGAATATAGAAGTCCTAAAACAGCCAATAACTTTAATAATATAGTGTTTGACAAACCCAAAGACTCCTGTTTTGGGGATAAGAAAACATTATTTGACAAAAATTGCTGGGAAAATTGGAAATTAGTATGGCAGAAACTAGACATTGACCCACACTTAACATTGTACACCAAGATAAGGTCAAAATGGGTTCATGACCTAGGCATAAAGAATGAGATTATAAATAAATTGGAAGAGCATAGGATAGTTTACCTCTCAGACCTGTGGAAGAGGGAGGAATTTATGACCAAAGAAGAACTAGAGATCACTATTGACCGCAAAACAGAAAATTTTGATTATATCAAATTGAAAAGTTTTTGTACAAACAAAATTAATGCAGACAAGATTAGAAGAGAAACAATAAACTGGGAAAACATTTTTACAGTCAAAGGTTCTGATAAAGGCCTCATTTCCAAAATATATAGAGAATTGACTCTAATTTATAAGAAATCAAGCCATTCTTCAATTGATAAATGGTCAAAGGATATGAACAGACAATTCTCAGATGAAGAAATTAAAACTATTTATAGACATATGAAAATATGCTCCAAATCATTATTAATCAGAGAAATGCAAATTAAGACAACTCTGAGATACCACTACACACCTGTCAGATTGGCTAGAATGACAGGGAAAGATAATGTGGAATGCTGGAGAGGATGTGGGAAAACAGGGACACTGATACATTGTTGGTGGAATTGTGAACACATCCAGCCATTCTGGAAAGCAATTTGGAACTATGCTCAAAAAGTTATCAAACTGTGCATACCCTTTGATCCAGTAGTGTTTCTACTGGACTTATACCCTAAAGAGATACTAAAGAAGGGAAAGGGACCTGTATGTGCCAAAATGTTTGTGGCAGCCCTCTTTGTAGTGGCTAGAAACTGGAAACTGATTAGATGCCCATCAATTGGAGAATGGTTGAGTAAATTGTGGAATATGAACATTATGGAATATTATTGTTTTGTAAGAAATGACCAGCAGGATGAATACAGAGAGGACTGCCGAGACTTACATGAACTGATGCTAAGTGAAATGAGCAGAACCAGGAGAGCATTATATACCTCAACAATGATACTGTATGAGGATGTATTCTAATGGAAGTGGATCTCTTTGATAAAGAGAGCTAATTCAGTTTCAATTGATCAAAGATGGACAGAAGCAGCTACACCCAAAGAAAGAACACTGGGAAATGAATATAAACTGCTTGCATTTTTGTTTTTCTTCCTGGGTTATTTATACCTTCTGAATCCAATTCTTCCTGTGCAACGAGAACTATTTGGTTCTG